>NC_048590.1:19889483-20513412 GCF_013265735.2 Oncorhynchus mykiss
CAAAAACTGAAATAAATCAGATATGGAGCTGCTGTGTGCTTCCTTAGCAGACTTGTACCTGCTCATTAGCGTTCACATTCAAAGAAAACGAGAGCTCCAGCCTCACTCAGCACTGTATACAGCATTTTCACTGATCACATGCCCAAGCTTGTGAGAACCTTTCCCCTCAATCAGCTCAGCCATGACACTCTTTCTTAATATATAAACAGCAATGAATTTCAAATTAACTTTCATGCATTGGCATGTTTGGCTTTAAGGGCATTTTCCAAGATTCTTCGCTTCCACTCTTCGTAATCCTCTGTTGCACTCTCCCCAGAGTCCACTTTCAGCTGCTTTTGAGACATTGGCAGATCTTCCTCTGAAATTGAGGAGGAAAAGGCCTTGATAGACTGCAGAAAATATTCCCTCCAACACTGTTTTAATTCTGCACAACAGCAAAGATTAAGAGTTCCAAACTTCTAAGGACATAATCAGGAATTTGGCATGGCTGTTATTTGGTCACATTTACCTTCCTCTTTTTGTTCAGTACTTTCCATGAGTGTGTTCGTTCTTTTCTGTGACATTTTAACTGGATTCTTCAGTGGAGTGGCTTCTTCTAATAAGAAAAAAAAAGAGGAAAAAAATCAAGAGATACTTAAAGATCATACCTGAGAGAGGACCATACCTGAACTCACTCTACCTACTGCCAGCACTGATTTAAGCCACAACATTCAGAGATTGCTTGTAATAGGCATGTCATATGCCGCGATAGGGACATCCAATCAAGTTTTCAGTCCTAAAATAGAACACCCACTCTCTCCCTTGTAACCACGACAACAAGGAGCGAGAGGAATGACCAACATTCTCTTTTCACCCAGTAAAGTAAAAATCTACACACCCGGGGCAAAAGTACAAATGGCCACTATGAAAAAAGCCACAATAATTCATACACCAGCTTTCTGAAGCGTATGTCACAAGAAAAAGGTATTGTTAGCAAACAGAACATTATGGCTCGGAAGTAAGTTTTTAAATCCAAAGGCCCTTCCTGGGCTTTCTCCCATTTCCCACCATATGTTAGTCAAACCCCTTTATCATTTGACAGGAGACTTACCGCAGATGTCCTGCCCCAGTTTCTGGAGCTGGGTGCACAGCCTGTCAAAGATTCCCTTTTTAGCACCAGATGATGCGACCAGCTTCCTGTCCACTTTGATCTTCAAGCATCTGGAGAGATGTGGGGATAGTGATTAGGTTTTATTAATCATCAGGTTGAATGGTTTATGGAGAAACAGAACACCGTAACACTCACTTGCATGCAGCGTTCAAAGCAGCTGTAGTGAAGAGTGGTTTTGACAGGTCCACATTTTTCTGCTGAGCAGCAGGAAGGCTTGCTTCATACCTGAAACACAAACATGGGTTAATCTTAATAAATGAACATATTTACATCGATAAACTTATACGATATTTGGGACTGTCTTGCTCAGGAAAGAAGACTTGCTTAATATAGTAGCTTCCAACAGATTTATAGAATAGTTATGCTGGCCAGATGTAGGCTACTCTTCAAGTTCTCACCGTTCTAGTATTTTGGTTGCTACTTTGACTGCATCCATGCACCCAAACTGAACAGCAAGGTCTCGGAGTCCCAGGTGAGAATCAAGGCCAAGCATGCATTCTATGGCCTTCAGAGTGCTTTGATACTGCTTATTTTTCAACCCGGATAATTTGACGGTATATTCCTGAAGAAACAGATTGACAAGACAGATTTCATAGGGCACGTTAGCGGAGCAATACCAGGGTATTTAGTTATTTGATTAAGAGGCAAGGTGCCTTGTCATCACAAAGCTAAATGTTTAAAAAAAAACACAAAAAACGTACTTTGTCCAGGGGTAACTTCATTGATTTTGCTGCCAGCTCAAGACAAATTATTGCTTTGCTTGTACCCGTAGTATTTTTGAGTCCTGTACATCTAACCAGGGATAACCGCATGTACTCCTCTGCTTGGCTGTAATATAGATGCAAACAGAGGTTAGGAAACATCAAGAAACAAAATAATAACAGCTGTTTGCAAGCAGGTTACCTAGCTAACGTTAGCTTTGAACTATGGTCCCGTCTCAAGAATACTAGCTAGCGAATATGATCGTTTTACAGACTCACCTTAGAATTCTTGCAGAGGTTATACCCATTTTAGATGCAAGTTTAGTAAACAGTTCTTTTTCCATTTCCAGTAAATAACAAATGTTCGTGACTGACAACGAGAGAATAAAAAACAAAGACCTCCAATCGAGTAGTCAGACACAAAAACTTGCAAGACCCTCGCGGCCAAAATGTCCGACGCCATCACGCCCACCAGCCATCTTTCGACATTCTATTGGCTATGACGATACGACGTTTGTTTGCGTACTTGTTGCTGAAAAGAACAACAGAATACAAACACTTTTTTTTTACAAAGAGAATTGAGCATCAAATGATCTACTCACAATATATTTACATACATCACATTGTATTAATTGGATCTCCGCTGTCTAAATAGTTGCGTTACCAATATTGCAAACTGTAATTTAGCCAATGGGAGACGTATTCCCACACTTTGTTTTCGGCTCAGCCAATACGGGCGAATCTGTGGAAAGGGAGAGCTTGGTCGTTACTAGTTATTACAGCCACAAAGTAATAAACCCCGCCCATTTCTACCATTTATCTTCTTAAAATCTGTTTTTTAAACCTAATCATAACCTCAACCATAACCTTAACCACACTGTTATGCCTAACCCTGACCTTAAATTAAGAACAAAAAGCAAATGGTTGTTTTCATTAATTTTTACGATATATTACGAGTTGACTTTGTGACTGTGATAACTAGTGGAAACTGGGTAGCTGGGTGGATTGATAGCAGTCACATGACTGGGAAACGATTTCAGGGTTAGCTACCAGTTTGCTGATACAAACTTGATAATCATGGTAAGTGAAACGGATAAGATAGCTACTCTTTATACGTGTGATTATTATCCATCCAATCCTTCTGTTTGAGTCATTAATTTTAGGTATTGTTTTTTTGTTATTGCTGTATGGCTGATACTGAGACTCGAAAACAGACTCAAGTTGTGTGTGGCGCTAGCTAGCTACGGCCTATCTAAAAACGACATAGCTACCTACCAGCTAGTAACTGGCTAAGGCTACTGTCGGCTAACTGTCAACACATTTTATTTTTGAAGAATCGACCGATTCGTTGTTGTCTAGCATCTCTTATGGTCGATTATATCTGTCTCATACTTTTCACAAAGTCAAAGGAGTGCAGTTTGATAGTTAGTATTTTCATGAAATGTCTAGACTGTAGTCAGTTAGCTATCTAGCTAGCTAACGGAGCTAGTAAAGATCAGCGAGTATATCGATTTAACTTGGCATATCTAACTAGCGAACAAGCTAGATAGCTAGAAATTGGTTATCTGTGACAGAGGGCCAAATATACAAACCTGGCCACCACAACTAACGTTAGCTAGCTACTTCAATAGATAGTTGATGGCTAAGCAAAGGTTTAGCCATCAGCTGTCAGTCATTTAACATTCATTCTGGTGATGTCAGTATAGCTAGACATACACATGGTTAGTGTGAACACTGCATATACGAATTAGTAGTTAATAACCACTTGATAGTCTAATGACTCAGTGCTAGCTTGCAGTCTGCACCTATTACAGTCTTGATGAGGCAAGTTAATATTTTTCACCATTTCTAATCTCAGGCCATCCAGAACGCTGACATTAGGATAACTATAAATGAGCAAAATCAATGTTTATGTTGGCCAGTACAGTACCATCAGTCATTTCATTAATTTCCTTGGGGCATAGCCAGTTTACTGAGCATCTGAGTCAATGTCATGTCTCGGCTCACTGTAACTGTAAACCACTGTAGCTATAATGGTGGAGTATGTCAGAGTAACATGCATGGCATTCCTCTGAGCTTCAGTGTGCTGTCTTTCAGCCTACCACACAGCAGTCACCCCAGGACGAGCAGGAAAAGCTACTTGATGAAGCTGTGCAGGCTGTCAAGGTCCAGTCATTTCAGATGAAACGTTGCCTGGTAAGATCTGCCTATTTCCTTCTGTCCCTTTGACTTCCTTGTCTTTTCTGTTAACAATATAGCAAATATGTATTGTGTTCTCTGACCCTCATTAGTGTATGAGAGATACACTGTTTCCTAGCCACAAGTTACACTACAGCATATTTTGGAGCAGTGTATCAGAGATTAACGTAACTGTACTGTTTACTCATATTGACTTGTTACTTGACTTGTTTGACTGCTGACACTTCCATCTGTAGGACAAGAACAAGCTGATGGATGCATTGAAACATGCATCTAACATGCTGGGCGAACTCAGGACCTCCATGTTATCGCCAAAGAGCTACTATGAACTCTGTATCCTTTCCCTGCTGCAACCTATGGATCTCTGGTCTAGACATAAAAAAAATGACTTGTTTCATTCTCCAGATCATTTGACTGTTCTAGGCATGTCCAGGTTTGGTGTTATTTACAGTTGGGCTATGAGTCCCTAATTCTGAGTGCAGACATGGCCATCTCTGACGAGCTCCACTACCTGGAGGTGTACCTGACAGATGAGTTTGCCAAGGGCAGGAAGGTGGCTGACCTCTATGAGCTGGTTCAATATGCAGGGAACATCATCCCCAGACTGTGAGTACTCAAGCACCCTAATGATTGTTTCAGCTAGTGAATAAAGTGAAGTGTAAATGGAAAGCTGCACATGTTCTCTTGGACTAGCCTACTTGTACATGTGATCAATCATGTGACAACAATGTCCTCTTTAGGCAGTGCAAACTAGATGCAGCTTGACCCTAGAGGAATAGGAAACGGGACAAGTAATGACCCCCCCCCCCCTCCCCCTCCTCTCTCCCCAGTTACCTGCTGATCACTGTGGGGGTGGTGTATGTTCGCTCCTTCCCTCAGTCGCGTAAGGACATCCTGAAGGACCTGGTGGAGATGTGTCGTGGGGTGCAGCACCCGCTGAGAGGCCTGTTCCTCAGAAACTACCTGCTGCAGTGCACCCGCAACATCCTGCCTGATGATGGGGAGCAGCTAGAGTAAGAACAAAGGGAGAATCTCAATTGCATACTCCTTGTGTCCTCTCTCCTTGCCTCTTTCACAAAACTCTTTTGGAGGAAAAGGTCAGAGGGGAGGGACCTCTGGCTTTCTCATCCAAAGGTTTTGAGAAGGAGGTGAGGAAAAAGAGGACGCAAGGAATATGTAATTGAGATCCTCTCAGTCTCTCCTCACACGGCTCCCCTCCTGAGCTGCCCCTCGCTCATTCTCATCGACCGATTCCCACTCGCAATCCAGGCCTCAGTGTGTTAACCAGACATCCTCGTTATGTTGTTTCCGTCCTCTGATTGAATGGGGATTTGAGCTCGTTGTTTAGCAGTCATCCCAGAAGTTTAAAATGTGACCGTTCAGTTATTGATTTAATGAAAGGGCCTATATACTTCCTTTTGATATATCATACTCCACCTAATGAGGATCTCATCTCTAACCTCTTTCCAGAGGGGAGGATGCGATGACGGGAGACATTAACGACTCCGTTGACTTTGTGCTGCTGAATTTTGCTGAGATGAATAAGCTGTGGGTGCGCATGCAGCACCAGGGCCACAGCCGAGACAGGGAGAAGAGGGAGAAGGAGAGGCAGGAGCTGCGCATCCTGGTCGGGACCAACCTGGTTCGACTCAGCCAGCTGGAGGGGGTCAACGTGGAAAAGTATAAACAGGTTTGTGATTGCATGTCTATATATATATGTCTAGAGCTGTACATTTTCGTGTACTGGAAGTACAATGGAACCTTTGACATTAACTCTAAATGCTGATGTATGAGTCATCTGGAACTGCCGTGAAGACTGTAGTTAATATTAATCAGAATGGTTGTTTGCCATTTTTCAGATATTGCCTTGCAAATGTATTCATGTATTTCAATTGAGAGCGTCATGCCATACAGAGGAGACTAGGAACACAGCATGCACTGTTCTAGAATAAAGAGCACCTGCAGGGTTTAGCCTTTGTTGTTTGTCTAGCTGAGGGAGTGGAGACGAGAGAAGATGATCCTTGTCAAGCTCAGAGAGGGGTTCTTAACCCTGAGCACCTCTTTTGATGTTTTATTTCTGCTATTATATCTACTTTACCTTAGAAATTATGTTTGGCAAAGAGGGATGCGGTATTGGATAAAATATTACATTGAATATGTATTACAACGTGCAGAAAATACACACATACGTAAGTCTCGTATATCTAGAGAGGATGCCCATTGTGTTGCATTGTATTTGGGTTATTTTTCTCCCCAGATTGTGCTGTCCGGTGTCCTAGAGCAGGTGGTAAACTGCCGAGATTCCCTGGCTCAAGAATATCTCATGGAGTGCATCATTCAGGTAACTACTGTTTCCAGTTTGTCATTGCGTCAAGGTTTGTAGTAGGAAATGCACACACGTGAACCAAACTCAGCAAAAAGCACTGTCAACTGCGTTTATTTTCAGCAAACTTAACTTAAATATTAAACTTAAATATTTGTATGAACATAACAAGATTCAACAACAGACAAACTGAACAAGTTCCACAGACAATGTGACTAACATAAATGGAATAATGTGTCCCTGAACAAAGAGGGGTCATAATCAACAGTCAGTATCTGGTGTGGCCACCAGCTGCGTTAAGTACTGCAGTGCATCTCCTCCTCATGGACTGCAACATATTTCCCAGTTCTTGCTGTGAGATGTTACCCCACTCTTCTACAAAGGCACCTGCAAGTTCCCAGACATTTCTGGGGGGAATGGCCCTAGCCCTCACCCTCCGATCCAACAGGTCCCAGACGTGCTCAATGGGATTGAGATCCGGGCCCTTCGCTGGCCATGGCAAGACACTGACATTCCTGTCTTGCAGGAAATCACGCACAGAACGAGCAGTATGGCTGGTGGCATTGTAATGCTGGAGGGTAATGTCAGGATGAGCCTGCAAGAAGGGTACCACATGCGGGAGGAGGATGTCTTCCCTGTAACGCACAGCGTTGAGATTGCCTGCATGATGCTGTGACACATCGCCCCAGACCATGACGGACCCTCCACCTCGATCCAGACCTCAGGCCTCAGTGTAACGTTCCTTCCTTCGACGATAAACGTGAATCCGACCATCAGCCCTGGTGAGACAAAACCTCGACACGTCAGTGAAGAACACTTTTTCCCAGTCCTGTCTGGTCCAGCGACGGTGGGTTTGTGCCCATAGGCAACGTTGTTGCTGGTGATGTCTGGTGAGGATCTGCCTTACAACAGGCCTACAAGCCCTCAGTCCAGCCTCTCTCAGCCTATTTGTGGACAGTCTGAGCACTGATGGAGGGATTGTGCTTTCCTGGTGTAACTTGGGCAGTTGTTGTTGCCATCCTGTACCTGTCCCGCAGGTGTGATGTTCCGATCCTGTGGTGGTCTTGTTACACGTGGTCTGCCACTGAGAGGACGATCAGCTGTCCGTCCTGTCTCCCTGTAGCGCTGTCTTAGGCGTCTCACAGTATGGACATTGCAATTTATTGCCCTGGCCACATCTGCAGTCCTCATGCGCAGTCCTCATGCCTCCTTGCAGCATGGCTAAGGCACGTTCACACAGATGAGCAGGGACCCTGGGCATCTTTCTTTTGGTGTTTTTCAGAGTCAGTAAAAAGGCCTCTGTAGTGTCTTAAGTTTTCATAACTGTGACCTTAATTGCTTACCGTCTGTATGCTGTTAGTGTCTTAACGACCGTTCCACAGGTGCATGTTCATTAATTGTTTGATTCATTGAACAAGCATGGGAAACGGTGTTTAAACTCTTTACAATGAAGATTTGTGACATTTGATTTTTTACGAATTATCTTTGAAAGATAGGGTCCTGAAAAAGGGATTACATTTAAAATATATTTTATTACTGATTCATCACATAGACTGGTCACATGGTAGAGGTGTCACCCTACTCTGCTGTCTCTGGCCCTTCTCCTCTTCTAATAGGTCTTCCCTGATGAGTTCCACCTTCAGACACTGAACCTATTCCTTCGTTCCTGTGCCGACCTGCATCAGCACGTCAATGTCAAAAACATCATCATCGCTCTCATTGACAGGTGACGTAAACTCTGCGACATATGATTCAATTTCAGTCAGTACACTACACACGGGATTGCACTTTTCCATTTTTCCCTTGGTGTTGTGCTGGGAACCCACTGACGCAATTGGTCTTCTCTGTTTTAGACTGGCTTTGTTTGCTCACCGAGAAGATGGACCTGGAATCCCTGCTGAAATCAAACTGTTTGATATTTTCTCCCAACAAGTAGCCACAGTTATACAGGTAAGTGATGGAGAAAGAATTTACTCTTTTTTTATTCTCCTGTCTTTATCCTGCAATCCATTTCCCCATTGATTTGGTCGTTAAAAATCCCCCTGCACATGTTCTATTGCTGTATTGTTATCTCTCACTCAAAAGACAAATTCTGGCACAACATCTAGGTCTAGTTTTCCTCTCATCGACTCAATCTCATGACCTTGATGTATGCTTAAGTTTAAGCAATTATACTGAAGTAGGCTACATTTTATACGTTATTACCTTATTTTGGATTTCATCCCCCCCCTCCAGTCCCGCCAGGACATGCCTTCGGAGGATGTGGTCTCACTACAGGTGTCCCTCATCAACCTGGCAATGAAGTGCTACCCTGACCGGGTGGACTATGTGGACAAGGTGTTGGAGAGCACAGTGGAGATCTTCAACAAGCTCAACTTGGAACAGTAAGAAGCACTACCATGTCCCCGTCTCAGTGTTACATTAGTCAATCTTCTGGGTAGTTATTTTTCTCCTTTGTTTGGTAGAGGAATTCAACGTTGCATCAGGCCAAAGATGTACATGAATGGAAATTAAAATCAAGTTATATTAGCAGGGGTTGTGTTAATGCAGAATTCTGTTTTTCACGCAGGGGAAAAAAAAATGCTAAAACGCGTAAGACATATCTTGCTGCATTTATAAACGCAGATCTGAAATGCTTCTTATTGTAATTTCAGCTCGTCAGACAAATTTTGTACTTCAGTTGCACTGATAAAAAGTTCCACTGATAAAAATGAATGAACGGGCATTCTAGCAGCAGACAGCGCTCTAACTGATGTGTAGCTACCTTTATCGGTGCAGTCTTAAATTTTACCATAGAAAAGAAGGCTAACTTCAAGCAAAACATAAGGAAATAATGTAGCTGACTACATTCTTTCTATGATAAACATTAGAAATATTATGACCATGCATCATTTTCGCCCCCCCAAAAAATGTTGCTTTTTCACACCGAATAGTGTTCCACTTCTGTTGAAAATGAAGCTTTTTTTTCTGCCAAATATTGAAGCAAAAAAAATCACAATTGACTTTCAATATAAATCATAGGCGATTTTATTGATGGACTGCGTTTTGAAAATGAAGATTTTCGAACTCTAGTGCCACCCCTGATTAGTTAAGTCCCAGCCTGCTGTGAAGGACTAAAGCTTTCAAAAGTCTACCTGTTCTGTAGTGTCTTGCATTAAAAGCTTGCTGAACATACAACCCCTAGACAGTAGAATAACCTAATTCTTCAGCAAAGTGCTAGAGTAGGCTACAATGCTTTGTTCAGCCATACTTGAGACGGAAAAGTTCACAATTCTGAAAAGAAAGACGGTTGCTGAGTACATTTTCTCATCAAAGCACTAACGAATAAAAATTTTAAAAAATATTGAAAAGTGTTATCCACGTCTATGATCTCAAATCTCTGTAAGAAGTTTGAGGTAATGTCTTAATGAATTTCCCTTTTTGCTTTAGACAAAAAACAGATAATACATTTGTTTTGCTGCCAGCATGTGATATTTAGAAGTTTATTATATTTCCCAATTTTCAAAGATGGCTGGAAAAGAACTGCCGTTGCTACTGCAGTATTTTCATTCTCAACTATTGTCTCCCTCCTTTCAAAGCATTGCAACCAGTAGCGCGGTCTCAAAAGAATTGACTAGGTTGCTGAAGATCCCAGTGGACACCTACAACAACATTCTGACTGTTCTGCAGCTCAAGCACTTCCCTCCGCTCTTCGAGTACTTTGATTACGAGTCCCGCAAAAGCATGAGCTGTTACGTTCTGAGCAACACTCTGGACTACAACACCACCATTATAGCCCAGGAGCAGGTCAGTACACACACCCCAACGCACACATACAGTACCAGTCAAAGGTTTAGACACACCTACTCATTCAAGGGTTTTTCTTTATTTTTACTATTTTCTACATTGTAGAATAATGGTGAAGACATCAAAACTATGAAATAACACATGGAATCATGTAGTAACCAAAAAAGTGTAAAACAAATCTAAATATATTTGAGATTCTTCAAAGTAGCCACCCTTTGCCTTGATGACAGCTTTGCACATGCTTGGCGTTCTCTCAACCAGCTTCACCTGGAATGCTTTTCCAACAGTCTTGAAGGAGTTCCCACATATGCTGAGCACTTATTGGCTGCTTTTCCTTCACTCTGCGGTCCAACTCATCCCAAACCATCTCAATTTGTTTGAGGTCGGGTGATTGTGGAGGCCAGGTCACCTGATGCAGCACTCCATCACTCTCCTTCTTGGTCAAATAGCACTTACACAGCCTGAAGGTGTGTTGGGTCATTGTCCTGTTGAAAAACAAATTATAGTCTCCCTAAGTGCAAAGCAGATGGGATGGCTGCAGAATGCTGTGGTAGCCATGGTGGTTAAGTGTGCCTTGAATTCTAAATAAATCACTGACAGCATCACCAGCAAAGCACACCCACACCACCACACAACCTCCTCCATGCTTCACGGTGGGAACCACACATGCAGAGATCATCTGTTCACCTGCTCTGCGGCTCACAAAGACACAGTGGTTGGGACCAAAAATCTCAAATTTGGCCTCATCAGCCTAAAGGCATATTTCCACCGGTCTAATGTCCATTGCTTGTGTTTCTTGTCCCAAGCAAGTCTCTTCTTCTTATTGGTGTCCTTTAGTCGTGGTTTCTTTAGAGCAATTCAACCATGAGGCCTGATTCACACAGTTTCCTCTGAACAGTTGATGTTGAGTTGCAGTTAACTTTAATGAACTTGTCCTCTGCAGCAGAAGTAACTCTGGGTCTTCCTTTCCTGTGGCGGTCCTCGTGAAATCCAGTTTCATGATGGCGCTTAATGGGTTTTGCAACTACACTTGAAGAAACTTTAAAAGTTCTTGACATTTTCCAGATTGACTGACCTTCATGTCTTAAAGTAATGATGGACTGTCATTTCTCTTTGCTTATTTGAGCTGTTCTTGCCATAATATGGACTTGGTATTTTACCAAACAGGGCTTTCTTCTGTATACCACCCCTACCTTGACACAAAACAACTAATTGGCTCAAAAGCATTAACCTTTCTGATCTCCCCATCCCGGATCCGGGTTCGTGAATACAGACTCAAGCTCATTACCATAACGCAACGTTAACTATTCATGAAAATCGCAAATCAAATGAAATAAATATGCTAGCTCTCAAGCTTAGCCTTTTGTTAACAACACTGTCATCTCAGATTTTCAAAATATGCTTCTCAACCATTGCAAAACAATCATTTGTGTAACAGTATTGATGGCTAACGTAGCATTTAGCATTAGCATTCAGCTGGCAACATTTACACAAAAAAACAGAAAAGCATTCAAAAAAATCATTTACCTTTGAAGAACTTCAGATGTTTTCATTGAGGAGACTCTCAGATAGCAAATGTTCAGTTTTTCCTGAAAGATTATTTGTTTAGGACAAATCGCTCCGTTTTCTGCGTCACGTTTAGCTATGAAAAAACCCCTGTATCCAGGATTGTGTAAATCTATCAGCAAGCTCATTAGCATAACACAACGTTAACTATTTATGAAAATCGCAAATGAAATGAAATAAATATGCCATCTCTCAAGCTTAGCCTTTTGTAAACAACACTGTCATCTCAGATTTTCAAAATATGCTTCTCAACCATAGGAAAACAATCATTTGTGTAAAAGTAGCTAGCTAGAGTTAGCATTTCGCGTTAGCATTTAGCGTTAGCATTAGCGTTAGCATCCAGCACGCAACATTAACAAAAACATAAAAGCCTTCAAATAAAATCATTTACCTTTGAAGAACTTCTGATGTTTTCAATGAGGATACTCTCAGTTAGATAGCAGATGCTCAGTTTTTCCAAAAAGATTCCTTGTGTATTAGAAATAGCTCCGTTTTATACATCACATTTGGCTACCAAAAAAAATCCATAAATTCAGTCCTCAAAACGCAAACTTTTTTCCAAATTAACTCCATAATATCGACTGAAAACATGGCAGACGTTGTTTAGAATCAATCCTCAAGGTGTTTTTCACATATCTCTTCATTGATACATCGTTCTTGGAAACATGGTTTCTCTCCTGAATCCCAGGAGAAAATGCCTGCACCTGAAGATTACGCACAAATTTAGACAAAGGACACCGGGCGGACCTCTGGAAAATGTAGTCTCTTATGGCCAATCTTCCAATGATATGCCTACAAATACGTCACAATGCTGCTAAGACCTTGGGCGAACGACAGAAAGTGTAGGCTCATTCGTTGCGCAATCACAGCCATATAAGGAGAGAATGGAAAACAGAGCTTCAGAAATTCTGCTAATTCCTGGGTGATGCATCATCTTGGTTTCGCCTGTAGAATGAGTTCTGGGGCACTTACAGACAAAATCTTTGCAGATTCTGAAACTTCAGAGTGTTTTCTTTCCAAAACTGTCAAGAATATGCATAGTCGAGCATCTTTTCGTGACAAAATATCGCGCTTAAAACGGGAACGTTTTTTATCCAAAAATGAAATAGCGCCCCTAGAGCTCTAAGAGGTTAAGAAGGAAAGAAATTCCACAAATGTACTTTTTTAACAAGGCACACGTGTTAATTGAAATGCATTCCAGGTGACTACCTCATGAAGCTGGTTGGGAGAACGCCAAGCGTGTGCAAAGCTGTCATCAGGGCAAAGAAAGGGTGGCTACTTTGAAGAATCTCAAATGTAAAATATATTTTGATTTGTTTAACACTTTTCTGGTTGCTACATGATTCCATATGTGTTATTTCATAGTGTTGATGTCTTCACTATTATTCTACAATGTAGAACATTTTGAAAATAAAGAAAAACCCTTGAATGAGTAGGTGTCTTAACTTTTGACTGGCACTGTACACACACACACTGATATATGCTACTTACTTACATTTTTGCACATTACATATTGAGCTGTGTTCTTTCCCATAAGTGTTTTCTTGTTGGGCTCTTTTTTTTTACCTTTATCTGTTTAGGTAAGCATCCACAAAAGGCTCTTTGTATTGTATACTTCCAAGCAGTCTGCCTACATATTTTCATCAATTCTCTTCAAGATATTGGCAGTTCAAGGCACATTAACCTTTTCTAACTTTTCTATTTGGAAAAGGTCAATGTGAACCATGATTCAGAGCACGTCTTTTCTAAGAGAGCTCTTAGTGGGACTCCCAAGAAAACGTTGATTTCCCATTAATGCCATAAGAGGCCTTTTTAAAAAATAAAAATAAAAGCTTTTCTCTCAAACTTATATAACTATCTTCACCCATACCTTTTTGACCGTGATATAACTTCAACTCTATTACAATATACTTGCCGTTTTGTTGATTTTTATTTATTTATTTAAAAGATATATATATTTTTTTGCTTCTTTTTGACCTTTCCAGTCTGCTCATGAAAGCTTATTGATGATAGTGCCTTCAGAAAGTATTTACACCCCTTTTTACTTTTTGCACATTTTATTATGTTACAAAGTGGGATATTTTATTTATTTAATGGTCTTTTTTTGTCAACGGTTCACACATAATACTCTGTAATGTCAAAGTGGAAAATTCAATTATTTTGAAATTGATTAGATAAGTATTCAACCCCCTGAGTCAATACATGTTACAATCACTTTTGGCAACGATTACAGCTGTGAGTGTTTTTGGGTCAGTCCCTAAGAGCTTTGCAAACCTGGATTGAATAATATTTGCACATTTATTATTTAAAAATTCTTCATGCTCTGTCAAGTTGGTTATTGGTCATTGCTTGATCGTCATTTTCAACTCTTGCCTTGGAGTTTCAAGACAATTTGGCAAAACTGTAACTAGGCCACTCGGGAACATTCAATGTCTTCTTGGTAAGCAACTTCGGTGTAGATTTGGCCTTATTTCCCTGCTGAAAGGTGAATTTGTCTTCCAGTTTCTGTTGGATTTTGCGTGTGCTTAGCTCTATTACGTTTATTTTTATCCTAAATAACTTCCTAGTCCTTCCTGATGACAAAGCATACCCATAACATGATGCAGCCACCACCATGCTTGAAAATGTGAAGAGTGGTACTCAGTGACGTGTTGTTGGATTTGCCCCAAATATAACGTTGTGTATTCAGGACAAAAAGTAAATTTATTTGCCACATTTTTAGCAGTATTACTTTAGTGCCTTATTGTCAACAGGATGTATGATTTAGAATATTGTTATTCTGTACAGGCTTCCTCCTTTTCACTGTCATATAGGTTAGTATTCTGAGGTAACTACAATGTGGTTGATCCATCCTCAGCTTTCTCCTATCACAGCCATTAAACTCTGTAATTGCTTTAAAATCACCATTGGCCTCAGTGACAGTCTCAATTTGATCCATTTGTATTTCGGGCTGTAATAACAATATGTGGAAAAAGTCAAGAGGACTTTCTGAAAGCACTGTAAATATCTCACTGCTGAAGCACCGCTTTCGCTCTCCCTCAAGGTGGATGCCATCTTGACCCTGGTGTCGACACTGATCCAGGACCAGCCAGACCAGCCCGCTGAAGACCCCGACCCAGAGGACTTTGCTGAGGAGCAGAGCCTTGTGGGTCGCTTTATCCATCTGCTGCTTTCCGACGACCCCGACCAACAGTATCTGGTAAGCCTAGCTCACCGTACAGTTGAATTCCGGCACAGTATCCATGTGTTTTCAGGAGACGTGTTTTATGTGTTAATGGAGGTCTCCGTCATGTTCTTCAGATCCTGAATACAGCCAGGAAGCACTTTGGTGCTGGGGGGAACCAGAGGATTCGCTACACTCTTCCACCGCTGGTGTTTGCTGCCTATCAGCTGGCCTTCCGCTACAAAGAGAACTCTTCATCAGTACGTAACCCTTACCCTAACTACACGGAACAAAAATATAAACGCAAAGGGTTGGTCCCATTTTTCGTGAGCTGAAATACAAGATCCCAGAAATGTTCCATACACACGAAATGTTCCATACACACGTTTTAGAGAATTTGGAAGTACATCCAACCGGCCTCACAACTGCCGACCGTAACTATAGAACTCCACCTCCTGCTTCTCCACCTGCGGGATCGTCTGAGATCAGTATACATATAGTTTTAGGAAGAGGATGATTTATAATAAACAGGAAGGTGGATTTGAACTGTTTCCTCTTTGTTGAACACGTCCCACAGGATGATAAATGGGAGAAGAAGTGCCAGAAGATCTTCTCATTTGCCCACCAAACCATCAGTGCTCTGATCAAGGCTGAGCTGGCTGAGCTGCCCCTCAGACTCTTCCTACAGGGGGCACTGGCCGCTGGAGAGATTGGCTTCGAGAACCACGAGACTGTGGCCTACGAGTTCATGTCACAGGTACAGGGGACAAAATGGGTTGAGAATGTGACATATTGGATAGAGGGAGGGAGGTCACTACCCCTCTTTGCTTTAGGTTTACTTGTGCCCTGTGTTGGTAGCAATGATCCACTGATTTTGGTGAGGAATTTTTCTATATCTGTTTTCTCTGAGAACCCCCTCCTCCCTCCCTCACCCAGGCCTTCTCCCTGTATGAGGATGAGATCAGCGACTCCAAGGCTCAGCTAGCAGCCATCACGCTGATCATCGGCACGTTTGAGAGAACGAAATGCTTCAGCGAGGAGAACCACGAACCGCTGAGGACACAGTGTGCACTCGCCGCCTCCAAACTGCTCAAGAAGCCAGACCAGTGTCGGGCTGTCAGCATCTGTGCACACCTCTTCTGGTCCGGACGCAACACTGAAAAGAATGGAGAGGAGGTGGGGGTTGTGATCACAAAGTGGAGGAATACATATAATTATTGTGTAGAAAGAGTGCAGTACTAAAGATGGTGTCGCCATAGTAACAGGACATGCAGTAACAGTCTAGTAACCAAGTTTTGAGACGTATTTATTTTATTTAACCTTTATTTAAGACTGATTGCCTTGCTTTGTCTTCTGTTCCGATGAGAGGTTAAAAAAAACATCTTTTTTTAAAAAGCGGGGTGGTAATTCTAAGGTTCCTTGTGTATAATGACATACATAATCAGAGTATTGAAGCGTGAGAAATGCAGGACGAGGTTCTCTTTGTTCTATGATTGGTTGCTGCTGAAGTGACTACGAACACGTAGCACTTTCAACTTCCTCTTTCTTCATTACAGGTGGCATGTGTGTGAATGCGTGGTAGAGTTTTACATCTCGCCTGTGTCTCTGTCCTCAGATTCGTGACGGGAAGAGGGTGATGGAGTGCTTAAAGAAGGCCCTGAAAATCGCCAACCAGTGCATGGACCCGTCATTGCAAGTGCAGCTCTTCATTGAGATCCTGAACAGATACGTCTGTTTCTACGAAAGAGAGAATGACGCGGTATGTGCACATTTCTTCCCTCTTGTCGTCCTCATCTGGACTACCACTCATTCCTGACACGCTTGTTCAGAACCAGGCCTACATTATGAAATCCTGATGTCTTTTCAACGCACTTCAAGTGCAGACGGTCACATTGAGCTCCCTGGAGAGGTGCCATCCAATCTCCCCTGTTCTCTGAGTTTATTGGAACAGTGTTAGGACTTGCTAGGACTCCAAGTTGACGCCCACTGTTGGTGGTTATTTACCAGCATGGGAAGGACAGGAGGCTACAGCTCACCCGCCCACTCTCCTCAGATAGACACCCCATCTGCATCAGGGGGTTCTTTTTAACAGCTAGAGAGGGTACTAGGCCTCCAGGGACTGAGAACAGGGGCTCCATAGTCATGACAATTTCAGACACTAACATAATTTTTCCCGCTTAATCATTGTATAACTTTTGTTTTATAACTGAGTATATTTATGCAATCTACAGTAGGTAACACATTGTTGTTTTTTCTAACTAATTTCAACCTGTTTGAAATTATTATTTAAGATCATGAAACGTCTTGATCCCCTGTAGGTGACAGTCCAGGTTCTGAACCAGCTGATCCAGAAGATCCGAGAGGACCTACCAAACCTGGAGGCCAGCGAGGAGACTGAGCAGATCAACAAACACTTCCACAACACACTGGAGCACCTGCGTCTGCAGAGAGAGTCGCCGGAGGCCGAGGGACCTGCTTATGAGGGCCTGGTGCTGTAGGGCTCGCTACACTTATAAAAAAAATATCTATATATATTTACACAGACACATGTACACTCACACCAGGGTATTCCATCCATTAGGGAAAAATGCCATTCCCACCAACAACACCTGCCTTCCATCTCCCTTTCTCTATCCTTTTCTCCTCACTCTTCTTCCTTCTATCATCCCTCTTTATTTCATGTTACCATTTTTAGCATAAGGTGTTGCATTTAATGGTGTTGCTTTTGAGAATACATGGTGTACAGGCTGCGGTTTGCCTTGCACTTCCTGCGTGTTGTCATTCCTTCATATTTGACCATTTCTGTCGTCCGTCGTCACCCTCAGAAGGAGATTATATAGCCAGTGGAAGCACATGTTTAAACTTTGACCCCTACTCGCCTCCCCTCTGTCTGTATGTCATAATTTCATGGTCATGCAGAATAATGAATTAATGCCTGTTTTTAGAGAATGTCGCGTCATTACGAGGTCGTACTGGGGAGAGTTATTCCATTGACCTCACGCTGTGACCCAACAACCCCTTCTCCTCCACGGACTAACACCTGGGCTGTAGATTTTCCTTTGCCCTCCTCTCTCAACAACTTCACTCATTTGGCTTGAGCTTTTTTTTTTTTTTTTTCTGGTTGCAGCCTTCTGTGGTTGACAGCCATTTGTAGAGTTAAGTGGCGTGCGTTGGTGCATGCTTTTACATAGACCTGCTCTGGCTATCTCCATGAGTGGTAGGAGGAACTGATGTGTATGATGCCCCTTTTTGTCACTGGAGCTTATGCAGTGGCGGCTAACCTTCATTTCTTTGACGTCCACATTGATTAAAAGATCTTCGTTGGAGCTGGGTTCTATTCATCTCGTTGTCTTCTGGATTTTGAACCCTATGTATTGTATGTATGACCTACTTGTAAATCAGCAAAAACAGAATAAGTATCATCAATATGTCATTTGCACAAATAAACAAATTGATATTAACCCTACATGTCAATATGTCATTTGCACAAATAAACAAATTGATATTAAACCATGTCCAACTTTTAGTGTCCATCTTCTGTTATGCTGCAGATTACTAGCCTGTAGTTTTGAGTCGGTGCACTGAAGTGCAAATGAGGGGAGATTCACATTTGTTTACAGAATGACTCACTGAGTGCTATGAAAGACAAGGTTATTAAGGGTGTATTTTTAGAAACACTATTTTGGTTGTGTTTTCTACCATTCAGTATGGTATGGTCAATGTATTTAGTTGTGACTCGTGCTTAACAAATGAGTTTCAATTAGCTATCTACTGACTGCTGCTGTTAACCAGTTTCATGTCATCCGTTGCTAGGTGACTGTTCAATGGAGACAGGCTCTCGTTGGTGGCCAGAGGAATCATTTTCACAGCTGGCAACATGTTTTTCTTTGTCATTAAGCTAAGAGTTGGTGCCTATACTATATAAAGGCTAACATACTGTGTTACAAGGTTTTGAACACTGGTGCCAGATGTCTAAAGTAGATGCCAGGAAAATAAACAGTGGAGGTGAGTGGCTGCATGTATTTATTGTTCAATGTAAAACAGACATTACATGTGTTCTAAAATAACTAATACACGTAAGATCTGCAAACACGCACATACTACACAGAAATACAAGACAATAGTCATGGTGACCATCTGTACCCAGTGTTGTGCAACACTCATACGACCTGTCCACCTACGTTGACATGAGACAACTGATCAAGTGTAAAACTGTCAAAACGAGGCCATAGTTGTCAGTGCAAATTGGTCATGCTTAATACATTTGTTCAATATACTGTGGCTGAATTTTAATCTTGGTGGTACAAAGCAGTTTTCTGAAAGCCTTTCTGAAGCTAGTGTGACACAGCGGGTAAAGGACAGGGTTGATGGAGGAGTTGACCCACAGTAGCCAGAAAGAGATTTCATACAGGTAGTGCTGGACACACTGGGCATGACACGCGGCGCGGATGATCATTAAAAGTGTGTAGGGAGCCCAGCACAGGCCAAATACACACACAATCACTGCCAGGGACTTGGCAACCTTCTTGTCCTTTGAGAGACGGAAACGACTGGCAGCTACTTCAGACCGGCTGCGCTGTTTACTGAACGAGTGCTCCGTAGCCTGGAACCGCGTCCTCCTGGAATGCTGGACCACATCACCCACTTGCAGTGGAGGAAGGTCCAGAATACTGCGGTCCTTACTTCTCTCATTGTTGCTGTTCCCAGTTACTGCTGACACTTTAGCAGTAGATAGAATACCTCCTAACCTGGCAGAATTGTTTGGGATGCTTGGAGCTTCACCTTCCACTGGTCTGACGAAGAATACATGCTGAACTCCAGCTTTCAGGGCCTCCATCTCACTGTCCCCAGGCCCCTCGACAGGCTGCTCATCCCTCACCTGGTTCCGCCTCCTGATGTTGATGTAGATGCTGATGTTGAAGTACATGACAGTAACAAATGGGGTGAAAAACTCAACAGTGGATGCTGTCATCAAGAAATACCAGTTGAAGTAAAACTCTGCGTGGCACTCTTTGTCGGGCACCACGCTACTACCAGCGATGTACTCCCAGATAATGATCGCTGGCCCATAGAGTAGGAAAGCAGCCAGCCAAACACTCAGCATCTTCAGAACAGCCTCCCGGGTCAAACCTTTCTGACACCTGTAGCTCACCTGATACAGAAAGAAAGGAATGGTGGAATTTTTTTAATGGAGTGTACACAGGTTCTTGGTGCACTAAATACAATATTTCAGTTATCATTTTTGATATGGCTTTACATTTCATTGCTCCCATCACTAGCAGGCAGTTGGAAATGAAACCTGCTGCAGGAAAGGATAACCGTGCGTAAATGCTCTCACCGCGCTGGTGACAGATATAAATCTGTCGAAGCTGATCAGGACGATGTTGAACACTGATGCCGTGCATAAAGTATAGTCCACCACCAGCCATATCTTGCACAGACCTCGTCCGAGTCTCCACTCGCCGGTAATGACATAGGGGATATACGCAGGAATGCAAAAGCCTCCTGCAGGTGGGATGGAACACAAATGTTACGCACGACTATTAATTAAACACGCATATGAAACGCGTTTTAAAATATTTTGGCAACATAGAACATTACAGAGAGAAAATATGTATGGGCAGCAGTTGCTTATGAATCATGCACAACAGTATGTATACCTTCACAACAGTGGCACACAATGCATTTGCTCACGCAACACATTTACGCACTCACCAACGAGTAAATCGGCAATGGCCAAATTAAAAAAGAAAAAGTTCCCTTGAGTTCGCAAACTTTTCTCCACCACAAAGGCTAATATTACAAGTGCGTTGCCTAGCACAGTGGCGAAGACCAGAAGCGTCATGAGCACGGCCAAGAACACCGAGGTAGACGGAGAGAATTGTCCATAATGCGAACGCGGGTTCGCAGGCATCTCCATATCGCCAAGCGCTGTGGCGTTTCCCTGGGTAACCACAGACCAGTTGAGCATCTCATTCGATTTCCAATGCGAAGTGACGGCCATGGAAGATCCAGCACCCATCAATAAAGATTCGGGTTGCATGGTCCCCATTTTTTAAAATTATATTAGCTTAACCAGACAACTTCAATAGCATGTAAAAGCTAACATGTTCGCGTGAAGACTGAAAACGAGGAGGAAAATACAGTTTTTATAGGCTGCAGCCTACATAAAACGAGAGCTGCGTTTTTATTGGTTGTTTTGCAGTGCATGTGAGAACTGAAAAAAACAGGACATATGATGCCTATCTCCTACGTCTGTCTGAGCAGACATTTTATAAAGACCGTGAAATAAAGATTAGAATTGTGAATTCCATAGAATACACAACATTTGAAAGCATATTGGTGTTCTGTATTTCTTTCTAAACATAACTTTTGCTTTTAGAAAATATGAATTTCCAAAGCAAAAATAAATGACAATTTCTGAAAGGTATTCCTGGAAATTATTATTTAAAAAAAATCTGATTTCATGTTAATATTAATATTGTGTCAGAGCATCTGGCTATACTAAACAAAAATATAAACGCAACATGCAACAATTTAAAATATTCTACTGAATTGCAGTTCATCTGGAAATAATCTACGGATTTCACATGAGCCCTGACCGTAGAGAGCTTTTTATGTCTCTATTTTTGGGTTGGTCAGGGTGTGATTTGGGTGGGCATTCTATGTTATTTTTCTATGTGTTTGTATTTCTTTGTTTTGGCCGGGTATGGTTCTCAATCAGGGACAGCTGTCGATCGTTGTCTCTGATTGAGAACCATACTTAGGTAGCCTTTTCCCACCCGTGTCTTGTGGGTATTTGATTTCTGTTTAGTGTTTTTCACCTTTCAGGACTGTTTCGGTTATTCTCTTTGTTATTTTTGTATTTAGTGTTCAGTGTCAATAAACAAACATGAACACGTACCACGCTGCGCTTTGGTCCTCACCTTCTTCCACCAACAGCCGTTACAGAACTACCCACCACCAAAGGACCAAGCAGCGTGGTGAAAGAGACTCCTGGACAGGTGAGCAGCGTTATTTGGACTATGAGACAACCTGGGAGGAGGTAGAAAGGTGGTCGGTCGATCCAGGGAGAGTGCCGGAGCCCGCCTGGGATTCTCTGGAACAGTGCGAGGAGGGATACCAGAGAATGGAGTTGGCAACAGGAACACGGCTGGCAAGGAAGCCCGAGAGGCAGCCCCCCTTAAAAAAAAATTGGGGGGGTGGCACACGGTGAGTGTGGCAGAGTCAGGTTGGAGACCTGAGCCCACTCCCCGTGCTTACCGTGGCGAGCATGGGATTGGTCAGGCCCCGGGCTATGGGGTGATGCGAACTGTGTCTCGGCCAAGTATTCACAGGTAGGTGTGCTCGGTGCCAGCGTCCCGCATTTGCCGGGTGGAAACTGGCATCCAGCCAGAACAGCTGGGGCCAGCTCTGCGCTCGAGACCGCCAGTGCGCCTCCAAGGTCCAGTGTATACGGTGCCTCGGTCACGGAAGAGGCCTCCTGGATGTCTCCCCAGCCTGGTGAGTCCTGTGCCTGCTCCCAGAGCCAGGTCTCCTGTGTGTATCCCCAGCCTGGTGAGTCCTGTGCCTCCCTCGAGCCCGGAGCTGCCAGAGTCTCCCTCGAGCCCGGAGCTGCCAGAGTCTCCCTCGAGCCCGGAGCTGCCAGAGTCTCCCTCGAGCCCGGAGCTGCCAGAGTCTCCCTCGAGCCCGGAGCTGCCAGAGTCTCCCTCGAGCCCGGAGCTGCCAGAGTCTCCCTCGAGCCCGGAGCTGCCAGAGTCTCCCCTCGATCCCGGAGCTGCCAGAGTCTCCCGCCTGTCCAGAGCCTGCAGTGCAGCCTTCCGTTCCAGAGGTGCCCTCCGTTCCAGAGGCGCCTTCCACGAGGGCCGGGGTCGGCGTTGAGGGTCCCCGCTCTAGCGGCGTTACCTAAGTGGGCCGAGCCAGAGGTGGAGCGGGGTCCACGTCCCTCACCAGAGCTGCCACCGCGGAGTAATGCCCACCCAGACCCTCCCCTATAGGTTCAGGTTTTGTGGCCGGAGTCCGCACCTTTTTGGGGGGGTACTCTCACGCCCTGACCGTAGAGAGCTTTTTATGTTTCTACTTTTGGGTTGGTCAGGGTGTGATTTGGGTGGGCATTCTATGTTATTTTTCTATGTGTTTGTATTTCTTTGTTTTGGCCGGGTATGGTTCTCAATCAGGGACAGCTGTCGATCGTTGTCTCTGATTGAGAACCATACTTAGGTAGCCTTTTCCCACCTGTGTCTTGTGGGTATTTGATTTCTGTTTAGTGTTTATCACCTTTCAGGACTGTTTCGGTTATTCCCTTTGTTTTTTTGTATTTAGTGTTCAGTGTCAATAAACAAACACTGCCACCATGGGGTATATACTGTTTACAACGTTGACATCAGCAAACTGCTCGCCCACACGACGCCATACATTGCGCTTTGGTCCTCACCTTCTTCCACCAACAGCTGTTACAATCTGTTGGTCACAGATACCTTAAAAAAAAGGTAGGGGCGTGGATCAGAAATCCAGTCAGTCCTCACCTTCTTCCACCAACAGCTGTTACAATCTGTTGGTCACAGATACCTTAAAAAAAAGGTAGGGGCGTGGATCAGAAATCCAGTCAGTATCTGGTGTTACCACCATTTGCTTCTTTCAGCATGACATCTCTTTCGCATTGAGTTGATCAGGCTGTTGATTGTGGCCTGTGGAATGTTGTGCCACTCCTCTTCAATGGCTGTGAGAAGGTGCTGGATATTGGCAGGAACTGGAACACGTTGTCGTACACATCAATCCAGAGCATCCCAAACATGCTCAATGGGTGACATGTCTGGTGAGTATGCAGGCCATGGAAGAACTGTGACATTTTTAGCTTCCAGGAATTGTGTACAGATCCTTGCGACATGGGAGTGTGCATTATCATGTTGAAACATGAGCTGATGGAGGTGGGTGAATGGCACGACAATGAGCCTCAGGATCTCGTCACGGTATCTCTGTGCATTCATATTGCCATCCATAAAATGCAGTTGTGTTTGTTGTCCGTAGCTTATGCCTGCCCATACCATGACCCCACTGCCACCATGGGGTATATACTGTTTACAACGTTGACATCAGCAAACTGCTCGCCCACACGACGCCATACATTCTCTAAAACGACGTTGGAGGTAGCTTATGGTAGACAAATTAACATTCAATCATCTGGCAATAGCTCTGCTGGAAATTCCTGCAGTCAGCATGCTCCCACAACTTGAGACATCAACAACTTGTGTAGTGTGACAAAACTGCACATTTAGAGTGGCCTTTTATTGTCCGCAGCACAACGTACACCTGTGTAATGATCATGCTGTTTAATCAGTTTGTTGATATGCCACACCTGTCAGGTGGATAGATTATTTTGGCGAAGGAGACATGCTCACTAACAGGGATGTAAACAAATTTTTGGGCTAAATTTGAGAGAAAAAAGCTTTTGTGTGTGTGTGGAACATTTCTGGGATCTTGTATTTCAGTTCATGAAACATGGGACCAATGCTTTACATGTTTAGTTTATATTTTTGTTCCGTGTAGATTCATTGTGTTCTCCACATATGGTGAAACACTCAAAGTGCATGGTAAATTACAGTATTTTCTATGCTCAGTGACATTGTGGACATTGATGTACAGAAACCTTAGCTTATGGACCAGCTTCAGACTGGAACTCAGGAGGACCGTTGCAGCTTTCATCTATGTACTATTGAATGGAGACAGGTTTAGTTTTTTAGAAAGAGTAAAAAACAAGGGGGCTGGAGTGCACGGCTTTGACCTGACATGGGGACCAGTGGTCGAGTGCTATTTTTGTAGGTGCCGGAGTAAATTTCACATTTTTATTTTGTCATCGTTTCTCAATTAACCGACATCATTTTTAGAATGGACATACAATGCATCATCCAAATTGCAGATTGTCTATGCTTACACACAGTGGCTCAAATAGGGCTAATTTTCTGTTTTTATAAAATCCTAAAACACCAAATTAGGTCTACCTTATTATAAATTAGGCCAGTGGTAGGCAACTAGACATCACTGCGGGATGGATGGTCAGGCCGGAACATAATTATAATAA
The DNA here is from genome assembly GCF_013265735.2 of Oncorhynchus mykiss. NCBI lineage: Eukaryota > Metazoa > Chordata > Actinopteri > Salmoniformes > Salmonidae > Oncorhynchus > Oncorhynchus mykiss. Next base: position 19,914,450 of record NC_048590.1, read on the forward strand.
TTTGTACACTGCAAATTGTATTTGAAAATAATAATTTCATGCCTATATTACTTTGAGACACAATCACATATATCTCTTTTTTTATTTGTGGGAATACTTTGGAACAGACACAACACAGCACTACACCACTGCTGGTGACCGACATGAAACAACTTAGGAGCAAAATATATATAAAAGTGTCACATTGTTGACAGAACCGCAAGCAGCAATGAAAAGTGCAATTTTGACAGATGAAGTACATGAGTACACTCTAAAAAAATTGTTTGGATGACCCAACTGCTGGGTTACAGGCATTGGGCAACTTAGTGGGGTTGTTTTCTTTAAAAAAAGAGCAAAGTTGGGTTGTTGATGCTGTGTTATTATTAAGATATGATCCAGTGGGTCAGATAAGAAGGTAGGCATAGCTTAGTAGGGACGTGGCTTTCAGATATTGTTATTTTTGGCTACTTGTGAGAGTAAATGTCATTGCTGTTCCTCTGTTCTGTTGTATTCTTAGCACATAAAAAATTGTTGGCACTAACTTATGTCCCCCCTCCCCGTCTTCCTATCGTAAAACTTCAAAGAAAATACAATTTCAGATAGTAAAATTAACTTATGTCCCTCTACTTCTCTCTCTCTACCCCCTCCCCCTCTTCCTATTGCAAAATTTCAAAGAAAATTATATTTCAGGCAGTTTAGAAGCTTTTATCAGGCTTACAGAAGTGTATATGTTCCTTAAGAGATAATGCAAGTCCCAATGTTGGGATAGTTACCACTTTATTACAATATGTAATAAATAATCACAATAGTATTAATATTATATTAGAATATGTAATATGCTAAAATATATAAGAAACGTTTAAAATTGCAGTGTACAGTCGTGGTCAAAAGTTTTGAGAATTACACAAATATACATTTTCACAAAGTCTGCTGCCTCAGTTTGTGTGATGGCAATTTGCATAAACTCCAGAATGTTATAAAGAGTGATCAGATGAATTGCAATTAATTGCTAAGTCCCTCTTTGCCACGCAAATGAACTGAATCCCCAAAAAACATTTCCACTGCATTTCAGCCCTGCCACAAAAGGACCAACTGACATCATGTCAGTGATTCTCTCGTTAACACAGGTGTGAGTGTTGACGAGGACAAGGCTGGAGATCACTCTGTCATGCTGATTGAGTTCGTATAACAGACTGGAAGCTTCAAAAGGAGTGTGGTGCTTGGAATCATTGTTCTTCCTCTGTCAACCATGGTTACCTGCAAGGAAACACGTGCCATCATCATTGCTTTGCACAAAAAGGGCTTCACAGGCAAGGATATTGCTGCCAGTAAGATTGCACCTAAATCAACCATTTATCGGATCATCAAGAACTTCAAGGAGAGCGGTTCAATTCCTGTGAAGAAGGCTTCAGGGCACCCAAGAAAGTCCGGCAAGCGCCAGGACCGTCTCCTAATGTCACGTCCTGACCTTTAGAGATCCAATTTATGTCTCTATTTGGTTTGGTCAGGGTGTGATTTGGGGTGGGTATTCTATGTTCTATTATTTGTATTTCTATGTTTTGGCCGGGTAGGGTTCTCAATCAGGGACAGTTGTCTATCGTTGTCTCTGATTGAGAACCATACATACTGTGATTAAAAAAAATGGTTTTACTTTTAAATTCAATTCTTTAAGAGTTTTTCCTGTTTAAGTATTATTTTAGTATTTTGATACTTTGTGCAAGGCAATTCATGAGCATTAAAAAAATTGTGGATGGGTCCTTCCGAGTGGCGCAGCGGGCAGTAAGACACTGCATGCAGTGCAACCTGCGGTGTTACAGATGCTGGTTTGATACCCATATGTGTCGCAACCGGCGCGCCCGGGAGACCCACCACGGTCATGATACACTAGCACAGGCTGCGGCGCAGTGAAACACCGCTTCCCATTCAAATCAATGGAAGGGAGGCGGAGAGGGCGGGGGACCTTTGGGTGGCGTGGGAGGCGGTGAAAAATAAACTTTTCCCAACTGTGCAAATCACCAGCGGTGTCCGCTGGATGATGACCAATCATGTCGAGTGGTTCCCATGACGAATTTGACTCTACGCTACCCAAGGCTAGAGACGTTCTTCAGCAAAGATGGCTGACAAAAATGCTTTTATGGTAGTACATGTAAGTGACTATAACGTCATAATGAATCATGCAAAAAAATGTACAATTGAGAGCAATATCGCAGTTAATGTAGAGACAAACGATTATGTATATTTTTTTAAATCATAAAGTTAATTTACAAATATCGCGATTTAGCAAGCTAGCTGTACAGCTAGCATTAGCCAGATAGCTGGCTAGCTTTATGGGTGTTGTGACATTAGTATGATATTGTAATTCTGGTTGTTTAATGTTTTAGGGACTTCTGAAACAACCAGCAAACCAGGTTGTCATCTTGTGAAACAGAATCTAACTAGCTAAAGCATTTACTGCAAATTGAATGTTCAAATTTGTAAGCTTGTCTTGCTCATATTTGCCATGCATATTAAATAGCGAATGTTCTTGCTTATTGTGCAGTGGAGGATAAAAATACCTGTAAGCCTATGGATGTGTAGCTAGCTATGTAGCCGATATGTGTATGGAACCAAACGTTTGGTATACATATTAGTTCAGAGCATAGCTATGAACCTCCGCTATCATAGCCAGTTGTATCAATTTAAAAACTGTCTGAATGAAATTAATGAAGCCTATAGATTGAGTAGGATATAATATTTTTGTGCAAAGGATGCAAGTCGTATATACATGTAGTTATTACTATGCATGCGATCCTCTTCAAAAGGGGAGACACTCTAGACCCAAACTGTTACAGACCTATCTATATATATCCTACCCTGCCTTTCTAAAGTCTTCAAAAGCCAAGTTAACAAACAGATCACCAACTATTTCGAATCCCACCGTACCTTCTCCTCTATGCAAACTGGTTTCTGAGCGGGTCATGGGTGCACCTCAGCCACACTTAAGGTCCTAAACAATATCATAACCGCCATCGATAAAAGACAATACTGTGCAGCCAACTTCATCGACCTGGCCAAGGCTTTCGACTCTGTCAATCACCGCATTCTTATCGGCAGACTCAACAACCTTGATTTCTCAAATGACTGCCTCGACTGGTTCACTAACTACTTCTCAGATAGAATTCAGTGTTTCAAATCGGAGGGCCCATTGTCCGGACCTCTGGCAATCTATGGGGGTGCCACAGGGTTCAATTTTCAGGCCGACACTTTTCTCTGTATACATCAATGATGTCGCTCTTGCTGCTGGTGATTCTCTGATCCACCTCTATGCAGCCGACACCATTCTGTATACTTCTGGCCCTTCTTTGGACACTGTGTTAGCAAACCTCCAGATGAGCTTCAATGCCATACAACACTCCTTCCGTGGCCTTCAACTGCTCTTAAATGCAAGTAAAACTAAATCATCACTACTCTGGACGGTTCTGACTTAGAATATGTGGACAACTACAAATACCTAGGTGTCTGGTTAGACTGTAGACTCTCCTTCCAGACTCACATTAAGCATCTCCAATCCAAAATTACATCTAGAATTGGCTTCCTATTTCACAACAAAGCATCCTTCACTCATGCTGCCAAACATACCCTCGTAAAACTGACTATCCTACCGATCCTCGACTTTGGCGATGTCATTTACAAAATAGCCTCCAACCCTCTACTCAGCAAATTGGATGTAGTCTATCTCAATGCCATCCGTTTTGTCACCAAAGCCCCATATACTACCCACCACTGCGACCTGTATGCTCTCGTTGGCTGGCCCTCGCTTCATATTTGTCGCCAAACCCACTGGCTCCAGGTCATCTATAAGTCTCTGCTAGGTAAAGCCCTGCCTTATCTCAGCTCACTGGTCACCATAGCAGCACAGTAGCACGCACTCCAGCGGGTATATTTCACTTGTCATCCCCAAAGCCAACTGTCAGAGCAGCTTACCGATCATTGCACCTGTACACAGCCCATCTGTAAATAGACCACCCAACGACCTCATTCCCATATATATATATATTTTTTGCTCCTTTGCACCCCAGTATCTCTACTTGCTCATTCATCTTCTGCACATCTATCACTCCACTGTTTAATTGCTAAATTGTAATTATTTCACCACTATGGCCTATATATTGCCTTACCTCCCTAATCTTACTAAATTTGCACACACTGTATATAGATTTTGATAGACGTTTGTTTATCCGATGTGTAACTGTTGTTTGTGTCGCTTTGCTGTATCTTGGCCAGGTCGCAGTTGTAAATGAGAACTTGTTCTCAACTGGCCTACCTGTGTCACAGAGAGCCTTTTTATGTCTCTATTTGGTTTGGTCGGGGTGTGATTTCGGGTGGGCATTCTATGATTTTGTATTTCTATGTTTTGGCCGGGTATGGTTCTCAATCAGGGACAGCTGTCTATCGTTGTCTCTGATTGGGAACCATACTTAGGTAGCCCCTTTCCTCCTTTCAGGGTAGGAAGTTATCTTTGTTTGTGGCACTAATGCCCTGTAAGCTTCACGGTTAAATAAAGGTGAAAAAAGATATATATTGTAGACTGTACATTTAATATATTCCCTGATAATGTACTCTACCTTGTCAAATAAAGGTGCAGTTCAGGTATGAATGTCTTTGAGATAATTGTTCAGTCATATCCAATACCAGGAGTATCAAATTCCAGCATTTGAATGATGCTCTGTCTGCATGTGTGCATTACAATCATACACTTCAACAGTGTTTACCAATCTTGGTCCTGGGACATCAATGGTTACACATTTGTAACTAACAGACTAGAAACAGGATTTAACTAGTTAAAGGCTGATTTGTAATTCATATATTCAGAAATAGATTTGTTTTAAACAGTACCCAACACTTCCTATGCATCATGTAAATACTCTAAAACCGGTTCATCTCAATATCTAATGCCCTTCATCTGCATTGATCTGATAAACACAGGACAGGTGTAGTATTTCATCAAATGAGAGACTTAATTTCAACCAGTAGAGAATGTGAAACACTTTATTGAAAGAAGTTAATTGTCCAAGTGTTATAAATACATGCATTCATATTATAATTAGTAATTTTATAAATCCAAGTTCAATCTCAATCTGTTGAGAATAATAAAGACAAAGGAAGAAAGATGAGATGGCAAGAGAGGTGTAAAAGACAGGAAGGGAAAGAGGTAAGAACATAGGAGCAGGGATATGATTAATGAATCACCGTGCTACCCAAATATTCTCTCAGTGCATCACAATTACAGTAGTGTCTTGTCGGCCCGAAGGTGAGAGAGCGAGAAAGAGCATGTTTAAGCCTTGTTTTTATTTTTTATTCTAACATTGTTACTCATATTAATCAGGTGAAATGCAAAACTAACACAGCTGATATAACCTAGAGGATTTAGGAAGAGGAGGGATGAAGTGAAGGAGAGAGACTGTTCTTGAGAAAATAAGGTAGTTAAAGGCAAAACAGGAATATGCGGCTGCGGAGTACTTTATGCTGAAAAACATGAACGGACACACGAGGACAAAAAAATATAGCGTAGTTAAACAAATAATTAAGTGTCTTACTATTGTCCATGGTTGGCCCTCTTGCCTATTCTTTGAAGGTGGAAGGAGGCACAGTAATACACCTGAGCCTGCTTACTGCACAACACAATCAATCAGAATCAATCAGATTGAGACATGAGTGTGCAGGTAATAGGGTGTCTAATTGTAGAAGGTGAAAATCTCCCGCACATGGATTGCCTCTCTTGTTGCTTTGTTGGACCCCATCCTTGAAACATCCTGCAGAGCAGCAGGCTGTACAGGAATTTCAGTGATGGGACAAGACTGTAACTACCAATTGGATGTGACGAAAAGGGGGTGTAAAAAAAAAAACACTTTGTGGATGGGTATGATTTGTATGTATACAATGTATAATAGTAATATTTAATATGACAGAATCTGGTAATTTTGTATACATTTATTAACATTTGCATCGGGCCACTTCTGGGGGGATTTTGGTAAAATGCAGGCAAAATCGGCACTTTGGCTGATTCTGAGCAGTCATTCATTTTGATTGCGACACCCGATACCGGACTGTTTCAATCAGTTCCGGCCACCCGGACGAAGGCCGCTTCAGGGCCGATTCCTCATTGCTGGCTGGGAACCCAACTGTCTGGGTTAAAATAACCCAGCTTGTGTTCTGTCTAGTATTTACCCTGCGCTGGGCTACCAAAAATAAATAAATAATTGGGTTGTTTCTTACCCAATTTTTTTTAGTGTTGGCTACTTGGGTATGCTGTCAGGTGGCTGAAGCAGCCTAAATGACAGCCCATCTGTGAACGCCCTCAGAACATGTGTTCCTTACACATTAAGGTCTCAAAAAACGATAATTAACACATACTGGAATATTGTCACAAGGGTTTATAATTCTGTTAGATGAATTTAGTTCTTATGTGTCATTAACCAATTCAATTAAAATACTCTGTCCGTTTCTAAGAATTTGTAAGGTTCTTATTTGCATAAAATGGACAGAGACCAGTCACCAAAATTAGCCAATAGCGTTTATTCTCGAGAGCTCTGGTCATAATACCATGTACATAGGTTTATATACCTCACATTTCGTCATAAATGTCCCTCCTCCTCTCAGATACAATGGCAATATAGTTCACAAACCTTCTCACATTGTCTGCCACCTGTTAAACAATCTACTACAAGCCCAAGGTCTCTCCCCTCCCTGGGTGGGGACAGAATGTCCTGTAAGGAACACAGTATTCCAGCCGGTCTGACGATAGCTCCATTCGTTTCTAACAAGGAACAGAACATTTTTGTTCTAATTCTTGACTAAAACTACACACATTATATTCAATCTTATGATTATAATAAGATTCATACAGTGACAGAGTAGTATTCTGTTTAGTTATAGTTCTACGTTAAATGTATACATAATTGAGTCGTTATTCTTAAAAATCCCATAACAAATTCTCAAGAAAATAGATATGAACATTCTATCTTTCAACTCAAAAGGCCTCTATTTGCCTCCTTACTGAGGATTTATTTTCTACATCACCAGCAAGTTCACATTACCCCTTAGAAAATAAAATAAATCTTTGATAGTAGTGTCTAATGTAATTGTTAATAAATATGAATTGACCAATTAATCTATATATCATATCTGTTTTTTATCTGATCTAGTTGATTTCACTTGAAAAACTCTTGAAAATGTTTCTGTTGACACCTACTGGACAAAAGTATGAACTTCAGGCACTAGGGCTGCATCTCGAGTATTTTACATTTGTTTAATTCTGCATGTCAATAGTCAAAGGAAGACCAGGCATTTCCTTTGTATATACATGTCTCTTATTTAACGTATTATCAAAGATTCTTGACAATTTGTGATGCATGTTACTTTTTATAATTTTTTACTTTACTTTATTTGGTAAATATTTTCTTAACTCTTTCTGCACTGTTGGTTAAGGGTTTGAAAGTAAGCATTTCACAGTAAGGTCTACACAGAGGTGGAAAAAGTAACCCCTTGTCATACTTGAGTAAAAGTAAAGATATCTTAATAAAAAATTACTCAAGTAAAAGTGAAACTCACCCAGTAAAATACTACTTGAGTGAAAGTCTAAATGTACTGTATCTGGTTTTAAATGTACTTAAGAACAGTGGTGGAAAAAGTAAAAGGTAAAAGTAAATGCTATACATCAAATTCTTTATATTAAGCAAACCAGACGACACGATTTCCTTATTATTATATATTTTTTTAGACAGCCAGAGCCACCCTGCACCACTCAGAAATAATTTACAACTAAGCACTAGTGAATCTGCCAGATCAGAGGCAGTAGGGATGACCAGGGACGTTCTCTTGATAAGTCCATGAATTGGACAATTGTCCTGTCATGCTAAGCATTCAAATGGTAACGAATACTTTTGGGTGTCAAGGAAAATGTAAGGAGTAAAAAGTACATTATTTTCATTAGGAATGTAGTGAAGTAAAAGTTGTCAAAAATATCAATACTACTTAAACACTACTTAAGTAGTAATTTAAAGTATGTTTTACTTAAGTACTTTATACCACTAGGTCTACACTTGTTGTGTTCGGCGCATGTGTCAAATAACATTTTATTTTATTTGACATTTGCCCTCATATGTAAAAAAAGAAAAGAAAAGAAGAACTGTTTACTATTGGGAACGCCCATCAATAGAACCACCCCAGACGTTCAGCCAACGTCAATGTTCATTGGACGAGACTCCGTAAACCGGGGAAATTTTGAAAGGAGCATTTGCAACAATGATGTTTGTGTGAAAGTGCATTTCTTACCATAGGCACTATTAGTTAGCTAGCTAGCTCACCTGTCATTTCACTACTCAGGGCTGGATTGTATTGTACATTCGGACCTCTGCTGTGGCTAGTTTGAAAGTTGCACAATGACTGAAGAAGACGGTTGTTCATCTATGATGGAGCCTCAGTTTGAAGCAGGAGAAACGGCGGCGGATGGAATGATTTCGACAGCAGATTCAATTTCTTGTGAAAGTGGACAGAACAAGACAGACAAAGTGGATTTGGAGTCAAATGTCGAATTAGAAGAGGATGTCAGAGATTTTAATTTGCGACAAGAAGATGTTGTCAGACAAGGTTTGTTTAGTAACTATTGTTGCTCATTTCAACCGTGCAGCTAGCCTAGCTAACTGGCTAATAACGTCGTTAGCAAGCTAACGTTAATTAGCTAAGTACATTGAGTAACGTTATCTAGCTAACTACTCTAACTAGCTAAACATGCAACGCCACCAACTGTTGACTCATAACAGCAAATAATGATAGGTATGTATCATTAACCTATTTGCTGAATTTCAAAGAACTGTTAGAGGAATAGAGAAGTCTCAGCACCTATTCGTATGATTTTTGAATCTCCCCTTGATCATTACCCGCTTCTAGGCCATGCCCGATAATAGTGAGTGATCATGAAGGAGAGGGCAAAATGGAAGGGAACCACTTTACACTATGCATCCAAAGTAGTAAATTAGATACTCATCTAATTTAGGGTTGCAAAGGGTCGGATGTGAAATTAAGCCCTGGAATTTGGGTAATTTTGCTTAAATTCATCAAAAAGTTAGCTTAACAGTGAACCTTTTTGTGGGATACACAAGTCAATTCTAGGTCTGGTGGCATATTTAGGTTAAACTGCCCCCAATTTAATGGAATTGCAACCCTCTGCATGCGCAGTGCGTTCTTCCATCACACGTACAGCTGATTCTCAAGATCTTGCACACTAATGTGACGCTATTAAGCCCACACTACTACACTCTCTGAGCCAAGGACCACATTCTTTCTGGTAAGTTATGATTACAATACTGGGTGGGGTGAATATATTTTATGACATTTTTTTTGTTAACTAATAAATACTAGCCTACAGCAAAGTGTGTTTAAATAATTTCTAACCCAACATTTCTGCTAGTTAGTTTTGCTACTAAACTCAGCAAAAAAAGAAACGTCCCCTTTTCAGGACCCTGCCTTTCAAAGATAATTTGTGAAAATCCTAATAACTTCACAGGTCTTCATTGTAAAGGGTTTAAACACTGCTTCCCACGCTTGTTCAATGAACCATAAACAATTAATGAACATGCACCTGTGGAATGGTCATTAAGACACTAACAGCTTACAGACGTAGGGAATTAAGGTCACAGTTATGAAAACTTAGGACACTAAAGAGGCCTTTCTACTGACTGAAAAACACCAAAGGAAAGATTCTTATTTTCAACGGTGGGTTAACTGCCTTGTTCAGGGGCAGAACGGCAGATTCTTACCTCGTCTGCTCTGGGATTCAATCTTGCAACCTTACAGTTAACTACTCCAACGCTATAACCACCTGCCTCTCGTTGCACTCCACAAGGAGACTGCCTGTTACGCGAATGCAGTAGAAGCCAAGGTAAGTTGCTAGCTAGCATTAAACTTCTTATAACTGATTATGATTGATGTATTGTTTTTTATAACTACACATGGTTGATATTACTAGTTTATCTTGTCCTGTGTTGCATATAATCGATGCAACGCTGGGGGATGATATAACAAAAGCGCATTTGTGAAAAAAGCACAATCGTTGGATTACTGTAGCTAACCATAAACACCAATGCCTTTCTTAAAATCAATACACACAAGTATATATTTTTAAACCTGCATATTTAGCTAAGAGAAATCCAGGTTAGCAGGCAATATTAACCAGGTGAAATTGTGTCACTTCTCTTGCGTTCATTGCATGCAGAGTCAGGGTATGTGCAACAGTTTGGGCTCATTGCGAACTAATTTGCCAGAATTTTACGTAATTATGACAACATTGAAGGTTGTGCAATGAAACAGGAATATTTAGACTTAGGGATGCCACCCGTTAGATAAAATACCAAACGTTTCCGTATTTCACTGAAATAATAAACGTTTTGTTTTCGACATGATAGTTTCCGGATTCGACCATATTAATGACCTAAGGCTCGTATTTCTGTGTGTTATGTTATAATTAACTCTATGATTTGATTGAGCAGTCTGACAGCGATGGTAGGCAGCAGCAGGCTCGTAAGCATTCATTCAAACAGCACTTTTACTTCTCCAACACTTTGTTTTTGCATTATTTCAACCAAATTGAACATGTTTCATTATTTATGAGGCTAAATTGATTTTTATTGATGCATTATATTAAGTTAAAATAAGTGTTCATTCAGTATGGTTGTAATTGTCATTATTACAAATAAAATGTAAAAAATCGCCCGATTACTCGGTATCTGCTTTTTTTTGGTCCACCAATAATCGGTATCGGCGTTGAAAAATCATAGTCGGTCGACCTCTAGTCTGGAGTGGGATTGATTTGGAGGTGAAGGGTCCGTCAATTGTCTGGGGCGGTGTGTCACATCATCATCGGACTGAGCTTGTTGTCATTGCAGGCAATCTCAATGCTGTGCTTTTCAGGGAAGACATCCTCCTCCCTCATGTGGTACCCTTCCTGCAGGCTCATCCTGACATGACCCTCCAGCAGGACAATGCCACCAGCCATACTGCTCGTTTTGTGTGTGATTTCCTGCAAGGCAGGAATGGCAGTGTTCTGCCATGGCCAGCAAAGAGCCCAGATCTCAATCCCATTGAGCACGTCTGGGACCTGTTGGATCGGAGGGTGAGGGCTAGGGAACTTGCAGGTGCCTTAGTGGAAGAGTGGGGTAACATCTCACGGCAAGAACTGGAAAATCTGCTGCAGTCCATGAGGAGGAGATGCACTGCAGCACTTAATGTAGCTGGTGGCCACACCAGATACTGACTCTTACTTTTTGATTTTGATTCCCCCCTTTGTTCAGGGACACACTATTCCATTTCTGTTAGTCACATGTCTGTGGAACTTGTTCAGTTTAAGTCTGTTGTTGAATTTTATGTTCATATAAATATTTACACATGTTAAGTTTGCTGAAAATAAACAGTTGACAGTGAGGGGACGTTTTATTTTTTTGCTGAGTTTGTGGGCTTTAGTTTGCTTGAGCCTGCTAACTGAGTGTTAATTGGCCTGTTTCCGTACATGTTTCATTTTAAAACATTTATCTTACAAAGGAGTTGTTTAATCAAACTGCGTAACTATTTATCTGTACATTGAACTTTTTAAAGTTTTTACATTTTTAATTAACACTTCTAGTCTTTACAGGAAAATGACAGGGGGCAATATCTGATGTGTGGAAATGATGAATCCTAATCGATAGCAACAGCTCATGGTCCTCCTGGAATCAGAAGTGTTTTACTCAATGGAGGAACGTAGTCAGAGAAATGCTGATGAATGACTTGCTCGAGCTGTGTATGCAACTGGTTCACCACTGATGCTCACAGGCAATGTGTGTTGGAAGAAATTTCTGAATGTCTTTCGCCCAGCATACACATTTGCTGGATGCAGAGTTTAAGTAAAGGTCAAGCAAATCATAGAGAAAGCAGAATATTGCAATCGTCTCTGATGGGTGGTCGAATGTTTGTGGGCAAGGAATAATTGTCTACATCTCCACCCCTCAACCAGTATTCTACAAGAGCACAGACACAAGGGACAACAGACACACCGGTCTCTACATTGCAGATGAGCTGAAGGCAGTCATCAATTACCTTGGACCACAGAAGGTATTTGCACTGGTAACAGACAATTCTGCGAACATGAAGGCTGGTTGGTCTAAAGTGGAGGAGTCCTACCCTCACATCACACCCATTGGCTGTGCTGCTCATGCGTTGAATCTGCTCCTCAAGGACATCGTGGCACTGAAAACAATGAATACACTCTACAAGAGAGCCAAGGAAATGGTTAGGTATGTGAAGTGTCATCAAATTATAGCGGCAATCTACCTCACCAAGCAAAGTGAGAAGAATAAGAGCACCACATTGAAGCTTCCCAGCAACACCCGTTGGGGTGGTGTTGTCATCATGTTTGTCTTCTGGAGGGGAAGGAGTCTCTCAAGAGCCTCACAAGAGCATCCTGTCTGGTGCAGAGATCAACAAGGCCTATGTTGTCATCACTACCGTGTCTCGCCACCTTAGCCTGGATAAGGGCAAGGTTCTTGGAAGTCTGGCAAAGTACACTTCCAAGCCATGGCTTTGGGATGGAGATGCAATATGGAAGTTGTGACAACATATCTCATCAGCCATCTGGTGGAAGGGACTTTGTGGATCTGAGGCTATTTCCCCTGTTGCCTCCATCCTCCAAATCCCACCAACATCAGCTGCCTCAAAGTGCAACTGGTCCTTGTTTGGGAACACACACACCAAAGCAGGCAACAGGCTGACCAATACAAGGGTTGAAAAATTGGTGGTCATCCGGGCAAATTTGAGGCTTTTTGATCCTGACAACGAGCCATCCTCAACAGTGTTGGAAAGTGACCGTGATGAGGCCTCAGTCTGATGTTCAAGAGGTGGACATTGAGGAGGTGAAGGGAGACATGGAAGCCTGCGAGGAAGCTTTAGTTTCTAGACTATCATTTTACAGCTGAATGTTAAATGTTTTTGGGAGTTGCGATGGATCGTTGGGGTCATTCAATTTTCCCCTTTGTTCAGTGAAATTATCCCATGTGAAGAGAACTCATTTAAAGTTACATTTGTAACTAAATTGTTTACATATCTATTAGAAGGATTTAATAATTTGCAATTATTTCTACTTATGATAGAAACAAACCTTTTACTTTGTCTCCATATGATATGGTAAATATATCCAATGTGAAAAACCTCTACATTTAAATGCTATTAATATAAATTTGCATATTTCTGTTAATTCCCATGGATAGTTTCCACCTGAATATTCCCCAAAATGTGCAACCCTAATCTAACTTGTACTTTATTTTCTAACACAGAACTTTTCCAAAATGATGATGAGGATGATGATGATGATGGTGACAGCGGCACAGCTTACTTCAACCCTGATATGGCTGGTACTCGGTTGCAACGTGCCGAACGCATAGGAGATGCCTCCCTTCCTGACACCTTTCAGACAAATGAACTGCTTTATTACGAGAGATTCAAAGCCTATCAAGACTACATGCTAGGTATGTAACCTTCCCACGGTCTTGCATCAATTGTTGTCAAGGTTATTGGCTAAAGTGGTTAAAAGAGGTTTACTACAACCATATTGATTGATCTTCAACGCTAAAAAAATTAAACTGACTTGAGGGGTTGTCTCAGATGCTGTCTGTGCTGTTGTTTTGGACAGGTGATTGTAAAACATCCGAGGTGAAGGCCTTCACAGCTGACTACCTGGAGAAGGTCCTGGAGCCTTGTGACTGGCAGGCGCAGTGGTGCACAGACGTTTTTGATGTGCTAGTGGAGGTAAGTCACTTCGACCTGAAAGATTTCCCAGCAAGAGACTTGTCTAAAGGAGCTGTGCTTTCTACACTGCATGAAATGAATTGGAACACTTGCATTCTGGATGCTGTTTTATAGTGAATCTGAATCCAGAGGTCTGTTTAAACTGTGTGAAACAGCTATCTTTTCCAATGTTATGCAGATGGTTGGATCTGATGAGCGAAGCAGAAGTAACTGAACAGGGTAGCCTAACCATTCAAACATGGGAAAAGTGTTATATGAAGGTTACAACCTCATATTTGTGCCCTTTTCATCAGGTGGTGGATGTGAACTATAAGGAGCTGAAAGCCCAGGTCAAGCTAGTGGTGCCCCTGCAGTGTGAGACGAGAGGCTGCGAGCTGACGGAGGAGGCCATGAACACTCTCCTAGAGGCCACGCTGCAGAAAGTGCCTCTGCAGGAGCTCCGTGTGGTGTTTGATGAGTCTGGGGACTTTGACCAGACTGCACTGGCACTTGAGCACCTCCGGTAAGACCATATTGTGAACAGGTTAACACTGCTGAGGTTTTTATTCAAAGGGCTGTTAAAGCCACAGTTACAGTTGAAGTCTGAAGTTTACATACAGCTTAGCCAAATACATTTAAAGTCAGTTTTTCACAATTCCTGACATTTAAACCTAGTAAAAAATGCCCTGTCTTAGATCAGTTAGGATCACCACTTTATTTTAAGAATGTGAAATGTCAGAATGATAGTAGGGAATAGTTTATTTCAGCTTTTGTCACATTCCCAGGAAGCAGTGGCTTCCTCCTTGCTGAGCGGCCTTTCAGGTTATGTCGATATAGGACTCGTTTTACTGTGGATATAGATACTTCTGTACCTGTTTCTTCCAGCTTCTTCACAAGGTCCTTTGCTGTTGTTCTGGGATTGATTTGCACTTTTCGCACCGAAGTACGTTCATCGCTAGGAGACAGAACGCGTCTCCTTCCTGAGCTGTATGACGGCTGCGCGGTCCCATGTTGTTTACTTGCGTACTATTGTCTGTACAGATGAACGTGGTTCCTTCAGGCATTTGGAAATTGCTCCAATGATGAACCAGATTTGTGGAGGTCTACACATTTTTTTTCTGAGATGTTGGCTGATTTCTTTAGATTTTTTTCATGATGTCAAGCAAAGAGGCACTGAGTTTGAAGGTAGGCCTTGAAATACAGCCATAGTTACACCTCAAATTGACTCAAATGATGTCCATTAGCCTATCAGAAGCTTCTAAAGCTATGACATAATTTTCTGGGATTCTCCAAGCTGTTTAAAGGCACAGTCAACTTAGTGTATGTAAACTTCTGACCCACTGGTATTGTAATACAGTGAATTATAAGTGAAATAATCTGTATGTAAACAATTGTTGGAAAACATTACTTGTCATGTGCAAAGTAGATGTCCTAACCGACTTGCCAAAACTACAGTTTAACAAGACCATTTGTGGAGTGGTTGAAAAATGAGTTTTAATGACTCCAACCTAAGTGTATGTAAACTTCCAACTTCAACTGTATTTCTTTCCTTGTCAGAGGAGAAAGCACCAGAAAAAGTGCCGAAGGCGATTTGTTCCATCCCCCCGTAACAATTATTGAAACCTCTTGTTGTAGGAGTTTGCATGTGGTGGAACTGACTTTAACTTCTCTTAATGTGTGTCTGAAAATGTGTTCCTCTTGTCTTTTGGTCCGCTTGATAGAACTTTAGAATAACTTAACTTTTCCTGTGAAGGAACTTCTTTTTTCGGAGTGGTTAAAGCTGCAGTATATAACTTTTTTGCACATTCATTTTCTCAGATACGATAGGACAAACAGTCAAAAGATTGTAAATGGACAGGCAAGACAGAACCGTCATATTACAGCCGCAGAATGTTTTTCTTCTATGTGATACTAAATAACAAGGGTATGTTCAAATTTCGTGGTGTGACAGACACTGAGAAATACCCTGAAGAGAGATGATACAGTGGAACAACTGGTTCTGCTTCTGTGCTGTGAAATCTCTTGTCTGAACTGTCTCAAACCGTTTTCTTATTTTTTAGGTTTTTCTACAAACACATCTGGAGACAGTGGGACGACGAGGACGAGGATGATGACTTTGACTACTTTGTCAGATGTGTGGAGCCCCGCCTCAGGCTGTATGTGTAGAAGGTTGATAGTGTGGGGAATGGGAAGATTAGTCAGTGTGTGGGCTTGATTGGCACTTTCTCATTTAGGCTGTATTGGTTCAGATCTGCCAATGACACGGCTTGGTTGAACCCATTATTTGAATGCCACTATCAGAACGGCCATATGGCATAGGAACCTGTAGAGCTTTGCAAATCATTGCAGTTCAGGCGCACTTGAGCAAGCTCCATGTCTAATTGTTGGAGCTGGATATGCTCAAGGCTGTTGCAGTGAGAGGGTGCAGATTGTTATTTGGCCAATAGATGGCAGTGTGTACCTAGGGATTTTGAGCGTACTGTGGCATCTTTTATTTTGAATTTTTTTTTAATGGGTGGAGACGAGGGTTAAGACATCTTATTGGCTTCAGCCGAAATCCTAAAGCTTATTGGTCTAACAATCAGCTCCTAGTTTATACCAAGGACACTGTCGCCAATTTGCTTTTAAAGAGTCTTTGTTACCCATTCACGACCGGCTCCTTAGATAGAATCAAGACCCTCCTTGTTCAGAATCTCAATGTTCACCTGTATTTTTCTTTCTCCAAATAATTATTAAGAACAGTTTCAAATTCCGGACAAGGCCATCAAAAAAACAATGTTGTGCTCTGATCTTCTCCACTAGTTATCTCACCTTAACCTCTTAGTCCTCCAATGTTGCTGAACAGTTTGTTCCCAACACTCCTTCAAGACCACCTCCATAATGCAATTGTGTTTTTAAAAATAAGTATTTCTCCCTCTGTGGCTGTCAATCCTGCAGGTTTTATGATATTCTGGAAGATCGGGTGCCTGCTGGACTTGTGGCAGAGTATTACTCTCTTTTGGCACGCTGCTCTCAAAAGTTCCAGGAGTTCTCTAGCCTGCGGAACGGTATCAGCAGCGACTCTGAGTCGGAGCTGGACAACGTGTCCATGGTGGAGGGCCTAAGGATGTACGAGCAGATGGAGGCCCTGAAGCGCAAACTCCGGATCATGGAGAACCCGCTGCTCAGGTAAACTGCCCAAGGGGACACGGGGTGGGAAGACTGAGAGGAGCTATCAGTGTCTCTGCAGAGTGTGTGTTGAGGGCATAGTTGTGTGACTGATGGAGTTGGTCTCTTTACGGAGGATGAAAATAAGACGACTGAGTAAAAGCTATTGGATTCACCTCTGTCCTTGAGCTAGCGTGTTTGACCTACACTGCCCCAGTTGAGAGTAAAACACCTCACGTAATAACACTACAGTCCAGTTCAATGCACCATACTCTGGTTAGAATTAGAGGTTGACCGGTTATGATTTTTCAACGCCGATAGCGATTATTGGCGGACCAAAAAAAGCAGATACCGATCTAATCGGTCAATTTTTTTAAATAGGTTTTTTAATTTTATTGATAATATTTGTAATAATGACAATTACAACAATACTGAATGATCACTTTTAACTTAATATAATACATCAATCAAATCAATTTAGTCTCAAATAAATAAAGAAATATGTTCAATTTGGTTTAAATATTGCAAAAACAAAGTGTTGGAGAAGAAAGTAAAAGTGCAATATTTGCCATGTAAAAAAGCTCAAGTTGAAGTTCCTTGCTCAGAACATGAGAACATATGAAAGCCGGTGGTTCCTTTTAACATCTTCAATATTCCCAGGTAAGAAGTTTTAGGTTGTAGTTATTATAGGGATTATTGGACTATTTCTCTCTATTCCATTTGTATTTAATATACAGTGCCTTGCGTAAGTATTCGGCCCCCTTGAACTTTGCGACCTTTTGCCACATTTCAGGCTTCAAACATAAAGATATAAAACTGTATTTTTTTTGTGAAGAATCAACAAGTGGGACACAATCATGAAGTGGAACGACATTTATTGGATATTTCAAACTTTTTTAACAAATCAAAAACTGAGAAATTGGGCGTGCAAAATTATTCAGCCCCTTTACTTTCAGTGCAGCAAACTCTTTCCAGAAGTTCAGTGAGGATCTCTGAATGATCCAATGTTGACCTAAATGACTAATGATGATAAATACAATCCACCTGTGTGTAATCAAGTCTCCGTATAAATGCACCTGCACTGTGATAGTCTCAGAGGTCTGTTAAAAGCGCAGAGAGCATCATGAAGAACAAGGAACACACCAGGCAGGTCCGAGATACTGTTGTGAAGAAGTTTAAAGCCGGATTTGGATACAAAAAGATTTCCCAAGCTTTAAACATCCCAAGGAGCACTGTGCAAGCGATAATATTGAAATGGAAGGAGTATCAGACCACTGCAAATCTACCAAGACCTGGCCGTCCCTCTATACTTTCAGCTCATACAAGGAGAAGACTGATCAGAGATGCAGCCAAGAGGCCCATGATCACTCTGGATGAACTGCAGAGATCTACAGCTGAGGTGGGAGACTCTGTCCATAGGACAACAATCAGTCGTATATTACACAAATCTGGCCTTTATGGAAGAGTGGCAAGAAGAAAGCCATTTCTTAAAGATATCCATAAAAAGTGTTGTTTAAAGTTTGCCACAAGCCACCTGGGAGACACACCAAACATGTGGAAGAAGGTGCTCTGGTCAGATGAAACCAAAATTGAACTTTTTGGCAACAATGCAAAACGTTATGTTTGGCGTAAAAGCAACACAGCTGAACACACCATCCCCACTGTCAAACATGGTGGTGGCAGCATCATGGTTTGGGCCTGCTTTTCTTCAGCAGGGACAGGGAAGATGGTTAAAATTAATGGGAAGATGGATGGAGCCAAATACAGGACCATTCTGGAAGAAAACCTGATGGAGTCTGCAAAAGACCTGAGACTGGGACGGAGATTTGTCTTCCAACAAGACAATGATCCAAAACATAAAGCAAACTCTACAATGGAATGGTTCAAAAATAAACATATCCAGGTGTTAGAATGGCCAAGTCAAAGTCCAGACCTGAATCCAATCGAGAATCTGTGGAAAGAACTGAACTGCTGTTCACAAATGCTCTCCATCCAACCTCACTGAGCTCGAGCTGTTTTGCAAGGAGGAATGGGAAAAAATGTCAGTTTCTCGATGTGCAAAACTGATAGACACACCCCAAGCGACTTACAGCTGTAATCGCAGCAAAAGGTGGCGCTACAAAGTATTTAACTTAAGGGGGCTGAATAATTTTGCACGCCCAATTTTTCAGTTTTTGATTTGTTAAAAAAGTTTGAAATATCCAATAAATGTCGTTCCACTTCATGATTGTGTCCCACTTGTTGTTGATTCTTCACAAAAAAATACAGTTTTATATCTTTATGTTTGAAGCCTGAAATGTGGCAAAAGGTCGCAAAGTTCAAGGGGGCCGAATACTTTCGCAAGGCACTGTACCTTTGACTATTGGATGTTCTAATAGGCACTATAGTATTGCCAGCCTAATCTCGGGAGTTGATAGGCTTGAAGTCATAAACAGTGCAATGCTTGAAAGCACAGCGAAGAGCTGCTGGCAAATGCAGGAAAGTGCTGTTTGAATGAATGCTTACGAGCCTGCTGCTGCCTACCACCGCTCAGCCAGACTGCTCTATCAAATATAAAATCATAGACTTAATTATAATATAATAACACACAGAAATACAAGCCGTAGGTCATTAATATGGTCAAATCCGGAAACTATAATTTCGAAGAAAACAAACGTTTATTCTTTCAGTGAAATACGGAACTGTTCCGTATTTTATTACAGATGGCATCCCTAAGTCTAAATATTGCTGTTACATTGCACAACCTTCAATGTTACGTCATAATTATGTACAATTCTGGCAAATTAATTACGGTCTTTGTAAGGAAGAAATGGTCTTCACACAGTTCGCAACGAGCCAGGCGCAGCCCAAACTGCTTCATATACCCTGACTCTGCTGGCACAGAACACAAGAGAAGTGACACAATTTCCAGAGTTAAAATAAATTCATGTTAGCAGGCAATATTAACTAAATATGCAGGTTTAAAAACATATACTTGTGTATTGATTTTAAGAAAGGCATTGATGTTTATGGTTAGGTACACGTTGGTGCAACGACAGTGCTTTTTTCGCAAATGCGCTTCTTAAATCACCCGTTTTGTGAAGTAGGCTGTGATTCGATGATAAATTAACAGGCACCGCATCGATTATAAGCAACGCAGGACAAGCTAGATAAACTAGTAATATCATCAACCATGTGTAGTTAACTAGTGATTATGTTAAGATTGATTGATTTTTTTTATAAAATAAGTTTAATTCTAGCTAGCAACTTACCGTGGCTCCTTGCTGCACTCGCGTAACGCAGTCTCCCCGTGGAGTGCAATGTAATCGGCCATAATCGCTGTCCCAAAATGACGATTACCGATTGTTATGGAAACTTGAAATCGACCCTGATTAATAGGTCGACCGCTTGTTAGAATACAAAAGGCACAGCAATTGAATGTATAGCTACTCCTAATGCACACTTTGACCTATACTTTGAGAGTCTATGGGAAAGTGGAAGATTTACCTGCTCTGTCCAGTGCTGTACCATTCTGTTTGTCTACATAAATGTATTCTGACACTGCAGGTATGTGCTGGGATACAAGGTGAACTCGGGGCAGCAGTCGTGCAGGGCCAAGGGGCCTCGTGCCTCAGGCGGCCGGGTGGTCCATGTCGTGTCTGTCTCCACTACAGTTAGCCAGCTGCAGAGCCTGATGGCAGACAAGCTTGGGCCCAAATTCTCAGGGGAGGAGTTTGAAGTACAGGTATGGCAAACAAATAAAATGGTATTTCTAAATGTTTCATCCATAGCATATTGTATTTTGATCAAATTTAAGTTTGCCCAGTTTTCCATTTCAAATGGCCTGTTTAATGAGATGACCAGAGATGAAACCCAATGGTTATGTTCTCTAACCATGTCTCACTTGTGTAAGGGTCTAATGCGCTTGGATTTGCCGAGGCGCTTGGGCTGTCTTTTTATATGACCTCCCTAGTTCCTGTAAACTGGCATTCCGCCAGGATTTGTCGAGGCTCTGTCTGTTCGCCTGAACGCCTCGGCTCTAGTATCTTTTGTATTCCACCGAGACGTCCGAAGCGGGAAAACAAGTGTTTTTTGTGTCCATCTGTTTAGTCATGAGTGCAGATCTGTATTGTACAGACCGACTGTGTACTGGAACTGCTCTTGTGTTAAATGTTAGTTTCACAGTGAGCCCCTGCTGGCTGTGAGTGCCTGCTACGAGGGAGACGTGGTCATCATCCTTCCAGGACACTACAATGTCACCAGCTCCATCAGTATCCCAGACTCCATATCAGTGGAAGGTAATGTTTCACGTGTCTGAAAGCAGCTTTTATAATGGCAGGATGCACCACTGTTGTTTTGTATGTACAGATAACGTCTAAATAATGGAAACACGAGTCAATGAGGGATACAAAGTATATTGAAAGCAGATGCTTCCACACAGGTGTAGTTCCTGATTTTTTTTTAAGACGATGTAAACCATTTGCCATGGCCGTCTGTCACAAGATCTCAACCCAATTGAACACTTATGGTAGATTCCAGCACCATCAACAAAACGCCAAGTTATGGGATTTATCGTGGAAGGATGGTGTTGCATCCCTCCAACATAGTTCACTCTACACCTGTAGAATCTACTCCAAGATGCAGTGAAGCTGTTCCCAACACCCTATTAAGACACTTTGTTGATGTTTCTTTTATTTTGGCACTTACCTGTGTGTCTCAGTGGAGGCTGCTGAAGGGAGGATCGCTCATAATAATGGCTGGAATGGAGTGAATGGTATCAAACGTATGTGATTTCTACATATGTATGTGTCCTTAGTTGCTTTTAGTTAGCCAGGGATGCCTTTTTCTGGATTCAGCTCATGAGTAGTGTCTGGAGGCTTGGTGTTGCAAACCTCTTCTGATTTTCTGTTGTTTTCCAATCATCCAAGTCTGATGTTCAGTCGTTGCAAAAAATGTCCACTATTTTTATGTGAGTTGTTCAACACATTTTCCAGGTTGTCTGAATTAGAGGTTGACCGATTTAATCAGGTCCGATTTCAAGTTTTCCTCATAATCGGTAATCAGCATTTTTGGACACCGATTATGGCCAATTACATTGCACTCCACAATGAGACTGCGTGGCAGGCTGACTACCTGTTATGCGAGTGCAGCAAGGAGCCAAGGTACGTTTAATGCTAGCTATCAACTTATCTTTATAAAAAACAAGCAATCTTAACATAATCACTAGTTAACTACGCATGGTTGATGATATTACTAGTTTATCTAGCTAGTCCTGCGTTGCATATAATCGATGCGGTGCCTGTTAATTTATCATTGAATCACAGCCTACTTCGCCAAACGGGTGATTTAAGAAGCGCATTCGTGAAAAAAGCACTGTTGCACCAATGTGTACCTAACCATAAACATCAATGCTTTTAAAAAAAATCAATACACAAGTATATGTTTCTAAACCTGCATATTTAGTTAATATTGCCTGCTAACATTAATTTCTTTTAACTAAGGGAATTGTGTATCTTCTCTTGTGTTCTGTGCAACAGAGTCAGGGTAATGTTATAGGCCGTCTGGCTCGTTGCGAACTGTGTCAAGACCATCCCTTCCTAACAAAGACAGCCAACTTCGCCAAACGGGGGATGATTTAACAAAAGCGCATTTGCGAAAAAAGGACATTTGCGAAAAAAGCACAATCGTTGCACGAATGTATCTAACCATAAACATCAATGGCTTTCTTGAAATCAATACACACAAGTATATTTTTTTAAACCTGCATATTTAGTTAAGAGATTCATGTTAGCAGGCAATATTAACTAGGGAAATTGTCACTTCTCTTGCGTTCATTGCACGCAGTCAGGGAAAATGCAACGGTTTGGGCCGCCTGGCCCGTTGTGAACTAATTTGCCAGAATGTTACATAATTATGACATAACATTGAAGGTTGTGCAATGTAACAGCAATATTTAGACTTATGGATGCCACCCGTTAGATAAAATACGGAATGGTTCTGTATTTCACTGAAAGAATAAACGTACATTTTTTTTCTCTATGATAGTTTACGGATTTGATCATATTAATGACCTAAGGCTCGTATTTCTGTGTTGTTTTATTATAATTAAGTCTATGATTTGATAGTGGTAGGCAGCAGCAGGCTTGTAAGCATTCATTTAAACAGCACTTTCCTGTGTTTGCCAGCAGCTCTTCGCAATGCTTCCAGCATTGAGCTGTTTATGACTTCAAGCCTATCAACTCCCGAGATTAGGCTGGCAACACTAAAGTACCTATTAGAACATCCAATAGTCAAAGGTATATGAAATACAAATTCTATAGCGAGAAATAGTCCTATAATAACTACAACCTAAAACTTCTTACCTGGGAATATTGAAGACTCGTGTTGAAAGGAACCACCAGCTTTCATATGTTCTCATGTTCTGAGCAAGGAACTTCAACTTGAGCTTTTTTACATGGCAAATATTGCACTTTTACTTTCTTCTCCAAAACTTTTGGTTTTTGCAATATTTAAACTAAATTGAACGTTTCATTATTTATTTGAGACTAAATTGATTTTATTGATGTATTATATTAAGTTAAAATTGTTCATTCAGTATTGTTGTAATTACAAATATATTTTGGCCGATTTAATCTGTACTGGCATTTTTTGGTCCGCCGATATCGGCGTTGAAAAATCATACTCGGTCGACCTCTAGTCTGAATCCTTCCATCCTTTTCTCTCACTAAGGAATCTGTTGCTATGCTGTGACTAATTTGCTGCCAAGTACTGTTATGGCCATATGAAATCAAGTGTTCACCTGCAGATACTTTTACGGTACTGGCTGCACTATATGGCGTGTTCATGCTTTCTTGAAGGTTAAACCACCACCCCTCAATGTACAGTAGATGGATTGAAATAAACATATCGCAGAGAGGATGCGGGATGTACAGTTGGAGTCCTCGTAAAGCAAATGGAGCTTGATGGAGCGGTAAGCGTTTGAATGTGGGTGATATTAATTAATAGAGAAGGCTAGCACGGGCGAGGAGAGGTCAGAGCAGAGGCGCAGTGTCAGTCTCTTTATGCAAATGAGGGGGGGGGGCTGTTTTTTGACATGGGGCTGTTTGTATGTGCTTGCCCTCCTGTGGTGCTAGGAACCCCCTGAAAGCTGAGATAAAGAGGGTGGGGAAATAAGATGCAGCACTGCCTGGCACTGTACCACGACAGGAGATGAGCAACTCAATTAGACCTCCACCGGATTACCATAATAGAATTCTCCCTCCCACCAAAGAGCCTTTGATATTTAGAGGAGCCAGGCACACAGGCGCTTATTGCTTTTGGGATATTGCTGTATCAAAGACAGAGGGGGGAAAAATGCATATGATCCATCTTCATAACTATTGTGAGAATTTCCAAACGGTCTGTGTTCCTGAAGAGACATTATAATTCAATAGTGAGGAGGTTGTTGGTCAGCACTTGTTAAGAACAGAATGCGTTTGTGATCTGCAATCAGTGCACCTGTTTTAGCATTTTAAATTCAAATTAATTCTCTAAGCAGCAGCACATTTTTGCCAGTCTTTAAGCCCGCTGGGAATATGGTTTTCCTCTCCTGGAAGTGTGCATGGGCCTATGACTTTACCAATCGATATTCAGCCTTTGGCCTTTCCAATGGCAGCGTGTGGAACCCAGCCAGTGCTGTAGAATTGTTGGCCACATTGTGGAACATGTGTCTCCAGGCCATCTGTCAAGGAACAGAGAATAATGAACCCTAGCCATCAGAACACGGTCCATCACATTCTGCACTGTTGTACAGTGCTGCTTGCCTGCTGCCTGGGATTGTGCTGAATCGCTACTTGTCATGTAAACCACTG
The DNA here is from genome assembly GCF_013265735.2 of Oncorhynchus mykiss. NCBI lineage: Eukaryota > Metazoa > Chordata > Actinopteri > Salmoniformes > Salmonidae > Oncorhynchus > Oncorhynchus mykiss. The sequence goes on from NC_048590.1 coordinate 19,939,196, forward strand.
CAAGGTTGGAAGGAGTGTTCAGACCCAACACTGGCCATTGAGCCCTGAGCCAGTTGTCCTAGCTGTCAGCATGCAAAGAGCAAATTCAATTTATTCCATATGATAAGTCTTCTACATACAGTTGGTGAGGGGGTAAAAAAATCAGTATGTTAAGTAGAGTATTGCGATATTGTTTTTGCCGATTTCCTATCGAAATACTTTGACTCCACGTTTTAGATTGTTGCTAGGTAGTTAACATTAGCTAGTCAGCTGTACATGCGCAAAAACCTATAGCTCATCATTCTATAGCTTGTTCGCCATTTAAAAAAAGAAAATGTTTTCAGCACTATTCTCCATGACCGACCAAAATGCCTCTTTTCAGAACTCTCTTGTCCCTCTGCCGCAGACAAATAGTGAGCAATATGTTTAGAACATCAAATCGCAATAAAATCACAGTATCGAATTGCAATACATGCTGTTTACACTGAGTATACCAAACATTAGGAACCTAATATTGAGTTGCACCTTCCCCTCAGAACAGCCTCAATTCGTCAGGGCATGAACTCTACGTGTCAAGCGTTACACAGGAATGCTGGCCCATGTTGACTCCAATGCTTCCCACATTTGTCAAGTTGGCTGGATGTCTTTTGGGTGGTGGACCACATGGGAAACTGTTGAGTGTGAAAAACCAAGCTACGTTGCAGTTCTTGACACAAACCGGTGCACGTGGCACCTAAACTCAGCAAAAAAAGAAACGTGATCTCACTGTCAACTGTTAATTTTCAGCAAACTTAACATGTGTAAATATTTGTATGAACATAAGATTCAACAACCGAGACAAACTGAACAAGTTCCACAGACATGTAACTAACAGAAATGGAATAAAGGGGGGTCAAAATCAAAAGTAAGTCAGTAAATGCTGCAGTAAATCTCCTCCTCCACATGGACTGCACCAGGTTTTCCAGTTCTAGCTGTGAGATGTTACCCCACTCTTCCACCAAGGCACCTGCAAGTTCCTTGACATTTCTAGGGGGGAATGGCCCTAGCCCTCACCCTCTGATCCAACAGGTCCCAGACGTGCTCAATGGGATTGAGATCTGGGCTCTTCGCTGGCCATGGCAGAACACTGACATTCCTGCCTTGCAGGAAATCATGCACACAACGAGCAGTGAGACTGGTGGCATTGTCATGTTGGAGGGTCATGTCAGGAAGGGTACCACATGCGGGAGGAGGATGTCTTCCCTGTAACGCACAGCGTTGATTGCCTGCAATGACAACGAGCTCAGTCCGATGATGCTGTGACACACTGCCCCAGACAATGACGGACCATCCACCTCCAAATCGATCCCGCTCCAGAGTACAGGCCTCGGTGTAACGTTCATTCCTGAGACAAAACCGTGACTCCTCAGTGAAGAGCACTTTTTGCCAGTCCTGTCTGGTCCAGCGACGGTGGGTTTGTGCCCGATCAGCTGTCCGTCCTGTCTCCCTGTAGCTCTGTCTTAGGCGTCTCACAGTACGGACATTGCAATGTATTGCCCTGGCCACATCTGCAGTCCTCATGCCTCCTTGAAGCATCCCTAAGGCACGTTCATGCAGGCATTTTTGTTTTTGTGTTTTTCAGAGTCAGTAGAAAGGCCTCTTTAGTGTCCTAAGTTTTCATAACTATGACCTTAATTGCCTACCGTCTGTAAGCTGTTAGTGTCTTAACAACCATTCCACAGCTGCATGTTCATTAATTGTTTATGGTTCATTGAACAAACATGAGAAAGTGTTTAAACCCTTTACAATGAAGATTTGTGAAGTTATTTGAATTTTTACGAATTATCATTGAAAGACAGGGTCCTGAAAAAGGGATGTTTTTTTTCCCAGCATTTATATTTTAGATTATTCAAAGTAGCCACCCTTTACCTTGATGACCGCTTCACAAAGACACGGTGGTTGGAACCAAAAATCTCACATTTGGACTCATCAGACCAAAGGACAGATTTCCTCCGGTCTAATGTCCATTGCTTGGGATTCTTGGCCCAAGCAAGTCTCTTCTTATTGGTGTCCTTTTAGTAGTGGTTTCTTTGCAGCAATTTGACCATGAAGGGCTGATTCACGCGGTCTCCTCTGAATAGTTGATGATGTCTGTTACTTGAATTCTGATGTGCAGTAAATTGCTGAATTCTGAGGCTGGTAACTCTAATGAACTTATCCTCCACTGCGGAGGATAACTCTTCCTTTCCTGTGGCGGTCCTCTTGGTTTTTGCGACTGAACTTGAAGAAACTTTTTCAAAGTTGTTAATTTTCCAGATTGACTGACCTTCATGTCTTAAAGTAATAATGGACTGTCCTTTTGCTTTACTTATTTGAGCTGTTCTTGCCATAATATGGACTTTGAATATTTTACCAAAAATAGGCTCATCTTCTGTATACCACCCCTTCCTTGTCAAAACACAACTGATTGGCTCAAATGCATTAAGATGTAAAGAAATTCCAGAAATTAACTTTTTAACAATGCATGATGCACCTCAACAATGCACCTCATGAAGCTGGTTGAGAGAATGCCAAGAGTGTGCAATGGTGTCTACTTTGAAGGATCTAAAATATATTTTGATTTGTTAAACACTTTTTTTTTTGGTTACAAGATTCCATATGTTATTTTGTAGTTTTGATGTCTTCACTATTCTGCAATGAAGATAATAGTAAAAATAAAGAAAAACCCTTGAATGAGTAGGTGTGTCCCAACTTTTGACTGGTACTGTATAGAATCTCAATATTCGCACTAGGCAATTCCCAGTCCTATGTACAATTCATGTAGTTCTGTGGTCATCAGCTGTCTTGTTAGGCACACAGCTAGTGTGTTGACCTCACACGTGCAGAGATGTTTGTAGATCAGAGCCTAAAATGAACACCTGCCAAATGTTGGTCAGATGTCTATTTCACCAGCCACGTTGGTGGATTGGTCAGGGCTCCACAGTGCGAGCATTTCATTCGCATTTGTGAATAAAAATTGTAACGTTTGATTATGTAGTTAGAGATTCTGTAGTATTTTAGCCTGGTAGCTGGTAAATTTAATTGCACAAAGTAAAAACTATGAATCCCTATAGCCTATCTCACCTTGCTCTGCATCACTGCCTGGCTTGGGGGCTGTGCGCACATGAAGAGCTGAGTGATTCATTTTTAGAAGCGCAGCACACAGACACAAGTTGGTCTAATTTATTTGAGACAAGTCTACTGAAGTGAGACTTATTTCCTGTTTCTTTGCTATTTACAGTAGACTTTTGTTCACACGCCAGGTTTTTCAATGTTTTAGTTTCAACTATTAGGGAAGAGAAGACAACGCAGCTACTAGTCACTCAGTCACACATGACTGCAGTCACGTTACCACGGTAACCCCATGCCCTTGAGGCAGGTGAATATTTTTGTCTCTGTGATATTTTGGTTAAAATAGGTCACAAAAAAATCAATATACCATATTACTTCTTACTAGTAATGCATTTGTTTTAGAAACATTACAAAGCATGCTTATCTGTGTTTTGTCCCTGAGTGGCTGGTAGAATTTTAAATCTACCTGCTATGGTGACTGGTGGACCAAAAAGTACATTTTAGGCCCTGATTTAGGCTAAATCTTTATTTTCAGGGTTTGGTCTACCTGATGAGGTGGTGATTGAGAAGAAGAACAAAGGGGACTCGTTTGTGGAGTCAACAGGAGCCGACGTGAAGATCTCCAACGTCAAGTTCATCCAGCATGACGCTATCGAAGGCATCCTCTGTGAGTTGTCTTCATCCTCCCAATGTGATTCTGCCTCTACATCTACCCTGCTCCCCCCCCCCCCCCCCCCCCCCAACTCTACTATCAGTCCACCCACTGGCCTGCATTAATAATTCTGCTTAACATCCGGCAACAGCCATATATCAGTGACTTGCTAGGAGTAGGATGGGTTTTGTGTGTGTAACCATTCGGAATACTAGGATCTAGCTGGCATCTTCATTTTCCCCCTAGTGTCGATTTTCGTCTTATTTCCCTCTTGTCTCCAGGCGTACGTCAGGGTAAACTGGAGATGGAGAACTGTGTCCTTCAGTGTGAGACGACCGGTGTCATTGTGCGGACGTCAGGCCACCTGACCATGAACATGTGTGACCTCTACGGCTCTAAGGTAAGAGGTCATTGACACGTCTCATGGTGGCTTTCTTTTTTGATTGCTACAGATCTAGCTGTAATGTTAATCAATGTGTGTGTCTGAGGCTGTGCAGTAGCCTAGCTGTGTCTCTACATGCTGATAACTGTTGTGCTGTAGGGAGCTGGTGTGGAGATTTACCCTGGCAGTGTCTGCAGTATGGTGGGAAATGGCATACATCACTGCAAAGAAGGGATCCTGATCAAGGTAAGAGACTGAAGCTCTACTGGTCATTTACCAATCTGTGTATCACTGTTCCCAGCACTAGCACATCCAATCTCCATCTCTTTCTAGGTTGTTAAATTCTAAGCCTGTGGCATTATCTTCCCTCAACCGAAATTGAGTTTAGTGGAGAAAATGTTAAAATGCGCACACACAGCGAAAAACAAATATGGACTTATTTCCCTTGTTACCTCCAGACGACATCTGGGGTTTTATCTCATTCCCTGAGGCTAGAACGGTAGTGTTTTTATCGCTCTCTCAGAGCTTTCCTTCCTGTTGTCTCTGCCCGACGTGTTGGACTTGGCCAGGACAACTTAAGCAGGAAGACGGACGTGATGACTCTGTTTATGCCCGTATTTCCCCCCCACTCTGTTGCTCAATTTGTCAACCTCCTCCGTCCCGTCTTCCAACAGGACTTTGCTGATGAGCTGGACACCATGCCCAAGATCACCATGGTGAACAACGTGATCCACAACAACGAGGGATACGGAGTGATCCTGGTTAAACCTAGTGACGCTGCAGCTGCACAGGGCGAGGCTGCACAGGAAGACACCCCTTCAGGTATTAACTAGTTCCAAATCATTGGGAAGTTTTCCTCAGGAATATGATAAGGGGTGGCGTGGCGTACAGCAGAGTCTAGATGGAAACTCGTGATGCATTGACATTTTTGCATCAGTGGCGTTCCAAATTGAGTTTTGCCTTTCTGAAAATTATTCTGATTTGCAACAAGCTTTAGATACAAAACGAACACCTCACATGCTACTGAAACTGTCTTGACACGGTAGGAAGAGAATGTACGAAACAAGGGGAAAAAAAACTGGGAAATGCATCTGAGGGGAAATGTAATTTCTACTTCGAGCAAATGTAATTTGAGAGTTGAATGCCAGCGCTCCCATTCAAGCACATAATCCAATACTGAAGTTCTCCAGACTTCCAATTTTAGAATCAGCAAGACAGGATTTGGAAGGATTGCCACGTGAGACTAGGTACTAACCAAGTCTTACGCAGTGTTTCCCACATAAATCGGCTTACTATTTCTGGAAGGCAGAGTTAGTTTCACTGGGAAGTTTAAATGAGCTTGACCTTCAGTCCAGGGCAGCTGCAGAATAAAAGATGCAGCTGAAGGTGGCATGGCTTAAAATACATCTGAAGCGCTCTCCATCTCTCGCCCTCTCCAGCGTCCTCTAATGGGGAATGTCCCTTATTGTTTGACCCCCCCCCCCCCAGTACGCAGGAATAAATACCTCTACCCCAGACAGGGGAATGAGCGTAAATTAATAAATTAAAAGCCATCTCTTTTCAGATTACCTTATAAAAATGTGAAATACAGCATTCATCAGTTTTTCAGAGACACTACAAAGCCAACAACTGGGTAATAATTGTCATTTCGTTGTTATTGAAAATATGTCATTTCGTTGTTATTGAAAATATGTCCATTATGGTGCTTAGTTGTTTATCTTCTGGAAATTAGCAAAAAAATGCTGTTGATTAATTAAACATTCCCCACTTTAAACGTCGATGAGGCTGCTCGCATTTTGATTTGGAAAGGTAAGAGCATGGCAATTATCGGCCATTGATCCCTAAGGGCACTCAGTTAAAATACACTGTCAGTGTGATTTTGAACAGAATGTAGTAATATTTCACAGGAAGATGTAGTGTTTTCATAAACATGACAAATCAGAATGTCATGATGGAGAAGGAAGTGGTGGTATTAGGTCAATGTCACAGTGAGGTTTTGACAAGCCTGTCATGAACTGATTCATGTTATTTTCCAGATGAGCAACTAGATAAAGAAGAGGGGAAAGACGAGATGAAGCTGCAGGTGGATGTGCCCGTCATCGTGGTGGACGACTGCTCCTTGAAGGAACCAGTCTCCTATTCGTCTTGTTACGTCGTTCCTCCGGAGTTCACGGAGGGCAACGATGCCATCAAGAGGGAGCTGGTGGCCACGTCAGCCAAGAAGCAGCGACTCCAGAAGAGCAGGCTGAAGGAGCTGGGGGTGACCCAGGCAGATGACAACCTGCTCTCCCAGGAGATGTTTGTCTCCATACAGGACAACCAGTTCAGGAGGAACGGCATGGGCAGCTTCGGCACCTTCTTATACTGAGACTAATTGACCCGTCCTCCTGTTCTGTATTCCATACATGCAAACACACTTTTACTTCAATTATTCCAACCTCTTTGTTAAATTTTGCTGCACGGACTAGTGAGTGGGTATGTGTATTTTTAAATGCTTTTTTAAAACATGGCTTTTTAACACAATTCTAATTTTAGTATACTGATATTGTGGATGCCTGAGTCTAATAAACTGAATTGTTTTCACGATGACACTGCGCCTCAAATGTCCTTTGCAAATGTTTTTTTTGTTTTTGTGTGTGGATTTTGTATAATTTATATTTATGGATATTATTAAGATGACACTGCTTGAAATTGTTTTGTGTTGGGGGAAATCGTGTTGCCTTTGAGTTAGTATCTCACCCTCACCTGTAGTTCTGGTCATTCCTTTGTCAAATGTTGCTGAAGGCACTCTAAGCAATCAAAATCATGAGCCAATAAAATGAGTTTATATACATTTTGATCTTTTAGTTTTTTTTTTTACAACTGGACACCGGTCAGATGAGGGAGGGGGAAATCTGCTTATTAAGAAGCTTAAGGCTTCACCTTTTATAAGATGCTCACAATTGTTTAATTCCAGTTGATTAATTTCCTTGGGATTAAAGGGCTGGTTAAACCTCATTACACCACAGGCAGTTTGATGAATTGCCTAATCCAGCATGCCCCTGTGAAATACATGTTGTACTGCCTCTTATGAGGTGTCCCAGGCTGACCTCAATAGACCAATTTTATTCCACAAATCCAAAACTGAATTAAATGCTGCCGGTAATCATTATTCCAGTGACTGCATCCAATGATGGATTAAAAAAATATATATATCTGGTGTTGAGTACAGTCTGACAAAAGTCCATATTTAGGTCAGCATTTGACTGGGAGAAGGGACTAATTGCATGTGAAATGGTTTTTGTTGAATTTAATATTTTTTACAAACGTTTGACCCAGAAACAACCTAGGGATCGACCGTTTCTTGTATTTCAGTGTTTTGTGTGTGTGGGGGGGATGTGTCGTGTCAAGGCGTTACTCCCCCCTCTTTATTCCGGGCAGGACTTGTTGCTAGTGAATGACTTGAGCCTATCTGTAATTTCTGCATCAGGCAAAAGTTCCTTGGTTCGAATACCCGAGCCGACAAAGGGAACCATCTGTCTGTGCCCTTCAAGGCACTTAACCTTAATTTGCTCCAGTGTATGTGACAATCAAACTTGGTTTTAAAAGTAACTTTGTCAAGAATAGGTCTGTACACTGGATATTGGAAATGCACAAGGTCCAGGTGGGTTTTCATTGCCAAAATTTAGGAACCAATTATTGGTAGGACTGCTCACTGCCCAGGGAACGTGTGGTTTTGTATTGAGAACTATACAGGGGATTATTTTAGATTTTACCCAACGTTTCAGTGACATGCTAGAGATGTCAAAACAGAATGGGTGGAGAAAGAAATTGCAGGGCTTTTGTGACAAATGTTTTATCTTCAAAAGAGTAGAATTCAAGGAGGACCAAAACTAGAGCTCTGGGCAATGGAGGGCAGTGGAAAGTGCTGTTTGAAGTGGTGTCCTTTATAAATAGTGAGTGTCTACAGGAACGAGCAGTGACCATCATTCTGGGGGAGAGGGAAGGGTCTGTCTTGTCCTCAAACTACTGTGGGACCAGTGCTTTGTCATATGAGGGGCAGATAGCCGTTGGCTGCCTTTCAGCCTCACTTTATTTATCTCAAACTTTTGTCCAAATACAAAGTCAGTAGCTCCACTCCCTCTTAGCTTTTACGTTAGAGACATTTTCTGACAGTGTATTATGAATTGTTTGATAGGCCTAAATGGCTGCATTCACACAGGCAGCTCCATTCTGACCTTTTGCCCAATGAATGGCAAAATAGCTGATTTTATTGATCAAAAAAACAATTTGTGACAATAGCAGTTTGTTAATGAATACTCTTCCAGTCTTTAAATGAGAAGTTTGAGACTTGTCTTCTTATGATGCATTTTTTCAATTTGCTATGCGAATGAGAATTCATATTATTTGAATTAAGAATGACTTCCAGTTGGCAGTTAGTTAGCTGTGTCAGGGTAGTTCCACCTCTCCCCATGACTTTGTCATGCCTGCAATTCTCCTGGTGTCCCTCACATTTGCCATTTCCACTGAATATATTGTAAGGAAGGGAAATGTGTATCATACACATATATGTGTATCGTGTGTGTGTGTGCGTGTGCCTATGAGATATATTCTGTAGCTAGCTAAAGGTAAGGTCAGCCTATTACTTAGGAAAATATTTTTTAAAGCCCTATTACTAGGCTGTTTAAAATCAAATCAAATTCAATATAATTGTAGGCTTCTAACTCTATAAGCCGCCCCTGCACAATCAATGAACCAACAGTATAGCCTAGGCTTTTACGTTCCCCCTCGGACTCATGCAAAGAAAGTTTGGAGCATAGCATAATGTAACAGTCCATTCAGTATGCATAAAAATACAGTCCACGTTCAAAGCCAATTACTAGAATTGGTTACATTTTGGAGTATATGCCAGACCAATTATGTCCAAAGACATCTTAAATCATTGAAAAATATATATTTCTGCCAATGCTTAATATGCGGTAGGCTATGTATTGTAACGGCATAATAATTTTAATGCAGTTTTTTTTTTGTGCTTGGGCTCATTTATATGCCTACAGTGCCTTGCGAAAGTATTCGGCCCCCTTGAACTTTGCGACCTTTTGCCACATTTCAGGCTTTAAACATAAAGATATAAAACTGTATTTTTTTGTGAAGAATCAACAACAAGTGGGACACAATCATGAAGTGGAACGACATTTATTGGATATTTCAAACTTTTTTTAACAAATCAAAAACTGAAAAATTGGGTGTGCAAAATGATTCAGCCCCTTTACTTTCAGTGCAGCAAACTCTCTCCAGAAGTTCAGTGAGGATCTCTGAATGATCCAATGTTGATGCAAAGCCTCGGTCTTACGCCATTAAAAGGTAATTTACTTCACAAGTGCAGTCTCAGTGCTATGATGGGGTCTAAAACCAGACTGAAGCATTTCGTATACATTGTTTGTCTTCAGGAGGGCAGTGAGTTGCTGCGCAACAGCCTTTTCTAAAATTTTTGAGAGGAATGGAAGATTCAATATAGGCCGATAGTTTTTTATATTTTCTGGGTCAAGGTTTGGCTTTTTCAAGAGAGGCTTTATTGCTGCCACTTTTAGTGAGTTTGGTACACATCCGGTGGATAGAGAGCCATTTATTATGTTCAACATAGGAGGGCCAAGCACAGGAAGCAGCTCTTTCAGTAGTTTAGTTGGAATAGGGTCCAGTATGCAGCTAGAAGGTTTAGAGGCCATTATTATTTTCATCATTGTGTCAAGAGATATAGTACTAAAACACTTGAGGGTCTCTCTTGATCCTAGGTCCTGGCAAAATTGTGCAGACTCAGGACAAATGAGCTTTGAAGGAATACGCAGATTTAAAGAGGAGTCCTTAATTTGCTTTCTAATAATCATGATCTTTTCCTCAAAGAAGTTAATGAATTTATTACTGCTGAAGTGAAAGCCATCCTCACTTGGGGAATGCTGCTTTTTAGTTAGCTTTGAGACAGTATCAAAAATAAATTTCGGATTGTTCTTATTTTCCTCAATTAAGTTGGAAAAATAGAATGATCGAGCAGCAGTAAGGGCTCTTCGATACTGCACGGTACTGTCTTTCCAAGCTAGTCGGAAGACTTCCAGTTTGGTGTGGCACCATTTCTGTTCCAATTTTCTGGAAGCTTGCTTCAGAGCTCGGGTATTTTCGTATGAAAAATGTTTTTAGTTTTTAGGGGTGCAACTGCATCTAGGGTATTGCGCAAGGTTAAATTGAGTTCCTCAGTTAGGTGGTTCACTGATTTTTGTCCTCTGACGTCCTTGGGTAGACAGAGGGAGTTTGGAAGGGCATAAAGGAATCTTTGTGTTGTCTGTGAATTTTTGCACAACTTCTGATGCTCCTTGGTTGGGGTCTGAGCAGATTATTTGTTGGAATTGCAAACGTAATAAAATGGTGGTCCGATAGTCCAGGATTATGAGGAAAAACAAGATCCACAACATTTATTCCATGGGACAAAACTAGGTCCAGAGACATGTTGGACAAAACCCACTGAGTCGATGATGGCTCCGAAATCCTTTTGGAGTGGGTCTGTGGACTCTTCCTTTTGAATTTTAAAGTCACCAAAAATTACAATATTATCTGCTATGACTACAAGGTCCGATAGGAATTCAGGAAACTCAATGAGGAACGCTGTATATGGCCCAGGAGGCCTGTAAACAGTAGCTATAAAAAGTGATTGAGTAGGCTGCATAGATTTCATGACTAGAAGCTCAAAAGACAAAAAATACATATTTTTTTTGTAGAAATTTGCTATCGTAAATGTTAGCAACACAGTGATTAGTTCATTGACTATAATTGCCTTTGAAGTAAGGGATTTAACATTAAGTAGCCCATTAAGTAGCCCTATTTTGAGATCTGAGGTAGCACGATCTCTTTCAATAATGACAGGAATGGGAGGAGGTCTTTATCCTAGTGAGATTACTAAGGCGAACACCGCCATGTTTAGTTTTGCCGAACCCATGTCGAGGCACAGACACAGTCTCAATGGGGATAGCTGAGCTAGTGGCAGACTCCACTAAGCTGGTAGGCTGGATAACAGCCTGCTGCCTGGCCTGCACCCTATTTCATTGTGGAGCTACAGGAGTTAGAGCCCTGTCTGTGTTGGTAGAGAAGATGAGAGCACCCCTCCAGCTAGGATGGAGTCCGTCACTCCTCAGCAGGTCAGGCTTGGTCCTGTTTGTGGGTGAGTCCCAGAAAGAGGGCCAATTATCTACAAATTCTATCTTTTGGGAGGGGAAGAAAACAGTTTTCAACCAGCGATTGAGTTGTGAGACTCTGCTGTAGAGCTCATCACTCCCCCTAACTGGGAGGGGGCCAGAGACAATTACTCGATGCCGACACATCTTTCTAGCTGATTTACACGCTGAAGCTATGTTGCATCTTGGCTCCTTGGCCAAGATGATTACCAAATGAACATGTGTGTTCCTCTGGTGACCTCTGACTGTTTCATCCTAACATCGTTGGTGCCGACGTGGATAACAATATCTCTATACTCTCTACACTCGCCAGTTTTAGCTTTAGCCAGCACCATCTTCAGATTAGCCTTAACGTCGGTAGCCCTGCCCCATGGTAAACAGTGTATGATCGCTGGATGATTCGTTTTAAGTCTAATACTGCGAGTAATGGAGTCGCCAATGACTAGGGTTTTCAATTTGTCAGAGCTAATGGTGGGAAGCTTCGGCGTCTCAGACCCCGTAACGGGAGGAGTAGCGACAAGAGAAGGCTCGGCCTCAGACTCCGACTCGCTGCTTAATGGGGAAAACCGGTTGAAAGTTTCTGTCGGCTGAATGAGCGACACTGATTGAGCTTTCCTACAGCATTTCCCTCCAGAAACCATGAGACTGTTGTCCGGCTGTGGGGACCGTGCGAGGGGATTTATACTAACGTTACTATCTGTACTTACTGGTGGCACAGATGCTGTTTCATCCTTGCCTAACGATTGCGTCTGAAGCTGGGCTTGCAGCACAGCTATCCTCGCCGTAAGGCGATTGTTCTCCTGTATATTATGAGTACAGCGACTGCAATTATAAGGCATCATGATGTTAATGTTACTACTTAGCTTCGGCTGTTGTCCTGACAAACCCTTTCCAGAAATCATACCTTGAAGGCAGAACTCAGTGTGTCAGAGTGAGCAATGAGCTGTCGCCCACTCGTAGCTATGATGTGGGCGTGCCCCAAGGGTCAATACTGGGGCCCCTCCTGTTCAGCCTGTACATTAATGATCTGCCTTCTGTCTGTACTGGGTCTGAAGTTCAAATGTATGCAGATGATACAGTGATATATGTGCATGCAAAGAGCAAACAACAAGCTGCACAAGAACTCACTACTGTAATTGTCCAGGTTACAAAGTGGCTCAGTGACTCGTGTTTGCATCTCAATGTGAAAAAAAACTGTTTGCATGTTCTTCACAAAGAGGGCAACAGATGCTACTGAGCCAGATGTCTATGTGTCAGGGGAGAAGTTCCAGGTGGTATCCGATTTTAAGTACCTTGGCATCATACTTGATTCCAACCTCTCTTTTAAAAAGCATGTGAAAAAGGTAATTCAAATAACCTAATTCAACCTAGCTAATTTCCGATTTATACGAAATTGTTTGACTACAGAGGTAGCTGTACTTCAAATCTATGATACTCCCCCACTTAACATACTGCTTGACTAGTTGGGCCCAAGCTTGCTGTACAACATTAAAACCTATTCAGTCTGTCTACAAACAGGCTCTCAAAGTGCTTGATAGGAAGCCCAATAGCCATCATCATTGTCACATTCTTAGAAAGCATGAATGAGCTCTTGAGTTGGGAAAATCTTGTGCAATACACCGACGCATGTCTTGTATTCAAGATCCTTAATGGCCTGGCTCCCCCTCCACTCAATATTTTTGTTAAACAGAAAACCCAGACATATGGCAGCAGATCCACAAGGTCTGCCATGAGAGGTGACTGTATAGTTCCCCTAAGGAAAAGCACCTTTAGTAAATCTGCATTCTCTGTGAGAGCTTCCCATGTCGGGAATACACTGCCATCAGACACACATAACTGCACCACATATCACACTTTCACAAAATGCTTGAAGACATGGCTAAAGGTCAATCAGATTTGTGAACATGGTCCCTAGCTGTGTGTTGCCGCTTTCCATGTTGTCTGTTGTCTGTAGCTTGAGAGGTGTGGAAACACTTTGTTGCTTTTATGAATTTTGTCTTGCTGCTTTTTGTTTTATGTTGCTCTGTCTGTATGCTACGTCTTGCTTGTCCTATGTTGCTCTGTCTGTATGCTATGTCTTGCTTGTCCTATGTTGCTATGTCTTGCTTATTCTATGCTGCTATTGTCTATATTGTAATTGTTTTTAATAACCTGCCCAGGGACTGCGGTTGAAAATTAGCCGGCTGGCTAAAACCCGCACTTTTACTGAAACGTTGATTAATGTGCACTGTCCCTGTAAAAAAAAAAAAAACTAAACTAAACTAGATAAAGCGTCCGGAGTGAAAAAGTTGAATGGAAAAAAGTTGACTGAGGGAAAAACCAAAAATATAAACGGTAATTAAAAAGTAAAAAATGTATAGTTGTCAGGTAGAAAAGTAAGGTTGCAAACAAAACGCACAGCAACACGTAAACAAGTCTGCAAGTTGTGACTGGAAATTGATAAATGACATTGATGTGATTTCTAAAAACACATACTGTTTTGATAAGTGTTTGATGTGATTTGTGATCGCATTTGCAATGTCAGCGTGGTTAGAGGGACTGTAGAGCCCTAACTACCAGGCCATTAGCGAGTTGGGTGTCCAGAGTGCATAAGAGGAGATGACTGTGACTCAACGGTCACGTGGAATTTTACTGCGGTCACAACCCATGACCACCAGTGTGGTGGTAATATGGTCACCACAGCAGCTCGACGTGAGAGAAAGAAACGGGACCTCAAATGGATTTGAAATCTTTGCTCACAACCCCGTTGCACCGAAATCTGTTCTGAACATGATGGAGGTTGGCCAGGGGTATTGAAGGGCACAGAAAGTCATCTGAGGGAAGGCAGTTAAAAAAAACTAGGCTGTTCAGATGAAGCGAAGGGAAAAGAAAGGGGAAAACTATAGAAATAGTTATATTTCTGTGGGGAAAGTATGATATAGAACAGAATACTGTCTAACAAATACTTGTGTCTGCTGTCCTGGTTTTTGTCTCTTGTCCTTGCATGACTTGAAGATGGCAGACAAAAAAGTATGTGATGAGTCTGAATGCACTCTTGTGCGTGTGTGTAGCCGTGTTCAAATCTGTGATGCATTGTGGGTAAATTGTGGCTGACTGACTGATTTACAAATAACAATGAGTAGTTATTTACGATGCAAGGTTTGATGGATCAGTCAGTCCGCAGTCGCCTGCAATGTCAGCTGCAAAGTCGAACAAGCCCCGTGTGTGTGTGTGTGTGTGCGCGTATATGTGATTGCTTGTTTACATTCACACACATGTTCATTTGGTAATCATCTTGGCCAAGGAGCCAAACAGCTTTAGGGCAGTTTCAGACAGGTTTGATCATTTGGGAATGTGCCTCTTTAGGGCAACTAGTGGGTCGAACATTAAATCCTTTGGAGCGGCTAATTGCAACTGTATGAGTGAAGATCGTTTAAAATAGCCGGCCATCAGCACAATGGATATATGGGGTTTTAGCTGAGGTCCCTTTGAAATAAATAAAAGGGAGTTGAGGAGGCGTGTAGGAGGACTGTTTTTCTGTCTATTTCCATTATAGTTCTCCAGTGTCAGCAGACTATAACCATGCTAGTTCCGATCAATACATACTAACATTGACATTTTTGGAATTGATACATCTGTGACTGTATGCTGACAGCATGACTATGATAATCATGAGGTGCTCTGTTGGGTGTGAGGGTGTGCTCTTATGTGGTTGTTGTGCTACAGGGCAGCTACAGCATGCAGACAGATACCCGTAGTACTATTCCGTCTCTTATGTTTCACATTTTGCTTACTGACAAAGTTCAGCACAAGTTCTCAAAATATCTTTCCGTTCCCTGCCAGTCAAGCTCTTGGCATAAAATGACCACTATGTGCTCAGAACACAATCAATGGACAAACTAGGACCAAAAGCTTTGTTTTACCGAATAAAGTTTGTGCTCAACTGATCTACCAGCCGCCATCTGTGGAGCAATTGGCTTCAGCTAAACCTCACATTTGGCATGGCACAACAGCTAGCATGAAATGGGGCCAATGGCTTTGACATGCGTGAGAGGTAGATTTGACTGAGAAGAAAATGTGCATAAGCGATTCATATAAGCTTATTCATTTGCCATCACACATGCCTTTCTTTACCTGATCAGTAAAAAAAGGAGAGCCAATGTGGTTGGAGACAGCTCCGTTTGAGGAGAGAGAAGTGTGTTAGATCTGTCACAGATGGCGGACAATTATCCGTAGGCCAAAATGGATGGATTGAGCCCTTGAAAAGTTCTGTGTAGAAAGCTTTATTTGAAATCCTTGATCGGAAACAGGCTATTATTATCACTCTCAAGAATAGACCACCTCTGATCGGAGAGAGCTAATGAATTCTTTTAAAACGTGAAGTAGACCGGATCTTTACAGGAAATCCATGACGGTGTAACTAAGTTAGATATTTAGCTGGTTAGATGCAGCAGTTAATTGTGATCCATAATGTCCCTCCCCTCAGAGAGTCGTAGGCTACAGAGTATTGCTGCTGACACCAAAAGCTTTCATCCCAATACGTTCACTTGCTTCATCTCTTTTAGTTGCCCCTTATCTACTTTGTTGGGAGTCATGGGGGCAGAATCGGTGTTCAGAGTGTGTCGAACCCAGACCCTGCTGCGGAGGCAGATCGATGGAGTCTTGGTGGGTCATCCGCCACAGTTTGCTTGCTTTAATGACTGCAATATCTCATACCATCTGTCATCCTCAACAGGCCCAGGTGGGGGGTCCCACTCAATTGGGCTGGAGTAAAGACGGGTAATTGTCAACTCTTGCTACGGTGCCCCTTGCCAACCTATTTCTGATACCACTGATAGGGCAGGCATCATCTCTTTTCTTGCACCGATGGCTTAAAGCTAATATCAAGAGACTGTTTAGAAGTTGAAGTTTTCTTCAACTACACGAAAGCAGTGAACTTCGTCATGCATTATTTTCCCCCAGCTACCCCTTTTACCAATTTTTTTTTTTATGGTCTCTATGGGCTTTTATCTTTCAGGTTCTTTGTCAGTTTCATTAGCATTGTGAGAATTTTACATGGAATAACAATAAACCTTGAATTTTTTATATTTGTTGTTTGAGTAAAATAGTGGACAAAGTTATAATCCCCAATCAAATCTTAATTTTGTATAGGCTACTAGTCTTTATGGCTAGCAACAGTATGAAAAATGAATTAAACCTGGTATCTCCGCAACACCCAAACACAGATGGAATCACTGATACAATAGCTTCCACCAGAGGCTTTTGTATTTTTTGGTTGAAAAGAGTAGACGTGAGCAAATTTGTAGAGAACACAAAGACGGTGTGTGTGTTACCCATTTACGAAAGCAGGTCAAGACACATCAGTGGATATCAAGAGTAATGATTCCCTTGCTCCTGCACTGCTGCATGTTTCTCACGCTGTACGCAGGAGAGGAATGTTGCAGAAAATCGTCTCATACATCAACTTAGAGGTGCACCATGGCTCCACGGTGTAGAGGAAAGAAATGGGTTTGTTGAAGTCCATCGACAGAGAAAACAGACACAGATATACCACAAACAAAACAAGGACAAAATAATAACCAGAAATGTATAGATACTGATGTAAACACAGCAAAAAAAGAAATGTCCCTTTTTCAGGACCCTGTCTTCAAAGTTAATTCATAAAAATCCAAATAACTTCACAGAACTTCACTGTAAAGGGTTTAAACACTATTTCCCATGCTTGTTCAATGAACCATAAACAATTAATGAACATGCACCTGTGGAACGGTCGTTAAGACACTAACAGCTTACAGACGGTATGCAATTAAGGTCACAGTTATGAAAACCTAGGACACTAAAGAGGCCTTTCTACTGACTCTGAAAAACACCAAAACACCAAAACAAAAATGCCCAGGGTCCCTGCTCATCTGCGTGAACATGCCTAAGTACATGCCTGTACTCTGGAGCGGGATCGATTTGGAGGTGGAGGGTCCGTCATGATCTGGGGCGATGTGTCACAGTATCATCGGACTGAGCTTGTTGTAATTGCAGGCAATCTCAACGCTGTGCGTTACAGGGAAGACATCCTCCTCCCGCATGTGGTACCCTTCCTATAGGCTCATCCTGACATGACCCTCCAGCATGACAATGCCACCAGCCATACTTCTCGTTCTGTGCGTGATTTCCTACAAGACAGGAATGTCAGTGTTCTGCCATGGCCAGCGAAGAGCCCAGATCTCAATCCCATTGAGCACGCCTGGGACCTGTCGGATCGGAGGGTGAGGGCTAGGGCCATTCCCCCCAGAAATGTCTGGGAACTTACAAGTGCCTTGGTAGAAGAGTGGGGAAACATCTCACAGCAAGAACTGGGAAATCTGTTGCAGTCCATGAGGAGGAGATGTACTTAATGCAGCTGGTGGCCACACCAGATACTGACTGTTACTTTTCATTTTGACGCACCCCCTTTGTTCAGGGACACATTATTCCATTTCTGTTAGTCACATGTCTGTGGAACTTCAGTTTTTGTCTCAGTTGTTGAATCTTGTTATGATCACACAAATATTTACACGTTAAGTTTGCTGAAAATAAACTCAGTTGACAGTGAGAGGGCGTTTTTTTTGTTGTCGCTGAGTTTCTAAGCAACATAAAAAAATAGACACTGTCATAGATAGCACTCCAACAGGGCATTTCTCCCCGTCTCTGATTGTTACATATTGTTACTCTGCATGAAAATCTCTTCCTACTGTTATATCTCCCTTTTTCTCCCCAGGCTGTGATGAGTACAAGCCAATCTGCTGTAATCGAATGTCAGGCAGCCCTACATTGGGTATTGGTTAGGTCTCCTACCACTTTCTTACTTAAGGGTCATAAAACCACCACAACCTTCAGAGCTGACATGGCTCTCTCCGTTCAACTCTACTGCCCAGCAGTACTGCCAAAAAGCAATGGCAATTGTTGTCACAAGTGAGGAATAAACTGGCCGTATAATTGCCATAATAGGGACGAGAGGGCAGCTTTTCTACAAAAGGGCGCTGGTCTCCCTCATAGCACTGATTGCTGTACATGTATCAACACGCCTTGAGCTGAATGCAAATACTCTCCCTGAGAACGCTAATACTCATCGCTATTCAGCCCCATGTCAGGTCCCTCATTGTCACATTAGAATCCATTTTGTACTTATTATCCTTCAGTATGTAAATCCGGTCGAGGCAATTACGGGCTTCAGATGGATCATTTGACAAATAGTGCATGTTTTTTTTTTGTTTGCTAATGGCTTGCATGAGTGTGCTGACTTTTTCTTGCAGAGGGGATTTGAATGACTCTGTGTGTGTCCTCCCCTTGGAGTCTCATTACTGTTGACGGAGGATGGGTTTATGCATCCCATGGACGGCAGGAGGGGACTTATATACAGCAGGCTCAATACAAAAAACGAGCTGGGAAACTGTCTAGTCAGAGTCCAGAGAAAACCTGCCATTCAACTCCTGCATGCAGTCTGTGATATTGGTTGTGTATCAAATGAAAGCACCACGAGGATAACAAATAGTGAATGAATAGGATAACCCTCACAAGCATCCTCGTGTGAAAGCCCCGTCTCTTTCTGCTGATGTTCCTAGTTTAACAGTGCTGGCTCTGGAAATCTTAAGGGCTCCAAGCACTCACTCACTCACTCACTCACTCACTCACTCACTCACTCACTCACTCACTCACTCACTCACTCACTCACTCACTCACTCACTCACTCACTCACACACACACACACACACACACACACACACACACACACACACACACACACACACACACACACACACACACACACACACACACACACACACACACACACACACACACACACACACACACACACACACACACACACATATATATATATCACCTTTATTCCCTATTTTCTGAACAAGGCAAGGTGGACCCGTGCCTGACATCTACTTAACCATTCCACCTGTCTCTCCTGGCCTCTAGTTAAGCCGTGTTTGGTACCTCTTGTCCTGCAGAGTTTATTAAAAGGGTCATTGAGGATTCGGCTCCCTGTGTGACTGTTTGTCTGTGTCTGACTCTGAACATTTACATTCATTACTCTCAAAGCATGCATGTCCACCGTGATACAGACTTTTGTCTGACCCTCTGTCACCGCTGGTTACCACCCTATCCCCTGAACACTGCCCCCATCATGACTTCTGCACAATCTAGCCAT
Source organism: Oncorhynchus mykiss (assembly GCF_013265735.2). Taxonomy (NCBI): domain Eukaryota; kingdom Metazoa; phylum Chordata; class Actinopteri; order Salmoniformes; family Salmonidae; genus Oncorhynchus; species Oncorhynchus mykiss. The sequence goes on from NC_048590.1 coordinate 19,958,671, forward strand.
TCCAGGAAAAAGATATTTGACCAATTTATTTCAATGGCTTTGTATTTTTTCTCCCTCTCTCTGTGTTAAGAAATCAAACACTTGTGTTTCAACCTCATCCTCAACCTCAACATCACCATGTCAACAGCTATAGGGAAATTGTACTAGCCATTCCATCTACAAACATGTCTCAAAGGGCAATGGTCTCCTTTGATGTCATAATAACAGGGTTGCCTTTGAATACGTCGTAGATGGGAAACAGGCCGGTGCCGGTGTTGAGGGGAGGTTGAATCATGCAGTTCCTCCACGTCCCCTTCCATCCTCTCACAGCCTGTGGCTCTGCCTTTCTGCTGTTTGATGTGAATCTCCTCCACTGGTGTAAGCAGAGGGCTGGTGGAACATCAGGCCCCCTATGCAAGCTAGAGAACCCCAACAGAGCTACTAACTCTCCTCGGTGAACACAGTGTGGAGAGGAGGGGAAGGATAAACAGAGAATACTAGACCAAGAAAAGATAGAATGGAAGGGGGAAAAAAAGAGAACGCAAGATACTGTGTGAGATTGAAGACGAGGCAGTAGCGGGTAAAACAGTAAGGAAAAGAAAAAGACAGCAGGGCTTAGGATATTTTATAAAGGTTGACAAGTAGATGTCCTAACTGGTCCATAGAACTGGTAACACCAGTCAAGTGAACAACTCATTTTTATTAGGGAGGTTTTAATAATTGGGCAAAGCGCTGACTTCATGATCAAGAGCCTTGGATTATGGAATATTTTTGTGAGGGCAATTTTCTCCCTCTCCAACATTATCTTCATCTCTCTCTTCCTCTCTCCATCAAATACAAATAATCTTAGGCTTCTTAACAGCAGGGGCAATGTCACATTGAATTTAACTTGGTAGGCTATTTAATTACAGCCAAATCTAAATTGACAGTGCCGGCTTTCTTGGCGCCAGCCAACAAACAATATTGGAACCGATTTGCCTTCGGGAAAAGAAGAAAAAAGGTAAAAGAATAGGAATGCTTAATAAAACTAAGCAATTGTTTTTGCTGTCAACGTTTAAAGTCATTAGATCTCACTTAAAACAGTATTTCATTTACAAAGGACTATATTGTTAATTCATTAATGAAATACCACCGGCATTGAACGACTCCTCTGAGGACTTTGTGAAACTATACTGCCAGCCCCTCCCAGCCCCCCCCCACACCATCCTTCATCTAGCATAGGGTTTAGACTCGGAAGACTTGTGGGAACGATCCCATCTGTGTGGTGTGTGTGTGCGTGTCTGTGCATGTCCGTGTGTGTGTGCATGTTCATGTTAGTAGTGATTGTTTTCTCATCCCTGCATATCGTTCTCTGGCTTACATAATCAGTGTGTAAGAGGGATAAAGATGTTTAATCAGCTAAGACTCATTACTCACTGGGATGTAATTGGGAATTACAGGGGAGAGAAAGACTCACCAGGCTGTGTTTAAGTCAAGATTGAGAAGAAAGTGTGTTGTTTACCGATGGTCTACAGAAGTGGGATTTTAATTTGATCACCCTGTTGCTGGAGAATTGTACTGCATTGCAGGAAATGTAAAACTTGTAGTGTATTTAAGGTTTGAAAAGGCTTAATTTCTACTTTGACATTTCAGACTTGATTTTCCCTTACGAAAAATGTATCAACCCCTACAAAATTGTACATTTATTATAATCCATAATAATTCACATTTAATGTTGCTGCCGGATTTTTGTTGTTGTTGCTGTAGCAATCTGGCCCAAATTAAGATCGTACATCTGTAGGTGAACATGGGCATGCAGCTAACACTTTATTATGCAGTCAACTAAGGTGGTGCCAACAGAGGGCCACCTCGCTTCTAGTCCTTAGGAAACTTTGCAGTATTTTGTTTTTATGTATTATTTCTTACATTGTTAGCTCAGAACATTTGAAGTGTTATTACATACAGCCAGAAATAACTATTGGATATCAGTGCGACGTCAACTTACCATCACTACGACCAGGAATGCGACGTTCCCGAAGCGGATCCTTTGTCTGAACCACCCAGGGGATCTGAACCGATTCCAGAGGCTGACCCAAAACAACGTCACCGCAGAGGAGGAAGACAGAGCAGCCTTCTGGTCAGACTTTGGAGGCGCGCACACTACCCACTGCTTCCGAGTATATTACCCGCTAATGTCCAGTCTCTAGGTAACAAGGTAGACAAAATTAGGGCAAGGGTTGCTTTCCAGCGAGACATCAGTGATTGTAACATACTCTGTTTCACGGAAACATGGCTCTCTCGGGATATGCTGTCGGTACAGCCACCGGGATTCTTTGTGTGTCGCCCGCTACCATCTCTCTGGGAAGAAGGGCGGGGGTGTATGTTTTATGATTAACGACGCATGGTGTAATTGTAACAACATACAGGAAGTCCTTTTGTTCACCTGAACTAGAAATCCTCACAATCAAATGCTGAGCAGATTATCTCCCGAGAGAATTCTTGTCAGTTATTGTTACTGCCATGTATATCCCCCTCAAGCCGATACCACGATGGCCCTCAAGGAACTTCACTGGACTTTATGCAAACTGGAAACCATATATCCTGAGGCTGCATTTATTGTAGCTGGGGATTTTAAGAAAGCACATTTGAGAACAAGGCTACCTAAACTCTATCAGCATATTGATTCTAGCACTCGTGCTGGCAAAACACTGGATCACTGTTACTCTAACTTCTGTGATGCATACAAGGCCCTCCCCCGCCCTCCTTTCGGCAAATCTGACCATGACTTAATTTTGCTCCCTTTGCTCCCTTTGCTCCCTTTCTATAGGCAGAAACTCTAACAGGATGTACCCGTGATTAGGACTATTCAATGCTGGTCTGACCAATCGGAATCCATGCTTCAAGATTGTTTTGATCACGCAGAATGGGACATGTTCCAGGTAGCCACAGAGAATAATATTGATTGGCGAGTGAGTTTACAAGGAATGCATAGGAGATAGGAGATGTTGTACCCACTTTGACTATTAAAAGGACGGTGGGCTCTCCTTTTCCATGAACGACTTGAGTAAGACATTTAAACATGTTAACCCTCGTAAGGCTACCCTAGCCGCGTCCTCAGAGCATGCGCCGACCAGCTGGCTGATGTGTTTATGAACATATTCAATCTCTCCCTATCCCAGTCTGCTGTCCCCCCGTGATTCAAGATGGCCACCATTGTTCCTGTACCCAAGAAGGCAAAGGTAACTGAACTAAATGACTATCGCCTCGTAGTACTCACTTCTGTTATCATGAAGTGCTTTAAGGATCATATCACCTCTACCTTACCTGTCACCCTAGACCCACTTGAATTTGCGTACTGCCCCAATAGGTCCACAGACTATGCAATCGCCATCACACTGCCCTATCCCATCTGGACAAGAGGAATACCTATGTAAGAATGCTGTTCATTGACTACAGCTCAGCATTCAACACCATAGTACCCTCCAAGATCATCATTAAGCTTGAGGCCTTGGGTCTCAACCCCGTCCTGTGCATTTGGGTCTTGGACTTCCTGACGGGCCTCCCCCAGGTGGTGAAGGTAGGAAACAACATCTCCACTTCGCTGATCCTCAACACTGGGACTCCACAAGGGTGTGTGCTCATCCCTCTCCTGTACTCCCTGTTCACCCATGACTGCATGGCCATGCATGCCTCCAACTCAATCATCTAGTTTGCATACGACACAACAGTAGTAGGCTTGATTACCAACAACGACGAGACAGCCTAGGAAGTGAGGGCACTTGGAGTGTGGTGTCAGAAAAACAACCCCTCACTCAACGTCCACAAAATAAAGGAGATGGATTTCAGGAAACAGCAGAGGGAGCAACCCCCTATCCACATCGACAGGACAGCAGTGGAGAAGGTGGAAAGTTTTAAATTCCTCGGCATGCACAACACATCACCGGGGGCAAGCTACTTGCCCTCTAGGACACCTACAACAGCCGATATCACAGGAAGGGCCAAAAGATCATCAAGGACAACAACCGGAAAGCGAGGTCAGTACAGGCGCATCAAAGCCGGGACCGAGAGACTGAAAAACAGCTTCTATCACAAGGCCATCAGACTGTTAAACAGCCATCATAAACACAGAGAGGCTGCTGCCTCCATACAGACTTGAAATCATTGACCACTTTAATAAATGGATCACTAGTCACTTTAACAATGCCACTTTAATAATGTTTACATATCTTGCATTACTCATCTCATATGTATGTACTGTATTTGCCCTATGCCTCTTGGTCATTGCTCATCCATATATTTATATGTATATATATTATTCCATTATTTTACTTACATTTGTGTGTATTAGGTAGTTGTTGTGGAATTGTTAGATATTACGTGTTAGATATTACTGCACTGTCGGAACTAGAAGCTCAAGCGTTTCACTACACTTGCATTAACATCTGCTAACCATGTGTATGTGACCAATAACATTTGATTTGATCTCCTCTACACACCCACAGTGTTTGTTTACCATGGACGCCATGGCACACAGCATATTTATTCCTATTTAAGGGGCATATGACCTGTATCAGTCATATACTAAATCAAAGGGTCTCATTATAACAGCTACTGAGGGCAAATTAGATACCTTCTGAGGTTATTTCCATAGTCCAAACATCCTTGTTATTCATAGCAATCAGAAGTGGATGTGTTATCCTGCCTATATCAATAGAATATAACCATTCTAAGGGTTTCGAATCCCCAGAACAAACTTCCATATGTCCCATTTACACTGGACAGTTAATAAGTAATGAAATATCTTTCAGAGTCAGCATGAACAGACCCCAGCCATTCACAATGCATTCGGGGCATTGTGGACACAAGTGAGAAAAATAGGCACTGTGAATAGACTCGGATGGCTGTTGGTTTGCTCTGCTTCTAATTCTTATTTCTCCAGAAGTCTATTTTCAGCTAAATCAGTTATTCAAGATCCATAGTCAGGGGGGTGAGCTAAGACGTATGAGTTCACAGCACTATGTACGGTATGTAAGATTCACATTTGATGTCACTTTGTATGAGCATACCTATGGATCAGTCTGTCCATCATTACCAGCCAAGTAAATATTAGAATTAAAAGCCCACTCTAATTGTCTCGGCCATAGTTATTTTTTTGTGTCCAAAAAAAGATTTGGTCTCAGGGAGTCTATTTTATTTTATTTAAGTAACTTATACTAAATGTGTGAATTCTGTTTCATCCAAGTGTTGCCACAGCAACATGATATAATGATGTGTGTGTGTGCGAGAAAATTATAATCAAATGATTTAACTGATTAATGCTCTGGCACGTGTTAGAGAAGTGCAAATAATAACGTAAGAAACTCCTCAGTGAACTTTGAGGCATCTCAATTGGGGCAATCTAGTTGTTAGAAATCCGTTTTTAGAAAGTTCAAAAGTAAAGAAATAAGCCACATTAAGATGAAAAAATCAAATTAAGAAGTGAACAGGTGTTGCTTTTCATGGACTGACTCCCAATTGTCAGTCTGATTTTCACATTAACATGCAGACAGGGACCAGGCTGTCCAGCTCCTTCCATGGGCAGGGGAGTTCAGAAGTTGTTATGTAGCTATCCAGGCCCATCCCATCCCTTTCCTCTCAGCCATTAAACTCTCGGAGTGAAAGATTGCATCTCTACACGCCTCCATCTGTTCTTCCACTCATTCTCTTCAGGGAATGTGCTCAGGACACCAGAGGCTCCGTGCTCTCCTGCTCATCCAGCCGTCTCCAACACAAGATGGCTCCTTTGCAGCTCTGCTGAGGAGGACACACGTTCCCTGTGGAGTTTTCTCCAATCATGATGCCGTTCCTAATGGAGGGGTTGGACAAGACTTTACACCTGTTGGACAGGCTTTGTCCATTTGACGGGGGTCCGTCAGGGCCCCTCGGTCCTATCCTAATGAATATGCAACACGGAGAGTTAGCCAGTCAATCAGACCCTCAGTGACTCCTGGTTGCAGTGGCGCTAGTGGCTTTTTAGAGCGTCAGATTAATTCCACTTGTCATGTAGCATATTGGGTTTGTTTTCTCCCAACGCTCTTTGTTTTCTTTTCTGATTCCGCCCATTCATAACAATTACAGCGCACTCGTCCCTTTTGTCACAAGAGGCGGCCCCTCGCAAATTACCGATGGATGGTTAGGCTACTGCTGCTGCAGTGTTGAGCAACAAACCTGATAAAGAGGGAATAACTCCCTGAGGAAGTTCCCTCCTCACTGTGGAACAGAAACAGGCGGGGAGAGGGGAGGCTGCTCTTCTGTTCTAGGCTTTGGTTAAACAACCTTTTACAGAATATCTCAGAGGCACAGAGTGCAGGGCACTCTGAATGCTCAGAAAAGTGCACTCTGAATTACCCCAACTACAATCTGCAGACCCAGAGCGTGAAGACGCATAAACAAGCTGCCATCTGTGGGCCGCAGTGACCCATTCCGCTCTGCCAGATGCACAGAAACAGCTGGTTTGAGTTGTTGTCACACAGATGAAGTTCCCCAGCCATAACATTTTCATCTCCGAAAATTATACATATGAATAAGGCTGCCACATGAATGGTCCCCCGTGATGGGCGGAGAAAGCTGGAAGTGTTACAGTGAGGATCTTTTTTTTTCTTCTTTTCTTATTCAGTAGGAGATGAAAGAGAAGAGTCAAACATCTCTTTCAACAGAGCAGTCTGTGGATAGAGAAATGCGCCGCTGGCACTGCTATCACACTGGGAATGATGTACCTGAGGGCTTACACACTGTAATTCAAATGACTAACAACTCTGCTCTGTTGACGGAACAGCATTAAACACGTGCAATGTAGCCCTTACATTTTCAGTTTTTGACGAACTGAGGGAACGCAGTAGTTCTAAGCAACATGGTGAAAGGTCCTCTAGGTGGAGCGAACTCTAAGCTCTTCAAAACCGAATGAAAAGCTTCTCTCCAGAGGTCCTTTCGATTACACAACAACCAGATCCTACAAGAGGGCACAAAGCCGGCAGCAACCTGCAGCAACCTCTCTGACCTGGCTGGCCTCTGTAAGGTTCTATTATCACAACACTTGACTTCGTCGTCACAGTCTACCTCTCCCGTTCTCTCTTTGTCATAGGAAGGCCTTCCCGCTCCCCTGGTGGAAAGTTGTTTTAGATGTATGGAAGTGTCAGCTTTTGTGCCTCAACCAAAGAGGTCATTGTGAGAAGTTCTGGTCATGAAAATGACTCAGCGACTGAATGTATTCAAAGCTAAGATTGCTGGTTGCCACATCGCTAAATTCTATTTGTGACTGCTCCTCTGTATCGAGGTGAACAATTGACTCTGATGTGTGGAATAGTGATAAGTTGGGTGTTGCAGCTGTGTTGGCTTTGTCATGCCCTTAAACCTTACTTTTTGCCCCCTTGGTTTGAATAGTGGTGGGAAAAGTACCCAATTGTACCCAAGTATCAAAAGTAAATGTAAAAGTATACAGTAAATACATGTTCTTGATTTTTTTATTTACGGATAGCCAGGGGTACACTGCAACACATGATTTACAAACGATGTATTTTTGTTTAGTGAGTCTGCCAGATGAGAGGCAGTACGGATGGCCATGTGTTCTCTTGACAATTGCATGAATTGGACAATTTCCCTGTCCTGCTAAGCATTCGACATGTAATGAGTGCTTTCGGGTGTCAGGGAAAATGTATGGAGTAAAACGTACATCATTTTCTTTAGGAATGTTGTGAAGTAAAAGTAAAAGTAGTCAAAAATATAAATAGTAAAGTACAGATACCCCAAAAATTACATAAGTATTACTTTAAAGTATTTGTGCTTAAGTACTTTACACCACTGGGTTTGAGTGATCTCTAGAATAGAATCACCAGCTCTGATCCCCCCCCACAATCAGACAGGTGTAATCACCGTGGTGTGGACCTAAGTGAGTGTAGGAGTTTTTGAGTGGCACTGAACGAGAAAAGAGAAACAGAATTTGAGGAACAGAACTGGCCTCACCAATATTTGCCTGAGTGTGTCTGGATTGCTGATGGAAGAGACGTAAGAGCATAATTCAGCATTATTATTTGTGATTTGTCTCTATTTCTCTCTGCTTACTCAACCCAGATCCAAAGAACTTATCACCTTTACAACCCAGAACAGAAAGACATTTTAAAGCAGTGAGCTGACACTGATGGCTTTCCGTCGTAGTGGCATTACACTCCTGGTTATCATTCTAATTGTCCGTTCCTTGACACCATATTTTGTAAGCTGTGGTAAAAGTATCACAGATTGGTACAATGGATAATCTTACTGTTGGATTGTTGTACTGTAATTCATTTCATTTCAGTTGGTGTAGCCTGGGGACTGTTTATTCAATGCTTGAACCAACCTGTGACATGTACATTTGTCTGCACTGAAAGAGAACCACCACTGTTTCTGCCTCTGAGTTATGTGCAATGAAAACTAGCCATCTGTCCTAACCGATCATGTTAGACATTTCTCAGTTTATAGACAGACTCTCTGACAGATATTGTCATGTCCTACACTCTGCTTTGTCTCTTACACATAATAAAAAACCCACTTGGATAGCACAATGGTTTGTGGGGTCCGTAAATTCTGCATATCTAAAACAGGATATTCAATGTGGATTTGAGGATTGATGGTTTCTGCTAAAACACTCAGTCATATAAACATGTGTAGGGGTTTGCTCCACTTGGCAATCCAGCTGCTGTCCCGCTGGGCACACACTGGTTGAATCAATGTTGTTCCCACATCATTTCAATTATATTATGCTGAACCAACGTGGAATAGATGTTGAATTGATGTCTGTGCCCAGTGGGATCCTTTCACCATCCTGGGTTAGCTCCATAATTAAAAGTTGATTTAAATCCAAAACACAAACAAATCCAGCTCGGTTTCAAGACAAAGTGGTATCAGTAAACATTCTTTCATATTCTACGAAGAAAGGGTACATAATTGTAATACTGCATAACAAATATATATTTTTGGGGGTATGGGTATGCTTGTAATCATTAAGGACCGGGGAGCTTTTCAGGATAAAAAATAAACTAGTCTGCTTTCCACCTTTCAGCGGGACAATAGCCAAACACACAAGGCCAAATCTACGCTTGAGTTGCTTACCAAGAAGACAGTGAATGTTCTTGAGTGGCTGAGTTAGTTTTGACTTAAATCTACTTGAAAATCTATGGCAAGGCCTGAAATGGTTGTCTAGCAATGATCAACAACCAACTTAAAAGAGCTTGAAGAATTTTGAAAAGAATAGTGGGCAAATGTTGCACAATCCAGGTGTAGAAAGCTCTTAGAGAATGCTACAAAGTAGTGTTTCTACAAAGTATTGACTCAGGGGTGTAGATACTTATGTAAATGAGATATTTCTGTATTTAATTGTCAATACATTTGCACCAAAAAAATCCTAAAACGTGTTTCCACCTTGTCATTATGCTACCCCATAGTTGTGTGTAGATGGTTGTGATTTTTTTCCTTCTTCGATTGAATCGATTTTGAATTCAGGCTGTAATACAACAGAATGTGGAATAAGTCAAGGGGTAGGAATATTTTCTGAAGGCACTGTATGTATTTCTGTTTCAAAGGGTCATTGCAGTCTCTTGTGTGAAACACTCTTATTACCTCAGATGTGCTTGTAAGCCTTCACTCAAACTTTTACATCTACCCCTGAGACACCCCATTGATTCAGCCTGAAGTTTGCCTCACTGTAGCTTCAAATCCGTCTTCTTTTTATGTGCTCCGTGTGGGATGCACACACACCATATCTTTCCTCTCGGAAAACAGCAAAGGCCTCATATCAAGATGTTAGCTTTTATGTCAAAGCTTTTATATCAAAATTACTTCTGACATATACCTCCATGTAAAACTAGGTAGTGCATGCAATGATGTCAAAGTCCTTTTCAGTTAACTTTTCTTGTATTTCTTTGTTTTTCAAAACACAAATGATGTTGATGTTGATATGTAATTTTTAAAAAATTACACTGATTGACACTGCTGGGAGGGAAATAGTCCTTGTCATCTCAATGTTGGTTGTAATTAAATGAAATTACATTCATTATTGGATATTTAATACCCACAGGTATCTCTTAAGTTTCATTATTTGTCTTTGATTAACGAGCAACCAGATAAACTCAAATGGATACAATTTGCATAGGGTGTGCAACTGTCGTACACTCTTAGGAAAAAAAGGTGCTATCTAGAACCTAAAAGGGTTCTTCGGCTGTCCCCATAGGAGAACCCTTTGAATAACTATTTTTGGTTCCAGGTTGAACCCTTTTGGTCCCAGGTAGAACCCTTTTGGGTTCCATGTTGAACCCTTTCCACAGAGGGTTCTACATGGAACTCAAAAGGGTTCTCCTATGGGGGACAGCTGAATAGCTCTTTCGGAACCCTTTTTATCTAAGAGTGTCGGCAATGCCTGTGCCTATCCTGAAACTGTTTCTAAATTATTATTCATACAGTTTTAGAGACGCAGACACACTGTTTTCTGCCTGAGGAACTAACAACCAGTCATAATAAGGTGAATAAATTAACAATTAACTCAGGAAGCGGTGTGGCACATAAAGCAAGTTGTTAAAGATACAAGATTAAACTAATTTAAGACAGTGTCTATCCGTAGGGCCCCATCCCCATAGCAGGAGGCATCATAAAGCCTGTTCATTTTACATGTGTTAATCCGCCTCTGAAGTCGAGTTAAAAATACATACTTGCTAGATTAAAGTTCCCTCTACTGACTCTGTGCACATAAGCTGTCTGATCTGTGTCAATAAAACGTAGCAGTTCAGATACATGGAGAAGTAGTTATTGAGTCTTGATCGAAAGGTCATTAATTCATTCCTTGGCACACTAGTGAGGCAATGCTAAGCTATTAGCGATGAACGTTTTTTTTCTCTGAGTGCATTTGCCAGGGGAAATTGCTTTAATTGCGCTGTGAGTTGGGTCAGAGACAATGATGTGTAGGTCATATTTGGCCCTGTTGCTTTTGTTGGAGCCATTATCACGTAGATGGCAGAACCGGCGGGGTGCCTGAGTGAAAGCACAGTCCCATAGATACCTGTTGACCTCCTAATAGCATGCATTTGAAAGTGTAGTGGGAGGGATGGGTGCTGTGGTGAGAGGGATTGGGAGATATGGGCTCATCCAAATGGCATTTGGGACTTTCTTGTCTTGCTGTGGGAGTTGTCGGGTGAGATGAGATGTTTCAATAAGCATTTCTCTACGGCTGGCCATGCTTTCCTCCTGGCTACCCCAAACCCAGGCAACAGCTCTGCACCCCCACAGCTACTTGCCCAAGCTTCCCCAGCTTCTCCTTCACCCAAATCCAGATAGCAGATGTTCTGAAAGATCTGCAAAACCTGGACCCGTACAAATCAGCTGGGATAGAAAATCTGGACCCTCTCTTTCTAAAATTATCCACCACCATTGTTGCAACCCTTATTACCAGTCCGCTCAACCTCTCTTTCGTATCGCCCGAGATCCCTAAAGATTGGAAAGCTGCCGCGGTCATCCCCCTCTTCAAAGGGGGTGACACTCCAGACCCAAACTGTTACAGACCTATATCCATCCTGCCCTGCCCTGCCTTTCTAAAGTTTTCAAAATCCAAGTTAACAAACAGATCACTGACCATTTCGAATCCCATCGTACCTTCTCCGCTGTGCAATCCGGTTTCCGAGCTGGTCATGGGTGCACCTCAGCCACGCTCAAGGTCCTAAATGATATCATAACCGCCATCGATAAAAGATAGTACTGTACAGCCATCTTCATCGACCTGGCTAAGGCTTTCGACTCTGTCAATCGCTGTATTCTTCTTGGCAGACTCAACAGCATTGGTTTCTCAAATGACTGCCTCGCCTGGTTCACCAACTACTTCTCAGACAGAGTTCAGTGTGTCAAATCGGCGGGCCTGTTGTCCATACCTATGGCAGTCTCTATGGGGGTACCACAGGGTTCAATCCTCGGGCCGACTCTTTTTTCTGTATATATCAACGATGTCGCTCTTTCTGCGGAGGATTCCCTCATCCACCTCTACGCAGATGACACCATTCTGTATACATCTGGCCCTTCTTTGGACACTGTTAACAAACCTCCAGACGAGCTTCAATGCCATAAAACACTCCTTCCGTGGCCTCCAACTGCTCTTAAATGCAAGTAAAACTAAATCATCACTACTCTGGACGGTTCTGACTTAGAATATGTGGACAACTACAAATACCTAGGTGTCTGGCTAGACTGTAAACTCTCCAATCCAAAATTAAATCTAGAATCGCAACAAATCCTCCTTCACTCACGCTGCCAAACATACCCCCGTAAAACTGACTATCCTACCGATCCTCGACTTTGACGATGTAATTTACAAAATAGTCTCCAACCCTCTACTCAGCAAACTGGATCCAGTCTATCACAGTGCCATCCGTTTTGTCACCAAAGCCCCATACACTACCCACCATTGTGACCTGTACGCTCTCGTCGGCTGTATGCTGTACCCACTGGCTCCAGGTCTTCTATAAGTCTTTGCTAGGTAAAGCTTATCTCAGTTCACTGGTCACCATAACAGATGACGATGAACGATAACGATGAAATAAAACCTAAAATAACTCAAACGGAAAGAATTTGCATTTTTGCACCGGACCAGCACGCGCTCCAGCAGGTATATCTCACTGGTCATCCCCAAAGCCAACACCAACTTTGGCTGCCTTTCCTTACAGTTCTCTACTGCCAATGACTGGAACGAATTGCAAAAATCACTGAAGTTGGAGACTTATATCTTCCTCACTAACTTTAAGCATCAGCTATCTGAACAGCTTACCGATCGCTGCACCTGTACACAGCCCATCTGTAAATAGCCCATCCTGTCTACCTACATCATCCCCATTCAGATTGTTTTTGCACACCAGTATTTCTACTTGCACATCCTCATGTGCACATCTATCACTACAGTGTTAATTTGCTAAATTGTAATTACTTCGCTACTATGGCCAATTTAATGCATTACCTCCTCATGCCATTTGCACACACTGTAACCTTTTCTATTGTGTTATTGACAGTGCGTTTGTTTATTCCATGTGTAACTCTGTGTTGTTGTATGTGTCGCACTGCTTTGCTTTATCTTGGCCAGGTCGCAGTTGTAAATGAGAACTTGTTCTCAACTGGCCTACCTAGTTAAATAAAGGTGGAATAAAAAATAAAATGTGGTGACTGAGAGCACATATTGTCAGATGGCCCCTCTCCTTCTCTCTTTATCTGTTCCCTCTTCTTTTCTCTCTTTCAACCCAGTCCCTAACTCTCTTTCCCTCTCTCTGAGAGAGGGAGAGAGAAAGAAAGAGTAAAAGAGAGAAAATTAGACAGACGGAGATACAGACAGATCAGAAAGGTGTCTCTCAAACAGGATGAGGAGGTGAGACGATACAACTCTTGTCGCACCAAAGTCAGATATACAATCAAACAATCAGTCAGTGGTTCCAATCCTCATTGCAGTCTGTCTCCACTTCCCCACGCCTTACCACCACAAGGATAAAATCATGTTAGAGGGTTGGTAGGAATAGGTGGGTGGGTGGGCTACCCAGTGTTTGTGTTTGTATCAGAAAGGAGTCAGCACTCATTAAAGGTGACTTGTTGTGCTAGGGGAAGAGTCAGTGTCTCCTGCAGCGGCAGCATCTCACAAACACCCTCTCTGCTCTGTCTGGAGGTTGACCCTGCATACTAATTGGCCAATTTCAAAAGCTAGCCGGATCAATGAGGACAAGATCAGACACTGGCACGCTATTTAACTCTGAGAGAAAGGAGACAAGTCCCAAATATCTTCTTAACTGCGTAGGAGGTAGTTTACTAATAAGGACCCCAATACTTCACCCCCCAACTCCCCCTACAGACACCCCAACACACCACCCAGCTAGCACATTTGGTTCCTTGGAAGTTGTGGGAACTTATGTTTTTGGTTTCCCATTGGTTCTAGGAATGAAGACATAAGTTTCCAGTCCAGTAAAACTGAAACTTTAAATAGTGAAACTTTCACCTGTTCTTTGAATGTTTATTTTTAGATTGCAGGGAGGTTCTGAGAATGTTTTACTCTAGTTCCTTGGAATTTTTCCTGGGAGGTTTTATTAACTCTGAGAATTTAAATTGTAGGTTATTTGAAGGTTTTTGAATAACTTCCTGAAAACTGTTTTAATAAGATATTTAATAACACTTCTAACTTATTTTGGTTGAACTTTGTTGAACTCCAAGCACAGATAGAGCACTTGGAAATTTGTTTCCTTCCTGATTCCATTAATCAGGCAAACACAGTGATTCAAACCTATAATCTTCTGTTGTCTAACCATGGAATTAGTCTGCGCCACCAGGATGAAGGTAGCATGCCGTGTTTTTTTTACACATACAAAGCTGTTCATTTTAATCTATTCAAACAGACCGCATTTCAAAGGAAACAAGCACTCATTAAGATACGGTGTGGCCAATTAGATCAGGTGTGACCAACACACCTGAACACACTTAACAAGATAGAGGACACGCAGAGTTTGTTGACGCTGAGAACAAGCTTTTTCTGTTTTTAATTAACATTCTTAGAACATTCTCTGAACTTTTTCTTGTGTTTTTTTATGGAACATTTTTTCTTAACGTTCTCACAACATTTTGGGAACATGACTTCCAATGGAAACATGAGGAAACGTTATGCTGAAGTACTGAAATTCCCACAGAAGAAGGTTGTATCTTAACGAAATGTCACCATGTTTAAACTTTAAGGAAACATTCTGTTAAAGTAATGAAATACTAAGGAAATAATGTTATTTTGTCAAGTTCCTTAAATGTGCCGGAATGTTCCAAAACAAAGCAACTATCCTGCACCATTCCCAGAAAGTTGTGGGAAAGTTGTATGCAAAATAACCATAAGACAACCATGCTCTCACCAAGCTCTAAGAAACATATGGTTCTCAGAACGTTATGTGCTTGCTGGGCAAAGTGTTCAGCTCTCCAATAAGTTACAATTATCTAGGATGTGGCCCCGTTGTTTTTAAAAGCTCCATCCTCCTGTATTATATTTCACAGTACCAAAATCCTCTGTAATTTTGCTAATTAATAGGTAATCTGTGGTACAGTGCCTTGCGAAAGTATTCGGCCCCCTTGAACTTTGCGACCTTTTGCCACATTTCAGGCTTCAAACATAAAGATATAAAACTGTATTTTTTTGTGAAGAATCAACAACAAGTGGGACACAATCCACAATCATGAAGTGGAACGACATTTATTGGATATTTCAAACTTATTTAACAAATCAAAAACTGAAAAATTGGGCGTGCAAAATTATTCAGCCCCCTTAAGTTAATACTTTGTAGCGCCACCTTTTGCTGCGATTACAGATGTAAGTCGCTTGGGGTATGTCTCTATCAGTTTTGCACATCGAGAGACTGCAATTTTTTCCCATTCCTCCTTGCAAAACAGCTCGAGCTCATTTGTGAACAGCAGTTTTCAGTTCTTTCCACAGATTCTCGATTGGATTCAGGTCTGGACTTTGACTTGGCCATTCTAACACCTGGACATGTTTATTTTTGAACCATTCCATTGCAGATTTTGCTTTATGTTTTGGATCGTTGTCTTGTTGGAAGACAAATCTCCGTCCCAGTCTCAGGTCTTTTGCAGACTCCACCAGGTTTTCTTCCAGAATGGTCCTGTATTTTGCTCCATCCATCTTCCCATCAATTTTAACCATCTTCCCTGTCCCTGCTGAAGAAAAGCAGGCCCAAAGCATGATGCTGCCGCCACCATGTTTGACAGTGGGATGGTGTGTGAGCTGTGTTGCTTTTACGCCAAACATAATGTTTTGCATTGTTGCCAAAAAGTTCAATTTTGGTTTCATCTGACCAGAGCACCTTCCACATGTTTGGTGTGTCTCCCATCTGGCTTGTGGCAAACTTTAAACAACACTTTTTATGGATATCTTTAAGAAATGGCTTTCTTCTTGCCACTCTTCCATAAAGGCCAGATTTGTGCAATATATGACTGATTGTTGTCCTATGGACAGAGTCTCCCACCTCAGCTGTAGATCTCTGCAGTTCATCCAGAGTGATCATGGGCCTCTTGGCTGCATCTCTGACCAGTCTTCTCCTTGTATGAGCTGAAAGTTTAGAGGGACGGCCAGGTCTTGGTAGATTTGCAGTGGTCTGATACTCCTTCCATTTCAATATTATCGCTTGCACAGTGCTCCTTGGGATGTTTAAAGCTTGGGAAATCTTTTTGTATCCAAATCCGGCTTTAAACTTCTTCACAACAGTATCTCGGACCTGCCTGGTGTGTTCCTTGTTCTTCATGATGCTCTCTGCGCTTTTAACGGACCTCTGAGACTATCACAGTGCAGGTGCATTTATACGGAGACTTGATTACACACAGGTGGATTGTATTTATCATCATTAGTCATTTAGGTCAACATTGGATCATTCAGAGATCCTTACTGAACTTCTGGAGAGAGTTTGCTGCACTGAAAGTAAAGGGGCTGAATCATTTTGCACGCCCAATTTTTCAGTTTTTGATTTGTTAAAAAAGTTTGAAACATCCAATAAATGTCGTTCCACTTCATGATTGTGTCCCACTTGTTGATTCTTCACAAAAAAATACAGTTTTATATCTTTATGTTTGAAGCCTGAAATGTGGCAAAAGGTCGCAAAGTTCAAGGGGGCCGAATACTTTCGCAAGGCACTGTACCCTTCCTTTTCAACCCTGCACAGGGCAAACAAACATCTCCTCCACACAAGATCACTAGAGTTCCCTGCTGTACGACCCTGCTCCTCTTGTCCATTCTCTGATGCTTTACGCCCCAGCAAGACCATTAGCATATGTCTAAGTGCCCCATGGTGTGAAGGAAGCCTCTACCATGTGAGGAGGGTGGCCTCCCATCGATGTCCTCCTTTTTCTCTACCCTACCCTTTCTCCTCCTCCTTTCCCCTCAACCTCCTCTTCCTTCTGTCTCAGCCGTGGAGTGGTTGTTTAACTCCATATCCTCTTCTCTCTTCCATCCACACACACACTCCCTAAATCTAATCTCGCTCCCCCTGTCCTCTGTCTATTTCTCCTGTAGCGTCTAACCCCCTGCCTTTTCCACTGAGCCAAACAGACAAATTGAATCAACCTTATTGAGAGGCTGACATTGACACTGTTATCTTCGCTGGAATGTGAAGCTGCGCAGCGCTGCGTGGGAGCTCAAGGACAAGGTGTGTTAGCAGGAGAGGGTATCACTCTCCACATGCCACTGGGCCACCAGGAGCCAGAGGATGTGTCGGTCGGTCGGTGCCACACAGTTGGATAAGGAGGGGGAAGTACACCTAAACTTAGCTCTCCAGCTGGGACAAACACAAACTCTTTGATTGGGTTTGATGTAATGTGGGGTCAATCCCTATCTCTTTGTATCTCTATCTCAGTCAGTTAAGGGATTTAAATGAGCAACGCTGTAATGCTCACCTTCATGCTTGGTCACTCACGTACACCTGAGCACCAACATACACTATAGTCACAAAAGTACGTGTCCACATACTTTTGGTCATGTAGTGTAGTTTCCATGGTTAGCTTTATGGATACTGACGGTTGTCCATCCCTCTAACCGACATACTACTGGCCTGGGTATAACATGGAATGTATTTTTTGCCTGTCTGTCATCCTCTGAATGATATCCTTAAGACATGCTCTGTAGAGTCTAGAGTTCAGAGTCTGTCTCTGCCTCCCGCTCTCCTGGTGTAGTCTGGGTGTTTCCCTGTTGTACTGAGACATGTTTACTTCTCCCTGCTGTGGAGACGTCACCCCGGCTCTCGTGGCTTATTCATGAGACTTTGTGTTCCTTGTGGGATTCGCATGGAGAAGCACTCCTGCCAGCCACGCTAAACAATGGGAAGATCATGTTTATTTATCACTGCGCCAGCGAGGGCCCTAGCTGTCAGATCCTTTATCTCCAAGATCTGCATGGGTCCTCTCTATCTAATGGGGCTCGCCTAAGCCTGTCCTCATGGAGACAGTACCACGGCGGGCCGCTACAAAGGCACCTTGGGCCGTTAGCGAGCGTTCCAACCGCGTCCCCTTTTGCCTTTTAATCGCCGTGTTCAACCAGATCACAGTCCCGCCGGATGTGCATTGTTCACGGGAGGTCGCACAGTCGGGCGGTGGCGGACGCAGACGTGCAGTTGACCTCGTTGACCTCCACTGTGCAGCAGTACACAGACAGAGTGAACAAGACAGAGCTGTGATCTTCTGCTCACCTTAATTGGACCTGGAGGTGTCTGAGTGTTTATGGCACACCAAGGGAACATTCCTTTTTTCTGTCTCCTCTGCCTCCCCCCCCCCCCCCCCCCCCCCCCGCCGTCTCACTGCCTTTTTTTTAACACTGATGACATTAGTTACTGAGTTTCAGCCGTTTGGAAGAGATGTAACACAAAGCCTGTATGCTAATGGGTAAATGAGAGAGATGGGAGGGGAGCTGAGTAGAGGCAGCCATTTGTAAATAGCCCCATAGAAAGAGACTGTTTTGTTTTTGACACTGGGGAATGGGTTTCACTTTCAATGTGCCATTTATCTCAAGCACTTGAGAAGAGTCGCATCCCTTAGGGAATGACTGTGAACTTCTTAATCTCTATACACGGAGAGACTTGAAAAATATCTCTGAGTCGTGTTGAGTTTTCCCATTTTATTCAACTTAATGACTCAGACCATCTGTCATTATGTTATTCTAAAGATTGTTTGGAATACATATTCATGTAAATATTGGCAAAATGAATGTGCTCACTTCTAAGGATGTGAAAGATGCAAACTTCCAAGCTCATGTCCCTGTTTGATCTCACATTCATTGGCTTTTAAGCATGTGGGAGTGAAACATAAAACACGAACGCACGCATGAGCACACACTCCCGCAGTTTGCAGAGATTGTGCGTTGGGCCATGTGGTACATTGCGTATCATTGACCCTTCCTTGACCATCGCTACCCAATGATCTTATCAGTACTTAGAAAAGCAGCACTTCCACACAGCATCCAAATAAGGTGAAACAAAACCCTCCAGGTTCCTGCCAGTTTCTCAGGCTGATTGAGCTGTCCCATCGCTGACATGGCTCCAGTACAGTGCAGCCAGATCTCCACTCTCTGAGAGATCCAAGATTAAGCACTTCTGACCAGATAAAGTACTGGACCTATTTCTGCGTGAGTAAAACAGATAACCCAGCACAGTGGCCCACAGTTAAACCTAGCTCAGCAATTGCTGTAATATTGTACAGCAGAGACACGCTCTCTCTCCTCCAATATGGCTAAATGCTCCAAAGAAGATTGTATTTCTATTCCAGAGGAGGAATTTAAAGTGTGTGACACAGGGCTTACTGCAGCCCTCTGCATCACTGTGCGGCTGGTACATTACTTACTATGTTGCTTAATGAAGTATGGCTACTATTAACCCCTTCTCTCCTAGCGTTGAGGCAGCTGACAAGGATTATCCACAGGAAAGCCCGTATTACAGACCAAGACGTATGGACCGATGTGGAATTTGAATCATTAGCTTGGTCTACATGACATGGCCCACATTTATGGAGTGTTTTGCATTGGTGGAATATTTGCACCTGTTACTTTAAAAATAGTCCATTCCAGTAACATTTTACAACATGGTGATATATATATATATATATATTCGTGAACACATTATATATATATATCTTCATTTTATATATATATATGTTCACTAGGGTAGCCTAGTGGTTAGAGCGTTGGACTAGTAACTGGAAGGTTGTGAGTTCAAACCCCCGAGCTGACAAGGTACAAATCTGTCGTTCTGCCCCTGAACAGGCAGTTAACCCACTGTTCCCAGGCCGTCATTGAAAATAAGAATTTGTTCTTAACTGACTTGCCTGGTTAAATAAAGGTAAAAAAAAAAAAAAAAAAAAAAAAAATATATATATATCAAGCCTTTAGACAAATGTGTTCACGAATCATGCAATGTTTGGGAAAGGAGGGTGGTGTTGTCCAAGGTGCTGAAATCTGCCAGTGTCCGCCTGCAGTAGTACGATGCCATCTCGTCCCTTGTTAGGACTGTGTGCTTATCTGCGAGGAGGCCTGTTTTCCTGAAATCATTTTCTATGTATTTTATTATATTATATATACGTTTTTCCTGGGTTAACACAAATGTTATTAAAGCACTTAATGCACTTAATGCACTCAACTTCAATTAAATTTATCCTGTGAAAGCACTCTAATCAAATCAAATCAATCAGTCCACTCCCCACTACCACTTCAAACACATAAACAACCTTGGAGAATCTGTCATCCAATACTTTTCCTACAAAACCCCAAAACTGCGATTCCAAACAGGTCGACTGCGTATTAGAAAAACACATTGGCAATATTGTTGCCACTAGGAGGCAATGTTGTAACTAGATATAGAATTTGAAAGATATTATTGCAAAACAACAAAAACGAAATGTGTTTGCGTGTGTGTGTGTGTGTGTGTGTGTGTGTGTGTGTGTGTGTGTGTGTGTGTGTGTGTGTGTGTTTGTGTGTGTGTGGTCCCATCTATATTGTGGGTCTGTCTCATAGATAAGGTCTTTTCCCCTGATTGGAATATATGGTAAAGTTCCTGTCTGGAAAATAGATCAAATAATGAACGTTGAGACTGAGGGAGAACAGGATGGCATGTTTTGCATAACTGATGTAGTTTTTATAATAGGTCAAATGTTGACTGCAAAAGACAAGGTTTCATTTGGTCTCCTACAAACACAGCAATATGGAAGTGTGTGGATTTCATTTTGATGATGATTTAGTCACGACGTAGATCTTACCAGTCTATTGATGGATAGCTAGCATGCTTTATATTGGGATTTCGTAAGTGGAGGTACTGGTATGGATGGGCTTAATGTTGGACCGGGTTCTCCTGGTCCTTTCCTACACTAATAGAAAAAGAACTAGAACCTGAAAGAGTTCTTCGGATGTCCCCATAGGTGAACCCATCGAATAACAATAACCCTTTCCTCAGAGGATTCTACATGGAACCCAAAATAGTTCTACTTGGAACCAAAAAGGGTTCTACCTGGAATCGGAAAGGGTTCTCCTATGGGGACAACCAAAGAACCCTTTTGGAACCCATTTTTCGGAGGGTGTATCATGCACAGTTGATGGTGGGAGATTCATATGTGGATGAATCAGAATACACAGACATCTTCAAGTGAGCTTAATATATATACTGTAGTGTCTGTACCTCACTATGCACACATACAGCTAACATAAAACCTCTTCATTATAAAAGCCTACATCATTTGAATATTAAACACAGGTGGCCAGGGAGCCTAAAGCTTCTGGTGGATCCATATGCCGTACATTTCAATGTCTGTATAGTGCACTTTGAGTCAGTAATGTCTCTTAATAACGACACACTTATTCACAGGGAGACGTGACAGTTGGAGCCCGGGCAGTCCAGGCAGCCTCGCTCGCCTCAGTGGCACAATTCAAACACAAGTTTAGCTCGTTAATAGCAGAATCTCTGCGTCTCACCATCGCTCCGACACAGCGAGATCAGCTTTTGATTGCATGCTTTCTGATGTGACTGACGTGCGGGTTGTGGAGGATGTAATGAAATGCATCACACTGTCACTTCTCTGTTCTCTGCGCAGGCGAGATGAAGATGCTCAGGCGTTACATTTGAGGTTAAAGACAAAGCAAATAGATCACGGTGCCACATGCAAACATTTGCATTGAAATATACGTTTCAGTTTTCCCCCTTCTCCCTCAATATCCCTTTAAAGGGGATGACACGTGGTCTCATTCGCTGTGGAAATCATCACCGCTGATGTCGAGACAGAACATTATTTTGCATTACTTTTCCCACCTTCAGCAGGGAGTGAGAGAGCTTGGGCAGGACACAGTCCTTTCGTCATGGGCTCATTCAATTTACCCCTGCACTGGCCACCGGATGGGGCCCTGGTGAGAGTCACAGAGGAAGTCATTTTCAAGTGTTGATCGATCCGTTAGTCATTTTGATTTGCTAAGTGTCCCATACTCTGGAATGCTGTTTCCCCATATTCTACACTTCTCTCACCCTTTCATAATTTTCCCTCTTGCCTTTGACTCTGTTGTTGATTCTGGGTAAGAGGTGAGAAACGAGATGTGCTGATCGTGACTCGATGTGTACATGTGCGTTTGGTTTGTATCCTCCTTGCCAAGGCTGAGTTATTCTCTTTTCCTCTCACATACACACATGCACACGTTGACGTGCACACACATACTATACTCTCTCTACCCTCAAACATTGGAATGCTTTTATACCTTTATACCTTGGCAATACATCAGCACTTGAATTTTTATAATTGGTCTGAAAGTATGGGGACTGAGGATTATGATGGCAAGTACAAAGATTCAGTAATTGTCCAGCTCTCTTTTGCCAAATGACTGTAATGACGCTATCATTTGATCAACTCACGGGGGACTGGAGGGGAACAGGATAAGCCTGAGAAATGGGGATGTGTATAATATGAGCACACAGCAAGGGCTTTATGTACCTGTGCCAAAGAAAAAAAAGGAAAAGAAAACCAATGGCATTTCCAGTCTGGAAATCAGAGCAGACATGGATAAAAACCATTAGAGACCTGACATTGCAAAGACAAAGAGGGCAGCACTACACAGCAACTGAATAAGCCTGTTCCAGATTTACAAGATTACAAGAGGTTAGGGCAGAGTGAGGTGCAGGGGAGCTAAAATGGCAGGAAGAGGGGGGGGGGGGGGGGGGGGGTTCTTTAGAACAGATCCGCTGTAGAGCCTGTGCTTGTTTGACCTCTGTGTGTGTCGTCCGCAGTCTCCTCCACTCTATAAATCAGTTTGACAGACAGTCTCAACATGCCCAGTGGATTGTGTGGCGCTGCCCATTGGCGCGTTCTGTGTTTCCGCCAATGAATCATATTAGGAGGATAATGAACCATTTAATGACCTGCGTGTTGATTTATCAGACACGGTGGAGAAGGCCAATTTAAAAATAAAACACCATAAGTCACCGAGTGGCTGCCTACAAGCGTCTCTCCCACGGCCGCTCAGGCCCCGTTGCTCTGCTGCCCTGCCATCGCACCGTTAATCAGGCCGTCATTAGGGAGCAGCAGCTGCGATATGGAACACTCTTCATCTTGAAGTGGTCAGCCACTTAGCCTCTCCAACGCCAACCTGTACAAACATGCACCCCTCAGCAACGACAAATGAACCTTTATCAGAGAGAGGGATATCTGTTTTTCCCACTTACTGAGCACTGAGCAATGACCTGCAGTTCAGTAGTTTGGCAAAACAGCAGCAAAACAACATGTACTGCAGCTGTAAAATGTATATCTGTTACATAATGCCTTTTGCAGGGCCTTTGCGGATTTTCCTTTAATGTTGTTTTCAGATACTCTAAAATGATTGCTGCTGAGGCTTTGTCATTGTCTTTGTGTAATCAGGATGCTCGATGTCGTTAAGTCCCTCTGAATAACTTTATATATCCAGGTTCACGGCTCGGCCACTGGGGCCCATCAAAAAAAGCTGGGGTAAGTAGGATTTGTATGTAATCCTAGTGGTCATGTCCTCAAAATATACCCCTAGGATTAGAGTTAACTGGACATAAGCGTGGCTGTGCTTTCTTTAGCTTGGATACCCAGAACAATAGCGAAGCTGTAAACAAACGTACAGTATAGATCACCGTCTACATCTGATGAATTTGTTTTACCCTATGTTAGAACCATTACACTTTAATTCAATCAGTTTGTGTAACTGAACGGGATAGACTGACTCATCTTGGGCTCTAGGATCAAATAGTCATGTGACATAGTGAAAACAGAAGTCGATGAATTCACATTGAGCGGTTTAGTTAGTGCTGCAGTATGAGTGTTATGTACATCTGCACTTGCCATGCCCTCTACTTCTCATCCTGTGTCTCCCTAACCTGCTGCCACTCCCCCAGTGCTCTCTCCCTCTCTCTCTCTCTGTGTGGATGTATCTGATTGTGTGAGTGGAGACAAGTGTGCTGGAGTCAGAGCAGATCCCCACCAGCTGTAACCTGTTCCATAATCAAGACCTCTACAAATATTCAGCCCTGCCACTTCCACGCTGCCAGATCGTAGCCTCTGCTCATTTCGTCCGCTCTGACTCTGGTCCCTGTCGCCAGTCCTGCTTACCCTGCCCCTACTCCCCTTGCCGCATCCTCAGTTCCTGGTTCACTGCTATCTACCCAAGCTCCTGCTGGCCTACACCCCATCTCCCCCTCGCTTTTCAATAAATACCTTTGGTTGCCTTATCCCTGTCTCCTCGTGTGAGTCTGCACTTGGGTTCAGCTGGCTCCACCCCGCCTAACAATGAGGCTTGTAAGGGGATGTTTTACTCTGTTATGCTGTGATGGTGTAGAGTTTAGTATCAAAAGCATATGTTTGAAGTGAAAGCCAACATAACATATCATGATGTTCCTTAGTGTGGATATGTGAGTTCAAAAGCGCTGTGCTTTTACAGCCGGTATGCAGTGATCTAACCAGCCAGGTCACCCGTGATACAAGTCAATATTCGACATCCTTCCATGTCTGTGGACGTGGGGAGATAGGGGCAACTGTGAGCGCTCTTAGCTTCAAGTGGTTTTCAGCTTTGTGGATGGGTGTAAGCCAAAGGTTGCATGTTTGAATCCAGCGATGGAAAGTTGTTTCTGATATTTGTGGTTTAAGCCCATCCCAAACCTTAATCCTTAACTTAACCGTTATTTACCGTTAACTATTATGAGTTTAATGCCCACCCTGAAAAATACAGAGTTAATGCCTAAACTTAACCTTAAGCACTTTGAATTTTGGAGTTTGGAACAACTTCGAAATTTGACTTTCGAGAAACATGGATGAACGTGTAAGGCAGTATGACCTTGTAGGATCTAATAGCATGAAGCCGCTGGTGTGCATTGTGTAGCATCTATACTGTATTGTACCCCGCCACTTTGTGCTCTGTTTACTATCTTGAGTACGTCTTTGGCATTTTGGGGCTACAGAGCAGCAGCTCAACCCAGCTGTCCTCTGTGCGACCTGCTCCCAGCTCTCCTCCCTCCTCCCCTCCTCGATTTGCAGGGACACGTTGAGAAGCCCACTCGGCCTGAATCAATGTCGTGAAACCTCACCTGAAAATCAATGAGCTCTTGCTCCCCTACAAAGTGTGCCAGGGTCACTGGCCTGACGTGGTGCTGCGTGGAGTGATGACAGAGAGTTACAAGATGCAAGGTACAGAATAGATCCTGACCAAAACCGTCAACCATCACCAGGCAAGTCAGTGTGGGTGTTGTATCTGACGTATGACATCACATCCCAGCACTCTGAGACTCATGAGAATACTTTTTCAACTGGGAAAAGCAACATTGTGGTAACAGCAGTTACAGATAGTGGAATCCTTGTCTGTTGGAGCTTAAATACTTTCACACTTGCCATTCAGACTGTCAGTGTTGTCATGGCAGAAATGTGTAAGTCCAGTCGGGGTCTCAACTTACTGCTGGTTTGGATAGTAGAATACACGACATGTAAATCCAACCAAATCTCATTTAGGCCTCCGAAATGCTAGAAACGGTCCTGTGCCATGGGTACGTTATGCTGATAGTCCCTCCAGGTCAAGCTCCAATGACTTCATCCTTGTTCAATGTTTTCAAGTTAACAGACCCATTCCTGTGCCAGTTAAAGAAAGCTTGGTCCATCAAGGACATTGAAAAGTGGCTGTGTCCCTATAGGGTTCTGAAAGGAAGGGAATGGTAAGGTCAAATGGCAGTGAAGAACATACCAGGCTCGAGAGGAGAAAGTATTTGATTCAGTGTGCAGCCTTGCTGAGATTCTCAACAGATGAAGTGTTCTGTCAGCAATTGTTGTTCTGAAGAGCCCTATACCATTCATTACTCCACAAGCCACCCTAAGAAACAGTTACCATTGGGGAATTACACTGGACACTACCTGGAAGCATACTCAGAGTCAGGCCTTATGGAAGATAAAGAGGATCGGGGAATAGCCTGCACTTATGGAAACTATAACTCTCATTGCCATGTCATAACATAGATTTAGCTGTTTGTTTCCCCTCCCTCTGGAGATAATTATTCATGGCTGTGTGTATAGCTACAAACGAGCACACAAAGAGAGTGGGAAGAGGGAGGGAGGTAGATGGGAGAAATAGAGAGAGGGGGTTGCAAAAAGAAGGAGAAGGAGAGCAAGAGCGAACAATGTTGAATCTCGATTGTAAACAACCCCAAGTCAGCCCAAAAGTGCACCAACCCGTGTGGAATAGCTGACTAAAGCGTTTGGTTAAGTAAGGGCCAGGCAGCAGACAGCAGGCAGCACACAGTCTGGCTGAGGGACTTTAACACTGACAATCCTTAAGTGTCCCTCTCGTCCTTGTGGAAATTCGATTTTTCTGTACTTGTAAACAAAGAAGATTGAGGTACAATCCTTGTTCTCTCTTCCTTCGCTCTGACCTGACAATGTCTGTCCCCTGCATCTGCTAGCGTCTAAGACCCAATATACCAAGATTTATGAGAGCGTATGAATGCATGACAATGTTTGTAGTGTTTGAGCAAATACCTGCAGGAGCTAACATTGTTTACCTTGTAATTGTATTGCAAGCCACATATTTGCACACAATTTACTTAGACTAAATAATAGTCTCCATCTTACAACATAGATCACGCTGCAATGTAATGTGAGTTTAACAGTATTTTATCTCGCGTTAGCAAGTTGGAGCCTTTTCTACATCACAAAATCTGCGGCAATGGGAATGCCTCACTGTGTATTGGGTGGTCTGTGCTGTCATATCTCAGTGTGAACTGCACAGGTTGTGCAAAGCCTGTTTTGTGACATGGTCAGTTGGCCTTGAAGTTAAACAAGAAGCTATTGGATAGGCTACACGACTAGTTATTAATCGGTGTGTGAGGATGGACCACAGTCTGCAGCTTTTCCCCTTGGTGGAGTGTACTGCCTAATAGGCCAATGACGTTTCAAACAGCTTCCAACCAACTGGTTACCCTGGTCAACCACCCACAATGCAATACTCTACTGTGGCCTATAAGGATGTCACAGAGAGTGGATTTGTTTCAACAGAGAGTGGATTTGTTAAAGGTTTTCAGAAAAAGCTTGTTATTTGATTTATCAGTGATTGCTAGCTTCGAGCACAGGGGTTGTGCTGCAGTTGTGCCAGGAACGTCATGTGATTCACAGTGTTCTCATAGATGTATTCCAGACGGCGTATTTACTATTTAAAGTAACGTCTCAGTGTTCTCAAGGAACTAGCTTTGTTTGCATGCGTGATGATAGAGTCTGTGGATGAATCATATCCTGCTTACACCTTCAGGAAATCTGAATGATTGTTCTCGACTATATGTACCCATGTAATAAGTTCAACTCAATATAATTACACTGCATCCCATGAATATTTCATTCTAAAATATCCTGATATAGCTACTCTGCTCTCAGCGTTTACCTCAATGGATCGTGCTCAGTAACAAAATGTGAAGCAACAAAAATCTCTTGACATAATGTCCTTTTCCAGACTGGATAGAAAAACGTGAGTGGCCAAAATACGATAATCGTTAATTATAATCCCCCTTCACATGTATTGAATCAAACAATTACATGAATCACTTAACTTAGGGATAGGAGTCCCGTCAACGGGACAGTTGTAAATCATGCAGCGCCGTGTGTCACAATCGCAGATTTTAGAGAAACAACAAATGTCTGTACATATAAGTGTCTTATATCGGCTGAAAGCTTAAATTCTTGTTAATATAACTGCACTATCCAATTCACAGTAGCTATTACTGTGAAAAAATGCCATGCCATTGTTTGAGGAGAGCTCCTAACAACAAAACACTTTTTTCACCACGATAGGTTTGATATTCACCTCTGAAGGTGAAATGTGTACTTACATTCTGAAATGTTGCTCTGATCCTAAAAAGGTCCATATAGCATGCACGATCGAGTTTGTATTTCCACTCGTTCAATTTGCAAAGAAAGGAATCCGTGAAAATCTAAGCCTAAACGTTGTTTCAACCAGTCAAATTGTTTTCAAAGTGTTGATAAGCGAACACCCCAAGAGTGTTGGGTTCCTAATACCATGCAAATTCTGACTTAAATGAACACTTTATCAGAGGTGATGCTGTTCCACTTTCTCAGTGTTAGGGAACTAACACCTATGGTGTTACAGTAACTTGTTTTGGGCTGTTGTCTTAACATTGCGGGGTTTAAAGCCTCATTTACATATTTATTTCCTAGGGTGCCTTTTGAGTGAATTTTAGAGGTACCAGCACCACCCATGACTGTTTGCTAGTGACATAGTCATTATTGTTGCATTTGAAGGCTTTTAGTCCTGTAGCCTTCACCAAGTGAGTGAATATTTTATATCATAAAAATTAAATGATTTATGACAATGCATTACCATTTTTGACACTACCATACTTGGGCAGCCTAGTTTTACCATAACACAGTGGTCTGAAACTCACGTTATGCTGGCTTGCAAAGTGATATATAATTCCTATTGGAATCCAGACAGAGTTAGTATATCCAACAATTGGAATTGTTTAATCACCCCAACTGCACTCAGAATGACTGCCAATGTAATGTAGGGTAGCCACTTTTAATTTCCATCCCACTGGTTTGAACCCCCACTAGAGTCAACACTCAGATATAACACGCACAACACTTTTTACCTCAAGACTGGGGTTTTAACACCCCAAATTTGCTGTGTATTCCTTGAGTTCCTTCCCTGACATTGGAAGATTTTTTTTTGCCAAACTGCACGTTCCTTTAGAGATTATGAAAGGGGAGTTCTGAGGGGAGTCCCCACTAACATTTCCACTTGAGAATCCCTCTACCAGCTAAAGTGAGGGTGTGCTGTTGGCAGCGTGGTTAGAACTGCGCCTATCCAGCAGGGTCTCTTCCTTTCTTTCTCTTAACTGCCTGCTGAGGAGAAAAAAATCAATTTGGCTGGACAGTGAGAGGTCTGCAAAAAGGCAAAGGAAGATGTTAGAGTAGAGAGAGCCTCACCCCGACTGGCCTCCCTCTCCTTTTGATCCGTCCCTCTCCATGAAGCCTGTCCTACAAAGCTGGGGCTTCTGTGTGTACCACAATGCTCTGCTCCGCACAGGGTGAACATGGCTGGACTGTCTGGGCCAGCCTGGTCTCATAGACTAGAGGTAACATAGTAAATATAAATCCGGGACACTCAAATTAGTGTAATACATTCAGACCCCTTGAATTTTTGTTTAAGTTACAGCCTTATTCTAAAAATGGATTAAATACATTTTTTACCTCATCAATCTACACACAGTATCCCATAATGACAAAGCAAAAACAGGTTTTTAGAAATGTTTCCAATGTTTCCAAGCAATACCTTATTGACATAAGTATTCAGACCCTTTGCTATGAGACTCGAAATTGAGCTCAGGTGCATCCTGTTTCCATTGATCATCCTTGAGATGTTGCTACAACTTTATTGGAGTACACCTGTGGTAAATTCAATTGATTGGACATGCTTTGGAAAGGCACACAACTGTCTATATAAGGGAGCTGGCCGCCTTGCCAAACTGAGCAATCGGGGGTGATTGTTCAAATATGTTCATAACATATAATATGAATTCTAAATGGATTGTCTAGATTTACATACAGAATAATACGAGATGCTCTGAGACCAGGTTGCAGCATTGGACTAATTATTAGCCAGAGAACAGACTTTGTGCAGATATCTTTAGACGTCTCTGTTAAATGTTTCTCAGTTTCTGAGGCAACCACTGCTAGAACATTGAGCCATTAAAGGTGAATTCCATACCATATCTTAATGCTAATTGCTTTGAACTATTTTAATACTTTTAAATATTAATAGAATTCAAAGCATTAACACGACCAGGCTGTCTTTTTCACCATTCCAAACATCATCAGGAGGTAGATACGGCATAGTATCTCTAACAGTGTGGAATTGGAATAATTGAGATGTAGTAGAAGTAATTTCAATGTTACTCAATCCACTGTGGTTTTCCCATCTTAAAACCAAAACAGTCTGTGCTTCGTATGTGTAAGCCGGATATCTAGTATTTGAGCATTAAAAAAACACTTCCCACCAACCATCGGCACACTGATGGTTTTGAAGGTCAGACAAATCACTCAGACCCTAAGCTGATAGATCAGGACAGCTGTGTAAGACATAACATTGCCATTCATAATGTATCAGTATACTGTAACCGTCATCTCCATCTGATAGTGGATGGAAATCTGATGGCAGTGTCATCTCCAGGGATATGTGTTCCTTTTACAGCATGGAGACATTGAACAGGGTCCATCCATTACCCGTTTTCTCCCCAATTGCGTGGTATCCAATTGTTTAGTAGCTACTATCTTGTCTCATCACTACAACTCCCGTACGGGCTCGGGAGAGACGAAGGTTCAAAGTCATGCGTCCTCCGATGCACAACCCAACCATGCCACACTGCTTCTTAACACAGCGCGCATCCAACCCGGAAGCCAGCCGTACCAATGTGTTGGGGGTAACACTGTGCACCTGGCAACCTTGGTTAGTGCGCACTGCACCCGGCCCGCCACAGGAGTCGCTAGTGTGCGATGAGACAAGGATATCCCTACCGGCCAACCCCTCCCTAACCCGGACGACGCTGGGCCAATTGTGCGTCGCCCCACGGACCTCCCGGTCGCGGCTGGCTATGACAGAGCCTGGGCGCGAACCCAGGGTCTCTGGTGGCACAGCTGGCGCTGCAGTACAGCAGTAACCACTGTGCCACTCGGGAGGCCCACGAACGCGACTTCTTGATCAACATTTACCAATCTCTGTCTCTGGATACCATTATTTTAGGAATATCCTTTTCCCAACATATTATTTTTGGCGAGCATTAAAGAGATGATTTGTAGAGGGATGATTTGCAGGAACATTTTGCTGCAAATCACTTCACCGTAGGAAATGTGCTCTTGTCAAATTGCAGTGTGACATTTACTGGGGCTTGTTAAAAAAGGTGAGTGCTCTCTCTTCATGGTCTGGGAAGTAATGAGGAGCTTGTCCTGCGGTCGAACGAGAAGGAGGAAATCCTCTGCTCGCTGGTTTGATTTCCTCTCCACGATTCAGAAGATTGACGTTCATTGCCACCAGCACTGTAGAGAGGCAGAGTTAATCATATTTAGATAAGGGGTTCAATCAGCAAAAACAATGTATTTTTATGGGTATTCTCTCTACCCATAGCCATATAGTGGTAAATGTTCCAAGGCTTTTACCAATTTTTCCTCTTTTATTAAATATTTTAAAGATTTTATTAAAGATTTTCCCTCACCAGCACAGATGACTGTAAGTCAAAACAACCAAGCAAATGTGAGTCACATCATTCATGTCTATTATGTTTTCTCTCAATTACCGATCGCTGATCACATAACGGAATTACTTCAACGCAGATCCAGAACACCAGTAACATCCTGTCACTCTTAAATCACTCAGCTTATCCTCTTCCTCAACCAATTTCAATTCATCAAAGCCTTTGCTGTTTCTTTTCAGAACTTCATTTAGTGACAAATGAGTCATTCATTATGGAAGCCATCCATCAGAGTAACTGTATTGGGGTTCACTTCCTCCTGGTAGTCCTGTAGATCATCACAGCCTTCATTAGAGGGCCATGCTGCAGACACAGGAATCTGATGATCTGGAATGAGTTCTTAGGATAATAAATGGTCCTGTAATGTGTTTGACCATGGAGCGACCTTGGAGTCCTTGGAGTCCGGCTTTCGAAGAGGTGTTTGTGCTGCACATCTTAAAGATATGTGTCCGTGCAAACAAGATTGACACATGGGGTGAGGTGGTCTCTCTGGGTTTTGCGTTTAAGTGTCTCTGTGAGCTTGTGTACGTTAGCATTTTCATCTGCGCAAAACTGCTCATGTGGCCAGTTTTTCAGTGGCATCTGGTAATAGCAAATGTGTGGGGCTAAAGCTTAATTTGACAGCCTCACCATGAATTATGTATGGCTTCCATGGTGCACTCTGTGGAGCAACATAGAGTAATTGTCATGAACTCCCACTGTCCCCCAACCTTGTCCCGCCTGTCCAGCTGATTGGTTGGGAGGTGGGAGTGACAGGGATGCTGCTTTCAGAGATCCCCTCGCCTGTAGAGAACACCAAACACAACCAGCGTGGTCGATCTCTCCCCGGGTGAGATGAAAAAATCCTAGATGCCCTGTTGTCAGTTTGTTATTTCTGTAATGGGTGAAATATGATGTGGACCAATGTAGTCAACACTGACACAGCATCAAAGTTAGTTCAAGGTTTTTGATAGTCCCCTCAAAAATTACTACACCGTTACCATTGGTCCCTCCTGTGTGAAACTTGGTCCAAAGCAACAGCATGGCAGTGTGAGGGTTTCAAAACGCAATGATAACTCATGGAAAGCGAAAACAGCTTCTTGTTGCTTATACCACAAAACATTCTCCATCAGTCTCACATGTGTGTATATGTTTCAGCAAGATACTCCGCACCAACAAGATTGAAACACTGGACGAAATGGATGACTCGCGCTGTAGTGTTTTTCTGCGCTTTGGGATCAGGGCTAAAAGCCACCTGGCAATGTTTAACATGTCTGTGACCCTTCACGGGAGCTATTGTTGAGCACGGAGAGGTGAGGATCCCTGCCGAAGGACTGATATGATGAACGGAGGAGCTTTAATGGCGGCCTAATCCGGGCTACTCCATGCCCAGCGTGGGGTCCGCAGGCTCTGTGTTAGCTGGGATCCCTCCCAACGTCTGACACCCCGTCCACCATTTCATTTCCTTGGCCTCATCTAGGGCCAAGATAATGGAGCGCTGTGGGACGCCTGCCACTCAACTAGGTGCCTTGGCTCTAACTTCCTGCATGAAATGGTTTCTTCGATCACTCAAAACTGTGATACACTCTTGTCCCATTGGTAATTGACTCTATTTCTCTCAGACTTTTTGTCTCTCACTGTCAGTTTTCCTGTTTTTCAATTCTCTGCGGTTCATTTTGAAAGCCTGTCACTGTTTCTTTCCACCTCCACTTGATACGTGTTTTTGGGTAGTTTTCATTTTAAGCTGCCAATTACACTTCTGTCTGTCTGCTAACCTACCATGGAAATTATACCAACACTTCATAGTGTTCATTTTTCTGAAAGTTTTGGGGTTGTGGAAAGGTTGTAGAAAGATTGGTCTGTTGCAATTGGGACTTACTTTGTGCATGCAGGTTATTGTCTACTGAATTGTTTGTAATGGCTTTCTTGGGCAACTAGAGTGATCTTTTCCTGTGGAGATCATTATTTTGCAGTTATATCCGCATCACTGTTGCACCATACACAACATCACAATTGGCTCTAATTGATTCCCCTCTGGCACACCCAGGTAGTTCTCACTCATATCACGAGTGTGTGTGTGTGTTCTCCCAGAATCCTGGCACAGATACCCACTTCCCTGTATTTGGCACCTGCTGTTAGGCAAGAGTAAGCTTGTCCCAAAGTCTGTCCTGGGAGGCTGAGGTCATAAGAGCTGTGCTCTATTTGTCCAAACATCACTTCCTCAGACCAAGGCCCAGGGCTTTGGTGTGTGCGTTATCCCTCATCTCTTTTCATTGAAGATACTTCAGTAAAGTAGACTGAAGATCAGGCTGTGATTTGTTGTGCCAGAATACACTTGTCATCTGTCTTCTGTTTGTGTTCATGGATGCTCATTATAAATATGTCAACAAGTCAGTCCAAGTCAGCTTGTAATTTAGGCAAGTACCCTGCAGAGGCTTGGAATTTCCTGAAAAAAATCCTCAGCCTGCATGTTCTCGTTTCTTCAAAGGTCCAGAAATACAAATAATCTCTATGGCTAATAATGACATGTAAAAATATTTTTTTTTATGCTGGACTAATTGTCATTGTGAGAGTCTGGGACTATGAGGTTCTATCTGCAAAAAGATGGTTCTGAGATAATTGGCTTTAAAATTCCAAAGCCTCATTGGTTTGAATGTTGTCAGCAATTTTTTATCTTGTATTCTTTTGAACTTAACAACATGAATCGGGGAATTTAGAGGACCTACTAGGTAGAGAACACTGAACAAAACAAGGCTATGTCAATAACTACATTTTTATAAAAATGCAGGTAGAACAGTTTTATGGTCCCAGGCTCTCGATTAGATAATGTCATGGCTTTCAATTTTGATCGCTTCGGGATGATGGGAATCTTACTGTGTTAGGCAGTTATCCATCTATGCCTTATATTGTTAGTATTATAAATCATTGTAAGTCTTCTCTCAGTTCGGGGCATGATGCATTCACTAAAAGCAATTACATGGAATTGCAATTCGGCAAAATGAAACAAAATCACGTCCAGTTAAACATTAGGCAGCAACCTCATATTTAATGACTTCTGAAGCGCTTAAGATTTCACAAAACGGTGGGCCATTCTTCTGCCGTCTGGAGTTATATAATGCTGGAAAACACTGAGTACATAAAAAAAAGGAAAATCCCCAGGACCAAGAAAACTGCAAGAAAATAATTTGAGTTTAGGAAACAAATGCTGCTCCTTCAGTATACTTTAGCCTGAGTTATTGGCAACTTTTAAAGATGCATCTGTCACTGATGTTCTTTATCTTTTTCTTCCAACAGCTGAGATGTACCGAGGGAAAGGTTTAAACAGGACATTTCTTCAGGACCTGTTCTCAGGTATTCCTCAGTCATTCATTCATTACTCAGGCATACTTCAAGTTGAAAAGATTGTTTAACTGCACCATTTCATGTGAGGAACCAATGATTTAAAGTTGCCAGGGATCTCTCATTCTTTCTCTGTGTCTCTCTGTGTCTTCCTCCCGCTCTTGATCTCCTACAGTCACGTGTTATCTGAAACCGTGCTCCACCGGGCCGCGGCGATAAAGAAAAGGTCTGGGCGGCTGTTGGCGGACCTCTACAAACTCTGAGTAATAAAGGCCACCCCTGCTCTGCCGGAACAACTGAGCTCTGCTAGATTACAGCAGGGGTTGACTGCAGTAGGGTTCTGCTGCTTTTTTGTGTAGACAGATGCTGTGCATTTCAAGCTACATGAAGCCATACAGATTATGTTAGAAGAGATGAAAAAACAGGAAGATAACTTTAACCTTCATCACATCAAAATGTCTCAAAACCTCTGTGCAATGGCAGTTTGATTATATTCAAACTGTGAAATAACCTCCTAAAGGTAGATTATACATGGAACAGGTAAGAGGAGAAGGTCGGCTAAAATGTGAATAGGTAGTGATGCAAGTTGTGGGGAGAATTCTAGTCATCATTCATATGCTGTACTGTAGGCAAAGGTCACAGGCATGCAACTGCAATTCGTTTTAAATGCCAAAACTGCTATTTCCTCAAATGTTTCCCTGTCCTTTTTCCAAAGTATGGGAACCTCTGTTTTTGCTCCTTGTTATTATGTCAGGTTGGATATTAACAGTGATACAGTGGCTTGTGAAAGCATTCACCAATTACAGATGCAAGTATCTTGGGGTATGTCTCTATAAGCTTTGCACATCTAGCCACTGGGATTTTTGCCCATTCTTCAAGGCAAAACTGCTCCAGGTCCATCAAGTTGGATTGGTTCCACTGGTGTACAGCAATCTTTAAGTCATGCTACAGATTCTCAAGTGGATTGAGGTCTGGGATTTGACTAGGCCATTCCAAGACATTTAAATGTTTCCCCTTAAACCACTCAAGTGTTGCTTTAGCAGTATGCTTAGGGTCCTTGTCCTGCTGGAAGGTGAACCTCAGTCCCAGTATCAAATCTCTGGAAGACTGAAACAGGTTTCCCTCAAGAATTTCCCTGTGCACTGCGCCATCCATCGTTCCTTCAATTCTGACCAGTTTCTCAGTCCTTACCCATGAAAAACATCCCCACAGCATGATGTTGCCACCACCATGCTTCACTGTGGGATGGTGTTCTCGGGGTGATGTTCTCGGGGTGATGAGAGGTGTTGGGTTTGCTCTATACATAGCGTTTTCCTTGATGGCCAATAAGCTCAATTTTAGTCTCATCTGACCAGAGTACCTTCTTCCATATGTTTGGGAAGTCTCCCACATGCCTTTTGGTGAACTCCGAACGTGTTTGCTTATTATTTTCTTTAAGCAATGGCTTTTTTCTGGCCACTCTTCCGTAAAGCCCAGCTCTGTGGAGTGTATGGCTTAAAGTGGTCCTATGGACAGACACTCCAATCTCCGCTGTGGAGCTTTGCAGCTCCTTCAGGGTTATCTTTAGTCTCTTTGTTGCCTCTGATTAATTCCCTCCTTTCCTGGTCTGTGAGTTTTGGTGGGCAACCCTCTCTTGGCAGGTTTGCTATGGTGCCATATTCTTTACATTTTTAAATAATGGATTTAATGTGCTCCTTGGGATGTTCAAAATCTGTACTTCTCCACAACTTTGTCCCTGATGTGCTTGGAGAGCTCCTTGGTCTTCATGGTGCCGCTTGCTTGGTGGTGCCCCTTGCTTAGTGGTGTTGCAGACTCGGGGGCCTTTCAGAACAGGTGTATATATACTGAGATGATGTGACACTTAGATTGCACACAGGTGGACTTTGTTTAATTAATTATGTGACTTCTGAAGGTACTTGGTTGCACCAGATCTTATTTAGGGGCTTCATAGCAAAGGGGTTGAATACATATGCACGCACCACTTTTCCGTTTTTTTTTTTTAAATAATTTTTTGAAACTAGTTATTTTTTAAATTTCACTTCACCAATTTGGACTTGTGTATGTCGAGTACATGAAATCCAAATAAAAATCCATTTAAATTACATGTTGTAATACAACAAAATAGGAAAAACGCCATGGGGGATGAACACTTTTGCAAGGCACTGTATCGTAATGTGAGGTTCTCACATGTCACAACTCATGTTCCACTTGAAGAAGTTGAGGTGGGAAAGGTGAGGGGAGGATGTGTTACAGCCCTGTTTCTTTTCCACTGCAGGAGGATCGCTCACAGCATCCATTAGTCGTGTCAAAAAAGAGGGGGGAAAGTGAGAGAGCACTCACAAGTAGTACATCTCTCAAATGTCAAGCCTGTAATTTGAGAGAAGGAAATATTCGCCTCATCAAATTACATCTGGGTTTCCTGAGCTCCCAACAGAAATGGGTTTTTGCCTACAGAGTGATAGTGTCACTGGTGGGGCTCATCGTTATTATTTCACACAATGAAGATGAAATTGCAGGGTTGTGGTGGCACTGTCTTGGTCGACACGCACAGAGATGATGGGCTGCTTGTTCCAGGTGAGAGTGTGTGTTTGAGTACATGTCACTGAATGGGGTGGTACGTAAACTTCATTAATGATGAACGATGGGAGAAATTGAGTTTTTTTGTGTAACAGATGGAACTGGTTTCAGATTAACTGTTACTATATAGACTTACTATATATTACTATTTAGAATATATTAGGGACTGTTGTATTTCCTTTCCTCACTGCAGAGCTTAAGAAAAACCCTGCCTGCTGTCTGACTGTAGAGTTGGTTACTCCATTGCAATGTCAACAATTAGGTAATTCAACCCATGAACAGAGCTATGAAGATATAGTAAGGTTTATATGCAGCTGAAAGCAGAATTACAGTAAACGGACAAACATTTAATTAAAATAAGTAGATCTAGATAGGGGGGAAATGTAGAGTTGATTGAAGCAGTTCGGGACTGGAGTGAATGGCGCATCATTGATCTTTGAGCAGAGACATGTCCTGCCTTATTAAAATGTATAATTTGTTTGAACCCTGTTGAGTTTGCCTACACTTCACATTGCCCACTCAACTCACCTGTCAATTTCCCATCCTGTGACCGTGCAATCTTTGTGAGCCTGCTCAGCACTGTGTCTACTTGATATTCACCGCCTTCTACAATGTGCTGCGTGGTACTGTACCTTGCATGGATCGCGCTGCTTTAAATGTGTTTACTTTTTGGGTTACTAATGAGATAATCATTACTTCATTTGCATGTATCATTTGGCTGTTGCTGTGATTGAGGTCTTTTAGTGAATGTAGTGCTAATGTGAACTGTTTGTTGGTACCCATGGCTAAGGAAGAGCAGTAGTAACACTATTCTGGGTCCTCCCAATCATTAAACAGTTGAATCTGTGCAATAATTAGCTTCTGCACAAAGTTTATTTCAAGTGTCCGTGTTGATTTCCCAAATACACATTTAGTGGAAATGGCTAAATTAAGCGACTGAAAGTGAACTCATTTACCTCAGTAATGAGAAGCAATGTACTGCCACCTGATAAAACATCCTTTCCGTCCACACCCGCACTGCCAAGCAGCAATCACACCTCATTAAAGGTCTATTTCCAACTGAAACATTAGTGCAAATGTTTCCATCCACTTTACAATGAGCTTTGGGATGATCTGCATCATCCCAACCCAAGATTAATGGATTAATCCCAATCGCCTTGTGTTCTATGAAAGTCTCAGAGCCTACTAGCATCATTCATAGAACTAATTAGTGGGAAATATAAAATATGCAAGATTTAAGCATGACAGGAGATGCCTGTCTCTGGAATGACTATACATGATAGAAACGAAGCTGTGCAATTTCAAGAGATTCAAGTTGTACATCTCTAACGGAATACAATCAAATTATAGAAGCCTCCTCTGACTAACTTTGTTTATGAATTGAATCATCAGACAATCAAATTAACCGCTACTAACAGCGTTGGTCTATATCAGCAGAGGCTTTGAGGCAGCTAGATCTTATCTCTCCTTCTCTTTTGTTTCCCTCTTTCCCCAACCTAAAGATAATCACAAGTGTTTATCAGCAGCTCTGGAAATGGGTTTCATCTCATTCACAGATATTGTGGGTCGATGAACTTTTGCTTAAGGTAGCTTAAAAGGGTGAATTTCACAGCTTGGCGCTTTAGGGTAAGTGGTTGAGAAAACACTTTTCAGACGTTTAGTCTTGGCGATGCTGAGGGCAGATTGTATGCAGAGAGGAGGTGGATGGGTGTTAAAACACATTAGTGGTGAGATGTAACATAAAGACAAACAGTATTGTCTAGACAGGAAGTCAACACTTAACAACTGTTGTGTACATCTATGCTACTGCAGGTAACTAACTATTGGTCATTTAAATACAGCAAGAATCTACATGTTTGGTTGTTTAATCTCTTTCAGCCCTATTTTGTGTTCTTTGGACAACAATGAGACTCAAATGATTGATTATGATTTGCACAATATAATGTTCATAGTAATGGTGTGCTGGATTATGATTGATATTCACAGGGATTTGTTGGGACAAATTTGTTTAGCCCGATTTCGGCTTGTGTTTGCTACTCACAAGGACATCTTGCATGTGGAATGTTGAGCAGATTAAACCAAAATCAAACTGGATTACTGTCAGGGAAACAGAGATTAGAGAACCCCTGAGAAAGCTTCCTGCCTGATATGTCATCCACAGCTCTGTTGACAGTCATGCATCCTGAAGGTGAGATCAATGGATCCAGAGGTCTTTTTCTCTCGTCCTCTGACGGATGGTCGGTCAAATCTGTTCCCAGGGGGAAGGTATCAGTGCACGTCCTGTACAGGTGATTCTCAGAGTAGCAACACGATAGGATCCTTGGCTCTGAATCTGGACACGCTAGAAGGAGACAGAGCAACATTCCAGAAGGCTGGATTCTTAAAGGCCAGGAGATGCAGGAATTTCCACCAGAGGCAGTGCTAATGATCTAATAGCTCAGTGTCCAACACACCCTGGAAAGATTCTCTGATAGGGCCTGTGGTCAAGCACGAATCTGAAGCATGTCCTAAATTGTAATAAGGGAATCAGCTCATTTTCCATGTCTACCCTCCTACTTTCCCCACATTGCTGAACCCACCACCATGTGGATTTTGCGTACGCTTTCTGCCTCCAGGGCAAAAAGCCAAAGGCATTGTGGAGGAACGGATACCGGGAAGGCCGAGGGTAGCACAACAATCTTGGTATAAAAGTTTAATGAGCTCCACCATTTGACACAGTGATTCTTCATCGGGGGCTAGGCTGGCGAGCAAGGCCAGAAGCCATATGTAGATGAGGCTCTCTGAGCACGGGGTGGCTGGGAGGGGGGCATGGGGAGCAGCCGGCCGGTGCTGTCGGGGATCGCTCGGGTGATGAAACGGCGCGTCTCCTTCTAATGCGACGGGAGAGATAGGTGAGGTGCTGCTCAAAGAGGGGTGAAAAGCGAGGCGATTTGTCCTCCTGTCAGGTCCTGTCTGGCCCCACAGCATCACGTTCATTGGTCTGGACAGTGGAGTCTGTGGAAAGGTTTAGTTTAATATGAAAAGGTGCCATGGTATGCCTATTAATTCACCTCCAGCATGCTGCGGGGCTAACACTATCACAGATGCACCTCTTTGAGTCAATGCCCATAAGACCAAGACTGGCAAAACAATTAACACTCTCATCAAACACATATAAAATAGGAAAATATCATTGAAGGATATATTAATGAATCGCTGTTCCGTGTGGATTCCACCTGTCTCCGTTTACACAGTACATAGAGAGAGACAGGTTCTTCGTTAAATCAGGTCCATTCTCTGTGGAGTTCTTCCTGACTGGCCTTCTTGACACCCCTGACACACTAGCATTATTCCTGATGCACCGATCGTTAGTCTCCTCATGCTCTTCAACAATGACAAACTCTAAGGACATACAGGCAGTAAAGTGGTCAATAAAGTCCTCCATTAACCCATTGACCTCCGCTTCCCATAACTGTTTTGAAATGTGGCTGTGGGACATAAGACACTGCCACGCACGCACTCGCACACACACAGACAGACAGATTATAATAACTAAATTGGACCACTTTGAAAGAAGATCATCATCTTAATGAGATAGCGGAGTAAAGTACAACGATACAGAGACTTTGCATCACAAAGCTTTGACTGTCCGCACGAGCATCACCTCTCCTTCTCACTGCCTGCCTCTTTCTGCTGTCGGTCTTCTGAGGGACCACTTCGACAGTGCTTGTTTATGGCGTGAGATCCAGCTTTAACATCCTGGGTGATTAGCGACTTGGTTGTGGTTCCCTCCACAGTTCCCTGTCTGTATTTCAGACCTCACTGGCTGTTCTCCTCTGTTCTGTTCTGCAATTCAGCTCTGCCCTGCCTCATCACAACTCAAACAACTCCCTGTCTTTCTTCATTTCAAGTCATCTCCCTCGTGTTTTTTCAAAATTAGTTTAAACAACGTCTAATTGGCAATCCATGTTTGATAGGTTGTCTCATTTCAATTGCAGGTAGTCACAAGGGGAATTACCAAATATTCCTTCGTCATTCAGCATGTCATTGAACATTTTGAGTGGATGATGAGAAGGATATAAATAAAGAGGCCATGTTGTAATTAGTCTGGTTTTACATGTTCACCCCACTACCATCTAGAAGGCAGAGACCGTACAGGTGCATCAAAGCTGGGTCCGAGAGACTGAAAAAGTGCTCCAGGTCATCCCTGTTAAATTGTCACTACTAGCCGGCCTCCTCCCAGTACCCTTCTTTGAACTTAGTCACTGTTACTAGTAGGCTACCACCCGGTACTCTACCCTATACCTTACATACTGTTTTACCCACTTCATACGTATATACGGGATTCTAGTCAAAGCTCATGCTATATAACTACTGCTATACACACCTTTTCTATTCATATACTGTCCATACTGTCTACACACACCATCAAATACTGTACCAGTCAACAGTTTGGACACACCTACTCATTCAAGGGTTTTTATTTATATTTATTTGTTTTACTATTTTCTACATTGTAGAATAATAGTGAAGACATCAAAATAACACATATGGAATCATGTGGTAAGCAAAAAAAAGTGTTACACAAATCAAAATATATTTATATTCGAGATTATTCAAAGTAGCCACCCTTTGCCTTGATGACAGCTTTGCACACTCTTGGCATTATCCCAACCAGCTTCATCACCTGAAATGCTTTTCCAACGGTCTTAAAGGAGTTCCCACATATGCTGAGCACTTGTTGGCTGCTTTTTCTTCACTCTGGGGTCTTCACTCTGGGGTCCAACTCATCCCAAACCATCTCAATTGGTTTGAGGTCGGGTGACTGTGGAGGCTAGGTCATCTGATGCAGCACTCCATCACTCTCCTTCTTGGTCAAATAGCCCTTACACAGCCTGGACGTGTATTTTGTGTCATTGTCATGTTGGGGGAAAAAATTATAGACCCACTAAGCGCAAACCAGATGGGATGGCGTATCACTGTAGAATGCAGTGGTAGCCATGGTGGTTAAGTACGCCTTGAATTCTAAATAAATCACTGACAGTGTCACCAGCAAAGCATCCCACACCATCACACCTCCTTCATGCTTCACGGTGGGAACCACCGATGCAGAGATAATCCGTTCACCTACTCTGCGTCTCACAAAGACACGGCGGTCAGAACCAAAAATCTAAAATTTTGTCTCATCAGGACAAAGGACAGATTTCCACCGTTCTAATGTTCATTGCTCGTGTTTCTTGGCCCAAGCAAGTCTCTTCTTCTTATTGGTGTCCTTTAGTAACGGTTTCTTTGCAGAAATTCGACCATGAAAGCCTGATTCACGCAGTCTCCTCTGAACAGTTGATGTTGAAATGTGTATGTTACTTGAACTCTGATGCATTTATTTTGGGCCACAATCTTAGGTGCAGTTAACTCTAATGAACTTATCCTTTGCAGCAGAGGTAACTCTGGGTCTTCCTTTCCTGTGGCAGTCTTCATGAGAGCCAGTTTCATCATAGCGCTTGATGGTTTTTGCAGGTGCACTTGAAGAAACTTTCAAAGTTCTTGAAAATTTCCAGATTGACTGACCTTCATGTCTTAAAGTAATGATGGACTGTCATTTATTTTGCTTATTTGAGTTGTTCTTGCCATAATATGGGCAATTTTTTACCAAATAGGGCAATTTTCTGTGTACCACCCCTACCTTGTCACAACACAACTGATTGGCTTAAACACATTAAGAATGAAAGAAATTCCACAAATGAACGTTTAAGAAGAGACACCTGTTAATTGAATTGCATTCCAAGTGACTACCTCATGAAGCTGGTTGAGAAAATGCCAAGAGTGTGCAAAGCTGTCATCGAGGCAAAGAGTGGCTACTTTGAAGAATCTCAAATCTAAAATATATTTTGATTTGTTTAACAGTTTTTCGGTTGGTCCAGGATTCCATATGTGTTATGTAATATAGTTTGATGTCTTCGCTATTATTCTGCAATGTAGAAAATAGTAAAAATGAGTAGGTGTGTCCAAACTTTTGACTGGTACTGTATATATATATATATATATATATATATATATATGCAGTATATATGTTCATGTTCATGTTTTTTGGGGATTTATGTGTATTGATTTGTGTTGTTAGGTATTACTGCACTGTTGGAGCTAGAAACATAAGCATTTAGCTTCACCTGTGATAACGTCTTCAAAATATGTGTATGTGACCAATACATTTTTTTTTTGGGGGGGGGGGGGGGGGGGTATTCTTATTTGATGTGGTATATCAATAGATTAATTTAATCAGACATTTTTTGGAGAGTTTTTAGAAACATAAAGAGACAACCCCATTCTTTATAACCACATACAAATTTAAGCCTGGAATGGGAAAAAGTTATTCAAAACAAACTTCATACAAGCTTATTTTATTTTTAATGAGAAGCTTACTCCTGCGTGAATCAGCTTCCCAGACAGAATTAGTGCTTTAAGACATTGTTTGATAAAGTTATAATGAATATTACCTGATTACACCCACGGCGTGAATCTCGCCGAAGACATGGATGTCGATTATGGCAGCCCCCCGCACCTCTCTGATTCAGAGGGGTTGGGTTAAATGCGGTAGACACATTTCAGTTGAATGTATCCCCCTTTCCCTCACCCTTTACCTGAAATGTCTGTCCGTGTTGTCTTGAAAAGATTGAGAAAATCCAACAGAAACGTTGAAACA
Organism: Oncorhynchus mykiss; assembly: GCF_013265735.2. Classification (NCBI taxonomy): domain Eukaryota; kingdom Metazoa; phylum Chordata; class Actinopteri; order Salmoniformes; family Salmonidae; genus Oncorhynchus; species Oncorhynchus mykiss. Next base: position 20,002,528 of record NC_048590.1, read on the forward strand.
ATTCATTTAAAATAAGAAGATTTTATACATTAATTTTAAATGACTACACTAGGAATAAAAACGTTTCAATTACACTCAGAGGCAATGCAGAACTCATTAGCTTAACCATAAGTCATTTGCATTATAATTCTTGTTATCTTTTAGGCCTGAGAATAAGCAGCGATACCCTCTGTCACCCCAACAACCAGGGGGAAATAAAAGGTTTTGCATGTAAATGCTCAAGCCCTAGGGCTCATCATAGCGAGACATAGGCATCAGTGTGAAAAACCTGATGGAAGCCAGCACAGTGGCAGTAGATAAGCTGGATGCCAGCCAAATAGTCTTTTATCCTCATGTTGAGGTAGCTAGGAGCAAAGAGGGCAGGCTCAGCTCCACGAGCGGGCAAAAGGGGGCTTAGCCCCGTCAGTTGAAACTTGTGCCCCCTCAGTTTCAGTTTTATATCCCTATATAAAAATACCCAAAAAGTTCAAATGATTCATTGACAGGTTGGCGCTGTGCTGTATAAGCATCATGGATAGAGGCGCACCGCTGTGGAGTTTGTGTGTGTTTGTGTTTAGGAGGGCAAGCGTTTGTGTTTGGAAAGCACTGGGCAGTTAGGTAAAAAGTGGGGGAAAAAGCTGCTCATCTGTGATTTATAAGGATGGGGTCAAGTTTACAGTGGAAGCTGCTTCACTCAACTCAGCCTTACGCCCCACCACTACAGAGTTTAGTTAGCTTCTTAGCTAGATGTAAAAGGCGCTTTAGTGTTATTAGCCCATTTTGCTCTAATCAGCAAATTCATTCAATAGCAACTGGTTTATAGGAAGAGAGTGGCTGGAATACTTGGTTACTGCAGATGCTGCATTTTCTGTTCCAATGTTGAAAGTTCTGTATTGGGTCCAATACTAAAGCAGCAACCTGATCGCACAGTTTCAGACAAGGCCTTCACCTAACTTGAAGCATGCTATTGATAGAACCAAAGGATTTGCTAGGCACGCATCCAGCAAGGAGCATTTGAAATGCACTGCACTGATGAAAGAAAAACAAGTTCGAAGTGCTATGGGAACTGAGGTGATAGGCAGCCGGCAATAACTAATTTCCAACTTTGGGAAGCACAGACGAAGCATGCTGCGCCCAAGGAAATCTCCACTAATCCAACTGGCATTTGAGGGGCATCTTACAAACTTTTGGGGCGATTGGAATGACCGATTACTCAGGATTTTAACAGAGCATCAAGGAGGCTGCAACTCTTCTGTAAAATGTCAGAAACAATCCAATCTTGGTGGTAAAGCCAGTGGTGTCATTTTCAGCACAAACCTAGTGTATGGAATAGCAACATTCGTTCTTTATAGGGAATAGGGTGCCATTAGAGACTGGATCCACAGAAGTGTGTTGAAGTGTAATGTATCATATCACAACGTGTTGCTGAACTCACGAGCTGCATGATTCTCTGTGTTTGAAGCAGGCCTATAGGTTTGTTTATTCGTCGAGACAGCTGTTCGTGGCTGCATCTCACTGTAGTAGGCTGTATGTTCTGGTTAATGTAACTAGCCTGAATATAGACCATGTCGTGTCTTTATCAAAATGATTTTTGTTTATAGGCCTATTGTAACGGCCCGTTGGTGGAAGAAGGTGAGGACCAAGGTGCAGGGTGATACGTGTTCGTCGTTTTATTAAATAGAACGGAACACTAAATACAAAGTAACAAAAGAAACAACCGAAACAGCTTCGTCAGGTGCAAACCACACTAAACAGAAAATAACTACCCACAAAACTCAGGTGGGAAAAGGCTACCTAAGTATGGTTCTCAATCAGAGGCAACGATAGACAGCTGCCTCTGATTGAGAACCACACTGGCCAAACAACAAAGAAAAACAAAACATAGAAAATGAACATAGAATGCCCACCCTAGTCACACCCTGGCCTAACCAAAATAGAGTCAAAAGCCTCTCTATGGCCAGGGCGTGACACCTATAGTAGGCCTACAGCGGTTTTGTTCCGTTCACATTCATTCGTTCTATTCATTCTATTCACAGTTGTGTCTGTATTCTAAGCCAAACTACTATTCAATTATTTTTGTTTTGCATGAATATCTAGGCTACTACTTTCACCATTTAGTTTGCATTATTTTGGTAAGACAACTGTGTGTACGGCTGCATTCCTTTAGACTGTTTGTAATAGGTGAATTACCCTGTCTGGTAGCCTACATGACCAAAATGGCCTTTCTTTAGTGTGTAGAAAGCTATCCATTGTGCTTATACAGAGCAACGGAGACCTGTCACTTCAAAAGCACTCAATGGTCTCGGAGACCCTGCAATTGAACTCCATGTTTATTTTGGGCATAGCGCGATATAAGCTGAATTCAATATATTTCCGATGCAAGAACCTGCAAAAATGGTTCCCCCCTCACTGATTTCAACTGCCCTCTTAGTCACTTTACCTGGTGCCAGGTCTGAAGGAGGATTAACTGGCAGCCAGCAGCCTACTTCGAAAAGTCCCCATCAGAGAGACAAGATGGTGTAAGAACATCGTTTGAATGTCAGCTCCTTCTTCATATTACCATTTGACCAAGAGCAAATTAAAAGTTTAAATAAATATTCCACCGCGAGGCATAGCTACAGATGAAAAAAAATACTTCCTAGGTATGCCCTGTGTTTTTGTGGGGTCCCGTGGATGTGGATTCCAAATACACCTGTAACAGTGAACCATTTCATCAACTCCACTGTCAAACATGACAGTAGCTAAATGTACTGAGGTTTAGGTTCTGGAAATGCTTAACATGATCAATGTCATTCAATCTCTGACACCTTTAGACAATGAATGTGGATTAGATGAGAGAAAGAAAAGCAATTACTCCGGAACATTTGCATTCAAGGGTAATACCCAGAGACTTCCACCTATTATTCATCAAAGGCTCAGTTCTAATTGCAATTAGTGGCTTAACGCCTAGCTTCGCAGGGTCAGATCCAACTTTTAGTCTCTGACATGCATCCAGGATTTTCAGGAGGTTGAGTTTTTCATGCTAAACCACGACACACCCGGGAAAGTTTTTTTTGTGATGCATGTGATATTGCCTCCAACGCGCCCTAATTGGCTAAATTAACAATGGCCTCTTTTTCTCTCCTTGGTAGAGGAACAAATGAATTTGAATCGCCCTCTAAAGAATTGAATCACTCACCAGCCATCTTCGATAAAGCGCATATTATTTACACTCATTTTGTTCTAATTACAAAGTGACAAGGTCACCTTTGCACCCACAAAGCAGAGTTTAGTCCACGCTGTCCATCTACATTTCCACCGGCTAATCAATAGAGACAGGGGAAATCTGACTAGTTTCTCTTTGCTGCTGCTTACGCTTGTTAAGGTCACCTAGGCTGTAATGCACCAGACATCACAGCAGTCATCTGTTGTTAAGAAAGAGAGAAACTCTTTGTTTGCAATGCAAATAATGCAATCCCACTGCAAAGTCACCGGCATGGGTCAAATATACTCCTCCTTGGTTTATGGGCTGCCTATAAAATAGTTGATTTATTGAGTAGCTGCATTTCCCAATGCAACACTTTCCATCTTAGCGCGCCCATTTAGACATTGACTTCCTACAGAGAAGTGAATGTTGCACATATTTTGTGTGAAAATTCATGTAACATTCATAAAATACTAGATTTTACACGATTCCTATTCCTAGGAGCTTTTCGGATATGCTTCATGCATGTGTTAAACGACATCAGAGGGCATAGGATCAAAGGAAATAGTTGCAATTATACCATTTTCTTTTTTACAATTCCAGCTCTGACAAACATGCACGACATCACTAAAGACACATACCATCATCAGAATGTAAACAATTAGTGACTAGAGGATGAATAATGCTAATCCATAACAGTTGGTTAATCTAGCCATTCCTATAATGATATCTATTAGCTTTTCACCTACTGCAAACATGATGACCCCTGTGACCCTGGAGCCAGGAGAGATCCAGGAGAGGGATTAGGACTGCTTCAGTTTCCTCTCTGGTGTTTTATCCTCTGTCAGTATCCTTTGTCAGTATCCTCTGTCATCCTGACTAAACCAGTAGGAGACTGATGATAAGACAAGTGACTGAGGATAGGAGGGAGGGGTTTTGAGCACTGGGTATTATACATCAAAAATACTATCAAGAAAAATATTTGTATTTCATGCAATTTCCATGTGTTTGCAAAATATGACTTATCACCATAATGTTGATGAGACTTGCTTTTTGGTTATTAGAGATGACATTAAATGTAATTGGACTTTTATCTATCTCAGCTTTAGGACTCATCAATTTAATATTTTACGGGCCCCCCGAGTGGCGCAGGGCAGCTGTGCTGAGATCCTGGTTCGAGTCCAGGGGGAGTCCATGGGGCAGCGCACAATTGGCTCAGCGTCGCCCGGGTTAGGGTTCTTGTCCCATCGCGCACTAGAGACTCCTGAGGCGGGCCGGGCGCAATGCACGCTGACACGGTCGCCAGGTGTACAGTGTTTCCTCCGACACATTGGGGCGGCAGGCTTCCGCGTTAAGCGGGCCTTGTGTCAAGAAGCAGTGCTGCTCAGAGGACACATGGCTCTTGACCTTCGCCTCTCCCGAGTCCGTACGGGAGTTGCAGCAATGGATACCAATTGGATACCATGAGAAAGGGGTAAAAAAAAAAATCTTAATATTTTACATCAAACTTCTCCCTTAAATGTATCTAATTTGAATACACTTTTTAAACCCTTTACTCGAGCGCTTTGAAGTCATAGACACATAACAGCTTTGTGATGCTTCACACAACATTAATTTCAAAAGGTTTTTTAAACCTTAAATACAGAAGGGATTGTCCTATGCAGCTCTCTGTGTCATTATCATTCAGCCATAACAATAGTTCTTCTGATACATGGCATTAATGCATACGACAGTGGCAAGACTTTTCCCTTGCCCTGTAGAATATGCCATCTGTTCTACCAGCTGCATTAAGCATCATAACTCATAATCAAAGTCTTTTTGTTTAGAATTGTGATTTGATATCAACGAACCCTCAACTCAATCTACTTTCAATCGAATGAGCAATATGTCCCCAGAGATATAGCACAGTGGACAGATTTTTGTACAGGCATTTAAGACAAAGGTAAGCCTCTTACACAAAAGCGTGAAAACTTGAGTCTGTCCTGCTCAAAATGTCAAACAAAATAATGAAATAATGAAAGTGAAGTGCGAAGGCTCGTACACAGTAATCTGGCCTCTCGGTGCCATATATCGCCGAGGTAATGTGACAGTTAGGAGAGAAAACAATGAGGCTGGGTGGCAGCTGTGGGTTATTGAGTATGAAGAGCAGCCAATGAAGCAATGAGTGCCGCCACAATGTCTCTAATGGCACACAGATGAGCCCCGGACTCTACGCAAGCCTCGCGTTCTAATCTGTCATCACTGGCCTGCACCTCCACCCCCCTCTATTGGCAGGGGGCTGTCAGCCAAGGCCCATGGGACATGACAGAAACACACCAATGACTATTCCATTCCAACACACTTCCACCTTGCCCCTCCTCTGCTCTCTAATGATGGATATCATCATTCAGTTTTCACTTTCCACTGCAACTATCATAGTTCTCTTCCGAGAAAATGTACTCACTTAAAAGTGAAAGGGACATGACCACACGTGAACTCTCATGGTCCTGCCCTAGCCTGCACTGGCTGTAGATTAATAGTTTCCCTTTACTAACTTACTTAGGCCCACCGCTCCTTTGGAAGCATAGGTCATCGATGTTCTGTTCTGAGCAGTCTTCTCCAGCTCGTCCGCCCCATGCCGGTTGTCCATCTGACTCAAGCACCTGCCCATCCAGTTTTCTCTAGTTTCCCTTTAGCCTGATTTTACCTTCAGTGCGAGTACCTCTCAGGCCTTGGGGCCTTGGAGAGATGGAGATGCTGAGAGGGGCTTTTGAAGCTTGAGAAGATCCCCGCCCTCTTGCCTGCTCCTATTAGGAGGTACATTTGAAACAGCATTTTAGGGACCATAGCACAGCCACGCCTCCATATGTCCTCTCTCTGTGTTAATAACGTGCTCACACTGCGTATGAATATTATGTAAAATTAGCTCAATTATATTTGACAGCTCATTACCATACGCATTGACCAGGTTTCCCCCGTCTTTCCTCAGTAGTAATTCTTACCTTCTCCCGTCGCTCGAGGTGAATAATGATTAACATAATTATAGAGCACATTTTTTTTGGAAGAGGCATTTGCCAGTTTGTCTCTGTCCATGAGCCTTCTCTGTTCCCCTTTTAATGTAAATCCTTCATTTAGATGTGTATCAGAGTGTATTCAGGGGAGTTAGAGTGAAACAGTGCTCTATTAAGTTTGATAAATTCAATTAAATAGATATTGCATACTGATTTTTTCCCCCACTAGTTATTAATAACCTTTTCCCTACGCGGTGATTGTGTGATTTGCCGCAGCACTTCAATTCCAAAGTTTCAAACTTTGTTATACTAGCTATGGCTTTTAGAATACTTAATGCTGGTTGTGGCCCATTCGTAGGGGGAATTAATCTGGAGTCTCAACTGGCCAGAGAGTATGAACTCAATGACTGGCTAGAAAAGCAGCAGAAGACAGAGCAACAGATTGAAGCATTATTATTTGTGTTACCATTCCATCTGGAGACGTGTGATCGAACAGAGACAATCACACTTTCTCTACAAACCCCTAACAGCTGGAACATCTAACTGCTGGTTTGCAATCAACGCTTATAACATGAAAAACTGCAACTTGAGGCTGGGTTTTATTGGTTGTTTCCATCGTAATCCGATTTTCCAGCTGTCCTTTTACATGACCATTTACTTTGGAAAATCAAGGCCTCTGTCTGTTGACTGAAGATTGCAGCAAACACATCTCTAAAAATGATGTGAAAAAAGTCAGCTGGATCGATTGGTACCCGTCATTGTCTTCTTTCGGAACCTAAGGCATCACATAAAAATGATCCATGACACAGTAAATTGGTTCAAGTTGACCTTTGACATTGAAAAAGCGCTGGAGTCCTACGCGACAATGGATCTTTTTAACTGTGAGGGATTTGAACGTCACTACATCCAGGTCCGGTGCGTATCCATCCCTCACATGGACAGCACTGTCATTGGGCCAGATGAAGACTGAACCGCATGGTTCCAGTAGGAGGCACAACTTCCTCCTGCTCCATCCATCCAGACCCCATCCAGATCAATCCATAATAAGGCCCACCTGATCCGTCTCACACCCTCACCTCCCTCTCACCATTAACACAAAGAACAAATGATACCCTGTCTGACTGACATACACAGGAGAGATAAAGGAGTAAAACAGACAAGACATACCCTCCATCTTGATTTCTTTGCTCACCCTAGGTAAATCTGTGTCGTTGGTTTTGGTGTGGTCACCTGAAACACAGAAGAGAGAAGAGATGCTAACCACACTTTGAATGTTCAAATTCCTCTCTGGTATCACAATTTAATTGACATTTTCTGCCTTCTGAGGTAAGCAAAGGAGGTAAACAGGAGCCTGCAGCATTATCCAATCAGCATTGATTTCACCAATAACAAGTAAGCCCTGTTCATAGCCAATGCATGGTCAACATTTATTGTATGCACAATACCACTCCCCCCTCACATTTGTAAGACATTGATTTCTGTGTAGAGAATATTTGGCCTTCGGGAGACACTGATTGTATTGTAATTGTATTCTCTTATTAGATTTCATACTACCTGGACATTCCTTTTTTCACTCCAGTATAAATGGCTAATAATGAAATATAATCACTTATGAGTGTAGAGGAACGAGTGATAAAAGTAGTCAGGCAGCAGTGTAATCATGTTCGGACCGTGCACCATTACCAGACAAATTGGGGCCTGCTTCCCGGTTTTCATTTCCAGTCTGCTGCCTTCACTCCAGTGTTATACAGGCATCTGATTTCATGGGTTTCAGGGAACGGGTTGATTTAATGCAGAGGGGAACTATGCATGAGCCCTCCTGCTGTGCAACTCTTACATGCAGTTTAGTCATGCCAGACAACATGTTGTGTTCCAGGCCCTGTCCTGATTGCAACTCTCTCTGCGTCTCGCGAAATACGGTTTAGTCAGGGATGGAGGGGTGGAGTGAAAAGTGTGGCTAGAGGGTCGACCGTTGGTTAAGATGTCCAAGTCAAAAGGTTTTTTTTTTGTTTCTGCAAGTCAGACACCAAACAACTTGAAGATACTGTGGAAAATGACACGAGGAGGAATATTCAAACGAGGTTCAACAGCTTTTTAGTTTCATTGACCCTTGATGTAACAAGGGAAAAAAATGAAAATGTATTTTTTTTCTATGGTACTCAAGCTTTGATAGCTAGAGCAGTTGTTAAAGCTCTCGTTTCATCTTCTAACATTATAATTACTTTGGTACGCCTGAAGATAAAAATTAGAGGGAAAATAAATGTATATTTTTTTAATTGCGGTGTCAACTGTTACCCATCGTCTCACCATCTGATGATGTCTCTTCCTGTGTTTATGCCCAAGTCAGTGACTAGCAATCCGTGTAGGCCGATCATTTACCCAAAGAGGGTAATGAATCGACACAATTACTGTGTAATTGTGTCGCGCACAATACAGGTGACTTTCATTAGCAACCTCTGGGATGTGTGTCACTGTGCGGTGGCTGCTCCCTGCTGATGAATTCTGGGAGAGCTGTAATTTATTAGATCAGGTGGTGGGATCACTTTTTATGGCCCCTGGTCTGCAGGTTTAGACTGTCACTTCATTATGATCCTTTATGTCAGGCTTTGGTTAGCAAGAAGCAGGAACATTACGTTTCATGCAAATGACCCGCTCTAATGACCACATTAGGGGGTTTTTAAACTCCGTTTATGAAATTATTAGAATAAAAAGATGGACATTTTAACGACACACATTTTCACATGGCACAACAATGCATGGAACCCTTCGCAATATCATTGTGTAGGAGAAATACTATGGAACATGGCCGGATCATTTCCCATCGTTTTTCACGATGGGAAATGCATGGGACAAAATGTCTTCCTGACCCAATGGGGTCATAAGTCTAGCCTCAGCTTTAAAGCATATAAGTGATTTTATGTGTTGGAGAAAAAAGGAATAGTACATTTTTGGGGAGTGCAACAAAACAGCTGTTCCTGTGTATGTCAACACGCTAATGATGACACCCCCCCCCCCCCCTCTCTCTCTTCTCGCTCTCTGTCAGGAAACAGCTGGGGCAGTGGACTTGATTTATCTATAAAGGTATAGGTGTTAGATTTTAGTATGATGTGCCTTCGTCAGAAGGCATGGCACCTGCAGGGTCCTCATTGCTAACCAACCAGTGTTTTGTCCTTTAACTATACAAGTTAACAGTACACATCAGATAAACACCCCCCCTCTACAACAATGTTCTTTATTTATAATGTTTTTCTGGTCGCTAGAGTCAATCTTTCCAGGACTACACAATGTAATTTCAACAAATTAATTACAGGACAGTTTGCATCCACAAAAGTTACCTGAAACATATATCGTACATTAGCAAACTATGTCCAATACATTAACTCTGCAGAGTGGTGTCTGAATATCAGCGACCACCATTCTGACCAGTCACTATAATGACTTTTGGATGGAAAGAATTAATGGACTGGGAGGCTGCAGCTGGTGTTGGTGTGTCTGTCAGCGAGTGTTTATTAGAATGTGTTAGAGCTTCGTTATTTCCATTTGCAATGTCTTGGAATCAATTGTCTATGTCATGATGTCTTACACTAGAGGAATGACGGTGACAATCACTTTTCATTTTTTTTCTCTTCCGCTAAGGAAAACAAAGCTGGAGAAAAAACAGTGGCAGATGACTGTTACAGCATAGGGTTATAAAAAGTAATGGAGAAAACAGTTGTTTGATTACCAGGCTCTCCGGGTCACTGGATGCTTCTGACCCATTTAGCTTGCAGTAATAGTCTCCCTTGTCCCCTTGGGGGGCCAGTGCTGGAGCATGGGAAAGGGATGCCACAGAACACTGACTCATATACACTGAATAAAAATATGAACGCAACATGTAAAGTGTTGGTCCCATGTTTCATGAGCTGAAATAAAAAAATCCCAGAAATGTTCCATGCGCACAAAAAAAAGTATTTCTCTAAAATGTTGTGCACACATTTGTTTACATCCCATGTTAGTGTGCATTTATCATTTGCAAAGAGAATCCATAAACCTGACAGTTGTGGCATATCAAGAAGCTGATTTAACAGCATGATCATTACACAGGTGCACCTTGTGTTAGGCACAAAGAAAGGCCCATTTAAAATGTGCAGTTTTGTCACACAACACAATGCTACAGATGTCTCAAGTTTTCAGGGAGAGTGCAATTGGCATGCTGACTGTAGGAATGTCCACCAGAGCTGTTGTCAGAGAATTGAATGTTAATTTCTCTACCATAAGTTGCCTCCAATGCCGTTTTAAATAATTTTTCAGCACGTCCAACCGGCCTCACAACCGCAGACCAACTGTAACCACATCAGCCCAGGACATCCACGTCCGGCTTCTTCACCTGCTGGATCGTCTGAGATCAGCCACCCGGACAGCTGATGAAAGCGAGCAGTATTTCTGTCTGTAATAAAGCCCTTTTGTGGGGAAAAACTCTGTCTGATTGGCTGAGCCTGGTTCCCCAGTGGGAGAGCCTGACTCCCAAGTGGGTTGGCCTATGCCTTCCTAGGCCCACTCATGGCTGCACCCCTGCCCGGTATTGTGAAATCCATATATTAGGGCCTAATGAATTTTTAAAAAATTGACTGATTTCCTTATATGAACTGTAACTCTGTAAATTTCTTGAAATTGTTGCATGTTGCATTTATATTTTTGTTCAGTATACATATAGCAAGACCTGCAATCACTGTACATGTAAGGCAATTCATGTAAATATTATGTGCATGCTCCAACAATTCTTTTTACAAATATTTTGAGAAATTCCCCCCCAAAATGATCCTACTATCCTAAATTCAATATTGTAATACAATGTGAAAGTATATTCTTGATATCTAGCAAGTACTATATTCAACACTCTATCCCATGCTTCACTGATTGTACAAATTAGAATAGCGAATTTATTCAGTTAATATTCTTATGATCAAAGAAATGTATATTGGATCTGCACTGGTGGCTGTTCAATCTCACTGGAAAAGGTTGATTGAGACAGAAAATGAATACCATTTACATCATCAACGCTCAAATAAAATTGATAGCAATTAAGGTATCATGTACATGCATCTAAGTTAGCAATTAAACCAAATTAGCTCCCTGTATTACCACTTCATAATAAGAAATTGTGATAATTGACACTGTTATCGTCTCAAGGTATGAATCTTTGTTTTGCACGCACGAACACACACACACACACACACACACACACACACACACACCTCAGCCCCTTTCCTCATTGTCTTTTAGCCTCCATTGTCTCTCCTCCACCCACTGCTCTCCTTTCAGCTGATGCATATTCAACCTCACTACAATACCTGCCAAATGTCTGTGGGATTAAAGAGTACTCTTCCAACTGTCTGTTAGCTTTCCCTCTAAATCTACTGTCGCCATGGTGTTGCCGTGGCAGCACCAGACTGTGGCCTAAGGCGATAGAGATTTGAAAGTGCATGAGTATGTGTCTGCATGAGAGTCAAGGATGCATTGACAGGTGAGAGGAAACGGTAGCCTATCTCTCCACTGCAGTTGTTTCCTTGGAGAGTCTGTAAGAAGTGAAGTTTACTGCAGTTGAACAGAATACCAAACTTTTTTTTATCCCCCCTTATGAAAGACAGTGGAATGTTTACTTATCTAGATTGGAATGTTGACTTATCCAGTGGATTTAACTGTTTGAAATTTTCACTCGCAGCCGGCTGGCCGCCCACATCACAAAAATATGTATTTTTCTATGTAATCCTCTGACTCCACTGAATGTTTTCCTCAGCAGGGCAGTTAGTTCAACTCTCAAGGGTACAGCAAGTGTGCTCCATGTGGGATTTTAACACGCAACCCATTGGTTTGAGTCTCGACACCAAAAAAGATGTGTCTGTGTCTGCCTCTACACCACCCACTCACTGGGGCCCCAGAACATGTTTTAATAATGAGTGGTAGTATTCATCAGCAGCTGTTGGGTTGCACAAATTCCCTTGGCGTGAAACTGACAAGGTGACATTTTAGTAGATTGTCTTTGTTAGTAATGGTAACAAGGTTGGCCTAATTTGTCTTTAAAGTATGAGCAGTACGATTTATAGAGAACAGTAATATATACTGAAAAAAATATATAAACGCAACATGCAACCATTTCAAAGATTTTACTGAGTTAGAATTCATATAAGGAAATTAGTCAATTTAAATAAATTATTTAGGCCCTAATTTATGGATTTCACATGACTGGGAATACACGTGCATTTAAAATGTCACAGATACCTTAATAAAAAGGTAGGGGTGTGTATCAGAAAACCAGTGCTGGTATCTGGTGTGACCACCATTTTCCTCATGCAGTGTGACACATCTCCTTCACATAAAGTTGATCAGGTTGTTGAAAGATGTGCCGGCATCGAGCAATAGAGTTGATCAGCTAGAAAGATGTGTCGGCATCGAGTAATTGTCTCAGGCCCCCTCCCAGTTAGGGGGAGTGATGAGCTCTACAGCAGAGTATCACAACTCAATCGATGTTTGAAAACTGTCCATCCCAAAATATAGAATTGTTAGATAATTGGTCCTCTTTCTGGGACTCACCCACAAACAGGACCAAGCCTGGCCTGCTGAGGAGTGACAGACTCCATCCTAGCTGGAGGGGTGCTCTCATCTTATCTATGAACACAGACAGGGCTCTCTCCTCTAGCTCCACAATGAGATAGGGTGCAGATAGCACAGTCAGTGTAGTCAGCTCAGCTATCCCCTTTGAGATCGTGTCTGTGCCTCGATCTAGGTTGGGCAAAACTAAACATGGCGGTGTTCGCCTTAGCAATCTCACTGGAATGAAGACCTCCTCCATTCCTGTCATTATTAAAAGAGATTGTGATATCTCATATCTCAAAATAATGTTAGATCCAAGGCAGTTATAGTCAATGAACTAATCACGGATCATCATTTTGATGTGATTGGCCTGACTGAAACATGGCTGATAAATTTACTGTGTTAAATGAGGCCTCTCTTCTCCTGGTTACACTAGTGACAATATACCCAGCGCATCCCGCAAAGGCAGAGGTGTTGCTAATATTTACAAAACCAAATTTCAATTCACAAAAATAAAAAGTACTGCATTTTCGTCTTTTGAACTTCTAGTCATGAAATCTATGCAGCCTACTCAATCACTTTTTATAGCTACTGTTTACAGGCTTCCTGGGCCATATACAGCGTTCCTCACTGAGTTCCCTGAATTCCTATCGGACCTTGTAGTCATGGCAGATAATATTCACATTTTTGGTGACTTTAATATTCGCATGGAAAAGTCTACAGACCCACTCCAAAAGGCTTTCGGAGCCATCATCGACTCAGTCATACTCTGGACCTAGTTTTGTCCCGTGGAATAAATATTGTGGATCTTAATGTTTTTCCTCATAATCCTGGACTATCGGACCACCATTTTATTACGTTTGCAATTGCAACAAATAATCTGCTCAGACCCCAACCAAAAGCCGTGCTATAAATTCTCGGACAACCCAAAGATTCCTAGATGCCCTTCCAGACTCCCTACACCTACCCAAGGATGTCAGAGTACAACAATTGGTTAACCACCTAACTGAGGAGCTAAATTTAATCTTGCATAATACCCTAGATGCAGTCACAGCCCTAAAAACAAAAAACATTTGTCATAAGGAACTAGCTCCCTGGTATACAGAAAATACCCGAGCCTTGAAGCAAGCTCCCAGAAAATTGGAACGGAAACGGCGCTACACCAAACTGGAAGTCTTCCAATTAGCTTGGAAAGACAGTACCGTGCAGTATCGAAGAACCCTCACTGCTACTCGATCATCCTATTTTTCCAGCTTAATTGAGGAGAATAATAACAATCCAAAATGTACATTTGATACTGTCACAAAGCTAACTAAAAAGCTGCATTCCCCAAGAGAGGATGGCTTTCACTTCAGCAGTGATAAATTCATGAACTTCTTTGACGAAAAGATCATGATCATTAGAAAGCAAATTAGGGACCCCTCTTTATTTTGCGTATTTCTTCAAAGCTCAGTTGTCCTGAGTCTGCGCAACACTGCCAGGACCTAGGATCAAGGGAGACACTCATGTTTTTTAACACTATATCTCTTGACACATTGATGAAAATAGTCATGGCCTCCAATCCTTCAAGCTGCATTCCAACTAAACTACTGAAAGAGCTTCTTCCTGTGCTTGGCCCTCCTATGATGAACATAATAAACGGCTCGCTATCCACAGGATGTGTACCAAACTCACTAAAAGTGGCAGTGACAAAGCCTCTCTTGAAAAAGCCAAACCTTGACCCAGAATAAAATATATATATATATATATTGGCCTATATCGAATCTCCCATTCCTCTCAAACATTTTAGAAAAAGCTGTTGCGCAGCAACTCACTGCCTTCCTGAAGACAAATATTCTATTCGAAACGCTTCAGTCTGGTTTTAGACCCCATCATAGCACTGAGACTGCACTCGAGAAGGTGGTAAATTTCCTTTTAATGTTGTCAGACATGGAGCTCTGCATCTGCATCTGTCCTCGTGCTCCTAGACCTTAGTGCTGCTTTTGATACCATCGATCACCACATTGTTTTGGAGAGATTGGAAACCCAAAGTTCTGGCCTGGTTTAGATCGGAAAGATATCAGTTTGTCTCTGTGCATGGTTTGTCCTCTGACAAATCAACTGTCAATTTTGGTGTTTCCTCAAGGTTCCGTTTTAGGACCTCTATTGTTTTCACTATATATTTTACCTCTTGGTGATGTCATTCGGAAACATAATGTTAACTTTCACTGCTATGCGGACGATACACAGCTGTACATTTTGATGAAACATGGTGAAGCCCCAAAATTGCCCTCTAAGGAAGCCTGTGTTTCAGACATAAGGAAGTGGATGGGGGCAAATGTTTTACTTTAAGCTCAAAACAGACATACTTGTTCTAGGTCCCAGGAAACAAAGCGATATTCTGTTGAATCTGACAATTAATCTTGATGGTTGTACAGTCGTCTCAAATAAAACTGTGAAGGACCTCGGCGTTACTCTGGACCCTGATCTCTCTTTTGACGAATGTATCAAGACTGTTTCAATGACAACTTTTTTCCATCTATGTAACATTGCAATAATCAGAAACTTTCTGTTCAAAAAGTATGCAGAGAAATTAATCCATGCTTTTGTCACTTCTAGATTAGACTACTGCAATACTCTACTTTCCGGCTACCTGGATAAAGCAATAAATAGACTTCTGTTAGTGCTAAACACGGCTGCTAGAATCTTGACTAGAACACCAAAATGTTATCATATTACTCCAGTGCTAGCCTCGCAACACAGACTTCCTGTTAAGACTAGGGCTGATTTCAAGGTTTTCCTGCTAACCTACAAAGCATTACATGGGCTTGCTCCTACCTATCTTTCCGATTTGGTCCTGCCATACATACCTACACGTACGCTATGGTCACAAGATGCAGACCTCCTTATTGCCAACCAGCTGGAGGCAGGGCTTTCTTCTATAGAGCTCCATTTTTATGGAATGGTCTGCCTATCCATGTGAGAGACGCAGACTCGGTCTCGACCCCTAAGTCTTTATTGAAGTCTCATCTCTTCAGTAGTTCCTATGATTGAGTGTAGTCTGGCCCAGGGGTTTGAAGATGAACAGAAAGGTACTGGAGCGACGATCCACCCTTGCTGTCTCTGCCTGGCCGGTTCCCCTCTCTCCACTGGGATTCTCTGCCTCTAAACCTATTACGGGGGCTGTGTCACTAGCTTACTGGTGCTCTTCCATGCCGTCCCTATGAGGGGTGCATTACTTGAGTGGGTTGAGTCACTGACGTGATCATCCTGTCTGGGTTGGCGCCCCCTTGGGTTCGTGCCGCGGGGGAGATCTTCCTGAACTATCGGCCTTGTCTCAGGGTAGTAAGTTGATGGTTTGAAGATATCCCTTAAGTGGTGTGGGGGCTGTGCTTTGGCAAGGTGTGTTGGGTTATATCCTGCCTGTTTGTCCCTGTCCGGGGGTATCGTCGGACGGGGCCATAGTGTCTCCCGACCCTTCCTGTCTCAGCCTCTAGTAATTATGCTGCAATAGCTTATGTGTCGGGGGGCTAGGGTCAGTCTGTTATACCTGGAGTATTTCTCCTGTCTTATCCGGTGTCCTATGTGATTTTAAGTATTCTCTCTCTCTCTCTCTCTCTCTCTCTCTCTCTCTCTCTCTCTCTCTCTCTCTCTCTCTCTCTCTCTCTCTCTCTCTCTCTCTCTCTCTCTCTCTCTCTCTCTCTCTCTCTCTCTCTCTCTCTCTCTCTCTCTCTCTCTCTCAGGAAAGACGAGTATGGAGGAAGGTACAAGTTCATAAACTGCCTATTGATGTTAAACCATTCCCTTACCTGAGCAGCTCGGTGGAAACTGACATTGTCCCACACTATCACATAGGTGGGAATGGGATTCTCATTTAGCTTTTGACCCGGCTGCTCTTGAACCTGCTGCTCAAATAAAATATCTCTTAGATTGGCAATAAATCTTGGAAGGTACTGGGTGTTATATGGCCCGAGTGTAACATGGTGATGTAGAACACCATGGTTGCTGATAGCAGCACAGATTGTGACATTGCCACCTCGTTGACCAGGGACTTCAACAATGGCCGACTGTCCAATCATGTTTCGGCCTCTCCTTCTCCTCTTTGTTAGGTTGAAGCCTGCTTCATCGACAAAGATGAACTCATGGGGTCTGTTCAAGGATTCCAAGCCAAATATTGTCTGTGTAGAAATGCAATATACTGTATGTAGGATTTTGTAAGTTGTACAGAGACAGTGCTATACTGTAGAGTACAATTAGGCTTCTGATTCACATACATTGTATGTACTGAAGAGTAATGTCATGCACATAGTATGTGTTAGTACTGTAGACAATCTGGATTACAGTAAATGTTTCTGAATGTACACTTACTTGCACATACTGAGCTCGCAGTTCTTTCACCCTTGGTGAGTTGCGCTCGAAAGGTACTCTGTGTACTTGTTTCATTCGCATCCTGTTACGATGGAGGACACGGTCAATTGTGGAAATAATCACACTGTCGATTCCCTGGAAGTGTGTGTTGTCTTTTATCACTCGTTCCTGGATTTCTCTGAGTCGTATTGCATTATCTTGAAGGACCATGCCAACTATAACGGCCTCGTGCTCCATAGTGAATATAGCTGTCCTTCCACCTGCATGTGGCAGCCTTGCAATTCTACAAAAAGTAGTTGTGCAGTTACAAAACATATTCATGCAGTACAATACATACAGTGATTATCTTTACAAATGTCTATTGAAACAGCTGCATATAGTGTAGTACAGTACATTTGCAATTACAAAAATACAGTAGTATACTGTACCTGTTCTCTTTTCTGAATGTCCTTACTATGGTGGACACAGAAAATCGGCTCAAATTGAGTTGCACTCTAAGTCCTGCTTCCCTCATTGTCAGTTCATGGACAAGAACGTGGTCTATAACTGTTGCTCGAATTTCATCAGATATTTCCACTTTTTGTCTTCCTCTTCATCCTCCTCTTCCTCTTTCTTGCCCTCCTCTTGTTCCTCATTGCCCACCTCGCATACGCACTCGTCCTTTCACATTGTTTCTTCTATCCATTCTCAGACTTTCTCCATCCCACCTTCAACAACCTGTTTGCTCTCTGAACTGGCTTATATTGGTTGTGTCGCATCATTCGAAACAGGTTAAATAAATTTTTAGCGGTTGTGTTCAATCAATGACATGTGTTCTCTATTTGTATTTGATTGTTGCCACTTGTGTTTACCAATATGGGTGACATGTGCATTAGAGTGCAGAACGTGTTTTGAGAATGAGAATGTGTTTAGAGTTTTGCTGAAAAGTCTAAGCGAGATCTGCAAATTGTGTTCTACCATGTGAAATGGTTTAAGGTATTGACAACAGACTGCATAATTAGCTAAATGAGTCCAGACAACTGAGAACTTTGTTCAGCCAATGGGTTTTAGTGTTTTAGCAATTGAGAAAAACTGTAAACTTCTTAAGGTTAGGGGGCAGTATCCTGAATTTCTGGATGACTGACATGCCCAAAGTAAACTGTCTGCTACTCAGGCCCAGAAAGATATGCATATAATGTGTAGCATTGGATAGAAAAGACTCCGAAGTTTCTAAAACTGGTCAAATAATGTCTGTGAGTATAACAGAACTGATATGGCAGTCGAAAAACCGAGGAAAATCCATGAGGATTTTTTTTTTTGGGGGGGGGGGGGGGGGGGGGGGTTCACAGGCCTTTTCAACGCAAGCCTATGGGTAATCCACTAGATATCAACAGTCTTTATACAGGGTTTCAGGCTTGTTTCTTGAAAAACGAACAAGTAGTTGTAGTTTATCCAAGGAGTTCTCATCAGAAAAGGTAGGCTTTTGGCGTGTGTGAATGAGGGCGCACATTATTTTCCTTTTCTATTGAACACCGTTGTTTCCGTCTGAAATATTATAGTTTATTTACATATTAGGGTACCTGAGGATTGATTAGAAACATTGTTTGACTTGTTTGGCCGAAGTTTGCCGGTATCTTTTTGGATTCCTTTGTATGCACGTTGAAGGAGTGGATTACTGAAATCAATGGCACCAACTAAACAGACATTTTTGGATATAAAGGAGGACTTTATCGAACAAAACAAACATTCATTGTGTCGCTGGGACCCTTTGGATTGCAAACAGTGGAAGAACTTCAAAGGTAAGTGATTAATTTTATCGCTATTTGTGATTTTTGTAAAGCCGGTGTTGGTTGAAAAATTATTTTGATGTGGGGTGCTGTCCTCAGATACAGTGCCTTGCGAAAGTATTCGGCCCCCTTTAACTTTGCGACCTTTTGCCACATTTCAGGCTTCAAACATAAAGATATAAAACTGTATTTTTTTGTGAAGAATCAACAACAAGTGGGACACAATCATGAAGTGGAACGACATTTATTGGATATTTCAAACTTTTTTAACAAATCAAAAACTGAAAAATTGGGCGTGCAAAATTATTCAGCCCCCTTAAGTTAATACTTTGTAGCGCCACCTTTTGCTGCGATTACAGCTGTAAGTCGCTTGGGGTATGTCTCTATCAGTTTTGCACATCGAGAGACTGACATTTTTTCCCATTCCTCCTTGCAAAACAGCTCGAGCTCAGTGAGGTTGGATGGAGAGCATTTGTGAACAGCAGTTTTCAGTTCTTTCCACAGATTCTCGATTGGATTCAGGTCTGGACTTTGACTTGGCCATTCTAACACCTGGATATGTTTATTTTTGAACCATTCCATTGTAGATTTTGTTTTATGTTTTGGATCATTGTCTTGTTGGAAGACAAATCTCCGTCCCAGTCTAAGGTCTTTTGCAGACTCCATCAGGTTTTCTTCCAGAATGGTCCTGTATTTGGCTCCATCCATCTTCCCATCAATTTTAACCATCTTCCCTGTCCCTGCTGAAGAAAAGCAGGCCCAAACCATGATGCTGCCACCACCATGTTTGACAGTGGGGATGGTGTGTTCAGCTGTGTTGCTTTTACGCCAAACATAACGTTTTGCATTGTTGCCAAAAAGTTCCATTTTGGTTTCATCTGACCAGAGCACCTTCTTCCACATGTTTGGTGTGTCTCCCAGGTGGCTTGTGGCAATCTTTAAACGACACTTTTTATGGATATCTTTAAGAAATGGCTTTCTTCTTGCCACACTTCCATAAAGGCCAGATTTGTGCAATATATGACTGATTGTTGTCCTATGGACAGAGTCTCCCACCTCAGCTGTAGATCTCTGTAGTTCATCCAGAGTGATCATGGGCCTCTTGGCTGCATCTCTGATCAGTCTTCTCCTTGTATGAGCTGAAAGTTTAGAGGGACGGCCAGGTCTTGGTAGATTTGCAGTGGTCTGATACTCCTTCCATTTCAATATTATCGCTTGCACAGTGCTCCTTGGGATGTTTAAAGCTTGGGAAATATTTTTGTATCCAAATCCGGCTTTAAACTTCTTCACAACAGTATCTCGGACCTGCCTGGTGTGTTCCTTGTTCTTCATGATGCTCTCTGCGCTTTTAACGGACCTCTGAGACTATCACAGTGCAGGTGCATTTATACGGAGACTTGATTACACACAGGTGGATTGTATTTATCATCATTAGTCATTTAGGTCAACATTGGATCATTCAGAGATCCTCACTGAACTTCTGGAGAGAGTTTGCTGCACTGAAAGTAAAGGGGCTGAATAATTTTGCACGCCCAATTTTTCAGTTTTTGATTTGTTAAAAAAGTTTGAAATATCCAATAAATGTCGTTCCACTTCATGATTGTGTCCCACTTGTTGTTGATTCTTCACAAAAAAATACAGTTTTATATCTTTATGTTTGAAGCCTGAAATGTGGCAAAACGTCGCAAAGTTCAAGGGGGCCGAATACTTTCGCAAGGCACTGTAATTGCATGGTATGCTTTCGCCGTAAAGCCTTTTTGAAATCTGACAATTCAGTTGGATTAAGAAAAAGGGAAGCTTTTATATGATATAAGACACTGTATGTTCATTATTGTTTAATATTACGATTTTGAAATTTCCAACTTCACCGGATGTTGTCGATTTTGATCCCGCTAGCGGGATCCGATCCCTAAGTTACAGAACCAAGACTTCTCCTGAGTTTTATTCATTTTTATGCATTATGTATCAGTGATGTTACACGATTTAGCCAGATGCTCTCTTTCGTTTTTGTTTTTTAGACTTTTGATTGACATTCTGCAATGATGGTGAGTGAAATAAGTGACAGACATGCAAAACTCAAACACATGCGCAAACCAGGACATTGAGCTATGGAGGATTTACTCTAAGGTTCAAACCACACATGGATCCCTAGTCACAATGGACGGTAGCATAATGGCTTTCTGTCTGACTGGCTCCAGTCATGTGTCTAACTTATTAACAGTCGAGAAATGCCTTTGCTCTGCTGTTTTTTTTTATCAGCCCCTTCATCACTACTGAAACATTGAGGGCTTGACTTCATAACATCCGACATTGGGCCCGGAGATCTTCGTTTTCCCTCCCTTATCTTCCTCAGTCTAATGCAAGCTGATAAGACCTTAAATAGTGTGGACGAGATTAAAAGAGAATAATAAAATAAGTGTGTCACTAACAGAATTGCCTCTGCCCCACAAGTTGAGTTTGAATAAGCCTCACTATAAATAAGGCCAATAATATGTTCAAACAGTGAAAAGTATTACAGATAAAGCCCTTGTGACAGAGGGAACTCACTGGCAATACATCAAGGTTAATATGTTGCAGCCAGGAAGATGATAGTTGCCCATTGCATCAGCCATTTGAGCTTGTTATATCTTTAAAATAAGCAATATTTATTCATGCATAATACATATTAAACTGGTGTTAATGAACACACCATTTGGAGGCAAATGCAATGTAATTTACAGTGCCTTGCGAAAGTATTCGGCCCCCTTTAACTTTGCGACCTTTTGCCACATTTCAGGCTTCAAACATAAAGATATAAAACTGTATTTTTTTGTGAAGAATCAACAACAAGTGGGACACAATCATGAAGTGGAACGACATTTATTGGATATTTCAAACTTTTTTAACAAATCAAAAACTGAAAAATTGGGCGTGCAAAATTATTCAGCCCCCTTAAGTTAATACTTTGTAGCGCCACCTTTTGCTGCGATTACAGCTGTAAGTCGCTTGGGGTATGTCTCTATCAGTTTTGCACATCGAGAGACTGACATTTTTTCCCATTCCTCCTTGCAAAACAGCTCGAGCTCAGTGAGGTTGGATGGAGAGCATTTGTGAACAGCAGTTTTCAGTTCTTTCCACAGATTCTCGATTGGATTCAGGTCTGGACTTTGACTTGGCCATTCTAACACCTGGATATGTTTATTTTTGAACCATTCCATTGTAGATTTTGCTTTATGTTTTGGATCATTGTCTTGTTGGAAGACAAATCTCCGTCCCAGTCTAAGGTCTTTTGCAGACTCCATCAGGTTTTCTTCCAGAATGGTCCTGTATTTGGCTCCATCCATCTTCCCATCAATTTTAACCATCTTCCCTGTCCCTGCTGAAGAAAAGCAGGCCCAAACCATGATGCTGCCACCACCATGTTTGACAGTGGGGATGGTGTGTTCAGCTGTGTTGCTTTTACGCCAAACATAACGTTTTGCATTGTTGCCAAAAAGTTCCATTTTGGTTTCATCTGACCAGAGCACCTTCTTCCACATGTTTGGTGTGTCTCCCAGGTGGCTTGTGGCAATCTTTAAACGACACTTTTTATGGATATCTTTAAGAAATGGCTTTCTTCTTGCCACACTTCCATAAAGGCCAGATTTGTGCAATATATGACTGATTGTTGTCCTATGGACAGAGTCTCCCACCTCAGCTGTAGATCTCTGTAGTTCATCCAGAGTGATCATGGGCCTCTTGGCTGCATCTCTGATCAGTCTTCTCCTTGTATGAGCTGAAAGTTTAGAGGGACGGCCAGGTCTTGGTAGATTTGCAGTGGTCTGATACTCCTTCCATTTCAATATTATCGCTTGCACAGTGCTCCTTGGGATGTTTAAAGCTTGGGAAATATTTTTGTATCCAAATCCGGCTTTAAACTTCTTCACAACAGTATCTCGGACCTGCCTGGTGTGTTCCTTGTTCTTCATGATGCTCTCTGCGCTTTTAACGGACCTCTGAGACTATCACAGTGCAGGTGCATTTATACGGTGACTTGATTACACACAGGTGGATTGTATTTATCATCATTAGTCATTTAGGTCAACATTGGATCATTCAGAGATCCTCACTGAACTTCTGGAGAGAGTTTGCTGCACTGAAAGTAAAGGGGCTGAATAATTTTGCACGCCCAATTTTTCAGTTTTTGATTTGTTAAAAAAGTTTGAAATATCCAATAAATGTCGTTCCACTTCATGATTGTGTCCCACTTGTTGTTGATTCTTCACAAAAAAATACAGTTTTATATCTTTATGTTTGAAGCCTGAAATGTGGCAAAACGTCGCAAAGTTCAAGGGGGCCGAATACTTTCGCAAGGCACTGTATTTGCACTAGCATGAATACAAAATCTAATAGCCTTAAATAGATACTTTGAGATTTTGACAATGAATCCCTTAATATACTTCCCCAGTCAGTCAGATTACCTCGTGGAGACCATTTGTATGTCTGTGTGCAGATTGAAGGAAGCTGCTAACTAGTGTTAGCGCAATTGGCTTGCAAACCTACCTCTACCTTCTTCCCTCATACTGGATGTAGAGATCGTATCCATGAGTTCATCTGACTCTAGGGAAGTAGATAAAGGGCTTAATTGCCAAAATCCTGATGTAACCCTTTAATACAGGAACACACTCTTAACCATTTTGTCCCTGTTCAAGGCTATGCATGCCATTAGGAAATGATAACAATGAAATAATATGACTAGTCAGGCTCAAGTGTTTGACCAACAGCATTGTAATAACATTATAGTATCAATTTCAACTGCACATGACCTTGAATGGGCCTCGAAATAGTATATTCATGAGTACTAGTAAGTAATGGTTAAAATGAGACACAAACTAGAAGAGTTTTGTGCTCCATACTGCTTATTCTGATAGATAGACGGATGTGTTGATTATGTCTCCAAGGTCAAACAAAGAGACCAAAAGAGTCTGGTCAAATGACACCTGACATGAGCAGTATAGGCATTCTAATGAATGCCAATCTCTGATAATCTTCCTTGTAATAGACACAAATCACTGATAATATAAACTTTACGTTCACCTTCATTTGCTATGAGTTGCCCACTACAGATAATTGCCTCATATTCTGTTTGAAGAGAATTCATGAGACTGTTGCTGAAGTTGATTTCTCGTTCTGGCATTAGGCAAACAAACAAAGCCGAGGCTAGTTCACTTTTCTTCTCTCCCTGTCATGGTTTCACCTGACATTGGATTGCACTGGGCTAAAATGGCAGGCATTAGATTCTCCCCACCTCTCAAACTTCCGAAAACACCTTTTC
This sequence comes from Oncorhynchus mykiss, assembly GCF_013265735.2. Classification (NCBI taxonomy): domain Eukaryota; kingdom Metazoa; phylum Chordata; class Actinopteri; order Salmoniformes; family Salmonidae; genus Oncorhynchus; species Oncorhynchus mykiss. The sequence continues at coordinate 20,026,657 of NC_048590.1, forward strand.
ACAGTGTGCTGATGGGAGGTGAGAATAATGCCCTATCTAACCAGCACAATATTAAAAGAGCTGACAGACGGAAGACCAAAGGTCTAAATTTAGACTGAAGAGAGAAAGTCTATTTGTTAAGGTCTGGGCAGCAGTGGTGCCAATAGGAAAAATGCCTGATGTTACCTTAGAAACATGTTGAGTATTCGACAGAGAAAGATGATTGAAAGCATTCAAGTGTAGGGGCATGGCTCATTAGAATATTTTGGGGTATGATTTGCTCACAGCTTCTTTTAAAAATTATAGGCCAATCTCAAATTTGTCACCCCTGGTGAAAACACTTGAAATCCTTGTGAGTGAACAGCTAAAAGTGTTTTTATATACTAACTCTACTTTATCAATGTACCAATTGGGCTTCAGGAAGAAGCATAGCACAATTACAGCAGCCATGAAGGTTTTAAATTATATCACTGAAGCCCTTGACAAAAAACAACACTGTGTATCACTTTTTATTGATCTCTCTAAGGCTTTTGATACAGTTAATCATGATATATTGAGGCAGAAATTGTCAAGTGTAGGTATTTTTGATGGGCTCATGTCTGTTAAATTGTCTGTCTGTAATGGTGTGCCCAGGGCTCTGTTCTTGGTCCCCTCTTATTCACTATTTATATAAATAATTAACAAAAATGTGCAAAATTGTTACGTTTTTCTTCTGTTGAAAGAGAGGAGGACCAAAATGCAGCGTGGTTATTTATAAACATCTTTAATAAAGATGAATACGAACAATATACAAAAACAATAAACGTGAAAAACCGAAACAGCCCTATCTGGTGCAACAAACACAGAGACAGGAACAATCACCCACAAAATACCTAAAGAATATGGCTGCCTAAATATGGTTCCCAATCAGAAACAACGATGAACACCTGCCTCTGATTGAGAACCACTCTAGGCAACCATAGACTTACCTAGACTACTTCACTAACCACAATCCCATAACCTACAAAACACCCCTAGACAAAACACACCACATAAATACCCATGTCACACCCTGACCAAAATAATAAAGAAAACACAAAATACTAAGGCCAGGGCGTGACAAAAATGCTCAACTTCACTTTTATGCTGATGATACTGTTATTTATTGTTGTGCCTCGTCTCTTACAAAAGCTTTCCAGAACTTGCAAGCTGCTTTTTATACTGTTCAACATACCTTGTGTCAATTGAAGCTTATCCTCAATACTGACAAAACTAAACTAATGGTGTTTTCCAAAGCAAGAAATAGATCTCTGAACCATTCACCTATTACTACCTGTCAGGGCAATGAGATTGAGACTGTAACCTCATAGAAATATCTTGGAAATTTAATTTCAAAATTAAGCTGAAGTTCGGATTTTATTTTAGGAATAAGGCCTGTTTTACTTTTGAAGCCAGAAGGAGGCTAGTATCAGCTACATTTATGTCTTTACTAGACTATGGGGATATTGAGAACGATCTTGGTATAAACGGAGTCGTTTAACTTCTTGGTGACAGTGGGCAGTATTTTCACGTACAGATGAAATGCATGCCCAAATTCAACTGCATGCTACTCATCCCCAGAAGATAAGATGTGCATATTAATAGTATATTTGGATAGAAAACAGTCAGTTTCTAAAACTGTTTGAATCATATCTGTGAGTATAACATAACTTATTTAGCAGGCGAAACCCCGAGGGGTTTTTGAGGTCACTCTCTTTTCAATTAGTTTTCATTGGAAATCCACATTTCTAAGGGACCTTCTTGCAGTTCTTATCGCTTCCACTGGATGTCAAGAGTGTGTAGAAATTGGTTGAGGTTTTTCCTTTGTGTAATGAAGAAGTACGGCCATTGAACGAGGGTAACTTGAAGTGTACTGTTAGATAGAGGCGCATGACCAGAAAGCATGCTACAGTTTGTTTTCCTCCTGTATTGAACACAGATCATCCCGTCTTCAATTTTATCGATTATTTACGTTAAAAAATACCTAAAGTTGTATTACAAAAGTAGTTTGAAATGTTTTGGCAAAGTTTACAGGTAACTTTTGAGATATTTTGTAGTCACGTTGCGCAAGTTGGAACCAGTTTGGAACCGTTTTTCTGGATCAAACGCGCCAAATAAGTTTACATTTTGGATATATATCGACGGAATTAATCGAACAAAAGGACCATTTGGGATGTTTATGGGACATATTGGAGTGCCAACAAAAGATGCTCGTCAAAGGTAAGGCATGAATTATATTTTTATTTCTGCGTTTTGTGTCGTGCCTGCGGGGTTGAAATATGCTTTTCTTTCTTTGTTTACTATGGTGCTATCCTCAGATAATAGCATTGTTTGCTTTCGCCAAAAAACCTTTTTGAAATCTGACATGTTGGCTGGATTCACAACAAGTGTAGCTTTAATTTGCTATCTTGCACGTGTGATTTCATGAAAGTTAGATTTTTATAGTAATTTATTTGAATTTGGCTAACGTCCCACATATCCCAGAGAGGTTAATAAGTGCTCACAAAACTCCAAAAACCAAAATATACAAAATAAAAAAGTGGGTAGAAAACCCGGCGCACACCAACACATAACTTGCACATAACATACAACCAAACAATCTCCGACAAGGACATGAGGGGAAACAGAGGGTGAAATACACAACATGTAATTGATGGGATTCGAACCAGGTGTGAAGGAAGACAAGACAAAACCAATGGAAAATGGATCAGCAATGGCTAGAAGGTCGGTGATGTCGACCGCCGAACACCACCCGAACAAGGAGAGGGACCGACTTCGGCGGAAGTCGTGACAGATGTGTTTGTGCTCCCAGCTATGAATGCTTCCGCTCAGTGTTTGAGATCAATTGATACCCTTTACCATGGCCCATTGAGATTTATTTTAAACTGCAAAACCCTTACGCACCACTCCACGTTATATACCAGGGTTGGCTGGCCTTCTCTAGTCACTTGTTGGCTCAGTCACTGGTATAATTTATTTACAAAGCCATTTTGGGTTTGCTACCATTTTATTTGGGCATTTTTATTGTTCAGAAATGTGGTGGGTACTCTCTTCATTCGCAGGACTTTATCCTGCTAACTGTTCCAAATGTCCAAACTGAATTTGGTAAAAGGGCTTTTATGTACTATGCGCCATCGGCTTGGAAAGCCTTACAAAATACTTTTAAACTGGAAGAACTTGTCCCGATTGGTGTTTTTAAATCACTGATGAAGGATTTTGAGTCTGATTCCCTGACCAGTCAATGTTTTTAATTAGCTGTTTTATGATTTTGTTATACTCTTGTGAATTCTATGGTTTTTACTGTATTACTTGTAGTTTTTCATGTTGTCTGTCTGTAATTGTGAAATGACTTGGTGCTGCCTATCTTGGCCAGTACTCTCTTGAAAAAGAGATTTCAAATCTCAATGTGCCCTTCCTGGTTAAATACAGGTTAAATAAATAAAGTTCCAGTTTATCTTATCTGTTGTGTTATACCATTAATAATTAAATATGACTATGGAATGTAAATGTGTCTTATGAAAGACTCATGTAGATCTTGTGTCAATTGAGAACTGTTGTGTAAATCAATACTCTCTATTCTTTCCTCAGGGACTTTCAGCTGTTCCAGAGCTAGTTGCAGAGCTAGCAACTTGTCAATCAACACAATTATCAAACTCATTGAATTGTAACAATATAATATGGCGAACCAGAGGAAAGAACCCTGTATGGTTCTTCAAAAGGTTATTTATAGAATCTTTGAGATTGAGAAATGTTTTATAAAACCATTCTCCATGAAGGTCTTATAAAGATTCCTTAAATGGGTTCTATAAAGCACCAAAAAGGGTTGCAACCATAGCAGAACCCTTTTTGGTGTCATATAGAACCTTTTTGAAATGTTCATTTATGGAACATTAGGAAAGGGTTCTTTATAGTACCATAAATGTTTAATTTAGAAACATATGAGCATGGTTCAGCAAAAAAAGAAACGTCCCTTTTTCAGGACCTTGTCTTTCAAAGAGAATTCATAAAAATCCAAATAACTTCACTGATCTTCAGTGTAAAGGGTTTAAACACTGCTTCCCATGCTTGTTCAATGAACCTTAATAAACAATTAATGAACATGCACCTGTGGAATGATCATTAAGACACTAACAGCTTACAGACGGTAGGAAACAGTTATGAAAACTTAGGACACTAAAGAGGCCTTTCTACTGACATCAAAACAAAGATGCCCAGGGTCCCTGCTCATCTTAGGCATGCTGCAAGGAGGCATGAGGACTGCAGATGTGGCCTAAGACAGCACTACAGGGAGACAGGATGGACAGCTGATCGTCCTCACAGTGGCAAACCACGTGTAACAACGCCTGCACAGGATCTATATCTATATCTGAACATCACACCTGCGGGACAGGTACAGGATGGCAACAACAACTGCCCGATTTACACCAGAAATGCACAATCCCTCCATCAGTGCTCAGACTGTCTGCAATAGGCTGAGAGAGGCTGGACTGAGGGCTTGTAGGCCTGTTGTAAGGCAGGTCCTCACCAGACATCACCGGCAACAACGTCGCCTATGGGCACAAACCCACCGTCGCTGGACCAGACAGGACTGGCAAAAAGTGCTCTTCACTGATGAGTCAAGGTTTTGCCTCACCAGTGGTGATAGTCAGATTCACGTTTATTGTCGAAGGAATGAGTGTTACACCGAAGACTGTACTCTGGAGCGGGATCGATTTGGAGGTGGAGGGTCCGTCATGGTCTGGGGCGGTGTGTCACAGCATCATCGGACTGAGCTTGTTGTTATTGCAGGCAATCTCAACACTGTGCGTTACAGGGAAGACATCCTCCTCCCTCATGTGGTACCCTTCCTTCAGGCTCATCCTGACATGACCCTCCAGCATGACAATTCCACCAGCCAAACTGCTCGTTCTGTGCGTGATCTCCTGCAAGACAGGAATGTCAGTGTTCTGCAATGGCCAGCCGAAGAGCCCGGATCTCAATCCCATTGAGCATGTCTAGGACCTGTTGGATCGGAGGGTGAGGGCTAGGGCCATTCCCTACAGAAATGTCAGGGAACTTGCAGGTGCCTTGGAGGAAGAGTGGGGTAACATCTCACAGCAAGAACTGGAAAATCTGGTGCAGACCATGAGGAGGAGGTGCACTGCAGCACTTACTGCAGCTGGTGGCCACACCAGATACTGACTGTTACGTTTGTTTTTGACCCCCCCCCATTTGTTCAGGGACACATTATTCAATTTCTGTTAGTCACATGTCTGTGGAACTTGTTCAGTTTATGTCTCAGTTGCTGAGTTTATATAGCACAAAAAAAATGTTCCGCTATGGTTACAAGTAAAATTATCCCAACTTTGCACTATATAGAAAGAGGCACAGAGCCAGGGTCTCAGCACAGAGGGGTGGACTCGATGGGCCTTTCTGACCAAATCATTCAAAAAAAGGGTAGCTGATAGGTTTCAGTACCAAGGATAGCACACACCGCTCTACAAAGCGCAGTGGTCGTCAGCGCCATGGACAGCAGCACCAAGCAATGATTCATCGAAACCATTAATCACAGCGCATGAAGTGCTTGTTTAGCAGACAGACAGAGAAAGGTCTACATTCAGGTCTACTTTCAATGATAAGGTAGACACAGTGGTCTACAACAACAAAACAGGAACAGCGTAAATCAGGCAGGCAGGCAGTGTCTCACATGCAGGCAGGCAGGCAGGCAGGCAGGCAGGTTGTCAGGCAGGCAGGCAGGCACGCACGCACGCACGCACGCACGCATGCACACACACACACACACACACACACACACACACACACACACACACACACACACACACACACACACGGCCTGCCTGCCTATGGGTGCCAAGAGGTGATAAGCATGAGGCCCTGTATTAACATTCTGACTGCTTTCATCTCAACCAAAATGATATTTCACTCACCAGATTGTCTTTTGCTCAGCCGATGTAGCCATGTTGTAGTTTGATGTAGTCAAGTCCATTTGCTATTTCCATCATCTTGCATTCCATCGAACAATGTGCAAATTAAGGTCCTGTTTTAAACATCATACTCCTCTTCTTCATGTTGACAATCCTGCCAACTACTATGTCTTTGGGTATGTCAATGTCCCACGGAATAGATAGCAATGTTAGGATGGATAGTCTGTCCTCATTCACGCATGCATGCAAATAGGTATTCGCTCGGAACTGGCACTGCTGATGGGGATGATTTTGTAGATTCTATGGAGAATGGTCAGATTTGAATATGCTCGGTGCATGTTATTGGCAATGAGGAATGCTAGGACTGAGTCAGAGTTGAGATCCATGGCTAACTCGGAATATATTGTGCGGAAAGAGAAGAACTCATGCACAATTTCCTCAGGCTTGGAAATGTTTTCTGAGTAGAAATGTGCGAGCTGAAGCATGTTATTCTCTACATCAGGGTGTTCAAAATGCTTTGGATTGAGCACAGAGAACAGTCACGCCGTTTCTATGAAGTCGACAAATCGATTCTCAAACTGCCCCACAAAAACATTGAGTGTGCAATTGTGTACATCAGCTTTAAAAGCACCTTGTGCTTTCTGGAATTGGGTCATCCTCTGTTGTGTCGTTTTGTCGGGCCATCTCTTTAGCAGTGTTCCTCATCTTGTCAAAGGCCTCATCTGTGCCCGTCTGGCTGATCTTAGCCATGCAGTCCGTTAGATCCACTGCAGTGTTTACATTTATTGCATCCTTTTGCGGGTATAGTTAGAAAGCATGTAAACTCAAATGTGCTTATTGTTGAAAGCAGGCCATCAGCTTCAGAGGGCATCTTTGGTGTAGTATGGTTATGGTGCTTTATTTGGCACAGGGCTTCAAAGAGCCCAGGCAGGCTCTATATAACCAAATATGTTAATAACCTAACCCAAGATAGACCATGGCCTGTCGTTTCCAAGGGGAACAAATGAGTCATTGTGGGCAGAACAAGCAAGGAGCGAGATTCTATTAGTGCGTTCTAATATGTATTTGCGTATTTCCGTTAGGGAACGCCTACTCTGTGAAATGTGCACGTGCAATAACTCAGTTCGCCCTTGCACTCCTTCTAAACAACGTACATTTCAGAAACTTTGGTAAAGGGTAAAGTCGAAAAACCGTAGTCCACTCTGTTCATAACAGATTCTAGTTTTGGGAACAGAAAACTGCATTGAGAGCAAATGTTTCATCGATAAGAACATTTTCAGAATCCATCTCACTCCATCATCTCCCACTACTGGCCACTGGACTTCCTCTCACCACCATATTTGGTAGTGAGTGGAAACGCCTTAGCGGGTGCTTCATATTTATACATCCGGTGAAATATCTGTCTCATTGTTCTAGCTGTGGAATAACTGCTTCTGTGGCCTGTTTCCTGTAGGCCCACCTTGTGTCTGACAGGCTCTTCAGCGTGACAACGGGGATTGAATATGCAACCTGATACAGAGTCATGGGATTACGCCCATCCACCACCCGTGTCCACAACACCCTAGCAAAACCCAAGACACTTGACGGTAATAGCGCTCACTGTTGCCCCTAGTGGACGGGTTTTAACTTCAGTCTTGAGTGACCTGACTGTTTAAACCTTGGTAGGCTAGAAGTAAAAAGAAGTTCAGGGCCTCCAGTGTATAAAAAAACAACATTTGCGTTACACAAGAAACACGCGACATCCAGTAGAATTAAATTGAGGTTGTGTGCTACAGCAGTGCACAGTTCGAACAGTTCCTTTTTACTCTAGCTTGCAGTCCCTTTAAGTGTTCAGACATTGTTCTTACCCCATCACAGGCTTGGCCTCTCATAAGATTCACATCGGGACATTCCTCTGAATGTAACTTAGCTAGCTAGACATGACCTGACTTGAGCGACGTCGAGCTCACACAGGGTAGGCTACAAGTCAATCAAATATGACAAACATTCTTTTTTGAAAAAAATGTTCGATGAACAATGAAAGGTCTTGGCTAAAAACAATTTCTTTTCATTTAATTTTAGAATAATTTTCATCTTAATTTTGGTACTGTATGAAGTAGGCTATAAGTAAGATACCCCCCCCCAAAAATGTACTAACAAATGTAACTACATCAAATGTTTTTCTTTTAAAATCTTCACAGACAAGGGTCCCCTTACGAGGCCTATATGTGTATGGGCCCTTGGGTGGTTGCCCTATGCCCCCTAGCTCCGCTTCTGTATCAAACCTTTTGTATTTAGTGTGTATAGAAGCAATATATGCTACAGATGGGCAATGGGTAACCATTGGGAAGAAGAAGGAAGGAGAGAAAGGACTGAGAGAGGTCCCCTATTGCGTTCAAATCCAACAGAATAACCTGCAGCTGGCCTTGTGAAAATAAACCTCCACAAACATTCATCCGCATGAAGCTGAATCCTGGGGAATAGGGAGTATCGCTTAGGCCTTATTGTGTGGGGGATTGAGCCCCAGCTCAAATGTTCACAGAGCCCACACAATGTGAAGGGTTCGGTTATCATCTAAGACATCCGTTAAGTAAAGCTGAGCGAGGGAGGCCTTGTTGGGCCTGGGAGGTTGTTATCCTTTAGATGGGTTTGAAATACACAGGGGGGAGAGCGAGATGGGGAGTTTAACTGGAAGCGCAAAAACTTTTCTCCAGAATCTTTTATTCATCTTTGACCCAGTACAGAGGAGAAAAGGGGGAACTAGACAAAAATATGAGCAAGGGGTCAAGTAGTTTCTCAAAGAACGTCTGCTGCTGTCAATTTTATGGCGTAAAAACTCATTGTTAAAAAATACGTGTGCCCAAGTCCTTATTACCCTTTAACCTTGAAAACAACAATGCAACATCGCTCATCCCCTTAGCTGTTATTAAGCTTCCCCTGATTTTAACAGATAAACAAGCACCAATATAAAAGCGTCTGTTGTTTGTTGACGGGAATTTATCCAATGCCCACTTCACATTTTCCCAGTAATGGAAGGTCATCATCATTATGTCTCAATGTTGTGAGACAACCAAGGGAACAAGCGGGGCTTTTGAAATGGTACATCGAAGAACTTGTCTTCGTTTTTTTGTCTCAAAAAAGGTGCAGGAGCACTGCCACTTTTTCTAAGTGAAAAGATATATAGCAATCGCAACACAAAACACAACCACCAAGGCTTGGTCCTCAGCCAGGCCAACATAGAAATATAATTACCCAGATGACCCACCCTAGTCACACCCCGACCTAACCAACATAGAGAATAAAAAGCTCTCTATGGTCAAGGCGTGACATGTAAACGTTCCGGTGTTCACAATGTGGGCCAAGGTAATCACGAACCTTTGAGCTTTCATCCGCTGTGTAAACCAACGCTCATTGTGATATCATAAACAATCATTTATAAGTTTCAGGGTTAATAAGCACTATCAAAGTCCTGCTGTGACTTTCTAAAAAATAATCTAAAAGGGAGTAGCTTACAAGTATGCTACTTGAGCCCAAAGTATAAAGTTAAGGATAAATATGTTAATAATCAGAATTTTAAAAGGACTGTCTTGTCTTTTTTTTAGCTTGACACAATAAAGGTCTGCAATGTCACTTGCCTCCCATATTAAATAAGCTCTGAGGACATTTTTTTTAGCTGCTATTGTTCCTGGCCCTGTCCTCTGTTTTCTTTCTTGATTGCCTGTGAAAGGATACAGAGATATCCACCACAAGAGTCTGACAATAATTAACCACCATTCACGGCTCTGGCAAAGGATTTCATATGATGAAAACATCATGAATTAGACAGAGACTGCAGCCTTGCGGCTCTTGTAATCTTCTGCGATTGTGTCTGTTAATGTAATTGCAATTTTGAGCAGGACAGACCGTCCCCAAACCAAAGTGCCCCGCACGCCCATACTGTCGCGTCGCTTTGGTGACGGAGTATCTTTGACTGCTCGTTCATGCTGCCATCCCGGAGGAGAGAGAATCAGTCTCCTGTTATTTTGTTCTACTCCCCCACCATCTGGAATGTGAATAGTCAGACCCACCTGGACTGGGAAGTGACAGAAGTCCTCAGTGGAAAGTGTGGTTGATGAAAAAACACGGAGAGAGGAAAAGAGAGAAAAAAGAACACAGAGGGGAATTGAGATTGGGAAAAAGAGAGAAATATGAAGGCAGATGCTGCATCCAACCAGGTTCCCTGGCTTGTGGATGCCCCCACTCTCTCATTCTCTCTCACAGTGACAGGCGCAATTTGAACTCTCAGAAATAACATTCGAACACTGACTCAAAATGTTAGACCAAGTACAGGGTGGCCTGTCTCTATGTTTAACCCTACACATGCCAATTCAATCTGTTTACACCGTGAAAGCGGCCAGAGGTCTCTCCCTCTCGGCCAGACTCTTAACAAACTTAACACTTCACTTTTTGATATTTTCTGAGCACCCGATTCATATGGCTAAAACCTCAATTCACCCACCTGGATATCATCCTGTAAGAGGCTTAGGAATCGTGTTATAACCTCTCTCAGCCAAAATAAAGAGGAGGATTAGCTAAATAGAGGTGACTTGGACTCTGTGCATGTTTGGATTTATTCTAAAAAGTTCAAAAGTTCAGCAAGATGTTTTAGAGCCAGGAGTTTTCAGTGCTGCAGGGGGTTTAGGCTGGATCTGCTCCAACGTCACTGGCACTAACTACCTGTCGCCTTCAAATGTGCCTGGCCAGTTTTTTCATTCACACCCATGCAAACGCCCAGTTGGGATTATCAGAACCCGTGTACAAATGGTAATGATTACTTTGGGATTGAGGAACAACAAACCCAGACAGACATCACAAATGAATGTTCAATTACAACAACACTTTTAAGCTGTGGGCTTCGCAGTGCACTTGGGAGTAAAAAGGCATTCAAATCTACTAGAGAACATTATCATGAAATGCATTTGTGGTGTGTACTCTGCATCATAAGAAACACTTAGGGCATTTTCATACTCTTTTTAATCCCGGGGCGAACCGTCTCACATTTTCCCATTGGCATGTTCATCGTGGGGAAAGGTTTTCAACTCCCAGTTGACTCACCCTATTAAGGAACAGGGTTGGAATGTTTTCTCACTGTGTTGAATTGGGAGCTGCAGGATGAGGTATAAAACAAGCAACTAAGTAAATTGTAACAACTATTGATATAACAATGTGCTTCCATCAGTAAACCAACAAATGTACCACATATCAATACGTGTTTTACTTTATTTGAACTAAGGTGTCAGATACCTCTTTCTGTATGATGATGTGGAGCAATAGATTTTTGAGTTGAAATAACAAAGTTAGAATTGTGATGAGGTTATTATTTATTTTTTTACTCAAAAGAAACACTGCACAAATAGCTGAAAAGTAGAAGTGTATTTAAAAAGGAATGTTGGAGGAACATCTTTAGTTCTTGCAATTTGCGAACCGAAATAGAATGTTAGTGGAATGTTAATCCATAAATCTGGAGAAAATAACTACTATTACTTCAATCATTCAAATACTGAGCTATATTGTATGCTAAAAAATATTAAATTATACTATTTTATACTAATAATATAATTCATGGTGTCAATTACTATTCATTCAGGATAACCCATAATCACGGTAACATTAATATTCATGTAGAAGTGTTTACAAACATATTATATTCTTATTTACAATAAAAGTGACTGCAAAATGACACAATACATTATTTACCATTCATTTCTATTTGGCACAAAATCATCTAAAGCACAACGAAAACAAACTGCAAATGCATTCTACAAGTATGTAGCCATAATCTTGATGTAGTCATTGCGTGCTAGGAATATGGGACCAAATACTATGTTTTGAATCTTTAGGGGGCGTCAATCATTTTCCCGTACCTTTTTGAGAAATGATTTTCACATGTTCTCTTTCTCTGAGCAATTGTATAAGTGTGAAATAATATATCTCTATACATTTTTTTTTAGCACACAATATAGCTCAGTATTTGAATGACTTATTTTATACAGTCATTATTGCACATCTTTATCAAGGGTGTCTATACTGTTGTATCACACTGTACATTTTTTTGTCTTAGGGAAGCAGAGGGAAGCGAGGCCTCAAAGGAAATTAATTCCCATAACCAGTAAGAAGGTCCAGCATAATCCTCACTCACCTGCCGATATGGTGGCACAGTGACAGTATCATGCAGCAGACGCATTACTGAGCCAACCCTGGAAAATTGGGTCAATGGCAAGTCTATAGCGCTCGAGAGGCAATGAGATTCAGGAGGAAGATGTGAGTGAGCTTTCCTCTCGTCTGGCCTTTTCAATCTCCCCTCTAGCCTCTCTGGTGGACAGGGCTAGGACGGTTTAGTGCGGCTTGAATGAAGATGTAAGCTTATTGATTCATCTAACCACATTACTCTCTCTTCCACTTCAGGATTTATGAGATACAGCTTCAGCTGGGGTAAAATAGCAGCCAAAGATACATCTCGGTGAATGTTATGGTATTGTGACCAGGGCAGGAGATTACTGTGTTGGCTCAATATGTTGCTTTATGGTTCTTAAATTCTTGGTACAGTATTGTGACAAAGTGTGGTGTTTCACCTGAGGTAAACAGTAAGCGCCATGACATCATTGTCTTAACAGTTTTGATCAGGTTTCAGATGGCTAAAGGCTATGTGGTAAAATGATTGGTCTTATCCAGTTTGTGCAGAATCTTGTTGGAAAAAACGTATTTAAATTCACTTTACCCCCTAAAAAGGAGATTTCCATTTTTTAAAAAGTGCCTTGCTTGTCATTCTCAGTATTAGTGTCTGCCAATCTGCCCATAGCTAAAGACCATAGGAAACCTGGTAGTTGCCATACATACGATAAATGGTAGTAGTCTAAATGGAATATAATCTGTACTTCCTTTGAGTGAGCTTTTGAATAGCATCTGTGGCTAAAAAGGTGTTTGATTTAAGCACACATGCAGTAACTGTCGGTTAGATGGATTTTTGCCACTTTCCCAAAGTCCTATGCCAAATCTATAAGCTTGACTATGGCTATGCCTCTAAGAACAAATTCCCTTCATCTGAATATTTCAGGAAATGAGCGAGGTAAGACTGAACAATTTGTCTAATGGGCTTTGTTTATAATTAATCTCATCAAGCTGCACCAAGAGGTAATGTGGCTTTGAAATCTTTTTATAATCAACGCTGAATATCCCCAGCTTTAAATAAACATCAGATTTTGATAACGGAGGTTGCTGATAAGACTCTCAACAGCCCTTCAATCGCTCAGAGGGATTGAACCATACCTCAGCGTGATACACCGTGGGATCTGCTGACTTTGTTATGAGCTGGATGCTGACTTGTAATAATAAGAACTGAAAGGAGTGTGGCTGCCTAACTGCCGTTTCTAGCAGTCGACATCATTGTGTGTCTGTGTCTGTGTCTGTCTGTGTGTGGACTAGTGTGTGTGCGTGTGTGTGCGCGCGCCTGCATGTGTGTGTGATATGAGATTGTGATTGCACAGGCTGTTGTCCAGGGCAGACACTCGTCATCCTCCAGGTCTGTCTGAGGGATTGGATTGTTGGCCCACTCCACCCTGCCACTGCATTGATAACATCCAGTAATCAAAAAAAGCACTATTGACTCAGCCGATATTGCCAGTCATTCACATTGGCAGAAGTCACTGGCCACCCTCTCTGGCCACCTGGGTGTGGTAATGGGTGATAAAAGAGAAAAAGGATTGTTAAATGCATACTCCTCTGAAAGCCTTTTTATTCCGTTTTGACAAATGTCTATCGGAATCCCCTCAACAACCGCTGCACCACTGGAAAAGCGGAGAGCTTTAAGATCACTTCTGCTCAATTATAAAAATGGAGCCCACTGTTAAACCATTAATCAGTGGGAGAGTGGCATGAGACGTCAGCTAGACAGTGGACACTAGTAAGGGGAGAGCTGACAGGATGGGGGGGGGGCGTCTTCTCACAGAGGCCAGCAGGGGGCACTGTGACTCCTGACAGTGCCATGGTGATGAAGGGGGCTTATCGAAATTCAGAGTGCTTGTGTATATGTACATGTTTGGTATTCCGCTTGTGCTCCTCCCGTTGATGTCTCTTCGCTCCATTCAATCCCTGCTGCTTCTCTGGGATGTGAAGTAAAGCCCCACTGGCACACCACTCATTTCAATGTGGAGTATTGGGTAATATTTGGTTGATACGTTGATCAATGACGTCACAACGCAATTTTCACCCACTCAAAAAGACAGCCAAAAGTTTGTTGAATCCACAGTGTCATCACAATGCATTCAACCATCTAAAAGCACAACCAAATTTTCTATGGAAACTCAATGACCTGATTTTTGGTTTGGTTGTCACCTAAATGTGTTATCCTTGCACTTTTAACAATTTCAAAAGCAGAACAAAGACAAAATGGGAATACAACAGCTTAATGTGTTATCACTGTGAATCATCTAATAGCACAACCAAATGACCTGGACTGCAGTTGAGATTACATTCAAATAGAGTCAAGTACAAGATTATTCAAGCATTTGCGAAGATTTCCACAGGCCTGCAACCTTTGCATGCTATCTTGAACATGCACACTTTATATGATGACACAAGACATCTATTGTTCCAGTAACCTCAGAATGTGGCCATGATGTGTTAGACATTTTAAGGTTGAATCTAAACTGTTGACATTCGTTTGTAAGATAGCCTGAACTGTTTGTTATTTGCTGTATTACAAAGGTAATATTGAGTTTGGTTGTATTTGGTTGACAACGCAACCAAATATCAACATTTAAAAGGAGATGTATCTTCTGCTTGGATAGTTCCCCATGAGCCACTGGCTTAATCCTATTCTTTAATTTGCATTTTTTTCTGTTGAGATGGAGAAGTGAATCTAACATATACATTCTTAACTTGTTGACAAGTTAATAGGCTGTTTACTGTATTTCAGAAGCAATATTGAATATTATTTGGTTGTCAACACAACCAACCTTATCAACATTTGAAAGAGATGTATCTTCTGCTAGGATAGTTCCGTCTCTGCCACCGAGTCTAGCTTTAATTCAAGTTTGTCTACAAATTAATAATTGATATTTTGGATTCATACAGTTTGACACGAGTTTGACGCCAGGCCTATACAGTTGAAGTCGGAAGTTTACATACACTTAGGTTGGAGTCATTAAAACTCGTTTTTCAACCACTCCACAAATGTCTTGTTAACAAACTATAGTTTTGGCAAGTCGGTTAGAACATCTACTTTGTGCATGACAAATTTTTCCAACAATTGTTTACAGACAGATTATTTCACGTATAATTCACTGTATCACCATTCCAGTGGGTCAGAAGTTTACATACACTAAGTTGACTGTGCCGTTAAACAGCTTGGAAAATTACAGAAAATGATGTCATGGCTTTAGAAGCTTCTGATAGGCTAATTTACATAATTTTAGTCAATTGGAGGTGTAACTGTGGATGTATTTCAAGGCCTAACTTCAAACTCAGTGCCTCTTAGCTTGACATCATGGGAAAATCAAAAGAAATCAGCCAAGTTGAAAAATTGTAGACCTCCACAAGTCTGGTTCATCCTTGGGAGAAATTTCCAAATGCCTGAAGGTACCACGTTCATCTGTACAAACAATAGTACGCAAGTATAAACACCATGGGACCTGAACGTACTTTAGTGCGAAAAGTGCAAATCAATCCCAGAAAAACAGCAAAGGACCTTGTGAAGATGCTGGAGGAAACAGGTACAAAAGTATCTTTATCCACAGTAAAACGATTTCTATATCAACATAACCTGAAAGGCCGCTCAGCAAGGAAGAAGCCACTGCTCCAAAACCGCCATAAAAAAGCCAGACTATGGTTTGCAACTGCACATGGGGATAAAGATCGTACTTTTTAAAAATGTCCTCTGGTCTGATGAAACAAAAATATAACTGTTTTGCCATAATGACCATCCTTATGTTTGGAGGAAAAAGGGGGAGGCTTGCAAGCCAAAGAACACCAACCCAACCGTGAAGCACAGGGGTGGCAGCATCATGATGTGGGGGTGCTTTGCTGCAGGAGGGACTGGTGCACTTCACAAAATGGATGGCATCATGAGGTAGGAAAATTATGTGGATATATTGAGCAACATCTCAAAACATCAGTCGCAAATGGGTCTTCCAAATGGACAATGACCCCAAGTATACTTCCAAAGTTGTGGCAAAATGGCTTAAGGACAACAAAGTCAGGGTATTGGAGTGGCCATCACAAAGCCCTGACCTCAATCCCATAGACAATTTGTGGGCAGAACTGAAAAAGCGTGTGCGAGCAAGGAGGCCTGCAAACCTGACTCAGTTACACCAGCTCTGTCAGGAGAAATGGGCCACAATTCACCCAACTTATTGTGGGAAGCTTGTGGAAGTCTACCCAAAGCGTTTGACCCAAGTTAAACAATTTAAAGGCAATGCTACCAAATACTAATTGAGTGTATGTCAACTTCTGACCCATTGGAATGTGATTAAATAAATAAAAGCTGACATTTCACATATTTAAAATAAAGTGGTGATCCTAACTGACCCAAGACAGGGAATTTTTACTAGGATTAAATTTCAGGAATTGTGAAAAAGTGAGTTTTAATGTATTTGGCTAAGCTGCATGTAAACTTCCGACTTCAACCGCACGTATGATGGATAAGGTATCTTTACATAAAATTTGCACTCTGTTAAATCTATTCTTTGGAATGACTTGATAGCAACAGTGACTCTATTAAGTAGAGATCTCTCAACAATCATTCTCACGATGGCACATTGGGAGTAGTTAGTGACAAATATCTTAGCAGAACTGGCCATGGTTTAAACCCTGTATGTGAGACCAAAAGGATAGCTATAGATAGATCAACTCTCCAGTAGGAGATGCTGCCCAGATGCTTTCTTTTATAGTGGATATTATGTTGAAGACCTGACGTTTTTTCAAAGTTACAAATTCAACATATTTTATAAGGTTTGTCTATGTTGAAAATTGGTTACCATGATTACATAATCCTGTGATTTAAATTTCACCAAACAACAGTTTACTTTGATGACTTTTTTCAAATCCATTGTATTTTCCACGTAGATTCCACATCACAATACACTGACAAATTATGTTGAAACAACGTTAACTTAACCAGTTTGTGCTCAGTGGCCACCTAAAGCCTGCCTGTTTATATTCTTCCTCCAGCAAGATGTTGAGCTCACTACAATCTACTGGTAGAAAATGTTTCTTTAATTGAATTCCATAAAAAAAGTGATGAATATAAAATGTCCACTGTTGATTGAGATAGATTGTACATTCTCTGTAAAGGCACACGCTCATGATCTTATGAAATAGCATGACATCCAAGCCCTTTCCCCTGCAAAGAGAACTCCCGAGCACCCTCCCTGCTCTGCTCACTTGTTAAAGAGACTCATTTAAATATTCCTCCTTCTGACTGCAGGCCTGTGCACCCACTGAGGAGGTAATCCACTTTACACGTGGGCTAATAAGCAACGCTTCCTCTCCTACTCTCTACTCTGCTCTCCGGATCTGTGGTGATGAGCACAATTATTCCGTTGTGTCCCAGTTTAATCCACTCGCTCTTGTTAGCTCTTGATGGTTTCTCAACCCCTTGGTGTGTTTGTTATTTTTTTCTCTCACTCTGCTCTTATTTGTGTTGGCAGCAGGGGGATCCCACCATCTCATGAATATCAATAGCACGATTGATTGTCAGCAGGTCCTTGTGGAGTAGGAAAAACTACATGTCGATTCCCTTCTGTCGTATAATGACACAGAAGAGAGGCGTCTCGATTGAAGAAATTAGAAGGATTTTCTGATTGTATGTCTAAGGAAGAAAGTAGAGGTCATAGAATGTTGTAATTGCTGTCTCTTCTTTTTTCGTTTGAATGTTTCGTCATGGGTCCCTAGCATGTTGTTTTGACTTTTGTCATCATGACTGCAGTTACTGTACTGTGCGCTGCAGCATTGAGAGATAACTGCAGTGCTATCTCAGAAATACGTAATAAATCCCCATGTTCCCAATCTCCTTATCTCCTCAGCCTTATCACTCTCACCCCTCCTCTCTTTTCTCTCTTCCCTCCTCCTTCTCTCTCAAGATATCCACTCTCTTCCTCATGCTGCACCCCTTCCCTCCTCCCTGTCAGTGCAACAGTTTGTGCATAGGATGCAGCGGCTTCTCGAAAAAGCGGCATGCCCTTCGTTAATACGCAAGTCTCACATCCCGAGCTCTCCTCATCGCTGCTTTATCCTACATTCCACTTGTTGTTTTTTCCCCCTCCCCTCTCCCTTGCTGCTCTATAAATCATTGGTTGTGAACGTTGCTGGGGCTCAGGTCCAGGGGCTGGAGGCTGGAGGCTGGGAGTGGGTGGCGGGGGAGTAAGGCTGGGAACTGTTTCCCGGGGAGGGATTGACTGTCTGAATTCTGGGCTGAGGTGGAGTCTGCTCTTGTTTCCCTCTAACGCCTATGTATGCCAAAGACGTACCCTCATAAAGAAGGAGGGAGAGGTAGACATGAAGGGAATCATGGTGTACACGATTATCTTTTCTTTTGGTGCTGCACTTACCTTCTTTTTCCTCCATGTTTTATATTATCATGTGCTATCTTTTTTTTGTGTGTTTTCTCTGTCTTCTTTCATGTCATGGCTGCATTAAGAGGAGGCTATAAATTGATTGAGGGAGTTTGGGGTTTTGGATATTTATTCGTGGTGACTGTGGAGAGGGCTATTGGAATCTTTGAAAGTGGGCCATGCTAAGTGCATGAGCGCCCAGGGACAGTTGTGCAACAAACACTTTGTGTAAC
Organism: Oncorhynchus mykiss; assembly: GCF_013265735.2. Lineage (NCBI taxonomy): Eukaryota > Metazoa > Chordata > Actinopteri > Salmoniformes > Salmonidae > Oncorhynchus > Oncorhynchus mykiss. The sequence continues at coordinate 20,045,377 of NC_048590.1, forward strand.
AGTCCAGAAATGTGTGAAGTAATGTAATCGCACGTGGAGAAAGTAAAATAAATAACATAATAAAACAAAATGCATTCAGAATCGGGATGAATTATGATTTGTGTTTAAATTGCCATTCATTATGACAAATGTGGTATCAGTCGCTAGACTGTTATAACAATATCTGATTAAACATCATACAGAAGACCCATTTAATTATATATATTTTTTAAATGAAGCATGAAATGAACAAAATATAAATGGGGTCGATGGAACAGAGTACAAATTCAGAAAGGCTCATATTTCTGAGCCAACTCATCCAGCATTGAGCTGGATTAGAGACTCCAACATTTCTGAGGGTCACCTCTGCACAAAGTCATAATATACATCACCAACACTAGCTTTACAAAACATTAAGAACACTTTACTAATATTTAGTTGCATCCGCTTTTTCCCTCAGAACAGCCTCAATTCGTCAGGGCATTGACTACAATGCATCCAACAGTTGTGTCTAGTTGGCTGGATGTCCTTTGGGTGGTGGACCTGCTTGTATGATTTCACATGGAGTATCTACTATTTAGTTTCCCACACCACTCTCACACTCTCTACACGATATACAGTGGGGCAAACATGTATTTAGTCAGCCACAAATTGTGCAAGTTATCCCACTTAAAAAGATGAGAGAGGCCTGTAATTTTCATCATAGGTACACTTCAACTATGACAGACAAAATTAGAAAATAAATCCAGAAAATCACATTGTAGGATTTTTTAAATGAATTTATTGGCAAATTATGGTGGAAAATAAGTATTTGGTCACCTACAAACAAGCTAGATTTCTGGCTCTCACAGACCTGTAACTTCTTCTTTGAGAGGCTCCTTTGCCCTCCACTTGTTACCTGTATTAATGGCACCTGTTTGAACTTGTTATCAGTATAAAAGACACCTGTCCACAACCTCAAACAGTCACACTCCAAACTCCACTATGGCCAAGACCAAGGAGCTGTCAAAGGACACCAGAAACAAAATTGTAGACCTGCACCAGGCTGGGAAGACTGAATCTGCAATAGGTAAGCAGCTTGGTTTTAAGAAATCAACTGTGCGAGCAATTATTAGGAAATGGAAGACATACAAGACCACTGATAATCTCCCTTGATCTGGGGCTCCACGCAAGATCTCACCCCATTTGGTCAAAATGATCACAAGAACGGTGAGCAAAAATCCCAGAACCACACGGGGGGACCTATTGAATGACCTGCAGAGAGCTGGGACCAAAGTAACAAAGCCTACCATCAGTAACACACTACGCTGCCAGGGACTCAAATCCTGCAGTGCCAGACGTGTCCCCCTGCTTAAGCCAGTACATGTCCAGGCCCGTCTGAAGTTTGCTAGAGAGCATTTGGATGATCCAGAAAAAGATTGGGAGAATGTCATATGGTCAGATGAAACCAAAATATAACTTTTTGGTAAAAACTCAACTCGTCGTGTTTGGAGGACAAAGAATGCTGAGTTGCATCCAAAGAAAACCATACCTACTGTGAAGCATGGGGGTGTAAACATCATGCTTTGGGGCTGTTTTTCGGCAAAGGGACCAGGACGACTGATCCGTGTAAAGGAAAGAATGAATGGGGCCATGTATCGTGAGATTTTGAGTGAAAACCTCTTTCCATCAGCAAGGGCATTAAAGATGAAACGTGGCTGAGTCTTTCAGCATGACAATGATCCCAAACACACCGCCCGGGCAACGAAGGAGTGGCTTCGTAAGAAGCATTTCAAGGTCCTGGAGTGGCCTAGCTAGTCTCCAGATCTCAACCCCATAGAAAATCTTTGGAGGGAGTTGAAAGTCCATGTTGCCCAGCAACAGCCCCAAAACATCACTGCTGTAGAGGAGATCTGCATGGAGGAATGGGCCAAAATACCAGCAACAGTGTCCGAATAACTTGTGAAGACTTACAGAAAACGTTTGACCTCTGTCATTGCCAACAAAGGGTATATAACAGAGTATTGAGATAAACTTTTGTAGGTGACCAAATACTTATTTTCCACCATAATTTGCAAATTAATTAATTAAAAATCCTACAATGTGATTTTCTGGATTTTTTCCCCTCATTTTGTCTGTCATAGTTGAAGTGTTCCTATGATGAAAATTACAGGCCTCTCTCATCTTTTTAAGTGGGAGAACTTGCACAATTGGTGGCTGACTAAATACTTTTTTGCCCCACTGTATACAATATAATCAACCAAAAAACATGTGTACTGAATTACATTTTCTCTAAGTTTAGAGAGCTCTATATCTCTAAAATGTGACTCTACAAGGTGTTGAAAGCGTTCCATAGGGATGCTGGCCCATGTTGACTCCACTGCTTCCCACTGTTGTCAAGTTGGCTGGATGTCCTTTGGGTGGGATCACTCTTGATACACATGGGAAACTGTTGAACGTGAAAAACCTAGTAGCGTTGCAGTTCTTGACACAAACCAGTGCGACTGGCACCTACTACAATACCCAGTTCAAAGGCACTTAAATCTTTTGTCTTTTCCATTCACCCTCAGAATGGCAAACATACACAACCCATTTCTCAATTGTCTCAAGGCTTAAAAACCCTTCTTTAATCTGTCTCCTCCCCTTCATCAACACTGATGTGAAGTGGATTTAAGAAGTGAGATCAATAAAGGACCATAGCTTTCGTTTCACCTGGATTCACCTGGTCAGTCTATGTTATGGAAAGAGCATAATGTTCATGATGTTTTGTGCACTCACTGAATATTAAAATGGTCGTGAATAAATGCATGCTAAAACAACACTTCAGCCTGGATTACCATAAACTATTCACCCGGCAGTATTGACCATTACAAAGCAGGGCCTCTCCTAGAGAGTGAGGGATTTTTAATGACCTCCAATACTAGAGAAGGCATGCCTGCGTCACAAGTCTTAACCTGTCCTCTAGACATATCTCAGAAGTCCCTTTGCATCAGTTGAAATGGTGCGGCTTCAGCTTCAGGTGACGAGTCCGAGTAAGATGCCAGCATTAGGAGATGCAGCCCCTGAGAGCTAGTCAATATCTATCAGTTATTATGTTTGAAAGAAACACTGACGTTGCTCTGGGCTGAAGCCAAAGGAACACCTATGAGAAAACAAACTGAACCAGAGAAATGTGTCAGGCTTAGTTCTTGTTGTTGACGCTTGCTGTATTTTGAAGAAAACAGATTAGTAAATGAACAATGGATAGCGTTAAAGGGTCCTGCCACTACTGTCATAAGGATAATATAAAAACCATCACACAGTTATAAAGTAAGCAAACCACGTCACTGCCTTGATGCAATAACGGGAAACGCTCTAAACGGTCTTGTTGCTTGTAATCTCTGCTTCCATCATCCAATTAAAATCTGTGTTCCAGGTAAAACAGCTGTAGAAAGTACCTAGAAAATGAATTATAGCAGTCAACGATTAAAACATTCTCCAATTATATCGGTAACATTTAACCCAGGGCTTAATTCACAATCACACACATATTAATATCCGCCAGGATCTGTAATTCCAGGTGACATCATCTTGTCTTTGTTTGAGTTTGCAAGTCCTCGCTACTGGCTGTGTGGCAACATAGGAATGCATGCATGTGGGGTGGGGTCTGTCATATAGAGCAGCAGTGAACTAATGCATAGGGAGAAAATACCCCCCCCCCCCCTCCCCCATTGCAGGCCGAAATTCTATGTTTTGCTTGATTGATTTTAGATTAGGCGTTTAATGAAAACAGACTGTTTGGAGAAAGTGCTCCGTTGCTGTCAGTTTATCAAAGGCTCTGTCTTGGCAGGAATGGAACCGCTGTGTGGCCCCATTAAACGGAGCAAGGAGAAAGCAGGAAGCTCAAGGCTGATAGCAAACTCACTCGGACAGATAATAGTACAATTATGTTCCTTTCCATCACCAAGAGAGTTTGTTTAAAATGGAGCGACCCACACAGAAACATAATTAAACACTAAGATTCATTGTCAGTGTAAATGGAGGATTCCTCCTATTGTTTGTGTGCATGTGACTCGATGAATCAAATGAATCCAAACAGATTAGAATACCAAATTCTATGTGTGGGTGTGAGTGTGTATTATTGGAGGGATGGAGAGATGATTTTGGGTGGACCACAACAACACAGCAAATTTGCGGGTGTTAAAATCTAAGTTGTTGAGGTAAAAAGTGTTAGCGTTATATCTGAGTTTTGATTCTAGTGGGTTAACACCAGTGGGATTGAAATTGATGCCACCTGCAGTGAATAAATGAAGTGGTATTTGAATCGCAGTGGAATCAACACCACATGGAGTTAATTTCCGTTGACTCTGAGTGAAAAAGACAAACGAGGAGCTTCATTAGAATAGTTTATTTCAATATCCATGTTTCTGCATGAACATTACTTGATTAACTGAGTTCATACTACACAAAGGTAAATAAAACATTTCAAAACTAATTCAATCTGTAAGTGGTTGGACTTATTTCACCCATGGTGAGATGGTTGTTCCAGTTTAGAGGTTTTAGGTAGTCTCATTTATCAATCTTGCCTATCATTCTCACTGCAGATTAAACGTTCTAACGTTCTAACTGATATCCTAACTCTGGCTGAATTCCATTAGGAATTATATACCATTTTACAAAACAGCATAATGTGACATGCCAATGTGGCCTGCAAACCAGGAGTTTCAGGCCACTGTGTTAGGTTAAAACTAGGCTGTCGAAGTATGGTATTGTCAATAAAGTAATGCATTGTCATAAATAAGGCTACAGGACTGAAGGCAATCAAATGCATCATGTCTCTGTCACTAGCAAACACATTCATGTTTGGTAGTGGTACCTCTAAAATTCCCCCAAAAGGCAATCTGGGAAATAAATATGCAAATAAGGCTTTACACTCTACAAGGTTAAAAACAGCACCCCAAAACAAGTTACTGTAACACCACAGGTGTTAATTCCCTAAAACTGAGAAAATGTAACAGCATTAGGTCTAATAAAGTGTTAATTATTTAAAACATTTAGTGGGGGAATTGCAACACCAATGATATTAGGGACCCAACACTCTTGAGGTGATAGTTTATCAACACTTTACATTTTTTAATTTAACACTATTTTGGTTGGTCACATATTTAACACTAAGAAAGTGTTACATTTAACACTATGGGTGTTAAAATTCAGATCTCAAATCTTCTGTGCATGGAGAGAGAGTTTAGGTGCACAAAAGTATTGAGCACAAGGAAATAAATATTATCCACCACAATGTGAACATTCTGTGAACATTTCTCACATCTATGCAACAGTCCCAAGGAATTTCCCTTGTAAACATAGGCTCATTATGGACTTGTTGCTTTAACACTGGGATTTTCAGACCCATGTGTTAATATGAATTGCAGAGTGTCTACAAAAGACAAGGGAATGGCTTTACTTGAAAAGATAGATGGAGGACCTTGCCAGGTGTTTAAAAACATGGTGACCAATACATCAGACTGCCCCCAAAGCTCTTGATCAAGGCTGAGCAAGGATTGGGTAATCCCGCCACAAAGTCTTTATAGAAAGCCAAGGAAAATGTCATCGTCTCCCTGGCACCAGTCAACTCCCTGAGAATATATCTGAATCCCAGCTGGACCACATCCAACACAGTCCGATTTATAAAATCAGCTCTGTGCCAGACAATTAGGTGACATTTAGACTCCGACCTGAAGGGACACATTCTTGATTGAAGTCCACCCGTTACTGAAAAAATGGACCACAATCTGGATAATCCACAATACTTCCAAGACAAATGGCTCCAAATCATTTAAGAATCCTGTTGCCTTGTCTTTTGTTAGGATGGATTGAATCTTCCAGTCTACTGGTGTATAGAGAGATGCTGGAGCAAACTTTGATCCCAAATATGTCTGCGAACGAGGGAGTGTGTTTGTGTGAGGGATGGTGAAGTTGAGATCTGTTTGAAAGTTCACGTAGCAGAGTCATTTTAAAAAAGATATATTTTTAAGCCTATTAGCTACACTTTATTCACACACTATCATGAACTTTCTTGCAGTTGTCTTTTAATTAATTGGAAAACAACAGCTATCTTTAATCATGGCGAGTCAAACTGAATAGAAATTAAGAGTGAGCTGGCACAGTTAAAAGTTTGGCTTTACATACTGATTGGTTTCATTCAACCGCTCTCAATACTACAGCAGACTTCCTCATTGATTTTGGGTCAAATTCAGGCATAACAGGCCTCCCGGGTGGCGCAGTGGTTAAGGGCGCTGTACTGCAGCGCCAGCTAGGCCACCAGAGACTCTGGGTTTGCGCACAGGCTTTGTCGCAACCGGCCGCGACCGGGAGGTCCGTGGGGCGACGCACAATCGGCCCAGCGTCGTCCGGGTTAGGGAGGGTTTGGCCGGTAGGGAAATCCTTGACTCATCGCGCACCAGCGACTCCTGAGGCGGGCCGGGCGCAGTGCACGCTAACCAAGGTTGCCAGGTGCACGGTGTTTCCTCCGACACATTGGTGCGACTGGCTTCCGGGTTGGATGCGCGCTGTGATAAGAAGCAGTGCCGCTTGGTTGGGTTGTGTATCGGAGGACGCATTACTTTCGGGAGTTGTAGCGATGAGACAAGATAGTAGCTACTAAACAAATTGGATACCACGAAATTGGGGAGAAAAAGGGGTACAAAAAATAAAAAATAATTCAGGCATAACAGCGACCTCTCACAGAAGTCATTGATGTCGTTACGTTGTATTAGTTAATGTGACGACTGTTGCTCATCGAATGTTTACCTGAATTAACTGAATCAAGCAATTATTAACTCATTAACCTGGGGCACCATGGGAAAACTAGTTTTTATTGAGTTTCTATTTCCCAAATTAACCCAAAGAATATCAGAATATTGCAGAACAGCTGCTAATTAACCAGTTGCCTCTAACAATCTCGTTCTGAATGTCGTATAGCCCGTGAATCTGCACGGACCCGGGTCCCACCAATGAATTCATACCACACCAATCTTAGTTTAAAATGTATTTACTAAAAGGCTAAAATGATGATAAAAGATACACACAGACAAAACACATTATAGGCTATTGATTAGAACTTAGTATAACGGGCCAACACACTATGACGCTTGTTACCCACAATGGGAATTTCAAAAGAGAGAGAAAAAAGAAAGTACACAAGAGAAATATACAGTGGGTGAATTTGTCAGCTATGCCATTCTAACCCTAGCCTTGCCCCAAACTGCCGCTCTTATGGGTCAGAATATAGTGATGTAATTACGTGGGGATGATCTCCGAGGATTCTCTGCGTGGACCGTTCCGCTGTTCGATGACGCACTTCTCCTGTGCACCTCCCTGCTCGTCCTCCCGGTGTCAGTGTCCTTTTTGGCTTAGGAGTCTGTTCCCTCACCCTTTTCTCTGGAAGGGGTCTTCTGAGGACAGACAGCTCTGTAGCTCAGAGCTCACAGCATAGAAATGAAACCCTTTAGATACCACGATTCGATCAGAGATGGAGGCTAGGTGGTTCAACTTGAATTCACCCGCTTAGACGCAGCTACTCATCCATAGCTTGGGTAGAAAAGGATTTCTTTGTCCTCAAACTTGCGTTGCGTTCTGGGTTCGTTTACTTTTTTAGACCTCACTGCAGCTGGGGTCACGTAGTCCTCCTATAAATTCTATACTCACGGGTTTTATACCCTTGGGTCAGAAGTGGGCGTAGCCGCCTTTAGGGTAATTCTCTGGGCGTACCAAGTTAATGAGGCAAGGTCCAGATTTTTATCAAATCCAATTTTAGACAACTAACTTAACATTTCATCTTCCCCAAAACATTATCTTTGATTTGGATATTTTCCTTACAACGTACAATGTATAAACATACTAGGAAAACCCTTCACATTACAATGTTTTCGTAATAACGTCATCTATTAACCTTTAATAACAAAACAAAAATGACATACATTTTCATATTCCATCTATCGTCATGCCCACCATTGTGGCTGACGGAAACCATTTGTTCCAAAGTCCCTTTATTTCATGTTTAATGTTCTGAGGCTGGTTCTCCATAGTAACAGGACAAAGGAATTTGTCTGTGGCCTGAGATTTACCAGGGGCGTGAGGGGCCATAAAACCCACCACATCTTCAGACCCCTAGATCTCTCCTCCTCTGTTGGGGTTGAGAGATAATCTGTAGGGTTGTGGTCTCCTGTAACCTGACCTGATCAGGACAGTCATGACATTGACCTGCGAATCCGAGATGTGTTTCACTTGTGGGCGTGGTAGCAAAACAACCTTTATTTGCATGCAATTGAAATATATTAATATGCATTACCATTTCTCCCGACAGTGGAATAACTGCTCTGGCATGCTGCATGAATCAGAGACGTACTTCACCCGCACCCTGCCGAAAGAGCGGTACAGGGTGCCGAACTATCGTCAAAAGTCAGACGAGACGCACTTAATTGTTTCAGACGGCACTCTATCCCCACTCTTCCAAATAGAAAGTTACATATTTTTTTGTGGGGTGCGGTGATAGAGCAGTGTTTGAACTAGGGTTAAGACTGGCCAAGAATTCCTGGAAATGGGGTTACTGCTCCGTGACTGCTTTTTGCCTTTGGGGCATGTGAGAACTAGATATTTTCAAGGTTATGCAAAACAAACAAAACTATAAGAATGCCATAAGTTAATAAACTGACATAGAATCGCTGAATCAACTTCCCTTGCCGTACTACTCCCTAAAATTCTACTTTCCTCCATCCTTGCCTTGGGGTTGTTTTCTCTCTGCTAGACTCTGCATAGCCACTGACATGCCACAGACAGCCCTGCTTTAAATAAATGCCTGCTGGCAGTGTATCATCGAGACGCTGTGTACAGATAGGCAATCCTTCGCTGCCCAAGAAAACCAAATCCTTCAAGCTTTGTTATCATGGAGCACTGGTGTTGGTGGAGTTCTGATCAGAGATAGTGAAGGAATGATGGAAATAAGTAAGGAGCAGGAGAAGGACCAAAATTGTAATTGCCCACAGCAAAGTAAAACATACAGTACCATTCAAAAGTTTGGGATCACTTTGAAATGTGCTTATTTTTGAAAGAAAAGCACATTTTTGTTGTCCATTAAAGTAACATCAAATTGATCAGAAATACAGTGTAGACATTGTTAATGTTGTAAATTACTATTGTAGCTGGAAACGGCTGATTTTTGATGGAAGATCTGCTTAGGCGTACAGAGGCCCATTATCAGCAACGATCACTCCTGTGTTCCAATGGTATGTTGTGTTAGCTTATCCAAGTTTATAATTTTAAAAGGCTAATTGACCATTAGAAAACCCTTTTGTGTTTATGTTAGCACAGCTGAAAACCGAAGTAATAAAACTGTCCTTCTTTAGACTAGTTGAGTATCTGGAGCATCAGTATTTGTGGGTTCAATTACAGGCTCAAAATGGCCAGAAACAAAGTACTTTCTTCTGAAACTCATCAGTCTATTCTTGTTCTGAGAAACAAAGGCTATTCCATGCGAGAAATTAAGATCTCGTTCAACGCTGTGTACTACTCCCTTCACAGAACAGCACAAACTCTCTAACCAGAATAGAAAGAGGAGAGGGAGGCCCCAGTGCACAAATGAGCAAGAGGACACGTACAATAGAGTGTCTAGTTTCCTCAACTGGCAGCTTCATTTAATAGTACCCGCAAAACACCAGTCTCCATGTCAACATGAAGAGGCGACTCTGGGATGCTGGCCTTCTAGGCAGAGTTCCTCTGTCCAGTGTCCATTTGCCCATCTTAATCTTTTCTTTTTATTGGCCAGTCTGAGATATGGCTTTTTCTTTGCAATTCTGCCTAGAAGGCCAGAATCCCGGAGTCGCCTCTTCACTGTTGAGGTTGAGACTGGTGTTTTGCAGGTACTATTTAATGAAGCTGCCAGTTGAGGACTTGTGAGGCGTCGGTTTCTCAAACTAGACACTCTAATGTACTTGTCCTCTTGCTCAGTGAAATAGCCTTCATTTCTCAGAACAAGAATAGACTGACGAGTTTCAGAAGAAAGTTCTTTGTTACTGGCCATTTTGAGCCCGTAATCGATCCCACAAATGCTGATGCTCTAGATACTTAACTAGTCAAAGAAGGCCAGTTTTCAGCTGTGCTAACATAATTGCAAAATGGTTTTCTAAGGATCAATTAGCCTTTTATAATTATAAACTTGGATTAGCTAACACAACGTACCATTTGAACACAGGAGTGATGGTTGCTGATAATGGGCCTCTGTATGCCTATGTACGTAGATATTCCATAAAAGAATTTGCCGTTTCCAGCTACAGTAGTCATTTACAACATTAACAATGTCTACACTGCATTTCTGATCAATTTGATGTTATTTTAATGGACAACAAATGTGCTTTTCTTTCAAAAACATGGACATTTATAAGTGACCCCAAACTTCTGAACGGTAGTGTATATATTAAACACCACATTCAGGGATGGACAGCACAAGGGGGTGTGCATCGGAGGTTTCATCTATGTGGGGGGGCAGGTATTCAAATAAGGCTAGAGGAGTATGGACTGGAAATATTACCACCACCCACAATAACTGATTTCAGCCAGGAGGCTTTCATGGTCAGATCACGCAGTCAGTAAAAAACACACCTGGCCCTACTAATAACCAATGACCTATTCCAATTAAAGCAGAATTCTACAAAATGAATGATTTATCACCACAAACAATCAGACTGATGACCCTGCCAATGTCACATGACCTGGCAAGTCTGTGTGGCATTTTCTGTGCGATAAGAGGATAAAAGGGGTCATTTAGGGGACAATGACCCAAATGTTTGTCTCATTATTCAAAACACGCAGGGTCGAATCTAATCTTGAATCCAGATCACCTTCCAAGTGCTGTGTGGCTTAGACCTACGGCATATTTTCAATATCCGTCTCCTTTATTTAATTAAAGCTCTCTTATCATGGCTACACATTATCTTGACAGTATGTAGCTATGGATATGAAACTAATAACGGGGTCCAACATAGCAAGGTGACATGGAAGTTCTCTCTCTTTCAGTTCTGTTCTTTCGGCACAGTTGCATTCCTATGACCTTGACATGGACAAGTGTGTTATTACAATATTAATTGGCAAGTGTAATGCAGCTAACTTAACAAGTGATTGTTTGGGTGCATAACAGATTAGTTGACAGTGAAATAGCACAACTCTAAATGACAGATCCAGTTAATGATCATCATCCACTGCCGAGTATAAAGAGAGTTGAGGCTCTTTGTGGTGACATTTTTGACCCACTGTACTGAGTGTACTGAACATTAGGGACACCTGCTCTTTCCATGAAGTAGACTGACCAGGTGAAATCTATGATCCTTTATTGATCTCACTTGTTAAATCCACTTCAATCAGTGTAGATGAAGGGGAGGAGACGGGATAAAGAAACGATTTTTAAGCCTTGAGACAATTGAGACATGACTTGTGTATGTGTGCCATTCAGAGGGTGAATAGGAAAGACAACATATTTAAGTGCCTTTAAACAGGGTATGGTAGTAGGTGCAAGGCGCACGCACCGGTTTGAGTGTGTCAAGAACTGAAACGCTGCTGGGTTTTTCATGCTAAACAGTTTCCTGTGTGTCTCAAGAGTGGTCATCCACCCAAAGGACATCCAGCCAACTGTGGGACGAGTCAACGTGGGCCAGCATCCCCGTGTAACGCTTTTGACACCTTGTAGAGTCCATGCCCAACGAATTGAGGCTGTTCTGAGGGCAAAAGGGGGTGTAACTCAATATTAGGAAGGTGTTCAGTGTAGATCACATAGTGTCTTTGACCAGAGAGAGGGGAAGTATGACAAACTGATTGGCTTTAAGGATTTATTTTGGAAATTCATGCATTTAAAGGGAAGCTCAGCAATTGTGTTTTCATCATTTTTCTTCCTCATTGGAATCGATTGGTGAGAAAATACTGTACCTCCATATCAGTAACATCAGCCAAGAAAAGTTACATTTTCCTCAACAAGGTGCTCTCCCACATCTCAACAACCCTTCACATTGATTTGTGAAAAACCTTTTAAAAGCTCAGCAGTTCGATTACTGGCTTTTCTCTATCAGTCATCAGTCTGGAGAACGTACTAGACAGAATGTTAAGCAGAGATGTATGCTACCAGCTCGGGCATGAATTACACTAAAAAATCAAAATGAGAGAGCATATTGCTCGTCAAGTGCACCCGTTGGTTGTCATTTCTGATAATGTTGCATGCTTATGGTCCTGCTTGCTGTGTTTTTGCCATTCTGTTCAGTGAATGGGTTTGTTTGGAGCATATGTTTGAGTTGGGGCCACCTGCTTCCTGCCCTTTTCTCAACTGTTGGCTTCATATCAGTATTCTGTCCCCCTGCTCTCAAGAAACCAAAGATAATGTAATGACGTATGTTGCTACAACTGTGGGTGACTGTAACAGTGCGGTGGGATAGATGGCCAACGCTAGATGTAATCAGAGTGTTCTATGTCTAGTTCCTATCTATGGACACGATCTACACTATCTGAGTGTCTGTGAATGTTCCATACTGAACTGTTGGGGGATTCCATGTAGCCTCTGGTTTCCAACTTGGGGTTCCATTTGTTCCTTTTTTCGTATCCATGTCTTCTTCCTGCTGTAATCATGGATACTGCATGTTCACAAACTGTAAGTCTCTCTTATGTTCTTATCATCACCTGCCATCACCTTCCAAGCGGTAACATCCCAGGCCATGTTAACATGTTGTCGTCATTCTCCAGTGGAGAATTTACTTTTTAAGTTCCTAGAAAAATGAATTGAATTTGTATCATTATCGATGAGCTAACTTACCAAGGTTCTGGGGTACACAGTGCATGTGTGTTCCCCGGTTGGCATGTTCAGCACACTCACTGTAGATTAGCAGTATGCTGAAGTAACACACGTGCTACCTTATTGCCGTGCATGGAGCTTTCCAGAAGTGTCTGTGCATTTCAAATGTTAACTGATCGTGATTTGAAAGCCACGAGCTGGGAATGTAGAGTTATATGATATTAGAGGTTTTCATCATTGCTGCAATTTCTATCTGGGCTGCCTCACTTCTCTAAACTTTGTTTTAGACTTTTTTTGAAATGGGAAAGGTCAGGACCACACATTGTGCCCCTCTCTCCTTAATACACCTCTCCTCGCTTATTCTCCTGTCAACGTAGGCAATGGGTATTCAACCTTGAGTTCCTTTACTAGTCAGTTCTGCAGATAACCCTCCATTCTTACGAATCAGTGGTTATACAGTACCAGTCAAAAGTTTGGACACACCTAATCTTTCAAGGGTTTTTCTTTGTAACACATATGGAATCATGTAGTAACCAAAAAACTGGGATAGCATTTCGCTGCATAATGCTGTGGTAGCCATGCTAATTAAGGGCACCTTGAATTCTAAATAAATCACTGACACTGTCACCAGCAATGCACCCACACCATCCCACCTCCTCCTCCATGCTTCACGGTGGGAACCACACATGCGGAGATCATCTGTTCACCTACTTTGCATCTCACAAAGACACGGGGCTTGGAACCAAAGGACAGATGCTGTCGTACAAGGTTAAAAGCTACATTTTACGAAATATACATGGTTTCCGGATACTCCTGTAAAGCCCAGCTCATTGGCTTTTTAGCTAGCTAGCTAGATTGGTGCTTATTTGACAAAGATACAGTCGTTCAAGTGATGGCCGCTCGCGTCATCAGCATGCCATGAAGGCATCGCTCTCTGACCAAATATGGTGTCCTATAGGAAATACTACACCCCTAATGAAATAGTGAAGTCTTGTTACCTTCTAGGATCTCTGAGGAATAGATAGATACAAACGTGATTTGACTGGTTGAAACAACGTTTAGGGTTAGCGTTTCACAGATTGCTTTCTTTGCAAATTGAACGAGTTGAAATACAAAATCGATCGTGCGTGCTATATGGACCTTTTTAGGACATGAAAAATGATTTTATCTAACAAAACGACACTTCATGTTATCTCTGGGGCCCTTTGGGTGATAAACCCGAGCAAGATTTCAGAATGTAAGTACACATTTGACCTTCAAAGGTGAATTTATCAAACCTATCGCTGTGAAAAAACTGTTTTGTTTTTAGGAGCTCTCCTCAAACAATAGCATGGTATTTTTTTCACAATAATAGCTACTGTAAATTGGACAGTGCCGTTATATTAACAAGAATTTAAGCTTATAAGATTTTTCACTGAAAATGTTTGCCAAGCAAAATCCATACAACTCTATGAAGAAGGACTACTTTTAACAACTTGCACTGACTATTTGACAAAAAACACATTTACTGGAAGAACTGTGCAGATTAAAAGTTTTGTAACAGAGTTGCGGTGAAATGGGACCATGCTCCAAAAACTGTTAAAACTGTTCAAAGATGTCTGCGGAAACAAGGGGGTGTCAGCTATGACATGACACCATGAGTTTGAAAAATTATATTTTGGTTATTGAACTACAGTAAGTGACGTGGATTTACACCCAGTACAGAATTGCTGTAACATAATTTCATCATGGGTCCCTGATCTGTACTACACGGAAATGCATAATTATGAATATCAATGTCATTCTACTCATGTCGATGTATCTAACTTAGGTACACAAAGGTATAAATATGCAACATCCTCCTTCGCATATTTTGGTATTATTCTACACTATTATTTTAATAAGTTCTGCCACCAAATAAGACCAAATTTGGTGGGTCTGGACCGGACCAAATCTGAACAAGTCAATCATAGACGTCTACAGTATGTTTCACAAGTTTGGACATCAAAGTACAGCACTGTAAAGCATTGTAGAGTACAGCACAGTACAGCACAGAACAGTGGAGTTTAGTCAAGTAGAATACAGTTCAACACAGTTCAGTACAGTATGGTTCAGTACGGCACATTATAGTGTTCTTAACACCAGTGTGCTCTATTGTGAACAGTACTGAACTCTACTCCAATCTATTCTACTCTACTGTATAGTACAGGACTATGCTGTACTGGACTATACAGTCATACAGTTTTGGCCAAAAGTTTTGAGAATGACACAGATATTAATTTCACAAAGTCTGCTGCCTCAATGTCTTTAGATATTTTTGTCAGATGTTACTATGGAATACTGAAGTATAATTGCAAACATTTCATAAGTGTCAAAGGCTTTTATTGACAATTACATGAAGTTGATGCAAAGAGTAAATATTTGCAGTGTTGACCCTTCTTTTTCAAGACCTCTGCAATCCGGGAGTTGGTCAGAATTTATGGGCTTTTGTTTGTCCACCCGCCTCTTGAGGATTGACCACAAGTTCTCAATGGTATTAAGGTCTGGGGAGTTTCCTGGCCATGGACCCAAAATATCAATGTTTTGTTCCCTGAGCCACTTAGTTATCATTTTGCCTTATGGCAAGGTGCTCCATCATGCTGGAAAAGGCATTGTTCGTCACCAAACTGTTCCTGGATGGTTGGGAGAAGTTGCTCTCGGAGGATGTGTTGGTACCATTCTTTATTCATAACTGTGTTCTTAGGCAAATTGTGAGTGAGCCCACTCCCTTGAATGAGAAGCAACCGCACACATGAATGGTCTCAGGATGCTTTATTGTTGGCATGACACAGGACTGATGGTAGAGCTCACCTTGTCTTCTCCGGACAAGTTTCTTTCCTGATGCCCCAAACAATCAAAGGGGATTCATCAGAGAAAATTACTTTACCCCAGTCCTCAGCATTGCAATCCCTGTACCTTTTGCAGAATATCAGTCTGTCCCTGACGTTTTTCCTGTAGAGAAGTGGCTTCTTTGCTTCATCCTCCAAAAGTCTTCGCCTCACTGTGCGTGCAGATGCACTCACACCTGCCTGCTGCCATTCCTGAGCAAGCTCGGTACTGGTGGTACCCCGATCCCGCAGCTGAATCAACTTTAGGAGACAGTCCTGGCGCTTGCTGGACTTTCTTGGGTGCCCTGAAGCCTTCTTCACAACAAGTTAACCGCCATCCTTGCCTGTGAAGCCCTTTTTGTGCAAAGCAATGATGACGGCATGTGTTTCCTTGCAGGTAACCATGATTGACAGAGGAAGAACAATGATTCCAAGCACCACCCTCCTTTTGAAGCTTCCAGTCTGTTATTCGAACTCAATCAGCATGACAGAGTGATCTCCAGCCTTGTCCTCGTCAACACTCACACCTGTCTTAACGTGAGAATCACACAATTAATTGCAATTTATCTGATCACTCTTTATAACATTCTGGAGTATATGCAAATTGCCATCATACAAACTGAGGCAGCAGACTTTGTGAAAATTAATATTTGTGTCATTCTCAAAACTTTTGGCCATGACTGTACTCTTCTTTACTGTATTGTACTGTTCTCTACTGTACTGTACTGTCCAAACTCGTCCATGAGTGGTACAGATTTGGACCAAAAAAGGAGGAATTCTGATATGAACTCATTGTTTTAGCACTACCCACAGAGTGTTTTTTAAAACTACGGCACGCAACATGGTTCAATCAGCCTAATCTACTTTTTCATTTTTTTCAAATTGCCATCGTAGAGCTAGAATTGAGATCAAGTTTACCGTGCTAATGCAGATTTAAAACAAGAGTAATCCACACCACTGTATAATACGGTGAACCTAGCAAAAGCGGCATTTGTGGTACGTACATGGTGGCCGCCATCTTTATGCATGTCCTCCATTTTAGAGAGAGAGAGAAATGGAGAGAGAAAGGCAGGGGTTTCACTGTCAAGCCCTGACCATAGAGAGCTGTTTATTCTCTGTTGGTTGGGGTGTGATAGTGACTAGGGTGGGTCATCTAGGTGATTAATGGTTTATATTTGCCTGGTATGGTTCCCAATCAGAGACAGCTGTTTATCCTTGTCTCTGATTGGGGATCATATTTAGGCAGCCATTTCCTCATTGTGCTTTGTGGGATCTTGTCTACAGATAGTTGCCCGTGTGCACACCAGTAGCGCCACGTTTTGTTTATGCTTGTTAGTTTTGTTTGGTGAGTTTCTATTATTTAAAATATCTGGAACTCTACGCACGCTGCGCCTTGGTCCAATCATTATGACGAACGTGACACTCACACTCTTGTTCTGACCACCAGATGACAGAAAGAGAAAGAAAACTGTTAGAAGCTGAATATAACAGTATGCCAGTGGAAGGGACGACAGTAACATGCGACCCATATGTGGTTTGTGACTACTATGATTGCAGAAATTTGGCTACAGATTTTTGGGAAATTCTGTTTCCGATTCTCATAATAAAAATGTATATCAGTCAAAACACTTTCTTAAATAATTTGTAAGTCTATCTTTACTTGGTACCTCTGTGAACTTTCGTTATCCTCCTCATGAGGGAAAGATATTTAAAAATGTCTTAAAGATATGTGGGTCTGTGGTATTACAAGGCACATGGAAATGTTTCTTAAATTTACAGATGGCAGATTTAAAAAAATAATAGTAATACTTGTCAGGGGTCTTCACTTCAACATCATTGTGTTTTGATGTATTTCTAACACATTTTAAGGCTGTTTATGGTACATGTTTTCTGAGAGCCCTTTTTCATCCTTTTGACAATAAATCAAATGGTTTGCTTATTCTAAATGTTTTTAAAGGATAACAGTTGAAAATATATTTGCCTTAATTTCTCAAAAACTCTTAGCTGTTAATTGAAGCCAAATTTAACATGCTCCTATGAACTTTACATGGTAATGACCTGCACACGGCCCTGGTGGTGCTGTGAAGAATAGATTTGAGTTAGTGCAGGCAATTATGTTTCCTTATGCCTCTCTGCTGTCTCTGTGGAGCCCTCATCTATTTTCCAACGTCAGTAAACTGAAGGACCAAAACAGACATGAGGAAAGAACGATCAAAACACCAATGGGAATAAAGGAGAAATGTCAGGCAATGACTACAAGTTCAAAACCCAAAAAAGCTTCTGCCTGAAGCATCTATCCAGCAAATTGGGGCTATAATCTCTCTTGCCTGCGTGTGTGAATGTAGACAGCATGTCTGGACAAACTAAAAGACGTGTGGTCCCCCCCGTCACACTGCAGGGGCAATGGCAAAAAACAGTCAAGAGCCAAATCCAGATCACAAGAAACAGTGTCATAATGATATCTCCGTGAAGCCTCATAGCATGCAGTAACCAACCAGGCTACACAGGAGGGCTTGTAGGAGGTGGTGGATGTGGTCAGTGTGCTTCAGGTCCAGTAACTGAGTTCAGAGGCAGATGATCCACACCGGGGGCCAATTCAAATCAAATCAAATTTATTTATATAGCCCTTCGTATATCAGCTGATATCTCAAAGTGCTGTACAGACACCCAGCCTAAAACCCCAAACAGCAAATAACGCAGGTGTAGAAGCACGGCTAGGAAAAACTCTCTAGAAAGGCCAAAACCTAGGAACCAGGCTATGAGGGGTGGCCAGTCTTCTGGCTGTGCCGGGTGGAGATTATAACAGAACATGGCCAAGATGTTCAAATGTTCATAAATTACCAGCATGGTCAAATAATAATAATCACAGTAGTTGTCGAGGGTGCAGCAAGTCAGCACCTCAGGAGTAAATGTCAGTTGGCTTTTCATAGCCGATCATTAAGAGTATCTCTACCACTCCTGCTGTCTCTAGAGAGTTGAAAACAGCAGGTCTTGGACAGGTAGCACATCCGGTGAACAGGTCAGGATTCCATAGCCGCAGGCAGAACAGTTGAAACTGGAGCAGCAGCATGGCCAGGTGGACTGGGGACAGCAAGGAGTTATCATATGAAGGACCTCGGCGTTACTCTGGACCCTGATCTCTCTTTTGAAGAACATATCAAGACTGTTTCAAGGACAGCTTTTTTCCATCTACGTAACATTGCAAAAATCAGAAACTTTTTGTAAAAAAATAATGCAGAAAAATGTATCCATGCTTTTGTCACTTCTAGGTTAGACTACTGCAATGCTCTACTTTCCGGCAACCCGGATAAAGCACTAAATAAATTTAAGTTAGTGCTAAATACGGCTGCTAGAATCCCGACTAGAACCAAAAAATGTGATCGTATTACTCCAGTGCTAGCCTCCCTACACTGGCTTCCTGTCAAGGCAATGGCTGATTTCAAGGTTTTACTGCTAACCTACAAAGCATTACATGGGCTTGCTCCTACCTATCTCTCTGATTTGGTCCTGCCGTACATACCTGCCATACATACCTACACGTACGCTTCTACACCTGCATTGCTTGCTGTTTGGGGTTTTAGGCTGGGTTTCTGTACAGCACTTTGAGGTATCAGCTGATGTACGAAGGGCTATATAAATACATTTGATTTGATTTGATGCCAGGTAGTCCTGAGGCATGGTCCTAGGGCTCAGGTCCTCCGACCATTCCTATTCTCTACTGTTATGCCTTCTGTAAATCAAAACCTTCTGCAGAAATACACTACTAACAACACAGAGAGTAATACATGCATAAGATAGACTAAGTAAATCGCATTACATACAGTAACACAGTTCATTTGTACTGTAGGTGGTTGATGAATTCATGAACATTTGAGAAAGTACACCCAAACCCAATTAAATTGTCCTAATCTTGGATGCATCTGTTCTCTCGGTTCATGGACTTTAACAGACAGACACACTAAAGTGAACCAATGAAGGGCAGGTGGGCGATTGACTCCAGTCACCTACTAACAGGCATAACCAATCAGACAAGGCATCTATGGACAAGCATAACTAATCTTCTGGCAGCGTGTGGAATGGCGCCAGAAAGGATGGCTGCCTTTTTATTGGCTTTTAACCAACTGTGCTATTTTGTTAGTTTTTTCGCATTGTTTGTAACTTATTTTGTACATAATGTTGCTGCTACCGTCTCTTATGACCAAAAAGCTTCCTGCCATACAGGACCTCTATACCAGGCGGTGTCAGAGGAAGGCCCTAAAAATGGTCAAAGACTCCAACCAGCCTAATCATATACTGTTCTTTCTGCTACTGCACAGCAAGCTGTACCGGAGCGCCAAGTCTAGGTCCAAGAGGCTTCTAAACTGCTTCTACCCCCAAGCATTATCTATGCATAGTTCCTTTAATAACTCTACCTATATGCACCTCAATTACCTTGACTAACCGGTGCCCCTGCACATTGACTCTGTACCAGTACCCCCTGTATATAGCCTCACTACTGTTATTTTACTGCTGCTCTTCAATTATTTGTTACTTTAATTTCATGCTTTTTTTTAAGGTATTTTATTAAAACTGCGTTGTTGGTTAAGGGCTTGTAAGTGAGCATTTCACTGTAAGTATTCGGCGCATGTGACAAATAAGATTTGATTTGATTTGATTCCACTTGACAACCAGAACTAATCACCCCGACTGACCACCTGAATCGATCCATCTCACCCGTGGACAGATATCACTAAGAAATGCTGCCTCAAATATTTTCTTCAGGTCTCATGGTGATATCTCGATTGCCACAGAAATGGACTCTTACACTCTTCGACTCACTTCCTCCCCTTGGATATGTACTTCCATTTCCTCTCTCTCTTGAGTAACTAAAACCAAAGCCAAGATATACAATTGCTGCTGAAAATCACATCAAAGGCTAGCAGTCAGAAACACGGAAGCGGAATGACAAATGCATTAGCCGTGCAGAATGTCTGTGTGCTGGTGTGTGTGTTTGTGTAACAGACAATTTAGCCTCTTATGGTTGAAAAATTAAATACATTGAAAAATGTGCTCTTTATTTCTCAGTATACTCACTACATATCACCACAAATCTATAATGGTTATGGTGATGACTCCATGTTTGTATCTAGCAATGGCTTGGGTCAAATGCATTTGAATGCAAGTCAATTCCTACATTTTCGTTTACTTCCTGAGCTGACTGGAATTGTCCATAACATTCATCAAATGTTTTCCCCTTCTTCTCGAAGGTGCATTATGTCATACTTCCACATGCCAATGGCCCTTGATTGTGAAATGTAATTTGGCCACCATATGCAAGTAAACAGGTTGTACAAACTGAACTGCAATAAAATAACATGTGCAGCTTGTAGCTCATGATACCAACTGTTTATCAAGTTGCAGTGGCTCTTTGTTGTTAAATCTGGAGATACCTGTCTGGGTAATCTCAGTGTTAAGCACATGGATTTAGGTCAAAAATATTTATAGATGGATGTGCTCTCTCATACCAATGAGTGGATCAGTCAACATTTGCTCTGCGTATAACGTAGAGTTGAGTGGAGTCTGGAAAAAAAGGATCATCTGCCCTGCTTTAAATCAACCGTGGTCATGGATTGTTAGGTTTTCCTTTGTCATTTGCCTCTTTGGTGTCTGATGAATGATGTCATAGTCTTGACCCACATTCAACAAGCACACTGAGCGAAAAGGAGACAGACGAGAGAGAAACGTTTAGAGATAAAGCCATTGATATTGGTCTGTAAAGTGGAGATGAGAAAGAAATAAGAAGACATTTGTATTGAAGTGTACAATATTTTCCCAGCATAAAAATCCTTCAGTAACCTTGATAACTTGAGGTCCAATGTTATGACAAAAACACTTGATAAAGGACACAATCTTTCGGTAATCCAAAACTTCCTTATTATGTCCTTCCATCCAATGGCGATTTTAGCATGTAAATCTTGGTGTGGCAAGAAAAATAAAAAGGTGAGATGCATGCCAGCAAAGCCACTACACAACACAACACCAAACAATACATTAATTGCACTATAACGGTGACAAACGGTGCCCACAAACGGCCTACATAAAGCTATCCCAACAGCAGTCCCAACATCTTACCACTGCTACACCTGGCTATCAGCGGAGCCTTGTCTGACAGCGAAACAGTTCATTCAGCCTCATTTACTGCCTTTAAAAAAAACATAGCTGATATGGCTGACTTGCTTGAACAAATGTGGTTTCTAATGACAATTGAGATGTACAAACTATGGCATAAGGGAACGATGTGCGGATAAGAGACAATCCGTAATTTCGATAAAGACATTAATGAGCGAGCTAGGACGGACATAGTCAATATTACTATTTGTTTAGCACTTTTGAAATGTACAGTGACAGAATTCAGAACATGGGCTATTCTTACAGTGCTCTCCCTGTATACCAAGTCAGAACCGTAGGATAAATAAAGGGGGCATATAAGCAGACAATGAAAGCTCTTACAATATTTGATTATTATATTTTTCTAAAACAGGTTATAGGCTACATGTGCACCACCAAGTCAGACAAATAGGCTAAATTAAGGGGGATAGATTGACCAAAGTATTAGGGTGAGGCACTAACATCTTACTACACAACATACATTTAGTATTACTTTCTTAGCCACAGTATACATATCTCCCTGGCATATTACATGATTTATGCAGCAGCATACAATACATTTTTCGACTCACATTGTTGTGCTGTGCTCACTTGAACAGGAAGGTCATCCGTGGTCAAATTTTGTCATCAAAGTCTGGCATTCTCTGGATTTATGGTGCTTTCAAAACAGCTGGGAACTCTGAAAAAAACAAGGTTGAATCATGATGATATCATTGATCTTCAGGTCGTAGCTCTAGAAAGAGGCTGCATTTACAATTCCGAGTTGGATGACAGTTCAAAACTTATTTTCCCAGTTGGAGCTTGTTTATTCCCAACCTCCCAGTGTCTTGAACTCACTGAAGTCAAGTTTTCCGAGTTAACAGTTGTTTTGAGCGCGGCACAAATCATGCTTCATTGACAGCATGGCCAATGTTGAATGTTTATCATTTTAAACATGGAAAAGAGCCCCTTAATCCCAGATTTATGGCCACATAGTCACTCCACTGAATAGCAGGCTAGTACCTGCTTTGCAATGCTTGCAGTTAGCGTTAGCCAATGTCACTGATTCCTCCCTAACCACTCATTGTTGAATTTGTGATTTCCAACTTGTTGGGTAATGTTTATGTCCAATGGCCGATGAGCACCGATACGTTTTGTCTATAATTTCTCTTCATTATTTCTCTTTATATGAAAAGGATTAAAAAGGATTTGCCAGTAGATTGCCGACTTGATTCATGATGATGACTGCTGGCTAAGATTTTAAAAGTAGGATGTTGACATGATCAGTCCAATCAAAGCTACTGTACATATAACGTGTATGATGTCTGTGGCCAAGGACCTTGAGCCTTCTTGGATGGGCACTTCTAATGTAACTCTATGGCAGCACCCAAGGTGCTAGAATTTTCTAGCTCTCCTCTTGGACTTGGCGGTGACGTAGTGTCCACATGAGTGACAGAACACTGAGCCAATCACGGCGCAACACTCTGTATTTTCTGCCGGCTTGCCCCACCACCACAGAAAGCCCTGAGGTAGACTGAAACTACTGCATTTTGGAGCTGCCTTACTCAAGAAACCAAAAAAGAGATCATGTTTGTATGTATGTTTGTTTTGTTTTTTTTAACTCAATGACATTTACACATATTTTTTTTTTAAAATTTTGCAAACTGATATGTGACACGTATTAATGCCAAAATAGCAAGCCCCTGTTTTATTTGTTGCAAGAAATGTGGGGCTCAAGACAGGTGGGGCTCTGCAACTGCTTCCATCTTATAATGTTTTAATGTTGATATTGTAAGCTAAGATGGGTGTACTGGAAAGCCGTGCTTTAAACACTTTCAATTGATTTTCCAATATTCGTTTTGCAATTGTGCATGCATGGTTTCATTAGCCTGGCTGATATGACCCACGTGCCTCACAGTGCAGGGACAGCTGTGACGACACTGGAAAAGAGGCCGTTTGTTAATATAATATTGGCTCAGAAACTGTGCAACGGGTTTGATTGGTTGACTCAAATGTTGTTGTTTTTCTCTGAGGTTGAGACCTCTCATTGTTTGGATTTGAAAATCCAACCGTTGTAATGGAAGGACATACTGTATAATATTGAACATATAATAGTCAAATCATAGTATAAATGCAGGTGAGCTGGTTCTACTCTTTTTGGAATTATTCTGGTATTTTGTGGTGGAGAACTGAGCATGTCTAGCATAACATGTCAATCCTGTTACCCATAGGTAGATAGGCTGGAAGTGTTTTAAGATTATTTCCCAAAAAAATAGTGAAGCATGCATTCAATTCCCCCTGTCACAATGGGATTCATGGCTGATTTAAGATGACAACCTCAACCATGTTACTTTAATGGCACTTTATTGCCACTTTGTATTCATTATTTTTTATTTAACCCCTTGAGATGGGGAAACATGTTTCTTTATGAAATGAACATTCTTTCTTGACCAAGTTACACTACCCAAAATGTGCTCTATTTGTGAAACGATCTAGCTCTAAGTGGGTACAGTAGCCTTGAATTGCAGGAGAGTTTATGGCAAAAGTCAACTAATATTGTAGTCGTTGAATGATAACGGCTTCTTGAACCACACAAGCAAGCTAGCACAACAATGACAAACACTGACAAAGGAGAGAGAGCGCAAACATTGAGTGGAATACTCTTACCTTCTCACTCAGAGCATATCATTTTGAGTGTACATTTTCTGTTTCATTAGGGAGACCTGAAGGGACTGAAAAAAAATATACATATTAGGGTCTTTATTTGTCAGCCAATTTAAGCATACTCTCTGTTTGCCGACTCTAAGAGACTGCTCAAGTATGAAGAGAACCAATCAAACTAAGCCAACAATAGAAACAGGGTGTTTTCTCTTCACAGCACAAAATGAGTTACAATTTGAAAGTCAAATAGTGGGAAATTGCTTTAAAAACTCAAACCCATTGCAGTAGTTGAAGATATTCGATACCCGAGGGTTATCCGAGGTGGAATTGATGTATTCATAATGCTTTTTACCCTAATTATAATTAAACAAATGATAAGAAAGCCTGGGGCAATTATTTGTGTTTTATTTACCATCTGGAGAGGGAAAATTAGTTATATTATTGGTGGGAGAGCGTATCTGGCTAAACATTACCTTTTGCTTCTACCGTGTCTGGGAATTTGATCAGTAAACAGCATTTGATTCTTCTAAAAGCAGTAAGTATTTGCTGCAACTGTGAGTGAAGCCCTGATATGCTTTATAAGTGCTGTTCATTCATTTTCTATGCACTTTTTTTGTCTGTCTTCGACTTGAAACATATTGAATGTTGGCACAGCCAATATTACCTTTGTGACAGCTTTAACTTGGGCAATATTGTGCTGAGTGTATGAGACTCCCAAAGCCTTAAACGTGAAATGTAGCTATTAGTCTATCACAACGGGTGCCGTGGGCGAATAAACAAGTGCAATGGTACACTTAATAAGATGGGTTGTCAGACAGTCAGACCTTCCTCAGACTAAATTACACATTGTGAGAAGACGAGAAGGTTAATGTGCCTGTAACAATGGCATGGCGATGGTGTAGTTCCACACAGGGGGGAAACTTATTTCCAGGAAAGTATCATTATTTTTTTTTACCTCTGTGTCAATGTGTAAAAGGATGTCAAAGGAAGAGCATTTACATACAAAATAGTTTAGGCTATTTGTTTTAGTTTGATTTCAGTTTCAACAGGTGTTTTTAGTCATGTCCTCTGATTCAATGTCCTCTGATTCCATATTTTTTTTTACATACCCCATATACAGATCTTTGAATGAATCTGATACATTCTACAGTGAAGTTGTTCAAAGTCATACAGAAGTCTAAAGATGTTTTTATATACTCAGACTAATTAGCGGGTGGCCTATAAATATGTATACATACAGATCTCAATTAAGATCCACCCATATTATTTAGTACAGCTAGGTGTTCCGTAGGCTACATCGTGTGAGAAATGCAACGCTAATGAAGATGTAGGTCTGCTCTTCAGACGTGTTTAGGTTGTCAAGCTGTAAACAAAGGCAGAGGCAGCCATGAGAAATACTTATCTTTGATTGATTTCCGTTGCTCTGGCAACAGGATTTCATCCCATAGGGAATGAGTCAATGTCATTCAGTCAAACTCGCAGGCACAGAATAAACCGTTGGAAAGTGATATGTGGCTACCAATAGTCATTCAGTTAAAGAGAAGACGTTCCACAATGACCTTGCAGATATCCAATGTCACAATACTGATTAATATAGTGTTGATTGTTTTCTTCAGATTACTACAGTAAAATCTAGACTTATTGATACCAAACTCGGAGGTCCTCCTCACGTGGGTCACGTCAGCAAAGCTATGCAAGATATAGCTCGGAACCCAATTGGTCCAAACGACGGTCCATTTGCAACCAGTCTGCAACCACTAGAGGCAACTTAGGGTGAAGTAAAAAATGCTCAAATCTTTGGGAACAAAACAGAATTAGATGTGAGGAAAATCCCCTTGCAATTGAACCCGATGTGTTTTTATTAGGCTTTTGGCACAGGTCTCACGTTGCAGCTTGTAGCGGGGAATAGAGTGGGACTTTTAGAAAGCTCACAGGCATTTCTTAACAGCCTTGTTTTGTTCCATTGCTGAAACGGTCCACCTGCACATAGGTCAGCGCATTTCCAATAATACAAAATGGTACCACACATTCATTTCCATTCTATATATTTGAAATGTCAGCATGTCTGTAACAGCCTATGGATATATTGCTTATGTAAATTAAAGTTAAAGGTAAGAAATTCAAAAGTTTGAACAATAAGACATACCACTCCAGGGAGGTCTTTTTTTTTATATCAAAGAAAGGGATTATTCTTTAATGTTAGATTATGCTTTAATGTTGAAAACATCCTACACTTCCTACATATGTTCTGTAATACTGCATATTTTGGACGCTGCATTCATCAACTACGGTTAAAATCGTTCTGTAAAGAAGCCTTCTTCCTGTAAACATGATTGTTTTCTTCTGTGAAATCAGCATCGTCCTACACACAATGTAGGCAGCCCACGGTGACCTTTGGTTATCAATATCATAGTATATATACCATACAGATGGATTAAGGAGTAAACAATCTGACTGACTGAGAAGACAGCAGAGACAACAATCTGACTGACTGAGAAGACAGCTGAGAAGACAGCTCCTTGTTTGTACAATACATCATTCAGCAGCAGTAATTTGTGACAAAGAGTTCAAGCCACCCGACGGAGTGCCCCAGATACTTTTCCTTTCATCCTTTTACTGCACAAATCAGGATAATCGTGTAGTCCTCTTTCAGGCTTGTGTCGGCAATTACAGTAGCATGTGTGACTATTACAATAACGTGTGTGACTATTACAATAACGTGTGTGACTATTACCGTAACATGTGCCTAACCATGTACACCAAATCAGCCTAACCATGTATAACCATAATCAAACTGTAGGCGTCCACATTTGCTTGTATAACAATAACATCCAAACAAACATTACATGTCTTCTAATTGTGCTGGGATCAGGAAGCCCTCAAGCATGGCTTGAAACCAGAGTTTTCACTTCTCTAAGACAGAATGGAATTCCAGGCGTCCCTTGACCTCTACACCCCATCTCAGCTGTGTAGAGGTGGCATTTGTTTTACGTGACAGGTCGCGTCTATTGCAGGACAACAGGGCAGCAGGGCCAGAGATGAGGGGGGGGGGTCACCAGTTCTGGGGTGATCCCTGAGCCTACTAAGCATATTGGGAAATTAGGAATATGCACGAAGGCCTTGGTTTTAATGGCCAACCCCAGCCATTAATTTGCATCTTACTCACCCATGTGTTTACAAAGCTCCTTTATTCAGTTTACCAAATTACCTTTTCTGGATGAGCAGCTTCAGCGGGACCTGGCCCCAGAATATAATTGTTTTTCTCTTTCTCCCTCTGTTTAATTCTGGAGTAACAGTGAAACATTCTGCCACTTGTCTGGGCACCTCATTTGTGTGGGTGTTTGTTCTATAAACAGCTGCCTGAGGGAAGAGTATTAAAATAAGAGCTTGTGGGGAACATGGACAAAATTTCCATGCTCCCTGTTTTCCCTCCATTTACCTTTTTAAAGATACTGTTTGTCAGTAGTTGTGTTACATATGTGTTTATGTTAACCACATAGATGATTCTATAAAGCCGGGCCAGGAGCTGACTCACTGGTGGTGTTGAACACGCCAAGCATATTAAATGACAGTATTTCTACTGTGGCAAGTCACACTGGAACAAAACATTACCAACAAACATTTGCAGCATCGACATCATTGTTAATATATTGGGAAATTCAAATCTAAGTCAAATCAAACGTACACTTGGGCTACGTTCGTTGAGTATTTGCACTAGGTGTGAAATGTATATTGTAACTATTTTCACAGTAAAGGATTAACCACAAACAAAATAACTATGCTAACATCTAACAGGCTTCATATGCCTCTGTCTATCAGATAAGAGGAAGAGAAGAAGTTGTAATTATACACTCATCCCTGCTTTTCCGTACTTGAAGAGTGAAGGTGAGCTGTCCACATGATAGAAGATATGTTTTGGTGGACACCTTTTAACTCTCCGCAGGATAGTTGCTCTGCTGGGGAATGAGCAATTGCATGCCTTTCTCTGTGACAGCGATTTGCAATGTAGGATTAACACCATGTTCAATAAGGTCTTGAGCCCCCATGAATAAAATGGGTAAAAAGCACATCATATTGTGGGTCATTACCTTGCACTTAATGTTGTAGCACATAATTGATGAGGTGGTGGCAGAGAGAGAAATGTACACTAGATTGGAATGGAATGCACAACTGCTCTGCCGTTTCATATTAATATGATATTAAAATGTAATTACAAGTTTTGGTCTTTGTAAATATGGAACGGTTTCTTTCATCAACAGCTGCTGTCCATTATTTAACCGCAGTGTTATACCAGTGTTCTGTCTCATAGCTTTATGGGTAGTTTTATAGAGAACGGGCAAATGGCATGTTTGAAATGGCCAGGAAGGTATCATAAAGATACGCTACAGGGTATCATCATGCTATTCCACAATGGCGTCACTGATGTTAATTAACTCTGGCCTGGGTCTCAAGGGGGACTGAGAGAGGGAGGCTGATTGTGTAAGACAGTTATATTGGCAACAGGTCCGCACTGTGCATCGACAGCATCTAAACCAAAGTGGCCTGCCTGAAGTCTCCTAGAGGGCACTAAGGTGTTGTGTCACATCTGAAGATTATATACGGTTCAAAGGCATTTCGCTACACAAGCATTTCGCTACACCTGCAATAACATCTGCTAAATATGTGTATGTGACCAATAAATGGGATTTGATTTGAAAAGGCATTATAACTTATCCATGGAAATTGGCACTTTATAATTCTATCACTAACGCAGCAGAGTGGCAAATTGGATATAGGTCTCGATTCTCTTTCAATCCCTATATTTACTGCAAGTGGTTCCGTAATACAGTTGTTCGTTCAGACATTTCTATTTGATACATTTTGAAAGTCTCTCAACAAGATATTTTGATGATATGAGTTCTACAGCCCAAACTCCAGTGGATTATGTGCTGTCCAGACGTATTTATAGTGGAATGTTGAATTTATGGCTTGGTGTGGCATTTAATTTCCATTGCTATTTCCAACCATCCACTAGGGGCAACATGAATGCCTGTTACCATTTACTAGGCTTGTGACGAGTTAGGGTCATAGGGATGAGGTTGAGGATGGGCTAAAACCGCAAGCTACGGCTCCGAGCATTGCGGGTTCAAACCCAGTTCTAGACATTTGTTTTGTTATTGTAGTTTTCCTGTTTTAACTCTATCCCAAACAATTAACCCTAACCTTAACCACTGCCAGAAATACCCGAATGCAAGATCGTAATTTTAACGACTACTGAGCCTACTGTTGTCTATTGTACATGGTAAGCTGATGCAGACCAAGTTGTGCTTCACGTTTTAATATTGAAAACATCTGAGGATTTTTCTACAACATTCCCAACATTTTTACACAATTACAAACTTTCTAGAATAAAAATCAAATTTCATCAATTACATGTGGAAAAACTTATTTGAGTTAACATTATCAAGCCAGCAGCAGATGAAACAGAATGTGAATTCTCTCCCACCTCTCTCCCCGGTTTTAGCTTGCAGCTATCTCTGTCTAGCTGGCTAGCTTTAGGATATTTACTAGCACATACCAGTGACAAACGTGTCTATGTTATCAATGTATGGCAGTACACAAACAAAATCTCTCACTTATTTTGCACAGCTAGAAAGAAACAGCAACAAATTATTTCAGAAACAGCGGAAGAGGATAGCTAGCTATAGCAAGCTAACGTTAGCTGATGCCTCTTTAACAAGAAGCAACTGTGACATTGATCCTAAGATAAAAACTTTCCCATTGACAAAATCCACAAAGCCTGTCTCCAGGGAATCTTCAAAATGACCCTAGAGCCACGATCGAATCCATGACCAAAGCATGCATTTCAATTTAACCCACAGGTAGGCTCAATAGAAAATTCACCCGGTGCCACAGACACCATCCAACAAGCCATCCACACACACAGAGAGCCCAAGTGCAAACAGCCAGCGGCTCCCAAAACACAACTCATGTGGCAAGCTCCAGAAATTAACTTCCCCATTCTACAATCCACCCCTCTAAAGAAAACCTGGTTCCTTTCTCCGAAATGCCATCAGATCCACAATCAAATACATGACCGAAGTGTCGCATTCCGGTTTAGCAGGTCATCCACACACATAGACGCACACACAGTTTTGGACCAAGCAACAGGGTTCTATACAGAAACTCTGTCCTCTATCACGACCAAAACGACTCTTTTCCCACAGGCTTGTGCTATCTATAGTGTGACAGAACCAGCTGTTAGCTACCAATAGCTGGCAGATATGAAACTTTAGCATTAATAAGTTCTATTTAGATTGAAGGCATGAGCTAAATGCAGTATCTCTATAGCTAGCTAGCATTAGCATAGAGGTAAGTCAGCTAGCTCTTTCACTTCCAGTCCCTTCACAAAGTATTCACACCCGTTGACTTTTCCACATTTTGTTGTGTTACAAGGTGGGATTAAAATGTATTTAATTGTATTTTTTTTGCCAACAATCAACACAAAAAACTATGTAATGCCAAAGTGGAAGAACAATTTGAACATTTGTAAAAATGTTATGAAACTAAAACATATATCTTAATTACGTAAGTATTCAACCCCCTGAGTAAATCCACCTTAGAATCACATTAGGCAGTGATTACAGTTGTGAGTCTTTCTTGTTAACTCGCTAAAAGCTTTGCAAACCTGGATTGTGAAATATTTGCACATTATTCTTTTAAAATGTCTTCAAGCTCTGTCAAGTTGGTTGTTGATCATTGCTATACAGACATTTTCAAGTCTTGCCATAGATTTTCAAGCCGATTTAACTCAAAACTGTAACTAGGCCACTGAGAAACATTCAATGTCGTCTTGGGAAACAACTCAAATTGACTGAATTTTGGACTTGTGTTTTAGATTGCTGTTCTGCTGAAAGGTGAATTTGTCTCCCATTGTCTGGTGGAAAGCAGACTGAACCAGGTTTTCCTCTAGGATTTTGCCTGTGCTTAGCACTATTTCGTTTTTGTTTTTACCCTCGGGAAACTAAAAAGATTTGGGTCCTGAGATCCTCAAAGGGTTCTACAGCTGCAACATCAAGAGCATCCTGACCGGTTGCATCACTGCCTGGTACGGCAATTGCTCGGCCTCCGACCGCAAGGCATCCTACAATGTGATTTTCTGGATTTTTTTTCTCATTTTGTCTGTCACAGTTGAAGTGTACCTATGATGAAAATTACAGGCCTCTCTCATCTTTTTAAGTGGGAGAACTTGCACAATTGGTGGTTGACTAAATACTTTTTTGCCCCACTGTATGCATAGTCACTTTAACCATACCTACATGTACATACTACTTCAATAAGCCTGACTAACCGGTGTCTGTATACAGCCTTGCTACTGTTATTTTCAAATGTATTTTTACTGTTGTTTTATTTCTTTACTTATCTACACACACACACACACACACACACACACACACACACACACACACACACACACACACACACACACACACACACACACACACACACACACCTTTTTTCGCACTATTGGTTAGTGCCTGTAAGTAAGCATTTCACTGTAAGGTCTACTACACCTGTTGTATTTGGCGCACGTGACAAATAAACTTTGATTTGATTTGACGCTGAACTAGCATGGCTACCACTGCATTCTGCAGCGATACGCCATCCCATTTGGTTTGCTCTTAGTGAGACCATCATTTGTTTTTCAACAGGACAATGACCGAACACACCTTCAGGCTGTGTGAGGGCTATTTGACAAAGAAGGAGTGATGGAGTGCTGCATCAGATGACCTGGCCTACAACTTCACCCGATCTCAACCAAATTGAGATGGTTTGGGATGAGTTGGAGTGCGGAGTGAAGGGACATTTTCCAGCAAGTGCTGTTGAATTCGACGCACCTGACAAATACACTTTGATTTGATCCCTAAAAAAACTCCCTAGTCCTTGCCGATGACAAGCATAAACATAACATGATGCTGCCACCACCATGCTTGACAATATGAAGAATGGTACTCAGTGATTTGTTGTGTTGGATTTTCCCCAAACATAAGACTTTGTATTCAGGACATACAGTTAATTTATTTGCCAAATTCTTTCCAGTTTTATTTAGTGCCTTATTGCAAACAGGATACATTTTTTTGTGATATTTGTATTCTTTACAGGCTTTGCAGTCATTTAGGTTAGTATTGTGGAGTAACTGCAATATTGTTGATCCATCCTCAGTTTTATCCTATCACAGCCATTAAACTCATGGTGAAATCCCTGATCGGCAACTGAGTTTGGAAATATGCCTGTATCTTTGTAGTGACTGGGTGTATTGATAAACCATCCAAAGTGTAATTAATAACTTCACCACGCTCAAAGGGATATTCAGTGTCTGCATGTTTATTTTTTACCCATCTACCAATTGGTGCCGTTCCATAAAACCTACCTGGTCTTTGTGGTTGAATCTGTGTTTGAAATTCACTGCTCGACTGTGGGTCCATCCAGATAATTGTAAGTGTGAGGTACAGCGATGAGGTAGTCATAAAAAGCATGTTATACACTATTATCACACATAGAGTGAGTCCATGCAACTTATTAGGAGACATGTTAAGCACATTTTTACTCTTGAATTTATTTTAGGCTTGCCATAACTAAAGGGTTAAATACTTATTGACTCAAGACATTTCAGCTTTAGGTGTCTCATTATTTTGTAAACATATCTAAAGGCATGATTCCACTTTGAAATGATGGAGTGTTGTGTGCAGGCCAGTGACACAAAAAATACTGGCCTAAACATTTTCACTGGCCTACACCATTTTCAATTCGTGCTGTAACACAACAAAATGTGGAAAAAGTGCTCTGTCCCTGCTGGTGCTTCTGGCTGTTTGTGATACTTTACAAGCCACGTTGTTGGTAGGGACAGCATCCACTCTGAAAAGCAATGTTTTGCCCAAGCCCTCCCTTCCATTGTTACAGCCATGGAAGTTATCAAGGATGAAATGTGCCCCACGGATTGATGAGTAGACGACCCATTCTCCCGCCTCATTCTCACAAATGTAAACCACTTTTAATTTGCGTGGCCATAGAGGCATTCTCACATTTGCAAAGCAAGTGTCGCTACATTCTGCTACCACACAAAGCTTGGCTATCTTGATGAATAAAAATGCAATGCTAGCTATGAGTAGATATTTTTTTTGTTCCTGACTGTGTGACGCTGACTGCGGGGTGTTTTGGGATTGTTTTCCCAATTTAAAGCTGATTTTGAGAAAACCTCAAACCCAACTTTTTTGAACAATATTACACTACTATAACATTTGATTGAAGAGTTGTTAATGTGGGGTGCTCTAAGTTACTATTAAATGCTTTTCTGGCATTAAGATAGAGCTGCTGCATGCCCTTTAACAAGAATTCATTCCTTAAATGTAAGTTTTGGTTTCACTTATGAGCCTTTTGACCAACAGCTAACATATCGCAAAACATTCCGTAATTAAAAGGGCAACACGCTCCAAAATCTACAGACAGCACCACACTCCGTAATTAAAAGGGCAACACGCTCCAAAATCTACAGACAGCACCACACTCCGTAATTAAGAGGGCAACACGCTCCAAAATCTACAGACAGCACCACACTCTGTAATTAAAAGGGCAACACATTTCCATAATATCTGTTTCCTGCAGTTATGGCAAATGTCTCCATTTGCCTTGGAGGTGTCATTGGAATTCTGATAGAAAAGGTAAAAGGTAAAAGATGGTAAGAAGGCGGTAATCACAACAGGAAAGTGAGACCTTTCTTGTTTCAATATAACATTTCTATATTTCAAAATCTAAGATGAGATAGTAAAGGGACTCACCTTTTGAATGAATTGACAAAATAATTTAGGACGTAAACCTTGCATTGAAACTTTGCAAATAACATAATTTGTTTGGGTTGATATGTGGCTCATATGTGGCTTTTGCATGTTGACCAATGGCTTTCCTAGTATATATGTGGTTACTGTATGACTTGTTTGTCTCATGCTTCCTATGTAGTCTGATTTGATTTCTACCTTTACCTCTACAAATGTGGTGAGTATTTCAGTGTGATGCATGATGCTTTGTGTAACTCACCTATGCTGAGAGATTGTTTTTGACCATAGTCTGCCAGTGCTTTTTGAACAGCGGGGAGAGTTTGGGAAGAAGCAATATGTATCATGTGTTTCATGCCTTTTCATTTATTTTTTAAACATTCTTAGTTGCTTGAACGTTTATGTTTAAAATATGTCTAAACCGCAACCATGTATTTTCAATGACTGTATTTAAACCTATGGGTCCAAAGTACGCTGTATAGTAAGCATACTGGGATTTTCAGTCTCTAAGTAAATACAAGTAAACCTGCTCATTTAATGGGCTGAAAGTGTTGAGAATGTTTCGCTAATGAATCCCATAGTAGCACATTAAAGCGCTTGGATATTTCCCATAGCCGCTCTAGTTACACCATAATTGCTGCTATTATGTAATAACCTGTTTTATTAGGTAGCCAAATCTTTAAGTAAGTGTTGACGTCCCTTCATCCAGTATGACAACCAAACACCTATGATATTGAAGAACAAACATAACAGAGCTTTACAATACCTCATTTATAAAGGATTAGTAAATCGTTTATTCATCATGTGTTAAGCATTACTCCATTCATAATATGTTCAATACAGGTCCTTATAAACAATTTACTAATCATTAGTTAAGTCTTTTTACGTGACCTCGTCTAAAGTGTGGGCTTTATACATGTTTTGAGTGACCAGTGTAATCTCTCACAAAAAGGTGGAAATGCCATGAGAAAACATCCCATACCTGATGCGCCTTAAGGTCTAAAACGGCCCCTAGAACATATCAATGGTTAAACAATAAGCACACAATACAGAGGATGTTTAACAAAGCATAGATAACCCACACTTTAGACGAGGTCACGCAAAAATACTTAACTAATGATTATCAGAGGGTTTATAAGGACCTATAATAAACATCTTATAAATGGAGGATTTAAATGAAGGAACTATTTACTAATCCTTTATAAATGCTTTATTATGTTATTATAAAGTGCTACCGTTATTTTAGTTGCTGTTAGGTGTTTAGTTGGCATACTGTACACAAGGGATGGCATACTGTACACAACACTCACATTTAAGATTTGGCTACATAATCAAACAGGTTATTACATAATAGCAGCAATTATGGTGTAACTAGAGCGGCTATGGGAAATATCCAATCGCTCTAATGTGCTACTATGGGATTCATTAACATAACATTTTCAACACTTTCTGCCCATTAAATAAGCATGTTTACTTTGATTTATTTAAAGAAGTAAAAGCCCCTAAGCCAAGCCGTTGGTTCCAGCATGTTCATTATGCAACATACTTTGGACCCATAGGTTTAAACGCAAGAATTGAAAATACAATGTTGAGTTTTAGACATACATCAAACACTTACTTTCAAGAAACTGAGAAGTTCTGTTCAAAAAGCACTGGTAGACTATGGTAGCTGGACAGATGACACATTTGACAGCAGATATTTAAATGACCTGGGCCCTTTCATCTGTTTCAGATCCCATCTCTTTTCATTTATTAAACAGGTGGTGAATGTAAGATGACATGAATGCTTTATTAAAGCTACTCCTGTCTGAGGAGTTTCAACCACACAGAGCTATGGGCTCGGTGGGATATCTTATCCATGTTTTGTGCTGTAATTCACATCGTCAAACAAAGTGTCACAGCGGTGACAGTTAAGACATGCATAGGCTCTGTCCTTATCATCCCATTTGAACCTACACCAGGTCCATGATGCCCTGCTCCGGGGTCGGTGATTGTCCCCACTGTGCTATATCCTAGAGAGATCAACGTCTGCTCTCTTCTCTGGAGTTCGGAAAAGGTACCCCCTCTTGCACTAAAGATAAAAAAGATAATGCAACTATAATAAATTAATATATGCAATTAATTAAATGTAAACGTACATTTGAAGTCGGAAGTTTACATACACTTAGGTTGGAGTCATTAAAACTCGTTTTTCAACCACTCCACAAATTTCTTGTTAACAAACTATTGTTTTGGCAAGTCGGTTAGGACATCTACTTTGTGCATGACACAAGTAATTTTTCCAAAAATTGTTTACAGATTATTTCACTTATAATTCACTGTATCACAATTCCAGTTGGTCAGATATTCACATACACTAAGTTGACTGTGCCTTTAAACAGCTTGGAAAATTCCAGGAAATCATGTCATGGTTTTAGAAGATTCTGAAAGGCTAATTGACATCCTTTTAGTAAATTGGAGGTGCACCTGTGGATGCATTTCAAGGCCTACCTTAAACTCAGTGCCTCTTTGCTTGACATCATGGGAAAATCAAAAGAAATCAGCCAAGACCTCAGAAAAAAATGTGTAGACTTCCACAAGTCTGGTTCATTCTTGGGAGCAATTTCCAAATGGCTGAAGGTACCACGTTCACCTGTACAAACAATAGTATGTAAATATAAACACCATGGGACCACTCAGACGTCATACCGCTCAGGAAGGAGATGCATTCTGTCTCCTAGAGATGAACGTACTTTGGTGCGAAAAGTGCAAATCAATCCCAGAACAACAGCAAAGGACCTTATGAAGATTCTGGAGGAAACAGGTACAAAGGTATCAATATCCACAGTAAAACGAGTTCTATAACGACATAACCTGAAAGGCTGCTCAGCAAGGAGGAAGCCACTGCTCCAAAACCACCATAAAAAAGCCAGACTACGGTTTGCAACTGCACATGGGGACAAAGATCGTACTTTTTGGAGAAATGTCCTATGGTCTGATGAAACAAAAATAGAACTGTTTGGCCATAATGACCATCATTATGTTTGGAAGAGAAAGGGGGAGACTTGCAAGCCAAAGAACACCATCCCAACCATGAAGCACAGGGGGTGGCAGCATCATGTTGTGGGGGTGCTTTGCTGCAGGAGGTGCTGGTGCACTCACAAAAATAGATGGCATCATGAGGACGAAAATTATGTGGATATATTGAAGCAACATCTCAAGACTTCAGTCAGGAAGTTAAAGCTTGGTCGTAAATGGGTCTTCCAAATGGACAATGACTCCAAGCATACTTCCAAAGTTGTGGCAAAATGGCTTAAGGACAACAAATTCAAGGTATTGGAGTGGCCATCACAAAGCCCTGACCTTAATCCCATAGAAAATATGTGGGCAGAACTGAAAAAGCGTGTGCAAGCAGGGAGACCTACAAACCTGACTCAGTTACACCAACTCTGTCAGGAGGAATCGGCCCAAAATTCACCCAACTTATTGTGGGAAACTTGTGGAAGGCTACCCAAAATGTTTGACCCAAGTTATTTAAACAATTTAAAGGCAATGCTACCAAATACTAATTGAATGTATGTAAACTTATGACCCACTGGGAATGTGATGAAAGAAATAAAAGCTGAAATAAATCATTCTCTCTACTATTATTCTGACATTTCACATTCTTAAAATAAAGTGGTGATCCTAACTGACCTAAGACAGTGAATTTTTACTAGGATTAAATGTCAGGAATTGTGAAAAACTGAGTTTAAATGTATTCGGCTAAGGTGTATGTAAACTTCTGACTTAGATCTGAGTTACGCATGTAATTGAACTATATTCCAATGAGCTTTTCTCTCTACAGGTATTTTGACCTGGGGAAACATAAGTGCCAGCAAGGTATTCGTTTGAGGTGGCGATAAAACAAATGGAGGTGCGGCAGGGTTCCAAGTGGAAAAAGCATCTACTTTATTAACTTATTGATGCGAGCAAGTAAATTGTTGGGATTATAAATATAGGCTAAATGACAATTGTTTCAGACGTGTTTTAATTTCTAATCACTGGAGACTAATGTGAAACCAGTCAAATGGCAGGAAACTGAAAAGCATATTGACATGACAGGTATTTATGCCCCTTTCCCGCAGTAAAGCATGAAATGCTGTGCCTTTATTCATCATTTTTATTGAATGGTTTTCTAACTTGCAGGGATTCAATTTGGAGATGCCAAATGGGATGAGAAGGCAAAGAGTTGCGCCAAATGTAACCTTTGTGCTCTCTGGAGTGTTTTAATCATAAACTTTTCCTTCAATTACTTTTTCATGAAGTAGGATTCATGAATATTCCCTAAACCTAAATAATGGTTAAAATCAGAGTGTTTTTACATCTACCAATGGGTTCTGAAATGGAGACAAATATGTATATGTTTTCAT
The DNA here is from genome assembly GCF_013265735.2 of Oncorhynchus mykiss. Lineage (NCBI taxonomy): Eukaryota > Metazoa > Chordata > Actinopteri > Salmoniformes > Salmonidae > Oncorhynchus > Oncorhynchus mykiss. Next base: position 20,083,970 of record NC_048590.1, read on the forward strand.
GGTTATCTTTCCATATTCTGAATGCATTCTCCATAGTCTCCACATTCCAGTTCCAATTAAAGGTGCACAGTAATTAAAGGGATTGGTTTAGATCAGTGGTTCCCAAACATTTTATAGTCCCGTCCCCCTTCAAACATTCAACCGCCAGCTGCGTACCCCCTCTAGCACTAGGGTCAGCGCACTCTCAAATGTTGTTTTTTTGCCGTCATTGTAAGCCTGCCACACACACACTATACGATACACTTATTAAACATAAGAATGAGTGTGAGTTTTTGTCACAACCCGGCTCATGGGAAGTGACAAAGAGCTCTTATAGGACCAGGGCACAAATAATAATATAATAATCAATCACGTTGCTCTTTATTTAGCCATCTTACATATAAAACCTTATTCACAATTTCTGATGAACAAATAACTCACCACAGGTTATTGAGAAGGGTGTGCTTGAAAGGATGCACATAACTCTGCAATGTTGAGTTGTAGAGAGTCTCAGTCTTAAATCATTTTCCACACAAAGTCTGTGCCTGTGTTTAGTTTTCATGCTAGTGAGGGCAGAGAATCCACTCTCTCATAGGTATGTGGTTGCAAAGGGCATCAGTGTCTTAGCGTAATTGGCCAAGGCAAGAAACTCTGAGCGCAGCCCTATCCAGAAATCTGGCAGTGGCTTCTGATTAAATTCAATTTTCACAGAACCGCTTGTTGCAATTTCGATGAGGCTCTCTTGTTCAGATATCGGTAAGTGGACTGGAGGCAGGGCATGAAAGGGATAACAAATCCAGTTGTTTGTGTCATCCGTTTTGGGAAAGTACCTGCATAATTGCGCACCCAACTCACTCAGGTGCTTCGCTCTATTACATATGACATTGTCCATAAGCTTGAGTTCATTTGCACACAAATAATCATACAATGATGGAAAGACCTATGTGTTGTCCTTGTTAATGCAGACAGAGAGGAGCTCCAACTTCTTAATCATAGCCTTAATTTTGTCCCACACATTGAATATAGTTGCAGAGTCCCTGTAATCCTAGATACAGATCATTCAGGTGAAAAAGAACATCACCCAGATAGGCCAGTCGTGTGAGAAACTTGTCATCATACAAGCGGTCAGACAAGTGAAATTATGGTCAGTAAAGAAAACTTTAAGCTCGTCTCTCAATTAAAAAAAAAAACGTGTCAATACTTTGCCCCTTGATAACCAGCGCACTTCTTTCTGTATGTTGTAAAAGCGTTACATGGTCGCTGCCCATATCATTGTATAATGCAGAAAATACACATGAGTTCAGGGGTCTTGCTTTACAAAGTTAACCATTTTCACTGTCGTGTCCAACACATCTTTCAAGCTGTCAGGCATTCCCTTTACAGCAAGAACTTCTCGGTTGATGCTGCAGTGTACCAACTGCTTGCACACGCATTACCACTCCACTATGTCTCCCTGACATGGATTTTGCGCCATCAGTACAGATACCAACACATCTTGACCACTAAAGACAATTTGATGTCACAAAGCTGTCCAGTCTTTAAAAATATCCTCTCATGTTGTCCTGGTTTCCAGTGGTTTGCAAAAGAGGATGTTGACCCCCCATAAACGTAATGGACATATACCAGGAGTTGTGCCAGGCCTGCCATGTCTGTTGACTCATCCAGCTGTAACGCATATAATTCACTGGCTTTTATGCAAAGCAGTATTTGCTTCTAAACATCTCCTGCCATGTCACTGATGCGTAGTGTAACAGTATTGTTTGATGAAGACATTCATTATCGGTGTAGTTTTTTAGGGCCTTTTCCCCCAGCATTGTCCCAGCCATATATGCGGCAGCAGGAAGAATTAAGTCCTCCACAATAGTATGGGGTTTGTCTGTCCTAGCCACTCAGTAGCTCACCATATAAGACGCTTCTAGCCCCTTCATATTAATGGTATCTGTTGCTTTTATTCATGATTTACTACTCAAAAGTCGTCTTTGTTCTCGCTCAGAAAACTCCTTGGCTTATTTTTCAAATTGTCCTGTTTTGTTTCTAAATGTCTGCGCAAGTTTCTCGCGCGAGAGCAATGGTTAATATGATTGGATGTTAATTATTTGACTAGGCTACCTGTATTTGACATTGTGTTGTTATTTAACTGAACACTTGACTGTTTAATTGTATTTTTGGCAGTGAAACGAGGCTACTCAGGGGTGAAGAACACTCACCCAAATGTATAGCCTCGTTGGAAAACAGAAATGTACTGTATTAAATGTGAATCACATTTTTATTTGGTGTACCCCTCCGACAGCATTGCGCGTACCCCAGTTTGGGAATATCTGGTTTAAATAAATGAGCAGAAAATGAATTGAATAAAAATTCCCTGATCTAATTGGGTAGGCCACACATGAATGGTGTTGATGTTTTTTTGAGGGGAAATCTTAGTCACGCAATTTTACATCTAACTGAGGTCAATGAAAAATGCGCATGAAAACGTGCTCACCAGAAGAATGTCATGAATTTGATAGGATGAATGCTTCAATCTAGTTGACATTGGTAGTTTCTGCTTCTTTCGCTGAGGAAAGATTGTTAGGTACCGAGGATACAATTCTGAATCCTTCTTTAAACCTCTAAAAGTCTAAGCCTTTGGACACATCCCCTTAGTTTTGATGGCACAAAACTAACTAACTTCCTTTCATTTGTATTGTTTACCCTCATGCGAGTCCCGAGATATCATCATGTCCGTGAGAGTCTCCCCTTTCTACAATGGGGTCATATTCGTTTGTAGCCCAAACGGTTCAGACACTACAGATAGAAGTTGGCTCATCAGCGTATACCGACTTCAGATGGGTGTTTTTATTGTGTTACTTCAATTGACACACGGGTGCATCATTAGACTCTTAAGGATTCTCCTCCCTTTCATCTACACTGATTGAAGTGGATTTAACAAGTGACGTCAATAAGGGATAATTGCTTCCACCTGGATTCACCTGGTCAGTCTATGTCACGGAAAGAGCAGGTGTTCTTAATTTTTTCCATACTCAGCGTAAATTTCACAATGTGTATTTTTGAAGGTATTGTTTTCACTATATTCAACGCGCCCCCCCCCCCCCCCCCCCCCCCCCCCTGGCCTTCATTTACACAATGTTTCGCGACCCTAACCGCGGGGATTGTGGATTATGAGTAAACCTGCACATCACTGGAACCAACACACCTAATGTGGTTTTCAAAATATGTCAATGTTGAAAGTGCTTCCTTTCCTACACATCGGTAGCCTATATGCAAGCCAACATTTCTCATTTGTATTTTAATTGCAGAGTGACCTATAATTAATTGGATAATATTGACATTCAGCAAAATGACAAATTCAGGAATAAATGCTCGGGTGCCTTCGTTCAAAAGCCTTCATGCCACCATACCCCAGAGGCATGGTCATATTTGCTGTGTACTAGTATTTGTTCAAGCAACCGTTTCAAGTATGAGAACCAGTATCTAGAATAAAAGCTAAGTTAGCTGTTTAAACCTCATTCATTCCTCACATCTCAATATTTCGCTGTCTGTTTCTCTATGTACGGCGTATCATTTAGTTATTTTAGTAGCCCCCGATGATAAAGAATGTTAGCCCACTTTGTTCTCATTTAAAAATGTCTATCATCACTTTGCAACACAGAGCCCTCTCAAGAGGAGAAAAAGTAATGAAAGAGTTAACGAAATAAGTGAAATCAGATAAACCAACTCCAGGCTATAGGCCATTACAAATTCCATAGAAGACTCAGTGGGTATCGCCACGGAAACGAGAGGGGAGAACACATTACCGGAGCCCTGCACAGTCTGCTGCACTCATCCCCCAAACCTGCAGTGTCGTGAGGCGAGGAGTGACGGCAATCTCCTGACCTCTCCCAGTGATATTCAGAGCCAGCCCTGTCTGCCGTACCTTGCCTTGCCGCAGTGACCCTCGCTCTCCCCGCTGCCACCCATTTACCATCCTTTCACCCAACATTATTAGCTCATTACATTTTAAAGACTTCTCTTTGCCGAGGCCTCCATCCTTGGGCGGGCTGGAACTATGGGGGGGTGGGCATGGTGCGCTCTATCTGCTGATCTTTGTCTGCCTATAGTTGTCTCTTAGGTTAAGAGGAGGAGGTGTGGGATGTTGGAGAGATGCAGAACGTTTGTATGTATTCTATTACTCAGAGCACTGTTTTATATTCCCCCCAGGTTACACTCCTCTTTGTGCTGGCCAGACTGACACACATCATTAATACGTTGTAGAGTCACTCTCCAGGAGACTACTATGTCTAAGGCAGGGGGTAGAACTGTGCTCTGCAAACTCTAACGAGGTTCAATTCATTCTTAGACCACAACATATTGCTTCCTATTGGTGGTTGTAGTAATCAGGGCTGCCTTCCTCTGTGGTCTTCTTTGAATTGTTCACACTCAAAGCAGATATTCCGTCTGTGGTTTATGCTACTTTGTTATGTCAAATATTGTCATTGAAAACAATCAGTCCACCTAAAGAATAAAACAACTGTAGACTAACAGATATATTATATTAGTTGGACGCTAAGGCTACACAGGCAGCTCAATTCTGATTTTCTTTCCACTAATTGGTCTTTTGACCAATCACATCAGATCTTTTCACATCACATCCTTTTTCAAAGCTTATCCAATTGGTCAAAAGATATCTGAATTTAACTTTGCTATGCCCGGCCCCCCCTTGGTTACTGTTGAAACTTCGGACAACATTTTCCCTGGAAGCCAATTTCTTGTTCAACAGCTGGTAAAATCCACTCACAATGATCTCAAACTGTTTTTGTAATACAGAATGAAATTAAACACAGACTACCCCTTGCTTATCAGGAAACTCGTTGGTATGTTCTGGTGGACTGTCATTACAATTGCTTCACAGGAACCTGGTAAAATGATGTTTGTAGTGTAAATAGCCACTGAATGGCTCTGAATTCACTGTCAACATGCAATCAAAGCTATACAGTATAACATAGTTTGGAGCTAACTAGTGCTCTCAAATCATACCCTGCTGATGTTGACAGCAGATGGGAGTTATATTCATAACATTGCTAAATTAGCTAGCTAATGTACATTTTGAGAAAACAAGTTAGATTAAGTGACTAGCTAGCATTAGCAATGTTTGGTGGTCAATGAGACTGACAGCTAGCTAACCAGTTGAGCTAGCAAGCAATTACTCCTGGTGCACTGCTCAATTATTTTGCCATTTAAACTGTTATAGACCTCATCAGCTTTTATGCAGTTTAAACATGAGCTTGTCTGAGGTGTCGGACTCGTTGACAGTTGCTGTCCATTGGAGCGCTGCGATTGGTTGCCCAACATTCTGGGGTTGGGCTTAGCGAAGGGTCAATTGAGCTGCCTGTGTAAATGCAGCCATTGTATCCTGAAAGAAAACTGAATTGCTAATCATGCTTATCATCATTATGCAAATGTGTTTGTAATTAATTGCCAAAACAACTCTCCCCTCCTCCTCTCCTGGATGACAGTTTTACATGTTTGTGTACATATTGCACAGAACACCACACAGCTGGACTTTCTTTGAATAGCACTACTACTGTCAACTCAACAATTTGGTTGTTTTTGGTAAAAATGTTTTTGGATGAATGTACAATAGAGTCACCTAACACATTTGGGCACTGAGGACAAATTCAGGAAATATTTGTACACTTTTGTTTTGCCTCTGTCTGCTTTTAGCACAGTTAGCTACGTTGTCTAATTAGGCATACTGCCTTAGAGATACACTGTAAGGTTGTACTGAAAGTACTGTTTATCAACGCTAAATGCGTGTAACAAAATACGCTTAAATGAAATTATATCATTTTCGGCATAATTTGAGCTGTTTGGAAGGAATTTGCTCAAACTTGAGGTTGAGGATAGCTTTTAGATAATTACTCAAATTAGGATGAGTTAAAATAGAGATACGTGGACCTTTTACCAGAAGTAGAACGTATCTCAACAACATGTCAAGTCTAATTCTCATGCTGTAACCCAGTAATTAGACAACCCTCTTCTTCCTCCCCCTTGTTTCATTGTAAATGATTTTCAGTGAATCATTATGACAACATTTCCTTCAATTACTAACCCAGACACTGTCACCTGTTGAGAAAAAGCCTTTCACTTGCTCTGCCTGCACGTCACTCCATCTTCTACAGACAAGCGACAAATATTAACGAAGTCATGTTGATTGGCGTTTCCCTTTGCTAGAGGAGAAACGAAAGGATAAGGGGTTCTGAGAAAAAGGTCTCTGTCTGTTTGCCTCACCGTGGCCAGAATCCGCCCCCAGGGAGAGAGATTAATTTAGGGGAGAAACCCCCACCCGTCTTCCCACCACTTCCATCCTTCCATGCATGTCCAGAGCTGGAGGGGATGGAATGGAGGGCATAGCTCCTGACAGACCTGAGCTACTGGAGCAGGAATCGGTCAGGGCTATTTTTACTGGCTATGCCCCTAGGGTTTCACTAAGCCCCTCTACAGTGTGTGTGTGTCTGTGTGTGTGTGTGTGCGTGTGTGATCCTGAAGTTGACATGGTGTGGAAAGGAGAAACAATTCCATGTTGTACAGAGACGGGGGCTAAGAGATAATACAGGTTGGGTTTCTTTCACTGTCTGGCTTATGTGATCAAATACCAAGTTGAACACCTGACGGGTGCTGCAATCATATTAGGTGCTGGTATAGGGTACTGTACGCAGACATGGCAGTCTGGAGCCATGCATACCTCCGTGGGTAATTTATGTCTCCCATTATTTTTCATTACAAATACATTGAATGTGTGTCATGTCATTCTTTCGAAACTAATGAGGTTTTACATTTCTGTTTGGGACATTTAATATCATGAATAATCTATGTAAGATTTCTTAATTAAACAAGAAATTGCGAGGGACGATAAATCAGACGGTGACACTTTGACATTATGATTCAGCAAAGCACACTTCATAATTCCCCATGTGTGCATGGCATGCATTTAATGTGTTTCACTTTGTTGACTTTGTCTCTATAGGTAGCGTTAGAACATGATTTATGTGGAATGGTGCTGTCATTGCTCCAGACAAACAGTCGTTTGAAAGACACAGATGACATGATATAACTTACAGTTTTTAAAGAGCTCTCTTCACCAAGAGCCCTGTCTTCACTTGAAGTACTGTAAGCTGTACCTATTGATTGATGTGCACTTTGGCCAATTAATAATGTTGGCTGGAAAACCAACTCCAAAACCATGGTACAGTACTGTAGGTAAGGTGACAGCATTTAGCTGGAGGGAGTATTGACGAAGAACTGATAGTGAATCAGTTTGGGACAGCTCACATGAACACCCTCAAATAAATCATTTCTGATGTAACTTGTCTGCTCACTGTTTCATTATTATAGACACATTTCACAGTTTAGCGTTGATCAAATGGCAACTTTTTTGGTTGTTCTTCCGAGTCCATGCAATGGGCATTCATCTCTCTCAGAGGAAAATAAGGATGTAAGGAAATGATTTCTCTAGAGCAGGTATTCCCAAACTGGGGTAGGCGCAATGCCGTCGGAGGTACGCCAAATAAAAATGTGATTCACATTAAAAAATTAAATATGTATATACAGTATATATATTTTTTCACATTTTCAAACAGTCCATTTATATTTTCTAATGGGTCTATACATTTGGGAGAGTTTTTTCTGTCTCGCCTGAGTAGCCTCGTTAAAATTAAACCATCTAGCGAAATAACACAATGTCAAATACAGGTAGCCTAGTCAAATAATTAACATCCAATCAAATTAACCGTTACTTTCTCGTGAGAATAACACTAACAGTCCATATGTAGCCAAACGTAGCTGCTGCTCATGTTGGAATCTGTACTGATGGCGCAAAAGCCATGACAGGGAGACATAGCGGAATGGTAACACGCGTGCAAGCAGTTGCTCCCAAAGCCACTTGGGTACACTGTAGCGTCCACTGAGTGGTTCCTGCTGCAAAGGGAATGCCTGACAGCTTGAAAGATGTTTTGGACACGACAGTGAAAATGGTTAACTCCGTTAAAGCAAGGCCCCTGAACTAGTGTGTATTTGTCATCTGCACTATGCAATGATATGGGCAGTGACCATGTAATGCTTTTACAACATACAGAAGTGCGGTGGTTATCGAGGAGCGAAGTATTGACATGTTTTTTAAATTGAGAGACGAGCTTAAAGTTTTCTTTACTGACCACAATTTTCACTCGTCTGACCGCTTGCATGATGACGAGTTTCTCAAACGACTGGCCTATCTGGGTGATGTTCTTTTTCACCTGAATGATCTGAATCTAGGATTACACGGACTCTCCGCAACTATATTCAATGTGTGGGACAAAATTAAGGCTATGATTAAGAAGTTGGAGCTCTTCTCTGTCTGCATTAACAAGGACAACACATAGGTCTTTCCATCATTGTATGATTATTTGTGTGCAAATGAACTCAAGCTTATGGACAATGTCATATGTAATAGAGCGAAGCACCTGAGTGAGTTGGGTGTGCAATTATGCAGGTACTTTCCTGAAACGGATGACACACTCATCTGGATTCATTATCCCTTTCATGCCCTGCCTCCAGTCAACTTACCGATATCTGAACAAGAGAGGCTTATCAAAATTGCAATAAGCGGTTCTCTGAAAATTGAATTTAATCAGAAGCCACTGCCAGATTTCTGGATTTAGCTGCGCTCAGAGCATCCTGCCTTGGCAAATCGCATTGTTAAGACACTGATGCCCTTTGCAAGGCCCAGGCACAGACTGTGTGTGGAAAATGATTTAAGACAGACTCTCTCCAATACAACCCAACATTGCAGAGTTATGTGCATCCTTTCAAGCACATCATTAACCTGTGGTGAGTTTTTCACCATTTTCGATGAACGAACAAGGTTTTATATGTAAGATAGCTAAATAAAGAGCAAAATTATTGATTATTATATTATTATTATTTGTGCCCTGGTCCTATAAGAGCTCTTTGTCACTTCCCATGAGCCAGGTTGTGACAAAAACTCACACTCATTCTTATGTTTAATACATATATTGTGCGTATGTGGTAGGCTTACAATGATGGCAAAAAACAAACATTTGAGAGTGTGCTGAGCCTGGTGCTAGAGGGGGTATGCAGCTGCATGTTGAATGTTTGAAGGGGTATGGGACTGTAAAAAGTTTGGGAACCACTGCTCTTGAGTACTTGCTCTCCATGAGGTATCTGCCACTGAAACTCTGAAACTGCTGTAAATACACTGGATGAGGGAGAGTGCTCTCTGACAGGTCAGCTCTATAGGGAATACCGGAACTACTTTTCTGCTGTTATTAAAAGGTTGTCTTCTAGAGACGGGAATGTGTTTCCATTTTTCTCAAAGTTTGTGCAGTATAAAACGGATTTTGTGAAACTTTGTTAAACCTGTCTATCAATAACCCAGTGTCTGTCAAACAAAGAGATGCAACATCTCTAATAGAATATAGACACATACTGTAACATCAACCCTGACTGCCCCCTGTGGCTAACATGCCAATGTGTTCCCAAGCCTTCATGTGCTGACATTTTTGTCATAGTTTTATTGCTCAGTGTATGATGTTGGTGTCATGCTTTATCATCCCAATGACACATTGACTGAGTAGCTCCAGTTTCTCACCATCAACATTCACTACACCTGGAGGAAAGGGAGAACATGAGAGCCAAAGCACGAGACGTTGGGACTATAACCCACTGGGCACACACTGGTTGAATCAGCATTGTTTTCACGCGATTTCAATGAAATTCCTTTGAACCGTTGTGGAATAGGTGTCGAATGGACGTCTGTGCCCATTGGGAAGGTTCTATCTGCGTAAAGCATAGTTCTGAGATACTGAGCATAACATTTTTCAAATTCCAGATCTCAGAACTGTTTTGTAGTGAATTCTTCTTTGATAACACATTAATACGGTCCCAGGGGGCTGCAATTGCAGATAGAACCTTAATGTTACAATTGACTAAACAGAAAAGTACAGACATGGAATTATTAAATAAAGGGAATACCCTTCCTTCTTTCTAATCACATCATCAAATATCTGTTCATCACACATTTGTTAAAGCGATAGTTCCCTAAAATGACAAATACAGTATATCCTTTGGATAACTAGTAACATTGCTGAAGCTTAGCTCTGGTTGATTAAACTGGTGTTTTTTTTCTGGTCTCTGACATCCTACTTGATATTAATCAATAAAATGTGTTAAGTTTGTAATTTTAGCGAAATACCCTTTCCAAGGAGGGTTTTCGTATTGATATAGAACAAGACAAAAACAGCAATGCCTCTCCAAAGGGCCTAAAACATGCTCTAAGGCACCTGCACTGATTTGTTTTTACATTCTTCGGAAACAGTGGTGGGGAAAAAATCTTAAGTAATTGAAAAAGAGGACCGGAACCTATGATAAGAATAATCAAAGACTTCGGACTATTGTAAGGACCGGCGCCGGGGATGAGAAGCAGGTACGGGGAGTCAACAAGGTTCTATAAGGTTCTATCTGCAAAATGTATAGTTTTGAGATAATTAGCATTTTTTAAGTCCCAGATCCCTGAACTGTTTTGTGATGTCTTCCCCTTTCATGACTCAATAAGTATATTGCCATACATACAATTATTTTTGATTGACAACTCAGCATTGTGTGATTGGATTGCAGATAGAATCGTATAGCACCAAGTTAAAAGGTGTTTGCGCAGATTGAACTTTCAGATGTTCCCGTTTTTTCAACATACTGTTAATCTGACATACAGTATCTCAAAGGTAAAAGACCCCCTAAAGGACACATTTTGGACCAAATTGTCAGATAGAAACGTATAGTCCCAATGTCATGGTTTGTCAAAGATGAAGATGAAGTGACAATTGTTAAGACACAAGAGGCCATTACAATATACAGGGACAGTCCATCACAGAGACTGTTTAGGAAAACTCCCATTTCCTCTTAATTTTCATGTCTTGCACCATTTCCTTGCACTGAAAGTCATTGCAGAAACATACTGCTTCTTACTTTCATCATAGTCAATTAGCCCACATGTATGGTTATCTAATAACAGCTGTCAATTGGTTAAAACACGATTTACGTTTTATTGATGTAACCCATGAGCAAACATCAATGTACATTGTTAATTAAACATCATTACAATGCTATCATGTCTAATGAGGATAGAGTGATTATCCCCCTAAAATTATATTTAAACAACAAATGTGCTGATGAGACAGACATCACAAGAGACATTTGGCCATGCAGGCTATAAGTAACAAGAGCATTTTGATGTACATGGAACAAAAATATGAACGCAACATATAAAGTGTTGGTCCCATGTTTCATGAGCTGAAATAAAAGATCACAGAAATGTTACAGAAGCACAAAAAAAAGCTTATTTCTCTCAGATTTTGTGCACAAATATGTTTACATCCCTGTTAGTGAGCATTTATCCTTTGCCACGATAATCTATCCACCTGACAAGTGTGGCATATCAAGAAGCTGACTACACAGCGTGATCCTTACACAGGTGCACCTTGTGCTGGGGACAATAAAAGGCCACTCTAAAAATGTGCGGTTTTGTCACACAATACAACAGATGGCTTAAGTTTTGAGGGAGCGTGCAATTGGAATGCTGACTGCAAGAATGTCCACCAGAGCTGTTGCCAGAGAATTTAATGTTAATTTCTCTACCAAAAGCCACCTCCAACTTAATTTAAGAGAATTTAGCAGTATATTCCAACCGGCCTCACAAACGCAGACCACATGTACAGTATAGCGTCATGTGGCCGAGTGGTTTGCTGATGTTAACGTTGTGAACACAATGCCCCATAGTGGCGGAGGGGTTATGGTATGAGCAGGCGTGTTCCAGTTCCCACCAACATCCAGCAACTTTACGCAGCCATTGAAGAGTGGGACAACATTCTACAGGCCATGTGAAGGAGATGTGTTGCGCTGCATGATGCACACTAGATACTGACTGGTTTTCTGATCCAAGCCTCTACCTTTTTTAAGGTATCTGTGACCAACAGATGCATATCTGTATTCCCAATCATGTGAAATCCATAGATTATTACCTAATTTATTTATTTAAATTGTCTGATTTCCATAAATGAACTGTAACTCAGTAACATCTTTGAAATTGTTGCATGCTGCGTTTATGTTTTTGTTCAGTATATTTATGTGTAGAATAGCCTACATACAGGATTCGCAGTGTCTGCAAGATTACAAGGAAACTCAATTCTATGTGGATTCATTGTGTAGTAAAATTTAACTTTACTATACCATTGTGTATAATTGAAGAGTTTATTTCCAAATCACGGTATCTACCAATTTTTCACATTTGTGTTTTTCATCAGAAGTAAATGCTTCTGGGTACCATTATATTTGTGTAAAATATTACTGTTCTCAGAGTTTTAATTAAGAGATTTCAGTTGTGTAATACAATAGTTTTTGTTGCAAAAAGTTTTAATAGCGCCGGAGGCATTGGCTGTCGTTTTACGGGCTCCTAATCAACTGTGCTATTTTGCTTTTTCACATTGTTTGTAACTCATTTTATACATAATGTTGCTGCTACCATCTCTTATGACCAAAAAGAGCTTCTGGACATCAGAACAGCGATTTTTTATTTTTATTTTTTTATTTTACCTTTATTTAACCAGGCAAGTCAGTTAAGAACAAATTCTTATTTTCAATGACAGCCTGGGAACAGTGGGTTAACTGCCTGTTCAGGGGCAGAACGACAGATTTGTACCTTGTCAGCTCGGGGGTTTGAACTCACAACCTTCCGGTTACTAGTCCAACGCTCTAACCACTAGGCTACCCTGCCGCCCCAGCGATTACTCACCTCGAACTGGACAAAGATTTTTTTGACGAAGTCTTTAATGAGCCCGATGCACAGGATATACTGTCAAGACAAGGCCCAAATCCCTGTAATCAACGTGAAGAAAAGACAGAGAAAAAGGGGGAGGAGGGCGGGGTGCCTTGTAAGAATTTGCAGACGAGTTGGTAAACCACCACTACCCTCCGTATTATTGGCCAATGTGCAATCATTGGAAAACAAACTGGACGAGCTACGATTAAGACTATCCTACCAATGGGACATAAAAAACTGGAATATCTTATGTTTCACCGAGATGTGGCTGAACGACGACACGGATAATATAGAGCTGGCTGCTTTCTCCGTGCATCGGCAGGACAGAGCAGCTACATCTGGTAAGATGAGGGCCGGGGGTGTGTGTCTATTTGTCAATCACTGCTGGTGTGCGATGTCTAATATTAAAGAAGTAACAAGGTATTGCTCTCCTGAGGTAGTACACTTAATGAAAAGCTGTAGACCACACTAACTATCAAGAGAGTTCACATCTATATTATTCGTAGCCGTCTATTTACCACCACAAACCGATGCTGGCACAAAGACCACACTCAACAATCTCAGGGTTGGGTAAGTTACTTTCTAAATGTAATCCGTTGCAGTTACTTGTTACCTGTCCAAAATTGTAATCAGTAATGTAACTTTTGGATTACCCAAACTCAGTATCGTAATCTGATTACGTTCAGTTACTTTTAGATTACTTTCCCCTTAAGAGGCATTAGAAGAAGACAACAATGTATGTTACCAATTAAACAACCTCTATTGCAGGATGAAACAATGTTAAAGTTTACATAGCTGGCTATATATGGATGTTACATTTTACTTTATGGGTTGGTTATGTAGACTTCTTCTAAGCCATCGCTTTCTACTACATACTGTAGCTTGGACTCTTCAAACACATTTGGTGTGTTATCATAGTGGTCTCTGACTTGTAGTCAGACTCGCTCAGGTGGAACAAACTTAAATTTGTGCCTTTTTTCAATGCTGATTTGAATGTCATTGAGAAAACAGATTTTAAAAATTCTGCGAACATCCTTGCTGAATTTGAAAGTAATCCTCAAAGTAATAATCAAGTTTTTCAAAAGTATCTGTAATCTAATGTTTTTGCTGGTAACGTAACAGATTACAGTTACCATTTTTTGGTAATCCCTTACATGTAACGGATTCCATGTAATCTGTTACTCCCCAACCCTGAACGAGCTGTACAAGGCCATAAGCAAACAAGAAAATGCTCATCCAGAAGCGGAGCTCCTAGTGGCCGGGGACTTTAACGTAGGCAAACTTAAATCCGTTTTACCTCATTTCTACCAGCATGTCACATGTGCAACTGGAGGAAAAAAAACTCTAGACCACCTTTACTCCACACACAGAGATGCATACAAAGCTCGCCCTCCTTTGGAAAATATGACCATAATTTTATCTTCCTGATTCCTGCTTACAAGTAAAAACTAAAGCAGGGAGTACCAGTGACTCACTAAATACAGAAGTGGTCAAATGACTCGGATGCTACGCTACAGGACTGTTTTGCTATCACAGACTGGAATATGTTCTGGGATTCATCCAATGGCATTGAGGAGTACACCACCTCAGTCATCGGCTTCATCAATAAGTGCATCAACGACATCGTCCCCACAGTGACCATACGCACATATCCCAACCAGAAGCCATGGATTACAGACAACATCCGCACTGTACTAAAGGGTAGAACTGCCGCTTTCATGGAGTGGGACAATAATCCGGACACCAGATGGATTGCCAGGACATGTACTCAAAGCATGCGAGACCAACTGGCAAGTGTCCTCACTGACATTTTCAAGCTCTCATTGACCGAGTGACTGAGGTGAAGCCCTTACCATCACCTCAGTCATGGCTTTCAGGAACAAATATCACATCATATGTAGGGGGGTGGTGTACTGCCACAACTGCTCCCGTCAATCATTATGCACACCTGTCACCATCGTTATGCGCATCAGCGCTTTATTGGACTCACCTGGACTCCTTCACTTATTGATTGCCTCCCCTATATCTATCTATTCCTCAGTTTCATCCCTGTGTCAGCATTAATGTAGTTTTGTTCCCCCTGTCCAGACGCTGTCCTTGTTTTGTTTCATCTCAGTTAGATATTAAATATTCACTCCCTGTACTTGCTTCTCGTCTCCCAGCGTCTGTCCTCACAGATTGTCCCAAGGATTCAGATATTTTACACACACATTATGGTACCCATAAGCAATCATTAAATGATGAAAAATTGGTGGACATAGCGGTTTGGAAATAAAGTAACTGCATAGAGTAGAGAAATTGGTACTCTCAAGAACCTATCTTTGTGCCGTTATCTGGTGAGATGCACTCTAAACACTCAAATAAAAAATGCATGTCCATTTTTTAGATCTGCCTGGAGAAGGAAATGGATTCCTGACATCTTCAGAATAGTCCCATTAATTAACTGCTGAAAGTTGGAAGCACCCTCGGGTTCATTTGACCTTGTTTTTTTTGTGGTCATTCCAAACAACCCCTGATCAGTAGCAAGGTTCTCTTTCTCTTGATCAATTGCATTAAAAAGCTAGAAAAAAATGGTGTGGCAATATGTCCACACAATAAATTCACACATAATCTTTAGCAGTAAAGTGTTAAGGCTATAACAAGAAAAAAATATGCTCAAGAAGTAAATATGCATTGAGTAAATTATTTTATTGGAGTGAATCTTTAGAAATATACCCGATGGTGTAGCAAATAAACACAATATGGAGAGATCACCTGGCAATTGGTCACAACTCAACTCAGCAGCTAACGCCTTTGTCGACGTGCCTTTGCTCTCTGGTCATGCATACAATAAGAGCATGGGGGAGAGGAAAATGTATATATATTTTTGTGCACCCTCATTTTTAAGCAGTAGGGGGTTGGATATCGATTGTATGGGGGTGTGGGAGTTAAACGTAGTGATGGTTTTCATGCTGTGTCCTGACTCTCTTTACCCAAGTGAGTTATCAGGGGCACCAATCTCTTTCGCCTGCCCCTGTGATCTCTTTAATGAAATATCCATCCCAATGAGTTCATCCAACAAATATCAACGCCTGGAGTTTGCTAAACAGCATTTGCACTTGGATTGGAACCGGTGCTTTGGACAGATGACATGAAACTAGAGCTCTTTGGCCATGCACACCAGTAGTGGGTTTGGTGTCGAAATGAGAATGCATGAGCAGAAAGAACCTTGATTTTGATCTTATGGGGTTATTTTGCTTCCACTGGTCCTGGGGCCCTTGTTAAAAGGTCAACAACATCTTGAACTTTAGCCAGTTTCAAGTCATTTTAGCCAAACGCCTGGTTGCCCCTGCCAGGAGTAGAGACGAAGCCACAGCAAGGCCAGGCTGGGCAGAGACCCTGCCAGATTGAACACTGGCCCACCCAATGATTTAAAATACATTTGAATGAAAAATATACATTTGATTCCTTGGATATACAGTGCCTTGCGAAAGTATTCGGCCCCCTTGAACTTTGCGACCTTTTGCCACATTTCAGGCTTCAAACATAAAGATATAAAACTGTATTTTTTTGTGAAGAATCAACAACAAGTGGGACACAATCATGATGTGGAACAACATTTATTGGATATTTCAAACTTTTTTAACAAATCAAAAACTGAAAAATTCTCCTCCTTCTCCTTGTATGAGCTGAAAGTTTAGAGGGACGGCCAGGTCTTGGTAGATTTGCAGTGGTCTGTTACTCCTTCCATTTCAATATTATCGCTTGCACAGTGCTCCTTGGGATGTTTAAAGCTTGGGAAATCTTTTTGTATCCAAATCCGGCTTTAAACTTCTTCACAACAGTATCTCGGACCTGCCTGGTGTGTTCCTTGTTCTTCATGATGCTCTCTGCGCTTTTAACGGACCTCTGAGACTATCACAGTGCAGGTGCATTTATACGGAGACTTGATTACACACAGGTGGATTGTATTTATCATCATTAGTCATTTAGGTCAACATTGGATCCTTCAGAGATCCTCACTGAACTTCTGGAGAGAGTTTGCTGCACTGAAAGTAAAGGGGCTGAATAATTTTGCACGCCCAATTTGTCAGTTTTTGATTTGTTAAAAAAGTTTGAAATATCCAATAAATGTCGTTCCACGTCATGATTGTGTCCCACTTGTTGTTGATTCTTCACAAAAAAATACAGTTTTATATCTTTATGTTTGAAGCCTGAAATGTGGCAAAAGGTCGCAAAGTTCAAGGGGGCCGAATACTTTCGCAAGGCACTGTAATTGGTTATATAGCAATCATTGGTACCACTACCAGCTCCCACTCCCCCACACACGTAACTACTAGCTAGCTAACTGTGTGCAAATTGTTTTGACCCTCTGCAATTCTTTGCTAATGCAAACTAGCGTTATCTAGCTAGTCACAAGTTATGGTGAAACAAAGTTCAATTTTTTTTAAATCTGTGTGATATTCATACCAGCTGTGATATTTGGCTATGTTTGAAGATTTCATGGTTTCATGACTGCCTTGGTATGCCAGGTTTATGTTAGCTGATTCAAGTGAGCCAGTGTATTCATACCCGCCTTGGTATTATGTATAACAATTTCATGTTTTCATGCCTGAATGCCTATACAGTAGCGTTTGCTTATTCAAAGTGAGATATTCATTTCATACCCCCCGAACAGTTCAAGATATAGGCCTGACATGTTTCTATTGTATTGCATGGCAAAAAAAGTATGGGCTTTCTATGCTTCCTTGCTTCTTTGTGCAATAAACTGTTTGCGCATATTCCAATCCAGAGCCGAGCTGGTGTCTGTCCGATGCGCTGACCATGTTCCTGAAACCACCGTCGATCGGATCTGATAATATGCTGATTATTTCATGAGGTTGGACTGTCGGACTGAACACTTCATCCATTAGCTGTCTTCTGCTGTAGACTCTCTCTCTCTGTTTCTCTCTCCATCTCTCACTTTCTGAATATGTAGGTGGTGGACATGTTGTGTATTTCATTATCTTTGTTTACTATTGGACTCAGACAGTTGGCCTGTTTTGTCAGCGATGTTGTTGGAAGCGGATGTGTAGTTGCGCACTTGCGCTGCCTACTACAAATTGATCCTGTGTCATGGGTTAATTATGCAACGTGACAGCCTAAATTGTTACCTAACCTTTTAGACTCCAATATAATTCTAGAATGTTGCTGTAGATTACCGCAAATGTTCAAGGTGAAGCTCAATTTCTCACACATTTCAAACCAACAAACATAGCTCAAAAACAAATAACAAATGACAATTGACAGTTAACTTACTTTTAAAGAGCACAACCTTTAATATGACACAACATTCATCTCAATAGGAATAACACTCATATTGTCTTCCATTGTGTAAAGACACTCACTATTAAAACATTAACACTCAACACAATTTTTTTTTGTAGTAAATCTGACTAAATTACGCACTCAAAATGGACCAAGTGTAATATATTATACTTATAAATGGTATGTACATACTGTATAAATAAATAAAATTATCCAAAATGTGACCATATTGAGATTTTTTTTTCAAAACTCACACAAAGTAGACTATTTTATTGACAATTATTCTTACTTCTGTAACAATGTAAGAATGCAAATAACTATTCGGAGACTATTTCAAAACGTAGATAACCTCTCTCAATAAGATTTAGTACAGACCAGGCCTGACAGAAAATGTAGAAAAAGTAGTACTTTGACAACAATTCAGTGAATGCAAGAATTAGATAAAGAAAGAAGATACAAAACACAACAGCTTTTCAGAGAAAATAAAATATTTGTAGGACATATTCATATTTCACACTTACTGTTTGCATTTAGCTTACAACGTGGAACATCTGGAAGTACTGCCCCATCCTGCAAAGTGGCACAGAACACGTAGAGCAACCAAACTTCAACGGCTTTCAAATGAGTTAAACTCAGTCCACACGGCCTGGTGCCACACTCTTGACTCCCCTCTTCCTGCCACTGTAGCCGTATCACAAAGTGAATGCACAAGCTGCATTTTCAATGCCTTCAGGGACCAACGACTTCTGTTTCTGGGAAGGGGCCTTTGCACGGTCCCCGATACAATGTGTGCATTTATGATGGCAATTTTCTGCCTGTGCGTCCAACATTGTAATAGCTCCTCGGTTGTTCAAGATGGTCAACCCCGCCCATTGTATTGTTGTAATCCATTACAAGCTCTGGAACACATATAAGTTCCTACCACTATTAAAAACAACTCCAAAACCCCTTGCCACTCTCACTTTAGGCCCGTGCTGTGTGGAACAAGGGTAAATGGTGGGACTTGGGGCAGACACACTTCATGGAAAAGTGTGGTGTGCTCTCCCTCTTCCCCTCCCTCTTTCTCTTCCCCTCCCTCTGCTTCCTCCTCTCCCTCATCTTCATACTCTCCCTCTGCTCATCCTCTTCCCCTTCTCTCCCTCCTCCTCTCTCTCTTACTCCTCCTGTCCATGTTCCTCTGTCTCCTCTCCTCTTCCTCTCTCCCTCCACTCTCCTCTCGCTCCACTCCCCCCTCCTTCCTTGCTTCACATTTCTATCCCTCCTATCATCTCTAACTCCTCGTCCTCCCTGCTTTTTGCTGCTGAGCCCTGACTCTACAAATCACTTCCCTCACTTTCACTGACCTAGAGGAACAGACAGAAAGGAGAGGAGCAATAAAGAGGATACAATTGTATTGTAACTCTCTCTCTCGCTCTCTCTCTCTCACCCAATCAACTCTTGCTTTCTTGCCTGACAGACTAACTACAGAGTTTGCCAATGTAAGCTGATTAGTGAATTGCATCGGTAGAAATTGGACTAAACAAGCAATGTGTTAGTTGGCTATGTAAACAAATATCCAACTCATCATATGAGCTGGGTATTTTCCCAGGCATCTACTACCCTAACACAACCGCTAAGCTGTCAAATAATAGAAAAATGAAGCAATGTATAGCCTATGACTATCTGCACCTGGCAAACATGACAAGCCATAACCAAAAACCCAACAGATAAAAACAAATTACTCTAGCCTTCATTTCAGTGGCTAGTTAGCTGGTTGAAGCTCACGCTTCATGAGTGCTGCCCTAATTTCCTGCAGCACACAACTTTTCTTGCCTGACAGACTAACTTGTTAGTTATCTAGCTATAGCAAGCAGCTTGGACAGTCGCTATATGAATTACATTGGTAGAAGCAAGACAAAAACAACCAACTAGTTGTCTTTGACATCATTAAAACTGAAGACTTATTTTTATCAAACAACTCTCTGTATTTATTATTACGCGATTAAACTAATTCATCATGTAACTGTAATTAACTAGGAAGTCGGGGCACCAAGGAAAATATTCAGATTACAAAGTTATAATTTTCCTAATATAACTTTCAGATATATTAATATCTGATCAATTAGTCTTCGAATTAATTAATTATTCTTTAGCTCACGTTAGTCTCATTCCAAATTTCGTAAATTGTTGGTTTTGGTTATTACAAACCCAGTCTTCACTATGAGTCATCCATACATCAATTGTCTTAAATCCTTTATTTACTAACTAAGTAATCACAGAAATGCATAAAGAAACAGTAGGAAATGATAACGGAGTTTCCCTAGTGGGATAAACCGGAATCGCGGCTTGGTGGACAAAGGGGAAGTGGGGGGTCAACTGAGATAAGACACTACGAAGTTGATAATTATAACAATTGAAATGCTAATCCTTTGCACATCAATGCTTACTCATTCGGGAATAATTGCAATCACTCAATATATTTACGCTCAGTGTGTCGTCGGGATCTCTGTTGAAAAGTTAGTTTCTGTTGGAGTTTGTCCACCCTCTCTCTCTACGCCGTGGTTAGAATGCATTGTTCAGAGTAACATTCGTTAATGTCGTTATAGGATAGATGTTTCGGCGGTTGTCGGTCCTCGCATTCACAGGTACATAACTCCTAGCTGCAGACTAGTAATTAGTATCAAAGATTTGTTCTTATTCTGTCGGTATCGATAGTCTAAGAGTTTAACCACGTGGTATGGTTAAAAGATTCAGCAATCTACTCAAACCTTAACTCCCTCTATGATGAGGGCCTGGTCTCAACCCTTAGCCCTCTCGTAATTGAGGTAAGCTCGGTCTCCAGGGGGAAAACCCAGGTGGGGGTTTTATTCGGAACATAGAAAGGGCCGGTTCCATGATGCCAGCTCAATGTCTGCACTCATGGGCGGGCCTCTGATTTAGTTAAACTCCTTCATTAAACAGTCTAAAATCACATTACATAATTTCACCAATAGTTTCATCTTTACTCATTCATTTTATACAACAATTAGAACTCATAACTGAGACTCTAGCATAAACAGGGTTATGGTAATGTGGCTGTATTGTTTCTCATGAGTTTCACAAAATTGTACCAAATGGACCAGTTCGTAGCTAGCTACTTCACCGATCTTTTATACACTCTCCAGCGCATGAATATTGTTCGGTTGTCAAGTTCTGTGAGGTGGAAGAAATTGTTTTGTTCGCTCTATGAAAACTCACTCTCTCTCTTTACTGTGGCCATGAGGAGAAATCTCCTCCAGGAATTTACGACCTCTCTGACCACAGCAGCCTGAGTGTAGGAGAGAGAGAGAGAGAGGGGGATGGTGCCGAGGTAGGGGGATGGTGCTCGCTGTGTCCAAAGAGGGCAACGTCATGACACCATATATGAAAGGAAAGCATACCCTGTTTCTAGTAGGTGACAACAGCCACGCGAATATGACAACAGCTTGTTAGCAAGTTAATTTTGTGATATTGACAAAGATATTATTGATAGAAAAACAAGGCCGTTCACGGCTGCTATGGTAATTTAAAGAAAGGCTGTCGACGGTCGTTATGGGTTCTAAAGGGTTTTAAATATGTCAGGGTATTTTTGTTGGAAAATGTTGGCCCAGACACTCTTATTTAATGTTGGCCCAGCCACACAACAATTTCTGCCTATGCCGTTGGCCAGGACACTGAAACTTGGCTGCAAGTGGATCTTCCAGCAAGACAATATAACCCCAAGCACATATCAAAGAAATTGTTCATTGGCCACAAAATCAACATTTTGCAATGGCCATCTCAGTCTCCGGACTTTGAAAACCCATTGAAAACCTGTGCTTTGAATGGAAGAGGGCAGTCAATAAGCTCAGGCAAAATATATCAAGGATATGGAAGGAGTCTGCATGGAGGGATGGTCTAAGATCCCTCCCAATGTGATCTCCAATCATAAAACATTTTAGAAAAAGGCTCAGTGCCATTATCCTCACAAGGTGAAACATATTGAAAACAGAGGTGTCAATAACTTTGACCCCTACCTGTTTTTAAATTTTTTAAATTATAAAATTCTTATAATTTCCCAATTTTTGGGGGCATACAATACAGTTCAGTGTTTGAAAGATTTATTTTATACAGTCATTTTTGCTCATCTTTATCAAAGGATTTAATCATTTCGGACTCCACCCTATGTTCTCTCAAGGCCCACGAGACCACTCTGGAGACTTTGTCTCCTAGAATATAGGGTGTGTGTTTGTGTGTGTGTGTGTGTGTGTGTGTGTGTGTGTGTGTGTGTGTGTGTGTGTGTGTGTGTGTGTGTGTGTGTGTGTGTGTGTGTGTGTGTGTGTGTGTGTGTGTGTGGAGATCTAGGTGGAGAGGACTGTGGAAACAACCACTGTGTGGCTTGTCAGAAGAGGTCAACGTATTGGGGGAGTATTCAGCCACAGTGAGTCACAACAGTGAGTGGGTCCAAGTTATCATTATTCAGTAGCAACAGTAGACACCATGCAGGATTGCTGTTATTCCCCACTAATATGCTGCTGTGGGAAAATGTGTACCCTGGTCTCTACCTAATTGACATCTTAACCAGAATGAAATGCTAACTAAACATGATTTTGGATTCTGTAGTTTGTCATTTTTTAAGAGAAAGCAAGTGCTTTGACATCAATCGTTTTTACATGAATCTCTGTGTGACAGATATAGGTTACGGTACATGCAGTGATTTACACTCCACATAACCTTTAACTAGGCTTTAGAGATATTTAGTTGTTTGTGTGTGTGTGTGTGTGTGTGTGTGTGTGTGTGTGTGTGTGTGTGTGTGTGTGTGTGTGTGTGTGTGTGTGTGTGTGTGTGTGTGTGTGTGTGTGTTTCATGGCTGTTAAGTGCATGCACATTTGTCCAGCTGGGTTCCACTTTATAGTAGATTGCCCTTATGTGGTCAAATAAAATGTATTACATTGTTTTTACACATCGTTAAATACCATTTACAGCTGTAATAGGCACATACTAAAGTATGTATTGGAAACTGGGGCCTTTAATTTGTATAGTGTCGCCTTAATATAGTTTTTTACATCAAATGTGTACATATTGTTTGATCTAAAAAAACTGTAGGCATTTACTATGTGAAGGAACAGGTTATGATTCAATCTCTGATTGAGCCAATGCTACAGGAGAGCAAAGTGCCCCAGAAATGTGAAGAGGCTGCAGGGCGTCCAGGCCAGGTGCATGTTGGCCAAGATGAACCGCTGCCACAGTCAATTCGCTCCATTCTTCCTGACCCAGAACGGGATGGGAGAATTTGAAGATACAAGCCATAGTGTATGGTTTAAAACATTACCATAGTAACAGAGATTGCCTTCATTTGTCAACAAATCACTAGGTAATGGGTGGCCTAACTTTCTTCATCCAGCTGTAAAATCATGTTTAAAAAATATTTTTAAAAAGGTGACTTTTGAAACTTGGACATGTGCCCATCTGAACCACCTGATCTCTCTTCGACGGTTGAACTTCGTTGCCATGAATAATACATGGACAGAACACACTCACTTATAACAGTGAGGGGAAAGGGATGGGGTAAATATACTCCCAATGAATTAGTTTTGGAGTAAAATATAGCTCCTTCTCTACCATTGTTTATGTAACACATATTTTTGGGTCCCCCGTGCACTTAAATTATTAATGCCCTGCTTAGCCTAGTTAAGTTATGACTATGATGAGCCCCTTGGTATGCAGCAGATGCTGAAGGTGTTGAATAGAGCTCTCTGATTTTCCACCATGTCCCATTTCTTTGTCATCTTTTTCTCATAATCCTTTCTCCCATACCCATGTATACAACAGTTCATTTATTCATTAGATTGAAGCAATTTCTCCTCCAATATTGACTTATTATTATTGTAGCAAGCATGGCATGCTTTCCTTTGTTGACCACTACACCAGATGCTGCCTGGGGGATGTCTTTCTTTCTCTGCTTTGTTTATTTGCTTCAATTCTAATTCCTGTCAGTTTCTGAGTCATTTTCTTTGGAATTTCATTTTCTGCATTGCCTTCAAAATGTTAAAATATTAATGGGTATGCTTGGAATTCAAATGTTCTTCATAAAAAAATTGCTATTTCAGTTCAGTTAGCTGTTGATTTGTTTGTCTGTGGCATGTACTGTTACATAGAGTAAAGGATTTGATTTCTGGATGGAAAAGTATTTAAACGTATTTAAAGGTATCAGAAATACATCAAAACACAATAATGTTCATGTGAAGACCCCTGCCAACTAATATATTGTATTTAGTTTTGAAAAAATGGTTTAACTGTTGTAAATTTAAGAGACATTGCCTTGTGCCATGTAATTCTGTTACGAAAACCAACATATCTTTAAAATATTTCTCCCTCATGAAGAAAGAGGAGAACGAAAGTTCACAGAAGTACCAAGTAAAGGTGTTATATCTGCTCCTGCCATGCCCTCTACTTCTCATCGTGTGTCTCCCTAACCTGCAGACACTCCCCCAGTGCTCTCTACCTCTTTGTGTTTGTGTGTATGTGTGTGATTGTGTGGATGGAGACAGGTGTGCTGGAGGCAGGGCCAATCCCCACCAGCTGCAAACTGTTCCATAATCAAGACCTCTACAGATACTCAGCCCTGCCACTTCCACGCTGCCAGATTGTAACCTCTGCTCATTCTGCCCGCTCTGACATTGGCCCGTGTCTCCAGCCCTACGTCTTGTCAGTCCTGCTGCTCTGTCCTGGACCCCCCAATTCACTGCGTCCTTGGATTCCCCTCCGGACCTGCTCACCCAACTGTCCCAACAGTCCCAACTGCCCTCGCTCCAGCCTCAGCCTCCGCACCTGGTTTCCTGCAACCTGCCCGAGCTTCCTATGGCCTGCACCCCATCTTACCCCTGTGTTTCAATAAATACCTTGGTTACCTCATCCCAGTCTCCTCGTCTGAGTCTTGGGTTCACCTCTTCCGCTCCGCATGACAAAAGGTAGACGTACCAAATTATTATAGTGATTTTACTGATATCAATTTTGTTTATGAATTATTGTGATTAAAAATCATAATTCCTTTAATAAATTGGTAGGCGTCAGTATTACCAAAAAATGGAATTACTGCAACCCATTCTCATTGACAGGGCTGTAGTGGAGCAGGTTGAGAGCTTCAAGTTCCTTGGTGTCCACATCACCAACAAACTAACATGGTCCAAACACACCAAGACAGTTGTGAAGAGGGCACAATGAAACCTAATCCCCCCTCTAGAGACTGAATAGATTTGACATGGGTCCTCAAGTACGAAAAAGATTCAACAACTGCATCATCGAGATCCTTCTGACGGGTTGCATCAGTGCCTGGTATGGCACCTGCTCGGCCGCTGACCGCCAAGGCACTGCAGAGGGTAGTGCGTACTGCCCAGTACATCACTGGGGCCAAGCTTCCTGCCATCCAGCACCTCTATACCAGGTGGTGTCAGAGGAAGGCCCTAAAAATTGTCAGACTCCAGACACCCTCGTCATAGACGGTTCTCTCTGCTACCGAAAGGCAAGCGGTGCCGGAGCGCCATGTCTAGGTCCAAGAGGCTTCTAAACAGCTTCTACCCCCAAGTATCTCCAAGATGGCACCAATAGAGATGGCAGTTTCGCTTCAAGTCCTTAGGAAACTGTGCAATATTTCATTTTTTTTATGTATAATTTCTTTCTTCTTTTTTTAAAAAGTGGTGGATCAGCTTAATATTGCGGAAAGATTGTTGCTTCGATCAATGTAATTGTCTGCATCATTTCCAATCCCCCATATATTTTTTGGGTAAATATATATACAGTATATCCCTGTACATACACATATGCATACATCTACACATATATACATACACATACCTATATAGATATACATACTTTTTAAAGAATATACCTTTATTATTCCCCGCAAACCCTACCACCCTTCTCCCAATTGGAGTAAACTAATAAACACTTAGGCTTCTACCATCAGTTTATACATCTTATACACATTTTACAGACACAATCTATTTTACAATAGTTATATTTTGTTTGTTTTTAGTCCTTCCTCTATTTCTGATGTCCATCCATTCTATTTGTAACTGTGCCATTTCACAAAATTTCTGAACCTATATACATTTTACAGACCCTGTATGTTTTACATTGGTTATCTTGTTATTAGTCCCACCCTTCAGCTCCATTCAACCCCTCCCGTCTTTCTCTCAACATCATCCATTTTGGATTTATATTTGCCATATATTTTTCAACTGTGCTGTGGTGCTTCACAAAAGTACTGAACCTTTCTATTCTCATAGCTTCGACAGATTGTAAATTAAAAACTTTTTTTTTTGCTGAAATAATTTTTATATTATTGATTGATTGACTATGGCTTTTCAAGTGTTGCAATTCTTCAGCCATTCCTGGACCTGTGACCAAAAACGAGCGACATATGGACAATACCAAAATAACGACTCTGCCTCCTCACAGCAGAATCTGCTGAGCTGAGAAGATTGTATCCCCATATATATAACATTCTATTGGTTGCAAGAATTTTGTATAGTAATTTAAATTTAAAATTTGAAATTTTGAATCCGGCGTTGTTTTGCGTATCAATTCATAAACCATGTGCCATGGAATGGGTACATCGAAAATCTCTTCCCAACTCTTTTGCAATTTATATGGCATAGCTGTCCGTTTTTTGATCCTTAAGTAAATGAAATTGTTATATGTTTTTATTTATCATAGTTTTCTTTAACCATTTATGTTCTTTAATACAGGGCCGACATACAAGTTCCTTACTTTTTCATCTTCTACTTGCCTCTTCCATTTTTGTTGTAGTGCTGCAATTCATTGGTTGTAATTTTGGGTAGAGCAGACATTTCCATATATCTGCATGTGTGACATAATTCCACCATTCCTATTTATGATATCATTCACTAAAATTATACCTTTTAAAAACATTTATTTGAAAAATACATGTTTTTTTATCAATTAGTACAGTGGGGCAAAAAATGATTTAGTCAGCCACCAATTGTGCAAGTTCTCCCACTTAAAAAGATGAGAGAGGCCTGTAATTGTCACCATAGGTACACTTCAACTATGACAGACAAAATGAGAGAAAAAAATCCAGAAAATCACATTGTTGGATTTTTAATGAATTTATTTGCAAATTATGGTGGAAAATAAGTATTTGGTCAATAACAAAAGTTTATCTCAATACTTTGTTATATACCCTTTGTTGGCAATGACAGAGGTCAAACGTTTTCTGTAAGTCTTCACAAGGTTTTCACACACTGTTGCTGGACCATTCCTCCATGCAGATCTCCTCTAGAGCAGTGATGTTTTGGGGCTGTTGCTGGGCAACACGGACTTTCAACTCCCTCCAAAGATTTTCTATGGGATTGAGATCTGGAGACTGGCTAGGCCACTCCAGGACCTTGAAATGCTTCTTACAAAGCCACTCCTTAGTTGCCCGAGCGGTGTGTTTGGGATGTTTCATCTTCAATGCCCTTGCTGATGGAAGGAGGTTTTCACTCAAAATCTCACGATACATGGCCCCATTCATTCTTTCCTTTACACGGATCAGTCATCCTGGTCCCTTTGCAGAAAAACAGCCCCACGCATGATGTTTCCACCCCCATGCTTCACAGTAGGCATGGTGTTCTTTGGATGCAACTCAGCATTCTTTGATATCCAAACACGACGAGTTGAGTTTTTACCAAAAAGTTATATTTTGGTTTCATCTGACCATATGACATTCTCCCAATCTTTTTCTGGATCATCCAAATGCTCTCTAGCAAACTTCAGACGGGCCTGGACATGTACTGGCTTAAGCAGGGGGACACGTCTGGCACTGCAGGATTTGAGTCCCTGGCGGCGTAGTGTGTTACTGATGGTAGGCTTTGTTACTTTGGTCCCAGCTCTCTAGGTCATTCACTAGGTCCCCCCGTGTGGTTCTGGGATTTTTGCTCACCGTTCTTGTGATCATTTTGACCCCACGGGGTGAGATCTTGCGTGGAGCCCCAGATCGAGGGAGATTATCAGTGGTCTTGTATGTCTTCCATTTCCTAATAATTGCTCCCACGGTTGATTTCTTCAAACCAAGCTGCTTACCTATTGCAGATTCAGTCTTCCCAGCCTGGTGCAGGTCTACAATTTTGTTTCTGGTGTCCTTTGACAGCTCTTTGGTCTTGGCCATAGTGGAGTTTGGAGTGTGACTGTTTGAGGTTGTGGACAGGTAGGTGTCTTTTATACTGATAACAAGTTCAAACAGGTGCCATTAATACAGGTAACAAGTGGAGGACAGAGGAGCCTCTTAAAGAAGAAGTTACAGGTCTGTGAGATCCAGAAATCTTGCTTGTTTGTAGGTGACCAAATACTTATTTTCCACCATAATTTGCAAAAAAAAAAGATTTTCTGGATTATTTTCTTCTCATCTTGTCTGTCATAGTTGAAGTGTACCTATCATGAAAATTACAGGCCTCTCTCATCTTTTTAAGTGGGAGAACTTGCACAATTGGTGGCTGACTAAATACTTTTTTGCCCCACTGTATAGTTGAGTTTAACCACAATATTTGTTGTATTATTTTTTTCTGTCTTTTCAGGTGGATTAAACTGAAATTGCAACCAATTTTTAGATTATTTCCTTTTCAAACAACCGAAAGTGAGCAGGTGTAATCTGAATAAAGGTGAAAAGACCATTCTTGAACATAGGATGAGACATTCCCACCAATTTACTAGAAAACCAGTCTGGATTTAAGTATAACTTTTGTATGACTTATGCCTTTAGCGAGTGGTCTAATGCTTTAATATTTAATAATTTCTGCCCTCCGAATTCATATTCGTTATATAAATAGGCCTTTTTAATTTTGTTTGGCTTGCCATTTCAAAAGAAATTGAATATTTTTTGTTCATAGAATTTAAAAAGCAGGTGACTAGATGTAGGCAAATCCATGAGCAAATAGGTAAACTGTGATATGACTAAAGAGTTAATCAGGGTTCCTCCTCTGTAATTTGGCCTTCACATGAGACTTTTTGTACAGATGTCAATTTTTCATTAATATTAGGAAAAAAATCCATACAATTAGTTTCAGTTAGTGGAGATGGAGGAGACTGAATCGAAAACATATTCTTAAAGTACTTTACTTCAATGCCTCCTGGGTGGCGCAGTGGTCTAGGGCACTGCATTGCAGTACTGGCTGTGCCACCAGAGACTCTGGGTTTGCGCCGAGGCTCTGCTGCGACCGGGAGGTTCGTGGGGCGATGCACAATTGGCCTAGCATCGTCCTGGTTAGGGAGGGTTTGGCCAGTCGGGATATCCTTGTCTCATTGCGCACCAGCGACTCCTGTGGCGGGCTGGGTGCAGTCCACGCTAACCAGGTCACCAGGTGCAAGGTGTTTCCTCCGACACATTGGTGCAGCTGGCTTCTGGGTTGGATGCGCGCTGCATTAAAGAAGCAGTGCGGCTTGGTTGGTTTGTGTTTCGGGGGACGCATGGCTTTTGACCTTCGTCTCTCCCGAGCCCGTACGGGAGTTGTCGTGATGGGACAATTGGATACCATGAAAATGGGGTAAAATTAAAAATAAAATAAAGAAGTACTTTACCTCTTTCAAAATATCATTCTGTGAATTTCAATACTTTTTTTGTTGTTGTAGCATTTCTAGATTGAATTTTTCTAGATTGAAAAATAATATGGTGTATTTTTCCCCATATTCCATCCAGTTCGCTTTATTTTTATAATATGTTACACTGGATCTTTCTTGAATAAGTTCCTCAATTTGTTTTTCCCTCTAACTTATTCTGTGCCTCTATGGTACAGTTTATCTAACTGTACTGTTAGTCCTTCAATTTCTTTGTTAATATGGACTCTTTTGATCTAAATTGCTTTTGTTTTATAGATGAGTGCTGAATTGCGTGGCCTCTAAAGGCACATTTAGAAGTGTCCCATACAATAAGGGGATCTGCTATACCTATGTTATGTCTGAAAAAGTCAGTTATATATTATTCTGTCCTAGTTCCAAACAATTTATAATCCAGTAGGCTTTGATTAAATTTCCAATATCCTCGCCCACGTGGAAATTCAGAGTAATATATATACCAATTATGTGATGATCCGACCGCATTCTGTCCCCTATCAACACTTTTTAAACTTTTGGTGCCAGAATGAATGGCATAAGAAAGTAGTCAAGACGACTAGCTTGATTAAGCCTCCGCCATGTAAATCTCACTAGGTCAGGGTATTTAAGTCTCCATATATCCACTAATTCCAATATATCCATGACATTCATGATTTCCTTAAGTGCCTGAGGGTGATAGTTTGTAGTGTGATTTCCTTTCCGGTCCATGAGGTATTTAAGACCGTATTAAAATCTCCCACCATAATAATAGAGTCTAGTGTTGCTTGTAGAGTTGATAAATTCTTATATATATTTTCAAAGAAGCTTGGATCATCATTATTTGGATTGTATAGATTAATAATCCATATATGTTTATTGTCCAATAACATATTTAAATAATCCATCTACCTTGATGATCTGTTTGGACAATTTGCACATTTGGATCAAAATTACTGTTAATTACTGTTAATTTAAACCCTTTTGAATATTTTTGCCCATGGGAGAAATATATTTCGCACCCCCAGTCCATTTTCCACAAAACTTCATATAAAATTGTTGAATGAGTTTCCTGTAAACAATAGATATTATATTCCTTCTCTTTCAGCCAGGTAAATACTGATTGTATTTTCTTATTATCTGCTAGGCCATTACAATTATACCTGGCTATACTTATTTCACCACTTACCATAATGAGACACAACTTTTAATTCTATTTATCAAAATATATGGTTGTAAACGTACCATTAAAAAGTATATAGATGATGAGTGTCTATATAGCTGTACCATGGTATTTGCATTGCTACTAAGTAAACCTCCAGTTGGTCCCCACTATTCCACCCGCTAAAAGCCCTCCTCATCCCAAGTTGGGTTGTATTCCCAATGCCTGGTAGACCATCCCGACCCCCCGTATCCCATAGCCCTGAAGAGACTGGGATCCATCCTTCGAAAAGAGCACACAGTGCCATTTACAGAACAGAAGTAGATCAACCTCCAAATGCATTTCCATCGCCCTCACCTCGATTTGTATTATTATATATAGCCATCAAAATATATATATTTTTTTTAAATCATGTTTCTTATTTTCCATAATTAGCTATTAATATTTGTAGTAATGCAGGCAATTTATGCAAAGGATTTGACTTCTCACCAGTCTCGCCATTACCAAAATTACATTATTACAAGCAATTATTATGTTAGCAAACAATTATTGTGATTCATCCTATATTGTCCCTAACATCTTTTACTCCTTCGCAACAGTTGTGGGATACGCACATACACCCACACACTCATACACACTCAACTCTTTCCACCCACACAACCATAGGCTCACATTCTCAACAGTTGCACCATCCCAGAGGCCAACTCAAGAAAGGTCTTGATTTACAAATGCATAAAAATACAGTTTCAAGAATGTATATGCATGGGCAGAAATTGGTCAGAAATTGATTTTTTTAAAACATTGTCAACTCCTAGTTGTTGGAGGTCAAATGTACACCTTTTCCCTGAAACATGTATTATGTACTATGTCTTACATTGTTAGCCCAAAAAACCTTAAGTGTTATTACATACATCCGGGAAGAACTATTGAATATCAGAGAGACGTCAACTAACCAGCACAACCAGCACTACAACCAGGAATAAAGTGGATCCTTTGTCTGCGCAGGAACAATCATATCTCTGGTAAGAAGAAGGGCGGGGGTGTAGGTTTCATGATTAATGACTCATGGTGTTATTGTAACAACATATAAGAACTCAAGTCCTTTTGTTCACCTGATCTAGAATTCCTCACAGTCAAATGCCGACCGTATTATCTCCCAAGAGAACTCTCCTCTGTTATCGTCACAGCTGTGTATATCCCCCCGCAAGCGGATACCAAGGCGGGCATCAATGACTTTCACTGGAATTTATGCAAACTGGAAACCGTATATCCTGAGGCTGCATTTAATGTAGCTGGGGATTTTATCATGGCTAATCTGAGAATAAGGTTACCTAAATTCTGTCAGCATATCGATCGCAGTACACGAGCGAATAGCACACTCGACCACTGCTACTCTAACTAAAGCGATGCATATAAGGCCCTCCCCTGCCCTCCTTTTGGAAATCTGACTGTGACTCTATCTTGTTGCTCCCATTCTACAATAGGCAGAAACAGGAAGTGCCCGTGCTTAGGGCTATCCAACGCTGGTCTGACCAATTGAATTCCACGGCTTCAAGATTGCTTTCGATCACGTGGACTTGGATATGTTCCGGGTAGCCTCAGACAATAACATTAACATATACGCTTACTCGGTGAGCAAGTTTATAAGGAAGTGTAAATAAGCTGGTGTACCCACTGTGACTATTAAAACCTTCCCTAACTTTAATAAATGGAACACTAGTCACTTTAATAATGCCACTTTAAAAATGTTTACATATCTCACATTACTCATCTCATATGTATATACTGTACTGTTTCCTGTATCCTTCACTATCTATTCTTTACTATGTATTGCATCTTAGCCGCTCTGTCACTGCTAATCCATATATTTTATACTTATATAGTCTCATCCATTCCTTTACTAGATTGTGTGTATTAGGTTTTGTTGTGGAATTTGTTAGATATTACCTGTTGCACTGTCGGATCTAGAAGCATAAGCATTTTGCTACATCCGCAATAAATCAAATCAAATCAAATGTTATTAGTCATATCGGCCGAATACAACAGGTGTGTCGACCTTACAGTGAAAAGCTTACTTACGAGCCCCTGACCAACAATGCAGTTTAAAAAAATAAGAATAAGAATAAGAAATAAAGTAACAAGTATTTTAAGAACAGCAGTAATGTCACGTTCTGACCATCGTTCGTGTGTGTTTTCCTTGTTTTAGTGTTACAGAATCACCCACCACAACAGGACCAAGCGGCGTGGTGAAAGGCAGCAGGAGCAGCGTAAAGAGGAATGGACATGGGAGGACGTTTTCGACGGCAAGGGTTGTTACACTTGGGAGGAGATACTGGCTGGAAGAGATCGCCTCCCATGGGAACAGGTGGAGGCACTTAGGAGAGCAGAGGCAGCCGGAGAGAGGAGCCGGCGATACGAGGGAACACGGTTGGCAAGGAAGCCCGGGAATCAGCCCCAAAAATGTATTGGGGGGGGCTCACAGGGAGTATGGCTACGCCAGCTAGGAGACCTGCGCAAACTCCCTGTGCTTACCGGGGGGCTACAGTGCGGGCCCGGTGCGGTACATTCCAGCTCCTCGTATCGGCCGGGCTAGAGTGAGCATCGAGCCAAGTGCCATGAAGCCGGCTCTACGCATCTGGTCTCCAGTGCGTCTCCTTGGCCCGGCTTACATGGCACCAGCCTTGCGCTCGGTGTCTCCGGTTCGCCTGCATAGCCCAGTGCGGGCTATTCCTGTCTCCGGTTCGCCTGCATAGCCCAGTGCGGGCTATTCCACCTCGCTGCACTGGCAGAGCGACCGAGATCATTCAACCAGGTAAGGTTGGGCAGGCTCGGTGCTCAAGACCTCCAGTGCGCCTGCACGGTCCGGTCTATCCAGTACCACCTCCACGCACCAGCCCTCCGGTGGCAGCTCCCCGCACCAGGCTTCCTGTGCATGTTCTCGGCCCAGTACCACCAGTGCCAGCACCACGCATCAGGCCTACAGTGCGCCTCGCCTGACCAGCACTGCCAGAGCCTTCCTCCTCTCCAGCGCTGTCGGAGTCTCCCGCCTGTTTAGCGCTGCCAGAGCCTTCCGCCTCTACAGCGCTGTCGGAGTCTCCCGCCTGTTCAGAACTGCCAGTCTGCATAGAACTGCCAGTCTGCATAGAACTGCCAGTCTGCAAGGAGCTGCCAGTCTGCAAGGAGCTGTCAGTCTGCAAGTAGCCGCCAGAGCTGCCAGTCTGCAAGGAGCCGCCTCAGTCCCGAGCTGCCCCTCAGTCCAGTGGGGCCCTTGGTGAGGACTACTAGGCCAAGGTCGGCGGCGAGGGTCGCCTATCTAGGGACGCTAAGGAGGTGGACTAAGACAATTATGGAGTGGGGTCCACGTCCAGCGCCAGAGCCGCCACCGCGGACAGTTGCCCACCCACACCCTCCCCTATAGGTTTAGGTTGTGCGTTCGGAGTCCGCACCTTGGAGGGGGGGTACTGTCACGTTCTGACCATCGTTCGTGTGTGTTTTCCTTGTTTTAGTGTTGAGCAGGACGTGAGCTGGGTGGGCATTCTATGTTGTGTGTCTGGTTTGTCTATTTCTATGTTTGGCCTGATATGGTTCTCAATCAGAGGCAGGTGTTAGTCATTGTCTCTGATTGGGAATCATATTTAGGTAGCCTGTTTGGTGTTGGGTTTTGTGGGTGATTGTTCCTGTCTCTGTGTTTGCACCAGATAGGACTGTTTAGGTTTTCACGTTTCTTGTTTTGTAGTTTATTTCATGTATAGTTTTCCTTTGTTAAACAAACATGAATCATCACAACGCTGCATTTTGGTCCGACTCTCCTTCACCCAAAGAAAACCGTTACAAGTAAATGCAAATAGTCTGGGTGGCCATTTGATTAGATGATAAGGAGTCTTACGGGTTGGGGGTAGAAGCTGTTTAGAAGCCTCTTGGACCTAGACTTGGCGCTCCGGTACCCCTTGTCATGCGGTAGCAGAGAGAACAGTCTATGACTAGGGTGGCTGGAGTCTTTGAACATTTTTAGGGCCTTCCTCTGACACCGCCTGGTATAAAGGTCCTGGATGGCAGGAAGCTTGTCCCCAGTGATGTACTGGGCCATTTGCACTACCTTCTGTAGTGATTTGATTTGCACTCCCTCTAAAATTTGATTTGATTTGTTATTTGATTTGGGCCATAAAACTTCTGAACATCTAATCAAATGGCTACCCAGACTATTTGCATTGCCCCCCCCCCCCCCCCCCCCCTTTTATGCTGCTGCTACTCTCTGATACTCTCCGTTATTTTAGTCACTTTATTAACTCTGCCTACATGTACATAATACCTCATATTACCTCTATTACAAATGTTTTAAATTATTTGATTGTACTGTGCTGTACTGGGGCCCCGCTGGGTGCACGTTTTGGTTTTTGCCCGGGCACTACTGATTTGAAATAGTTAAAGCTAGATGATGAATCGGTTATTTGAATCAGCTGTGTAGTGCTAAGGCAAAAACCAAAACATGCACCCAGAAGGGCCCCAGGACCAAGTTTGGGGAACCCTACTCTACTGTACTGAACTATACTCTGCTCTATTGTACTGCACTCTACTCTACTGTGCTCTGCTGTGCTGCACTGGGATTTCCAAACTTGTGAAACATGAGGAGAATGACATTCATATCCATAATTATGCTTTTCTATGTAATACAGATCAGGGACCCATGATGTAATTCCGTTACCGTTACTCTGTTACTGGGTGTAAATTAATTTCACTTATTTTAGTTCAATAACCCAAATAAATGTTTTCTAACTCAAGATGCCATGTCATAGCTGATACCCAATTCTTTATGCAGACATATTTTTAACTTAGTGTTTACCACAGAGAAACAACAATGACGTCTAGCTCCACATCATTCAACAAGATAGCTCTGCCACTTTGGTAACCTTGCCATGCATGTAGTAGTTCATTTAGAGTTTATATGAGGTAAATGCTGAGAACACAAAACTGTTTATCTTAATTGCAGCATGAATTTTTGTCACCACAAGGATTATTTTTGTTTTTTGTTTCACTCAAGTGCAGGTTTGATTGAATTCTGGCATAAGTTTCAGTTAGAAGAATTTGATGTAATAAAATAATGTTCCTGCAGCTTGTCAGGGGAACCGAAGTGTATTACTCGGGTGAATCTAGCGGAACCCTGCTTGTGAATTGTACTGAATGAAACAAAACATACAACTTTGACAATGGAACCGTGCTATATACTTATTGGGGAGCTAGCCTGTATGTTGCGGAGGTACTTATAATTAGAGCAGGGTCGTCATGTCTGCGTGCCATGTCGTTTCACTGCTGTTTCACTGCTGTTTCACTGTATCCAATGTGTATAGGAGGAGCGTGGCAGCCATCTTTGATTAATGTGTCTCTGAGGGGCCTGCAGCAGCGGGAAACAGACAGCCTGAGTCAGAAGCAATCCCAGTGTCCACTACTCACTGTGCCCTCGCCCATGAAAAATGAGAGTCTCTTTTGTTGAATATAAGAGACGTGTACAATTACCGTTTTAATCATTCCCTCACGTGGATTCCCCTCTCCTCCCACACTCACTCCCCCTGCAGCTATGCTGAAAGTTCCGCGGTGCACACCGCTAAATGTTTCACTGAGATGGGTGAGTTTTAAGCACACTTTAGGGACTTACATTCTGCTCAACCCACCCACAGCATACGGTATATCCATAAATACGCCCATTGCTATTGGCACCAACGGAAAAATAGCATCTGGAATGAACTGTTGCTCAGTGTGTCATACAGGAATCTACTTATTGAGGTTCCTGTCTATTTGTCAGCTTAATGCTTAGTAATGTCTCTGAAAAAAATCATGATTCCTCCAGAGCCTATATTTTACAGCGCTTGCATCCATGTATAGACAAAGGGCTCTATTCAATCCGTGTCGCAGAAGTTCAGTGTTACAGCGTGATTGAAAATCTAAAGGCAATGTTAGAGGACACTGCATTCATTTTAAACGCTGCATATTTCGGCTCAATCGGAAGTGACCTTGACATCTCCAGTTTCAACTGTTTTGCCTTATTATTATTTGACCATGCTGGTCATTTATGAACATTTGAACATCTTGGCCATGTTCTGTTATAATCTCCACCCGGCACAGCCAGAAGAGGACTGGCCACCCCACATAGCCTGGTTCCTCTCTAGGTTTCTTCCTAGGTTTTGGCCTTTCTAGGGAGTTTTTCCTAGCCACCGTGCTTCTACACCTGCATTGCTTGCTGTTTGGGGTTTTAGGCTGGGTTTCTGTACAGCACGTTGAGATATCAGCTTATGTACGAAGGGCTATATAAATACATTTGATTTGATTTGATTTCTAATGCGCAATCTGTAATGCTTCAGACACATTTCTTAGCGAGGAGGCCAGAAATCTGTAATGCTTCAGCCACATTTCAGAGCGAGGAGGCAGGAAATCTGTAATGCTTCAGCCACATTTCGGAGCGAGGAGGCCGGAAAATCTGTAATGCTTCAGCCACATTTCGGAGCGAGGAGGCCAGAAATATGTAATGGTGGGATCAGATAATGAATAGCAGTATGTCTTGCTCCTTCTATGTCTCTATGGTTCTCTTAAAATAAGCATTTCACACAGCTTAAAAATATACATTTTCCACTTTTTCCCAGATAACGATCAGGACATTGTTGTCATTCCACAAATGATTGTATTGATTGGGCCTGCCTAAATAGATACATTCTACACAAAAAGCCACCTCCACACATCCACTGAAAGAATCCATAACGGCAACATGGTTACTGCACAAAAAATATGTCTATTAGTATGGAGTGATATGCAGCATTGCCATGGCAACAACTCACCCGGAAGGAGCCAGTCTGGAGAGCCATAACATATAACCCTTATTTGTAATTTCATGGCAAGCTATTATCAATATGTAAACCTGGGGAAAATTGGTGTACGAATATTTATCAACACACACTTTTAATCAAATATGTAGTTAAATTCATACAGATTCTTCCCGGTTTACTTAGCACCAGTGTCCCTAAAACATACAAAGACAATGTGATTGATTCAGGACAGATGTCACAGCAGGATACTTTACATGGTAAATGAATGGAAGGAGTGTGTGATGCATTATATCAGTGAGCCAGGACATACAAAAGGACATGCAAACATGAACGTCTCCAGCTCAAATTATCCCCCAATCACATGAGCCTGGCTGTCACCTAGAGAGTAATCTGAAAGAGATGTCACTACATGCCATTTCACTCCGCTCATCCCTCGTCGATGTCCCCGGACCGTCTCCATGAGTGCACATGGCATGGCAGAGACGGATGTTTCAGATAGCCATTTACCTTTCCCATCATTTGCGTCATATTCGGACACATCATGCAGAGGGATGGAAATCGGATGTCAGTGTCCAAGGGCAATGTCTCTGTCATGTGCATGCCAGTTTCTTCTGAGAAACACAGAGCCAGGTATACTAGTCCTGCCGTTAACAGGAACTATGATACAGTACATTACAAAGAGACCACTTGTTTTAGGCCTCTCTCTGTCTTACGGAGCTCTGAGTTCTGAGAGGTATAAGTAGCTGTGAACACTGCTACTTTTCAGTGAGTTTGAACAGTACAAGTCTGATATTAGATATGAGATGTGATTGCATACAGCTTTATTATTTCCAGTCTCTCTTTCCTAATCTCTTGGAGACTTACCTAAGTGCGTTTTCTTCTCATTCGTATCTTGACAAGTGATTTAACAGAAAAAGCAATTATCCTCATCATTGAGTATTTCCTTTCATCTCCTTCAGGGCTGAACTCACCACAATGCAAGGTGCTTCAGGTCCTTAACCACTTCTATAGTACCAAGGCAGAGTTCATTAACACGGATACAAAATGAATTGTTATCATTTAAGTGGTAACCATTCTTTGCTGATAGCTATATATAGATCAATTGTGAATAATTTAAGCATAGCTTAATACACTAAGAGAGTTGGGTTTAGGTAGGGTCAATGGAGTGAAATGCTGTTTTCAAAATGGCAAGAATTATATGTCTATTTTTCATATCCAACCTTATCTCAAATGAAATCATACGACAAATTGACAACAAAAAAACGTGAAATATTGTTATGACTGCTCTTTAACCAATCAAATTAGAATTTGGTCATCATTGTTCCAAAATGATCAGGGGGCAAAGTATGCCCTAGGCCTACTGTACTGTGTAATATATATTTTTGTTGAAGATTTGTTAGTTGGAGGTACAGTGCCTTGCGAAAGTATTCGGCCCCCTTGAACTTTGCGACCTTTTGCCACATTTCAGGCTTCAAACATAAAGATATAAAACTGTATTTTTTTGTGAAGAATCAACAACAAGTGGGACACAATCATGAAGTGGAACGACATTTATTGGATATTTCAAACTTTTTTAACAAATCAAAAACTGAAAAATTGGGCGTGCAAAATTATTCAGCCCCCTTAAGTTAATACTTTGTAGCGCCACCTTTTGCTGCGATTACAGCTGTAAGTCGCTTGGGGTATGTCTCTATCAGTTTTGCACATCGAGAGACTGAAAATTGGAACAAAGAATGTGTAATTACACATTCACTTGCTGAAGGTTATTTCACATATGTAACTAATGTTTTGTAATTACATTTTTGAAAGTCACATCTGAATTACAATGTTAATAGCTCAAACCAAAATCTGACCTTGTTCCATATAACGCCATATAATGCCACTACCATTGAATCCAAATGTAATACCAGGGTTGATAAATAGACCTGTAACAACCGGTCATTTACATTTTTTTTATATCTACGTTATTTCTTCCGAATCAAGTGTAATGTAAGAACAATGCAGTTACATAGGATATACTTGTAATTATCATGCACCTACGCCAGTAAGGTATAAACTTTAAAAAATACTATGTAGTTACAATGTAACAACCTTTGCAGACAATAGGCTAAACAGGAGAAATTAGGAGACAGGAGAACATTAGGTTGAACCCTTTCAGTTACATTGTACTTACAATGTAACAATCTTTAACAAGCAACTCTGTAATTCCAATGTTGTGACCAGGGATACCCAGGAGCAAGCAACTTACTGTAAAGTGAAGTGACATTTTTGGGGGGAATTTGCACAACACATTTACCTAACAGGTTTGATTTTTCACAGAAACATCAGGACATGCTAGTGTTTCTTTTTTTTTATGGACACATACTTTTCTTGAGCAGATTTCAACAGAAGCGGGTTTTCACTGGGATAATGTGCCATTCGTATTTTCCCCTCACATCTTTCTGCTCTCGCAGAATGACTTCTTAAAGATCTCCTCTGCCACAGAACACAAACTGTGATAAACTAACAAAGACATAAAAGCCCCTCGATCATTGTAAGCTAGGCTCCACGGAGAAAATGTATACGTATACCGGAGCTTTTGGAGAAACAACATATTTACCATCACCCTGTAAAGTCAACATCCCTGCCCACTATATGAATCAAATAGATACAATCCGTTCTGTTTTTCTGTGTGTGTCTGCAAGACTTGTGCAGGGCTTGACGATGGGATGTATGTAACCTTAGATGAGAGAGAGAGAGAGAGAGAGAGAGAGAGAGAGAGGGAGCCGGGTTTGCGTCGAATGGCTTTGTGTTTGTGTGTCTGTATTTGCTTTCATTGTTTATGTCTGTTAGTGTGTTCATGTTTGTGTGTTACAATTCCCTGCACTTAATTGTACCATGCATCTGGCACACCAAGCCACATTAAGTACAACAAATGGCCGAATGAATAGGAACATTAGCAGGGTCTGTGCACGAGCAGGACGATGGCGGATGGAGGCAGATGGAGACATCCTGGGTGAGATTCCTTGCCAGGTTTGGCCTTCTCCATTCTGCTTTAATAAAGCATGTTGTTTATTTGCAGATGGCATAAAATAATAAGTATAATAAGATTACATTTTTTCTTCTGCAGTTAAAAAAGTGGGTTCGGGGTCAATTCGGTGCGTCTCTCCTTTTCCTTTTCTCTCTTTTTTTTGACAATAGTTTTTTAAAATAGTTTTCCACAGCACCCCACAAACAACACAACACAAAAACACAAAAGCAAAACGTCCACTTTAAAGCACATCCCCCAAGGTGATCAACATATGGTTTACAAATTCTGTCAAACACTTCCGTTTTTAGTTAAATTTTATAATATACAAAATCCAACGGTATGAAGCTAGACAGTTCAGTCCTCCAGTGTGTTACTGAGGGTGAGTATGAGGCTTGCCAATTGATGGCTACACATTTTTTTTGCATCAATTCTAGCAGGAGTGTAGTAAGTCTATCTATCTTTTGGGCTCCCGAGCGGCGCAGCGGTTGAAGGCACTGCATCTCAGTGCTAGAGGCGTCACTACAGACCATGGTTCAATACCAGGCTGCATCACAACTGGCCGCGATTGGGAGTCCCATAGGGCGGCGCACTATTGGCCCAGCGTCGTCCGGGTTAGGGTTTGGCCGGAGTAGGCCGTCATTGTAAAATAAGAACTTCTTCTTAACTGACTTGGCTAGTTAAATAAATGTTAAATAAGTTAGAAAAAGTAGAATTCATTCTCTTAAATTGCAGTTGTTTATGTCTTAGGTTGTAAGAGCACATATGATGAACATGTTCACATATCTGTGACCAACGGTTCTCCTCAATTTCTTCCTTCAGATGTGTTATCCAAACACGAATGGAATAGAGAATCGTTGGATTGTCTGCTTTTTCTTCAATGCCTTGGACCCGAAGTAGTGAATATATATATATTTTTATAGATCTTATGGTATTATTAAATGCATGACTTCGATACTCCTCCACGTACAGGGATAGTCTGCTGTCCATTGTTGAAGTGAAAGCAGTTGCGCAAGCCAGTGATACATCTTCATATGAGGCAGTCCAACACCTCCAGCTTGATAAGGGGAAGTGTAAAACTGTCCATTTGACTCTTGAGGTCTTTCCATTCCAACTAAAGTTTGAGAGCAGGCCTCAATGTTATTTAAAAAGTTGGATGGAATTGAAACGGGCAAAGCCTGGAATAAATACATCAGCCTTGGTAATATGTTAATTTTGATTATGTTGACCCTACCTAACATGGAAATAGGGAGAGATCTCCATCTCTGAACATTGGATTCAATCTTATCTATTATTGGGAAAATAATAAATTTTATATGCCTCCTCCAGATTGCAAGGTGTCAGTACACCCAGGTACTTCATGTGTCTTTGTCTGTTTCCATTTGGAGCATACATTTAAGTTTGAGAAGTCATTAGAAATGGACATTATTTCAGTTTTCTCCCAATTCACTTTGAATCCTGATATATGTGTAATCTCTGACATCTCTGGCTTTCTCAGTGTGATTTGAAAACGTATCGACCCAAGTGCAGTCAAAAACTAGATTTTCCTGTGTTGTGTGTGTATATATATATACTGTATATATACAGTGCCTTGCGAAAGTATTCGGCCCCCTTGAACTTTGCGACCTTTTGCCACATTTCAGGCTTCAAACATAAAGATATAAAACTGTATTTTTTTGTGA
This sequence comes from Oncorhynchus mykiss, assembly GCF_013265735.2. Classification (NCBI taxonomy): domain Eukaryota; kingdom Metazoa; phylum Chordata; class Actinopteri; order Salmoniformes; family Salmonidae; genus Oncorhynchus; species Oncorhynchus mykiss. Next base: position 20,126,307 of record NC_048590.1, read on the forward strand.
AGAATCAACAACAAGTGGGACACAATCATGAAGTGGAACAACATTTATTGGATATTTCAAACTTTTTTAACAAATCAAAAACTGAAAAATTGGGCGTGCAAAATTATTCAGCCCCCTTAAGTTAATACTTTGTAGCGCCACCTTTTGCTGCGATTACAGCTGTAAGTCGCTTGGGGTATGTCTCTATCAGTTTTGCACATCGAGAGACTGAAATTTTTTCCCATTCCTCCTTGCAAAACAGCTCGAGCTCAGTGAGGTTGGATGGAGAGCATTTGTGAACAGCAGTTTTCAGTTCTTTCCACAGATTCTCGATTGGATTCAGGTCTGGACTTTGACTTGGCCATTCTAACACCTGGATATGTTTATTTTTGAACCATTCCATTGTAGATTTTGCTTTATGTTTTGGATCATTGTCTTGTTGGAAGACAAATCTCCGTCCCAGTCTCAGGTCTTTTGCAGACTCCATCAGGTTTTCTTCCAGAATGGTCCTGTATTTGGCTCCATCCATCTTCCCATCAATTTTAACCATCTTCCCTGTCCCTGCTGAAGAAAAGCAGGCCCAAACCATGATGCTGCCACCACCATGTTTGACAGTGGGTATGGTGTGTTCAGGGTGATGAGCTGTGTTGCTTTTACGCCAAACATAACGTTTTGCATTGTTGCCAAAAAGTTCAATTTTGGTTTCATCTGACCAGAGCACCTTCTTCCACATGTTTGGTGTGTCTCCCAGGTGGCTTGTGGCAAACTTTAAACAACACTTTTTATGGATATCTTTAAGAAATGGCTTTCTTCTTGCCACTCTTCCATAAAGGCCAGATTTGTGCAATATACGACTGATTGTTGTCCTATGGACAGAGTCTCCCACCTCAGCTGTAGATCTCTGCAGTTCATCCAGAGTAATCATGGGCCTCTTGGCTGCATCTCTGATCAGTCTTCTCCTTGTATGAGCTGAAAGTTTAGAGGGACGGCCAGGTCTTGGTAGATTTGCAGTGGTCCGATACTCCTTCCATTTCAATATTATCGCTTGCACAGTGCTCCTTGGGATGTTTAAAGCTTGGGAAATCTTTCTGTATCCAAATCCGGCTTTAAACTTCTTCACAACAGTATCTTGGACCTGCCTGGTGTGTTCCTTGTTCTTCATGATGCTCTCTGCGCTTTTAACGGACCTCTGAGACTATCACAGTGCAGGTGCATTTATACGGAGACTTGATTACACACAGGTGGATTGTATTTATCATCATTAGTCATTTAGGTCAACATTGGATCATTCAGAGATCCTCACTGAACTTCTGGAGAGAGTTTGCTGCACTGAAAGTAAAGGGGCTGAATAATTTTGCACGCCCAATTTTTCAGTTTTTGATTTGTTAAAAAAGTTTGAAATATCCAATAAATGTCGTTTCACTTCATGATTGTGTCCCACTTGTTGATGATCCTTCACAAAAAAATACAGTTTTATATATTTATGTTTGAAGCCTGAAATGTGGCAAAAGGTCGCAAAGTTCAAGGGGGCCGAATACTTTCGCAAGAGTTCCGAACCGCTCTGCCAATAATAGCTAGTTTTCAGTTTTCCCCTCCCAACTCAGACCACTCACAGACAGTCCTGTCAATATTCTTGCTGTTTTTGTTATTTTTGACTATTTTAATTGAAAACAATCACTGTAAGGTACTTAATTGTCACCCCAAAAAATATTTGATATAGAGATAAAAACGGCTTCATTTGACATTTAAGAATACAATTTGTGCAGGCTATTATAGTACGAACTAGACACACAGCCTTTGCTACGGGATGGCTCTTAGGTTTTATGGGGCATATTGTTGAAAGAAAGCATATTTTCTCTATTCACAGGAGACGATGTGGTTCACCAGGACCATATCTCTCCTATCCTCTCACTGTCACTGCTCAGGTTCCTCGGTGCCATGTGGGCTTCCGTTCTGTGACGTGTTCCCCCATAGAGATGGCCAATGTGTCATCCCCACCTGGAACCCAGTTACTGATGCTCTGTCCCTCTGCAACAGAGACACATCAATATCTCTGCACGTCTCCAGCCTCGTGAGAGGTCAGGAGTCATCCCAGACAACCAGAACTCAAGGAGTCGTCTGGCACCACAGTAGAGAGGAACGAGAATAGCACGTAGGCGTGGGTGTCTGGAGCGGTCTGACGTCTCAGAGAGCAGCAGCAGCAGTGGAAGGTGACTGGTGGATTCAGTCGGTCTCATGTGTGTGATACAGCTCTCAGCCTAGCTGTGTTTCTATTTGACACCCAGACAGGTGCACCTGCTGGGACTCCATCCCAGACCCCCCCCCCCCCCCCCCCCTTCCTGCTGGAATCTACATCCCTGAGGTCCTGTCAAAACCTTGACCACTGGAACAGCACGTCATCTTCCAAATAGAGTCCGCCTGAAGAAAATATCCTAAAACATCTGCTTGAATCAATTATATCAGACAACAATGTGGGCGAGGCTTACTGTAATTGACACCTTAATGTCAAGGGATTAATGCATTGTCTTCTCCATTTCAACTCTGTCCGCATATTTTACATAGACAATATCAGGACTTTATTATAGGCAGAAACACAAAACTCAACCTGTTTGGTCTGTGTACTTACTATCTTTATGTTATTTTTTATGCACATAAATAGGGGACAAAAAGACAGATGTGCAGAAATCATTCATACTTCAACCAGTAGCTCTACAATAATGAGACAGCATTTTATGAGTTGTTATCAAATAACTAGATTCCATAACTCCAATATCCGACCCTGAATCATACACCAACGCAGAGATACACTCCGCACATCTCAAAGTTCTCCTAACCTTACTAGCTGGCCCACAACATCTTCAACCCAATAATGGCCTGTGTGCTGCTACAATACAACTCATTACTCTGGGCAAATAACTTCATACACAGCCTAATATATGGCTCGGGTGTCCACATGGAGTCTCACCTGGGTTACATATTGACCATGGAATATTAAACCGTGTTACTTTGAGAGTGCATGAACCAGAGCAGCCAGCCAGCAGCAGCAGTAGCGCTGGGCTCCACGAATCAGTAGAGAGCGAATAAAAGCGTCTCACGATGATGACTTTCCTTTGCCACCAGTATATCACATGGTTATTAATTAGCTACAATGATTTCAATCCGTGAAGCTCCACATGTTGCCTGAATTATTGGCAGCTATTGAAGAAGTGGATGGCCAACAAAAGCACTGAGAGCACAGACTTTTTTTAAACTTCAAGATGTAATGAAAGCTGTTTATGTAATTTTCCTCCTGTTCTAATCATCATTTTGTTAGGTAGTTACTACACTTACACAGTAGGTAATTAGGGAGATTTAAGTGAGCCTCATAAATTCACTCTCCCTAATCAATGTCTGGGTTCCAGAGCCTCTGTGGCTCTGTGGATCTGGTTTGGAGTGGACACAGCTAGGTTAAAAAGCCCCAACCAACCCCTACTGATTTTCACGTGCAAACATTTTTCCATATTTTAAAATTGCAATTCTACACGTGATACTTATGTTTTCACATGTGAAAATGCACATGAATGTGAGATGAAAACACGTCTGTTAGTGTTATTGAATGCATGTGAACATACGGTTCCACGGGATCAACGGACCTCACGTGTCTCTTTTGTTTTCACGTGAGAATGTCAGCTCAACATGTGAAAATGCGCATTGTGAAATGTGTTTCTTTTGTAAGGAAAGTTATGAAATGGTATGGGGGGTTTTAATGTAAGTGGTACACTGTTCAGCTAAAATAGTGTACAAATATTTAGTCAATGACAATATGATTACATTTAACATGATCACTTAGTACTGACTTTTTATTTTCATTTTAATTTTTTTACATGTGCAAAATATGGACATTTCACTTGGAATCATGTGATTTTCCACATGTGAAATCATGTGGTTTCACTTTGATCAATCTTTTGTTGCTGAGAATTTTCATTTTAATGCAGGTGAGCTTCCGTGTTTGACATAAATTCACTGAAAATCCACACTAACACTCAGTTCAACACTATTGCACTTTTCATGCAACTTCCTTTTGGCCAGCTAATCAGCATGACCACCAATCAAGCAACATTATGGACTGAACATTCAAATCCTGTTGCTGTGTTGTTATTGGGAAATAAGTCATGCTGGGAAAGCTTTTGCCCAGCATGCAGAAACAGTCCACCTGATATATTAGAAAATAATAAAGTGTTACCCTAATTTCCTGCAATTGTACACTTTTTGCCATGGGGCAGGGAAAACAATTTGCTGTTTTATAGCTCATCTCATGCTTTTGTTCACATTTTGCCACAAGGCTGAGAGAAAATTATGCAGTTTTAAAGCAAATTTCCTGTTATTCCCCTGGAGGTTGGGGGAGGGGAGGGGTTCACATACCCTGCGTCCCCGTTTGGTAATCCGGCTCTGAGTGGAGAGCTGTACTTTGGAGGCATCCAAATATAAAATGGCTTTTGCTTTTCTGCAGTAAATGCAAAGTCAAGGAGCGAGATCAACCCACTGTCACAGTTGTCATCATTGGGTGTAATCATACATTTTCTTAAGAATAGAAACACTGATTGATGCCCTGTGTGTTCCCCCGTTGTGATTCACCTCATAATTTCCCTTTGATTGCACCATATTTTGCACCAGATTGAGATGCACAGTACCACGGCCCTAAGAGTTGACAATCATAGAGCTTGGGGATAGCAATTTCATATGAATGAAAGGCCAGTCGTGGAGATTCGATTCAAGAATAACTCCCCATCAAATTGGAGGTAGATAGGAGGAAGCTCTATTGGTTCACCCAATTGCTCCTACCCTCTAAGGTAAGCTAAAATATACTAGCCACACACTTCATCACAATCTTCTCTGAACAAATAGCGAAGACATATTGTCAGACTTAGCCATCTATCAACCTAAATATACTGTAATTCTTGTCAACTGCCTTTTTAAGTTGTGCTGTTGTCATAATACATCAAAAAGGTTTTACAGCTGCAGCATCAGGAGCATCCTGACGGGTTGCATCACTGCCCGGTATGACAACTGCTCATCCTCCGACCGCAAGTAGTCTGGCTACCCAGACTATTTGCATTGCAGCCACCCCTTTTTCTTAAAACTGCCTGGTTGGTTAAGGGCTTGTAAATAAGCATTTCACTGTAAGGTGTTGTATTCGGCGCATGTAACAAATAAACACGTGATTTGTTTTGATTTGATTGATGTGTATAATAGATATTGTGGTTGTGTTGGGACCAACTTGGAAGAATATTTGTGAATGTTGTTCTGCATTCTGTCATCTAAGAGCAGATAAACAAATTGCATCGTCGTCGCCTGTTTCAAAACAGAGTTGGGGGATAATATTAAAAATAAGAATCTGAGAGAACAACCAAATGGAGCTTTATGGAGGGTTCATGTTAGAGTACATTTCAATGAGCAGCTCCGGTATGTGCCTTGGAGTATAGCCTCTACTCCTCCAAAAATATCAATCTCCCTTCACCTTTTCCTCTTAGTCTCCCCAACAGCACCTTAGACTTTTCAACTTAAATAAGATTGAAAGTAGAGCCCTGAATTGTTTTTACATTTCTATGAAAATCTGAAAATCAAATCTTCCTAGATTTCCAAAGGTACGTACTTGGTGTTATGCATAACGTGCACAGAGCTCATGTTCTCCCTGGGCACAATCAATAAGCTCTTCAGTCAAAGCTACTTCGTCTGAGAGGATCTTTTGTCTGGTAAAATACACCTTCTTTACAGCCTCTCCCGTAAAACACACATTAAGTATGGCCAGGATACAGAGACCCCCCAAAAAAGAGCCCACTGTCACTCAAGGCCCATTTATATTCTCACATTAAATGACCATAAAAAAGAAAAGAGCAAGCCAATAAATTGCCCATCTGCCTCCATAAATCAAAGTCCCGAAACCCTTGTTAATCGAGCAAAATAGGCAAACATATTGGCTGGGATATCTTTGGCCACGAAAGTAATGATGACAAATGTAAGTGCTGTATCGGCAAACCCATAGGCAAAATTCTACAGTCTGCTGAATTAAGTCACAAGTTTTGTCACGTAGTGGTGCTGTTGATGCTTGTATCTTTATAAGAATGACATTGACTTTAAAAGGACGTTGGTGTCTGAAGATAGTGTCTTGTCTTTTGAAAAAGCGTTGTGTATCTACTAACGCGTTGCCTCCCCTTCTCTAAGGAAATACATGCTGCTCTAGAAGAAAACATCTTGACAAATTCACAGCTTTCTTTCTTTGGTTGAAGGTGTTATCTCAATTGATGAATGTGTCTGTGATACCATATAACGACTCCACACGGCTGGCAATCCTACATGTTTTTGCAGTCAATCAGTATCTTTGTTTTTTTTGTCTGGATATCTATTTTTCAGAAACTGGGGCAAAGTATGAAATGAAATACAACTAAAAATACAGTATGTCCGGTGTGAGTATTATCAAGTGTACTCAGTTGGGATATAACTCGGAAACCAATTTACTCCTATTGAATTTGAATCACTGGTCGTACAGTAAATCATTCATTTCAGCACAGGGAACAGGAGTCATTAATACATGTGACATGTAGAGCCGGTATGATTTACTGTGGCTGTGCCTTAATTGCAAATGATAAAATGTTGTTTACACTTTTGCCACCTTTCCTTTTGGCCTAGAAGACATCTTTTGCAGGATGATATTTTTCATCCTGTGCTGCTGCTAATACACACAACACTTACCTGTTCAATTAGTTAGAGAGGACAATGTCCATGACCTTGTCGAAACAGACAGAAACACAATGATTATATACTCAAGTGTCCTTTTTAATCATAGCTTGGAATTGGGGCCGGCTCCATGCATAAACGACATGCAGCAAGCAGTTGCTTAGGGCCCACGGCCGCTAGGGGCACTGGACCCAAAAAAAGGAACTCAGTTGGGGTCTCAATTTACTGTTGAGAGTTAGAATAGTAGAATACACAATATGCAATTTTGACATTTGGATGTGGATCAGCGGTTTTTTTCTTGTTATGTCAGCCACTGACAGTCACTCAATTAGCCCCTGGAATGTGTATTTGAACAAGTTCAGTTCAGGACACCTCAAACGATTTACTCATCAAATCAACATGACTTGAACATGGGGTATGGTGCAGTGTCCATGATGATTTCAAATCAGCATAATAGCCCAACTCTTAAACATGTACAGTATATACTATATTTTGGAAAAGTCAAGCACAACTGCTTTAGCATCTTGTAACGTGCTCATGCGACCCTTTGTCCAGTTGTCATCCAACAAAGCAACAGAGCACTTACAATGTGATTACCCTTACAAATTAATTTGATTCTAGAGTAGTGATGAGATTGTCAACACAATTAATTGGCTTATTGTCTTCAACCGGTAACTAGGGTAGCGCTATCAGTGTACAGACACATTGAGGCAGTACACTACAGTATGCATTTCTACTAGCTGCTAGATGAATAGGGGGAGATTAACTTTTTAACTTCACTTTGTAATCATGATGGCACAAGCATCCACTCTCCCTTAAATATCTCGGTAACTCTTTATACTTGCCATGAGATGATTCAAATGTACACATTCAAGTTCAAAGGCCATCAGTTTCTATTCAAAATATTCTCAGCTGCCAAAAAGAAACTAACCGATACCATCTAAAGACTCGAAGTGAAAGATTAATTAAGCCGTTTCCCACCCCTCATGAAAATACAATGACTTTCATAACCCAGAAATTTATATGTGGCTCTATCCTTTGTGCAAAGACAGGAAGATGAGTTGATAACTGGTAACCACTAATAGTCTAGCTTTATAGAAGTGCATACACTCTAGTATTTCATGCAGTATTTCATAAAATACTGTCTGTAAGTACAACATCCCACAGCCTAATTGTAACGGCTCTCGTTTGAAGGAAGAGTGGACCAAAGCGCAGCGTGGAAAGTGTTCATGATCTTTACTGTCAAGAATCACTCAAACAAAAACAACGAATACAAAAACGAAAGCAAATAGTTCCGTCAGGCACAGATACTAAACGGAAAACAACACCCCACAAAACCTAAGCGGAAAATGACAACTTATATATGATCCCCAATCAGATACAACGATAGACAGCTGCCTCTGATTAGGAACCACACTAGGCAAAAACAACAAAGAAATAGAAAACATAGATTATCCCACCCGAGTCACACTGACCTAACCAAACATAGAGAATAAATAAGGATCTCTAAGGTCAGGGCGTGACACTAATTATATACACTGAGTGTACAAAACATCAGGAACACCTTCCTAATATTGAGTTGCACCCCTTTTGCCCTCAGAACAGCCTCAATTCGTTGGGTCATGGACTCTGCAAGGTGTTGAAAACGTTCCAAAGGGTTGCTGGCCCATGTTGACTCAAATGCTTCCCACAGCTGTGTCAAGTTGGCTGAATGTCATTTGGGTGGTGGACCATTCTTTGTATACACAGGAAAATGTTGAGCGTGAAAAACCCAGCAGTGTTACAGTTCTTGACACACTCAAACAGCTGCACCCAGCATCTACTACCATACCCCGTTCAAAGGCCCCTAAATATCTTGTCTTGCCCCTTCACCCTCTGTACATTGGAACGAAGTATATTTTTACCTCAGGACAATACTGTTTTATATCACTCTCCTTTGCTGAGGGATGTATCTATGGGATATATTAGCTATTTAGGTCTTAATCTGATAATCTAATTGACCAATTAGACATTTCTGTTGTTTTTCCATTTCTCCCGACCCAATAGAATTCCAAATGGCCATCATGCAGTGCTCATTTTGATTGAGATCCATTTTTCTAACCTTAATGAATTCAGCGTTTCTTTTATTTTTCATTAGAGAAGGGAAAGGTTAGCACGCAGACGGTAAGGAAGAATAATGTGGCTCCAAACAAAATGGTGGATCATTGAAGTTCACATAAACCACAGTAGATTGTTAGCGTGGCATGGTTATTTCTTTCATAAGCACACGTTTATCGTGGCAGTTGACATTTGCAGGAGATTCATGTTTGTGTTTACACCCCTGGATTGATGTGCCATAATATTGTTTCCTGAATTGGTAGCACCATGAAGCACAATATAATATAGAAATTAACAGTACTGGCTGTTATACCACATATATACAGTATTTTTCAGAGTATTGTATGACCTACTGTATATGAATGTTGAATCTATCAGTCAAAAGACATTAAATTATTTTTCTTTCTTTTTGTTTACAGACAAAATCAAACAGTCCTCTGATCATGGCTACCAGCATGGTCATCAAAGGTAACAAGGGAAGATAAGAAGATTACTCAATCACTTTTTATAGCTACTGTTTACAGGCCTCCTGGGCCATATACAGCGTTCCTCACTGAGTTCCCTGAATTTCTACCGGACCTTGTAGTCATAGCAGATAATATTCTAATTTTTGGTGATTTTAATATTCACATGGAAAAGTCCACAGACCCACTCCAAAAGGCTTTCGGAGCCATCATCGACTCAGTGGGTTTTGTCCAACATGTCTCTGGACCTACACTGTCACGGTCATACTCTGGACCTAGTTTTGTCTCATGGAATAAATGTTATGGATCCTAATGTTTTTCCTCATAATCCTGGACTATCGGACCACCATTTTATTACGTTTGGAATAGCAACAAATAATCTGCTCAGACCCCAACCAAGGATCATCAAAAGTCATGCTATAAATTCTCAGACAACCCAAAGATTCCTTGATGCCTTTCCAGACTCCCTCTGCCTACCCAAGGATGTCAGAGGACAAAAATCAGTTAACCACCTAACTGAGGAACTCAATTGAACCTTGCGCAATATCCTAGATGCAGTTGCACCCCTAAAAACGAAAAACATTTGTCATAAGAAACTAGCTCCCTGGTATACAGAAAATACCCGAGCTCTGAAGCAAGCTTCCAGAAAATTTGGATGGAAATGGTGCCACACCAAACTGGAAGTCTTCCGACTAGCTTGGAAAGACAGTACCGTGCAGTATCGACGAGCCCTCACTGCTGCTCGATCATCCTATTTTTCCAACTTAATTGAGGAAAATAAGAACAATCCGAAATGTATTTTTGATACTGTCGCAAAGCTAACTAAAAAGCAGCATTCCCAAAGAGCTTTCACTTCAGCAGTAATACATTCATGAACTTCTTTGAGGAAAAGATCATGATCATTAGAAATCAAATTATGGACTCCTCTTTAAATCTGCATATTCCTCCAAAGCTCAGTTGTCCTGAGTCTGCACAGCTCTGCCAGAACCTAGGATCAAGAGAGACACTCAAGTGTTTAGTACTATATCTCTTGACACAATGATGAAAATAATCATGGCTACTAAACCTTCAAGCTGCATACTGGACCCTATTCCAACTAAACTACTGAAAGAGCTGCTTCCTGTGCTTGGCCCTCCTATGTTGAACATAATAAATGGCTCTCTATCCACCGGATGTGTACCAAACTCACTAAAAGTGGCAGTAATAAAGTCTCTCTTGAAAAAGCCAAACCTTGACCCAGAAAATATAAAAAACTATCGGCTTATATCGAATCTTCCATTCCTCTCAACAATTTGAGAAAAAGCTGTTGCGCAGCAACTCACTGCCTTCCTGAAGACAAACAATGTATACGAAATGCTTCAGTCTGGTTTTAGACCCCATCATAGCACTGAAACTGCACTTGTGAAGGAGGTAAATGACCTTTTAATGCCATCAGACCGAGGCTCTGCATCTGTCCTCATGCTCCTAGACCTTAGTGCTGCTTTTGATACCATCGATCACCACATTCTTTTGGAAAGATTGGAAACCCAAATTAGTCTACACGGACAAGTTCTGGCCTGGTTTAGATCTTATCTGTCAGAAAGATATCAGTTTGTCTCTGTGAATGGTTTGTCCTCTGATAAATCAACTGTACATTTTGGTGTTCCTCAAGGTTCCGTTTTAGGACCACTGTTGTTTTCACTATATATTTTACCTCTTGGGGATGTCATTCGAAAACATAATGTTAACTTTCACTGCTATGCAGATGTACATTTCAATGAAACATGGTGAAGCCCCAAAATTGCCATCCCTAGAAGCCTGTGTTTCAGACATAAGGAAGTGGATGGCTGCACACTTTCTACTTTTAAACTCGGACAAAACAGAGATGCTTGTTCTAGGTCCCAAGAAACAAAGAGATCTTCTGTTGAATCTGACAATTAATCTTGATGGTTGTACAGTCGTCTAAAATAAAACTGTGAAGGACCTCGGCGTTACTCTGGACCCTGATCTCTCTTTTGACGAACATATCAAGACTGTTTCAAGGACAGCTTTTTCCCATCTATGTAACATTGCAAAAATCTGAAACTTCCTATCCAGAAATTATGCAGAAAAATAAATCCATGCTTTTGATACTTCTAGGTTAGATGACTGCAATGCTCTACCTTCCGGCTACCCGGATAAAGCACTAAATAAACTTCAGTTAGTGCTAAATACGGCTGCTAGAATCCTGACTAGAACCCAAAAATGTGATCATATTACTCCAGTGCTAGCGTCCCTACACTGGCTTCCTGTTAAGGCAAGGGCTGATTTCAAGGTTTTACTGCTAACCTACAAAGCATTACATGAAATTGCTCCTACCCATCTTTAAGATTTGGTCCTGCCGTCCATACCTACACGTACACTACGGTCACACGACGCAGGCCTCCTAATTGTCCCTAGAATTTCTAAGCAAACAGGCAGGGCTTTCTCCTATAGAGATCCATTTTTATGGAATGGTCTGGCTACCCATGTGAGAGATGCAGACTCGGTCTCAACCTTTAAGTCTTTACTGAAGACTCATCTCTTCAGTGGGTCATATGATTGAGTGTAGTCTGGCCCAGGAGTGTGAAGGTGAACGGAAAGGATCTGGAGCAACCAACCTCCCTTGCTGTCTCTGCCTGGCCAGTTCCCCTCTCTCCACTGGGAATCTCTACCTCTAACCCCATTACAGGGGCTGAGTCACTGGCTTACTGGTGCTCTTCCATGCCGTCCCTAGGTGGGGTGCGTCACTTGAGTGGGTTGAGTCACTGACGTGATCTTCCTGTCTGGGTTGGCGCCCCCCCTTGGGTTGTGCTGTGGATGAGATCTTTGTGGGCTATACTCGGCCTTGTCTCAGGATGGTAAGTTGGTGGTTGACGATATCCCTCTAGTGGTGTGGGGGCTGTGCTTTGGCAAAGTGTTTTGCCTTGTCCGGGGGTGTCATCGGATGGGGCCACAGTGTCTCCTGACCCCTCCTGTCTCAGCCTCCAGTATTTATGCTGCAGTAGTTTCTGTGTCGGGGGGCTAGGGTCAGTCTGTTATATCTGGAGTACTTCTCCTGTCTTATCCGGTGTCCTGTGTGAATTTAAGTATGCTCTCTCTAATTCTCTCTTTCTCTCTTTCGGAGGACCTGAGTCCTAGGACCATGCCTCAGGACTACTTGGCATGATGACTCCTTGCTGTCCCCAGTCCACCTGGCCGTGCTGCTGCTCCAGTTTCAACTGTTCTGCCTGCGGATATGGAACTCTGACCTGTTCACCGGACGTGCTACCTGTCCCAGACCTGCTGTTTTCAACTCTCTATAGACATCGGCTATGAAAAGCCAACTGACATTTGCTCCTGAGGTGCTGACTACTGCACCCTCGACAACTACTGTGATTATTATTATTTGACCATGCTGGTCATTTATGAACATTTGAACATCTTGTCCATGTTCTGTTATAATCTCCACCCGGCACAGCCAGAAGAGGACTGGCCACCCCTCATAGCCTGGTTCCTCTCTAGGTTTCTTCCTAGGTTTTGGCCTTTCTAGGGAGTTTTTCCTAGCCACCGTGCTTCTACACCTGTATTGCTTGCTGTTTGGGGGGCTATATAAGTAAGAAGGGCTATATAAATACATTTGATTTGATTATTTTAATCCATTGTCTCATTACAAACACTGATGCCAATAAGGGGCTGGGGATGTGTGCGTTACATGGTATAGGGCCATATATTATTTTCCTGACCACGCAACCTGTCTCTTCTTATAATACTATATATAAGATCCATAGAGGAAGTGGTGGGAGGTTAGATAAAACCCCTAAAGAGAAACATCTGTGGTTTCAAACGTGGTCCGAACTGTAGCCAAATGGAAGATGATGAACACTTGAACAAGACACCCCTAATATAAAGTCCAGAAACTCTTGGTCTTGACTGAAACGATAAGGGGAAAAAAGTGCTATCGCTTTCACAATTCCCCATTAAATCCAATGCAGCGGAGAGGGAAGCCCATAATCTAATGAATTAAGCCTGAATTGGGGGGGCTGGGGTGCTTGTGTTGATCACCAGCTGCTGGTTCCCATTGCAAACAACTTGAAGTATAATGACAGTTTTACGATGCACAAGCAGTACAAGATGGGGAGTAAAATAAATAAATATTGAAGCAGAAAAGAGAAATACTGTCTTCTTGGGACGGATTTACCGTAGCAGGGGCGGGAAAGAGATTTGGACTTTTTCCACAGATAGCGCTTAACAAATGGGCAGAGACTAAAACAACATGGCAAGCCCCATGCTATGAAGAACATGTATCACTTCAACACATATTCATTCACAGACGCATTGTTTGCTGGTTGCCATAGGGCTGTGGAGCTTTTCCTGTGAGCGCAGTGAAATATATATATTTTTCTCTCTCGCTATTTAAAACAAAAATGTGTGATGAGTCTGCAAGCCTTATTTCCACGGCCCCTCAACAATCCCTCCCGTCATCCCGACACCTGGCCCGAGAGACGCAAGTCATCCTATCCCACCTTTTTGTAGCTTACACAAAGGTGATAGATTGGAATGTGTGGCAGCGCATTCCTAGGTCAGGAATGCATTTTCTTTCAAGTTGGGAAAGTTTGGAGAGCAGCTAAAGTGAAAATTGAAAATATGGAAATCTGGAGAAAGCAATAGAAATCTTTACAAAATTATACCCAGCGTAGACATATCCATTTGATAGGAGATATGGATTGAAGCGTATGCATCAAAATGTATATGACCCTGAGAATTGAGAGCTTCAGCAAAAACTATATATGCATAAACATAAGAAGGCACTTCTTTGCACGACAAAAATATTTTAACTAGAATAATTTAAGACAGCCATGTACTGTATGTACAATACAGTAAAGGCTCTGTGGAGAAATAGAGAAACAGAGACAGAGATGGTGACAGAGAGAGACAAAGAGAGAGAAAGAGAGAGACTGAGACAGAAGAGACGGCAATGAGAGTACAGTGGCTTGCGAAAGTATTCACCCCCTTAGCATTTTGCCTATTTTGTTGCCTTACAACCTGTCACACCCTGACCATAGTTTGCTTTGTATGTTTCTATGTTTTGTTTGGTCAGGGTGTGATCTGAGTGGGCATTCTATGTTGTGAATCGCCCACCACAACAGGACCAAGCGGCGTGGTAACGGACAACAGCAACAGCGGCGCAAAGAGGAATGGACATGGGGCGATGTATTGGACGACAAGGGTTGCTACACATGGGAGGAGATTCTGGCGGGAAATGATCGCCTTCCATGGGGACAGGTGGAGGCAGCTAGGAGAGCAGAGGCAGCTGGAGAGAGGAGCCGGCGATATGAGGGAACACGGCTGGCAAGGAAGCCCGAGAGGTAGCCCCAAAAATGTCTTGGGGGGGAACACAGGAAGTATGGCGAAGCCAGGTAGGAGACCTGAGCCAACTTCCTGTGCTTACCGGAGGGTGAGAGAGACCGGGCAGGCACCGTGTTATGCTGTGGAGCGCACGGTGTCCCCAGTGCGGGTGCATAGCCCGGTGCGGTACATACCAGCTCCGCGTATCGGCGGGCTAGAGTGGGCATCGAGCCAAGTGCCATGAAGCCGGCTCTACGCATCTGGTCTCCAGTGCATCTCCTTGGGCCGGCTTACATGGCACCAGCCTTGCGCATGGTGTCCCCGGTTCGCCTGCATAGCCCAGTGCAGGCTATTCCACCTCGCCGCACTGGCAGGGCGACCGGGAGCATTCAACCAGGTAAGGTTGGGCAGGCTCGGTGCTCAAGAGCTCCAGTGCGCCTGCACGGTCCGGTCTATCCGGTACCACCTCCACGCACCAGCCCTCTGGTGGCAGCCCCCCGCACCAGGCTGTCTCTCCGTCTCATCCTTACAGGTGCTCCCGCATGTCAGCCAGGAGCCGCCAGTGCCGCCAGTCAGCCAGGGGCCGCCAGTGCCGCCAGTCAGCCAGGGGCCGCCAGTGCCGCCAGGCAGCCAGGGGCCGCAAGTGCCGCCAGTCAGCCAGGGGCCGCCAGAGCCCCTCAGCCCAGAGGCGCCAGAGCCCCTCAGCACAAAGGCACCAGAGCCCCCGCCCCTCTGTCCCGAGCTGCCGCCCCTCTGTCCCGAGCTGCCGCCCCTCTGTCCCGAGCTGCCGCCCCTCTGTCCCGAGCTGCCCCTCTGTCCCGAGCTGCCCCTCTGTCCTGAGCTGCCCCTCAGTCCAGTGGGGTCATTTAGAAGGGTCGCCGTGGTTAGGAGGGCACGGAAGCGGACAATGGGGCGGACTAAGACTATGGTGAAGTGGGGGCCATGTCCAGGGGGGGGGGGGGGTACTGTCACACCCTGACCATAGTTTTCTTTGTATGTTTCTATGTTTTGTTTGGTCAGGGTGGGATCTGAGTGGGCATTCTATGTTGTGTGTCTAGTTTGTCTGTTTCTTTGTTTGGCCTGATATGGTTCTCATTCAGAGGCAGGTGTTAGTCATTGTCTCTGATTGGGAACCATATTTAGATAGCCTGTTTGGTGTTGGGTTTTGTGGATGATTGTTCCTGTCTCTGTGTTTGCACCAGATAGGGCTGTTTTGGTTTTGCACATTTCTTGTTTTGTTAGTTTGTTCATGTGTAGAGTCTTTATTAAAGAACCATGAATAGAAACCACGCTGCATTTTGGTCCGCCTCTCCTTCAACTCAAGAAAACCGTTACACAACCTGGAATAACAATTGATTTTTGGGGGGTTTGTATCATTTGATTTTCACAACATGCCTACCACTTTGAAGAATCTAAATATTTTTTTATTGTGAAAAAAGCAAGAAGACAAAAAAACAGAACTTGAGCGTGCATAACTAGTCACCCCCCCCAAAGTCAAAACTTTGTAGAGCCACCTTTTGCAACAATTACAGCTGCAAGTCTCTCTGGGTATGTCTCTTCAAGATTGGCACATCTAGCCACTGGAATTTTTGCCCATTCTTCAAGGCAAAACTGCTCCAGCTCCTTCAAGTTGGATGGGTTCCGCTGGTGTACAGCAATCTTTAAGTCATACCACAGATTCTCAGTTTGATTGAGGTCTGGGTTTTGACTAGGCCATTCCAAGACATTTCAATGTTTCCCCTTAAACCACTCAAGTGTTGCTTTAGCAGAATGCTTAGGGTCATTGTCCTGCTGGAAGGTGAACCTCCGTCCTAGTCTCAAATCTCTGGAAGACTGAAACAGGTTTCCCTCAAGAATTTCCCTGTATTCAGTGCCATCCATCATTCCTTCAATTCTGACCAGTTTCCCTGTCCTTGCTGATGAAAAACATCCCCACAGCATGATGCTGCCCCCACCATACTTCACTGATGATGGGATGATGTTCTCAGGTGATGAGAGGTTTTGGGTTTGCGCCAGATGTAGACATAGCTTTCTTTGATGGCCAAAAAGCTACATTTTAGTCTCATCTGTCCAGAGTACCTTCTTCCATATGTTTGGGGAGTCTCCCACATGCCTTTTGGCGAACACAATTTTTCTTTAAGCAATGGCTTTTTCTGGCCACTCTTCTGTAAATCCCAGCTCTGTGGAATGTACAGATTAAAGTGGTCCTCTGGACAGATACTCCAATCTCCGCTGTGGAGCTTTGCAGCTCCTTCAGGGTTAACTTTGGTCTCTTTGTTGCTTCTCTGATTAATGCCCTCCTTGCCTGGTCTGTGAGTTTTGGCGGGTGGCCCTCTCTTGGCAGGTTTGCTGTTGTGCCATATTCTTTACATTTTTTTATAATGGATTTAATGGTGCTCTGTGGGATGTTCAAAGTTTCTGATGTTTTTTTATAACCCAACCCTGATCTGCACTTCAACACAACTTTGTCCCTGACCTGTTTGGAGAGCTCCTTGGTCTTCATGGTGCCACTTGCTTGGTGGTGCCCCTTGCTTAGTGGTGTTGCAGACTCTGGGGCCTTTCAGAACAGGTGTGTATATATACTGAGATCATGTGACAGATCATGTGACACTTGAACTAATTATGTGGCTTCTGAAGGTAATTGGTTGCACCACTTTTTCGTTTTATTTTTTTGAATTGTTTTAGCAAGTAATTGTTTTCATTTCACTTCACCAAATTTGGACTATTTTGTGTATGTCCATTACAAGAAATTCAAAGTAAAATCTATTTTAATTACAGGTTGTAATGCAAGAAAATAGGAAAACCGCCAAGGGGATGAATACCTTTGCTAGGCACTGTAGACCTATGTGTATACCACTGGCGGCTGGTGGAACATTAATTGGAGAAGACAGGGCTTATAGTAATGGCTAGAATAGAATAAATGGAATGGTATCGACACATCAAGCACATGGTTTCCTTATGTTTAATACCATTCCATTCACTCCATTCTAGTCATTATTATGAGCCGTCCTCCCCTCACCAGTCTCCTGTAGTGGATACTGTATGTGCTTGTATGTTTCTGTGATTGAGTGTGGCTTTCTGCGTGTGGCAAAAGCTTGTGACAGAGACGGGGCTGCCGAAAGCGATAACGATATTGAACTCTGCACGTCTCTCTCCAGTTGACAAATCTGTCTTTTGTCTCACCCCGCAGGCATGTCTCTCCCCTCCCACGCTGTTAGTTTGAGATTGTGAATCCCATTCAAGGGGACCATATGCAAACACATCGAGGGGGCTGTATGTGAACACTGCATGGTCCCTTTGAGCTGAGGGAAGTGCTGTTCTGCGTCGTTTTGGGGAAAAGAACAACAATGAAAAGTTGTACAGAGAGACAGGGGAGGGTATATAAACGGTTGCCTGAAACTTCTGTCCATGAAAGAAGATGAGCAGCCTGCCAGCCTTCATCTCACTCTGCACTTCTCAGCACACACATACAGTGTAAACATTTAAAGCACACACCTTATTGAAATCCCAGCATCGCCATATTGACACTTGACGGAGTGGAGTGATGCTCATCTCCTTGGCTTAGGAAGATCGCATGTTGACCCTCATAGATTATTGCACACTCACCAGGACATGATGTGTCACTATTGATTCAATCAATGGGCTGCTAGGTGGTCATTTCAGGGAGACTGGTTTTACATCCAGTATATCCTCCACACAGGCCTATAAAACGTGTGGGCCTGTGCAGTACACTATTCAGGCATTACATTGCATTCAGAGATAGTAGGTATATCCAAAATGAATGTTTATCGATTAATAGATCGTTGACTGCATGTGTGTGTGGGTGTCTGTGTGCATATCTTGAGTTGAGGCAGAGTAACATAATGTTCCCTCCTGTACTGTACCCGGCATTTGAATTGATTAGGCCTTTACAGAGTTTTATTGTCACAGAAAAATGGCAGCCGATTGAAAATGTCATGTAGACTTTCCGTGTCTATCTCCTTCATCTAGTGTGCTCAAGATCCTTTTCGCCCTCTAGATGCATAAAAAGGCTTTACTATAGTGTAGTCGATGCTTATTCAATGTGCAATACATGTAAAAACCCATGATGAGGAGGTACAAACCGATCCAAGGGATTTTAACTTTCTAAGATGACTCTTTTATGTGCTTTTGTTATTGCCAGATTTCCTCTTCTTTTCACCCGTCATGTTACTATTGCAGTACTCTATATCAAGCATGACTCCTGACTCTCTCCCCTTCATTGGAGTTCAGTCAGTCTCGCAGAGGGAAAGAGGATGGAAAGGAAAAGCCTCAAGTGGATTCTTCCTGCTGATGAATGAGATCCATGTGACTCTCCTTTCCACACTCGCAAACACTGAGCATACAGAATACACGGCATCCTATCGCTTCAAATAAAAAATCGAGTGGAATTATGGTTGTGTTTTGCATATCTATGTGATGTGCCTGAGATTATAAAACAAAAAGTGAAGCTGCATTGTTGCTTGTAAAAACAGGCAAGAGATTGTGCATCTTTGAAAATTGGATATCATTTCATTGTTGTGTCATCTTAGATTTTTTTATTGTGATAATGGATATAAATTTGACCCAATGTGAACTGCATAATCAGTGAGTTAATTGGTTTTCTCAGGATCGGTGAAACATGTTAAATACTATGACAATATCATGGCTTAAAATGGTACAAATGTCTCTCTTGTACAGATCAAATATGGGTTTATCTCCTTGTGTGCTATAATGAAACAACAAAATTCAATAAGACGTGATATCTATACGAACAGTTCAAAGACAATGTGGCTGAATATACGTTATTGAGAACAAACTTGGTTGTGACAGGAAATAAAAAATGTATACATTCAGGGGCTGGGTAAAAAAATGAAAGAAAGAAAAGCGGGGATAGTCATTAACCTTTCTGGACCTACGCTAAGTGCTCCTCATGACTTCAGTCAAGCAAAACTTCTGAGAAGCGGTGAAGTGCCCATAGCCTCAGCTCCATAATGAGCAATCCTAGATTTTTCTCCTCTCGTCAGGGGCCCAGCTTCGAGGAGCCACCGTTCAAATGGAAATGTTTCTCTCTGCTCTGGGCATGTTTAACATTCATTGGAAATATCTCATGTTGCATTGCATTGGTAATAACAAAAGAGAAAAGAGGAGGGGAGGTAATAGTCCATTTTGAAGGATGCTAAAAGGTTGTTTACATACCATCATAACTTAAATTGGTAAAGAGGGTTTGAGTTCCAGGTCCCTTTATAACACAAACACCAATTATGAAACAATAAAATGGTCACCAGCATTTTTTTTTTCATTTGTTGATTGTTAAATGGAATATTGGCTGTCCAATTTTTTGTTGGATTTCTGCTCACTCCGATTTCAAAATACAATGGTCTATACATATTTTAAACTTAACTATGAATGCACACACATACATACACATGGGCACAGACCACAAGACTTCAAAACAGCATCCATTTAGAGCATACTGGCCAATCACCTTGCCCTTGCATCTTTCTGGTATCAGGCCAAATGAAGTTAGTGTGTCCCCTCAGTGGGAAAAATCGATTTCAAAAAGCTTTTAAGGCAGGTGTGGGAGTCGCTCGCCTGCTCCTGCAATCCATACTGCTGCTTGGGGGTACAAGGTGCTCTTTTCACTGCCATCCAACTGGAAAATGTCTCAGCCAACCTCCTGTGTAATTTCTGCAGACGCAGTCTGTCGTTTCAACTGGGCTCTTTAATAAAAGAACCCTCCATCTATGCTGCTGCTCCTGCTGCCCTTACATAAATGTTAATGCAACAGATCATTTGCATTGCAGCACCACTTCAAAAATGAAAGCTCAAGTCAACTCAAAGCAGGAGGATGAGCCGTCAACTGTTGTTCTATAATAAGCACCACTCGGGACAAACATTTCTTGTTCTATCTCAAATGGAAATGTGTTTAAATATGAATGACTAAACATCTGCACCATATTCTTGGAATGCTTTTTGAGAGGAGAGCTTTTTCGTGGAGCTCACAACTAATTTATTGAACTGGCTAAGACCTCCTACCAGGTGACATAGAAAAGGAAGTAGAGGAGGCCTCACAGCTTTGGTCACATTTGCATGTATGTTCCTGTTGCTGTGTATGTTGTATCTATGATACATTTATTTGAAGATTTCTGTGGGGGAAAAAACATCAGTATTCTCAATGTTAGGGTGTCTACATGTATGTGCTGTTACAATACTACCAACCGACACAGATTCGGAGAGCAGATGCATCTTAAATGTCAGATAATAAATGCATGTGATTATGCACGTGGAATGTCATGGAAATGCATGTGATTATGCACGTGGAATGTCATGGAAATGCATGTATAGCTCGAGACAGATTAAATGTTTGTCGAGGCTGACATGCTGTTGGCATCACATACTGTAGGCCCCAAGTGATTTAGCTTAGATTGAAAACAGTCATCTCACACAAGCATGTATTTGATGAGAATATATGCTGTTCATCTCGTTTAATTATTTTTTTTTTTATCTCACAACCTTACCAGAAACGGTCTGTACAGTCTACTACATACGCACATCCTTGAAGTCAACTGATGTCCGCATTGTGTGACATCCAGACATAAACATGGCATCTTTATGCACGATCTATTACACTGTTGTGTACTGTAGATAATTGCATCGGTGCAGGATATTAGATAGACCTATGTTAACAACAGAGGCCCCAATAACAAAAAGACAGATAAATACAATCACTGGGTTTGTCTCTTGGTTTTACATGTATAATAACATTTGTAAGCATTTGACTTACTTTATCTCGCTACTAAAACTTATTAAGACACAATTCCCCAAACTGGCCCTCAAGCAGTGGTGTGAAGTGCATAAGTAGAAATACTTTAAAGTACTACTGAAACAGCTTGGTTCGATCGATTAGGGACATGAGCTGTGAAGAAAGATCAACGACTGATACTTCCGAGTTCCTGACAGTGTCGAGCTTCCACATATGCAGGAGGAAGTTGGAATCGGCTCACATGACACCTTACCGATTTGTAATGACTATAGTTAAAAGATACACCTTTCCTGTAGCTTCAAATAACGACTTCCTTTTTATTCTATTGCTCCGATGGAATTGAATTCCTTATCCACTGTGTCATGTAAATAACTATAGCTGTATGCATTATGTGTGTATGCAGATGTCATTGGCTTGAATGGCACATGTTATGGTTTGCACCTTTCACAAATCTTCAGACCCTACTCACGCTACTAAACGAATAGGTTGACAAGAACAGGATTTCCTTTATCGTGCCTTCACGTCCTGCATTCTCCTTTTCCAAGAAAATCTAAGCAGTTACTAGTGCTTCACACCAAACCCTCTTGACTTCTTTAGAAGTTCAAGGGTAGACTGGGCTGTTCTTGAGTTTATTGGATAGCTGGAGCAGATGAAAACAGCAACAGCGTAACACTTCCATCCATGCCAATTGAGACCAAACGTCTACTGTCAGTAATGCAATTCCCGAGAAAAGCTGGGTGTTTTCACTGAATTTGCTTGGTCCTGGAACAGCTTGTAGGTACGGTTTCGCTGCGATAAAGCTGAGCTTTAATCACATTATGCTCGTGTGTGCTTGGCACCCCGGTACTCTGTGGGAGAACTGAACTTCAAGTACTACACTACTGGCCATTCCTGCCATCCACTGAGGGCTAACCTTGAAAAGTAGAGCAGAGTTGTCTTGAGGTGAATGAGCAGTTGATATAATTTGGAAGCCAGTTGGGAGGATGGTCATTAACTGAATCAATGGTGACAGTTTCCTCTGGGAGAGGGGTGACTGACTGCTGTCACCCGTCTGTGATCTACAGGCATGGCATCTCCAACTTGTCACCTCTAATATCAGTCCATTTTCAGTCAAATTTGGTGTCTGACCTAAATATAAGATGTGCCAGGTGTGTTGTTCTCTGCCTTAGTTCTAGATGATGAGTTTTGGTTTGCATTTCAAGGGGATTCAAGCCATGACAAGTGGTTATACACCAGTACATCATGTACCTATACACAATGTGCATGTACCAGCTGACTGTTAGTGAGCACAGCTGTTATGTGTTATTGGACACGAGACAGAACAGTGAACGATAGCACTAAATACTAATGGAGCCATTGCAGGTGTTTAATTGAATGACATCTTTATTCCTACACAAGGCTAATTAGTCATTCATGGAATTAAATATTTAAAATGTCCTTGAATGTAGCTCACAGTGATACAGATGTGACTGAAAGGGACAGAATGAGTGGCTGCTGAGCCTCAGGTACGAGGGAGCCTGCTTTCATTCTTTGACAGGAGCTCTTCATGCCTTCCTCTTCCAGACACCTTGCAAGTAAGCTCACTGACATTTTCAGCTCAACAATCACAGGTCGCAGAAATCATGCTCATCTCCCTTGCAGGAACATTAACTTTGCCGTCACATTCTGAGGAACGAGCTCGAGTGTAACTTTATATCCATTAGATATTAAGTGTTTAATGCAAATACCTAAAGAATCAAGCAGGGAGTAGCTCATTGGGAAGCAATCTCTACTATGTTTAAGCGGGCCACTGATAAGGACATATCTGTCAGCGCCTTCCGGGCCTAATCAGTGGACTAGATATGTTTGTTACAAAATATGTATAAAGCTAGTCAATTATCTGTTTTGATATATTTCAACTTGGACAATATTCAGCTTGATTTTCACATTTGTGAAAAAGGTTGTGGGTCGTGAATTTGGACGGTGGCTCTTTCACTGGAGGCCAGGTTGGTCATGATTACTTGTTTGGATCGTTTGTCCCCGTCTGACCACTAATATCAGTACATTAGCCAAAGGACAAGCCCCATAACTGTCTGGACTCATCCTAATGATATGTGCAGATCCTACCCCACAGAGGGTAACCTCAGCGCGGCAGGGCCTGGCAGATCTGGACAGAGTTTTACCCATCCAAGCCCTAACCACCGTCCAGATGGCTCAGTCCCAGCTGAACCCAGTGACAGTTGCTATTATTTCCACCCTTCATGATTGGAGGCGTCGGCAATTCATTACGCAATAGGGGGTAAGGATAATTGATGTTTTTGCCCAAGGTTTATATTTGAAGAAGAAAACAAAGAAGTGGAACATAATCAAATTCAGGTAGAGGTAGAATGCAATTTGTGTAAACTGGTGTATCGTTTTGAGTGATGGGAAAACATGCATTATTGTAGTAGTGGTGCCATGTTGAAAAGGGAACAGTAGCAGTTGTCAGGTCATACGCATTCGTACAGTAACGGAAGGATTTGGAATCTCTAGGGAATTTGTACACTGTCTGTCTCAGCTAACCTGTTCATAAAGATCTACTGTCGTAATCGTTCATGGTAAGTTGTTGCTTTCATGTATTAAACAACTTGTCTTTCTGTGTTACGTTACATAACTTGTTTTTGTACCTGTGCTTTTTAAATGTGCTGAGGCCAATTGCATCACTCCATAGATGTGCTACTACACATTCTCATGACAAATCCTCTCCCATTGTATATCTACTCAGTTGGTTCTCTCTATGCTGTCCTCATCTAAATGTGCAAATAGCATCCTGCCGAATCTATATTCTTTGTTTCTTACATCCAGTACATCATTTTGTAATCAATCTACAGATGGCAAGGCAAAATTGCTTCCTGGCAAGCAAAACAGTTTCATATGCATTTAAATCAGCATGGCTTCAGAGATAGCTGGAGGCTCTGGATTTCCCGGCAGATGAGGGTAATGAATGACTGACTTAAAGCTCAGTGAACCTATCTCCTTTGAGATGCACAATGTGTTTTAAACAAAAGACTCCCAAGCCGAAGCACTCGCAGAGTCACACTTCTCTGCAGTTCACTTACATTGTCTTCATGCTAAAACCCATAGCCATGCAGAAGGTAGACAGCATTGTCAAGCAATATCAAACAGACTTCCTACAGTGTCTTCAGAAACTATTCATACCACTTGACTTCTTCCACATTTTTGTTGTGTCACAGCCCGAATTCAACATTTATTAAATGTTTAAAACAAATGCTCACCCACCTACACACAATACCCCACAATGACAAAGTGAAAACATGTCATTTTTTTGTGTGCAAATTTATTGAAAATGAAATACAGAAATATCACATTTACATACTGTAAGTTTTCACACCCCATTATTTGCCCATTATTCTTAGAGAAATTCTTCAAGCTCTGTCATTGGTTGTTGATCATTGCTAGACAACCATTTTTAGGTCTTGCCATAGATTTTCAAGTAGAAAACTGTTAAGTCAAAACTGTAACACAGCCACTCAGGAACATTCAATGTCTTCTTGGTAAGCAATTCCAGTGTGGATTTAGCCTTGTGTTTTAGGTTATTGTCCTGCTGAAAGCTGAAATCATCTCCCAATGTCTGGTGGAAAGCAGACTGAACCAGGTAATCCTTTAGAGATTTGCCTGTGCTTAGCTCCATTCTGTTATTTTTTTATCTTTAAAAAAATCCCCAGTCCTTGATGAAGCAAACTCTATGCTTGAAAATATGGAGGGTGGTACTCAGTAACGTGTTGTATTTATTTCGCCCCAAACATAACACTATGTTTTTTTGCAGTATTACTTTAGTGCCTTGTTGCAAACAGAATGCACGTTTTGGAATATTTTTTATTCTGTTCAGGCTACCTTCTTTTCACGCTGTCAACTAGGTTAATATTGTGGAGTAACTACAGTACACTGTTGTTGATCATTCCTCATTTTTCACCTATCACAGCCATGTAAATGATTTAAAGTCACCATTGGCCTCATGGTGAAATCCCTGAGCGGTTTTCGTCCTCTCCAGCAGCTGAGTTTAGAAGGACATCTGTATCTTTGTAGTGACTGGGTGTATCGATACACTATCCAAAGTGTAATTAATAACTTCACCATGCTGAAAGGGATATTCAATATCTGCTATTTTATTTTTTTACCAATCTACCTATAGGTGCCCTTCTTTGCGAGGCATTGGAAAACCTCCCTGGTCTTGGTGGTTAAATCTGTATTTGAAATTCAGTGCTCGATGAAGGACCTTACAGATAATTGTATGTGTGGGGTACAGAGATAAGGTAGTCATTCAGAATCATGATAAACACAGAGTGAGAGCATGCAAGTTATGTGACTTTTTAAGCATTTATTTATTTATACTTATTTAGGTTTGTCATAACCAAGGCATGGAAAGCAGCATACCACCCTGTATCCCACCGCTGGCTTTCCTCAGAAGCTACTGTAAGCAGGGTTAGTCCTGGTCAGTCCCTGGATGGGAGACCAGATGCTGCTGGAGGGCCAGCAGGAAGCATTCTTTCCTCTGGTCTAAAAAAAATATCCCAATGCCGCAGAGCAGTGATTGGGGACATTGCCCTGTGTAGGGTTGTGTCTTTTGGATGGACCGTTAAACGGGTGTCCTGACACTCTGTGGTCCCATGGCACTTATTGTAAGAGTAGGGATGTTAACCCTGGCTAAATGCCCCATCTGGTCAACATGGCCACCTAATCATCCCCAGCTTTCAATTGGCTCATTCATCTCTATCACGTTTCAGGTAAGGCCCAGATGCAACTGTGTTGAAGTAACAATGTTTATTACAGCAACATAGGCAGGCAAACAACAGGTCAAGGCAGGCAGGGGTCAAACAGGAAAAAAGGGAACAATGAATAGACAGGGAAAGGGAACAATTAAAAAGGGAAGAATTTATAGACAGGAACAGAGGGGAAGAACTCTGGTAGGCTTGACGAAACAAAACAAACTGGCAACAGAGAAACAGAGAACACAGGTATAAGTACCCAGGGGATAATTGGGCAAATGGGTGACACCTGGAGGGGGGTGGAGACAAGCACAAGGACAGGTGAAACAGATCAGGGTGTGTCAATCTCACCTGTAACTATTCCCCAGGTTGTTGCTGTAAATGAGAATGTGCTCTCAGTCAACTTGCCTGGTTTAAAAATAACAACGGGGTTGTTAGTTACTAGTTACTGACTCAAGACATCAGCTTTCAATTAACATAATTCCACTTTGGAATTGCGTGATGGCCAATGACAAAGAAAAATGAAGTGACACAACAAAATGTGGAAGAAGTCAAGCAGTGTGATGAATACTTTCTGAAGGCACAGTTTGTGGACAAAAGGTTTTGTCAGTGAAAAGAAAAGTTGTGGTGATATGTATTGAATAACTTAAGCATATTGTCCCAGAATTGATGCCCACAAGTGAAATAAAAAATAAAAAAATTTGTTAAGCAATGTGCTCTGAAGGACACATTGAAAAGTGCACTACTTTGACTTGTTTGTGTGAAGTTCTGAAGTTGTTTCCTTCAAAGAAGGAATGCTAATTTTCATTCAAAAATCTGAGCTGAACCAAATCACATCATTGCATGGCACCACAGACATATTCCAATCAATTTTTGTTAAAATTTGGTATAGAAGCTGAACAAAAAACTGAAAAATGTGCATTTCAAGCAAAGCCCTGGGTCGACCTGTAGTGTATAGGTCAATGGTGAAAATGCATGTACAGTGGGGCAAAAAAGTATTTAGTCAGTCACCAATTGTGCAAGTTCTCCCACTTAAAAAGATGAGAGAGGCCTCGAATTTTCATCATAGGTGCACTTCAACTATGACAGACAAAATGAGAGAGAAAAAATCCAGAAAATCACATTGTAGGATTTTTAATGAATTTATTTGCAAATTATGGTGGAAAATAAGTATTTGGTCAATAACAAAAGTGTATCTCAATACTTTGTTATATACCCTTTGTTGGCAATGACAGAGGTTAAATGTTTTCTGTAAGTCTTCACAAGTTTTTCACACACTGTTACTGGTATTTTGGCCCATTCCTCCATGCAGATCTCCTCTAGAGCAGTGATGTTTTGGGGCTGTTGCTGGGCAACACAGACTTCAACTCCCTCCAAAGATTTTGTATGGGGTTGAGATCTAGAGACTGGCTAGGAGACTCCAGGACCTTGAAATGCTTCTTACGAAGCCACTCCCTCGTTGCCCGGGCGGTGTGTTTGGGATCATTGTCATGCAGAAAGACCCAGCCACGTTTCATCTTCAATGCCCTTGCTGATGGAAGGAGGTTTTCACTCAAAATCTCACGATACATGGCACCATTCATTCTTTCCTTTACACAGATCAGTCGTCCTGGTCCCTTTGCAGAAAAACAGCCCCAAAGCATGATGTTTCCACCCCCATGCTTCATAGTAGGTATGGTGTTCTTTGGATGCAACTCAGCATTCTTTTGTCCTCCAAACACGACGAGGTCAGTTTTTACCAAAAAGGTCTATTTTGGTTTCATCTGACCATATGACATTCTCCCAATCTTCTTCTGGATCATCCAAATGCTCTCTAGCAAACTTCAGACGGGCCTGGACATGTACTGGCTTGAGCAGGGGGACACGTCTGGCACTGCAGGATTTGGGTCCCTGGCGGCGTAGTGTGTTACTGATGGTAGGCTTTGTTACTTTGGTCCCAGCTCTCTGCAGGTCATTCACTAGGTCCCCCCGTGTGGTTCTGGGATTTTGTCTCACCATTCTTGTGATCATTTTGACCCCACGGGGTGAGATCTTGCGTGGAGCCCCAGATCGAGGGAGATTATCAGTGGTCTTGTATGTCTTCCATTTCCTAATAATTGTTCCCACAGTTGATTTCTTCAAACCAAGCTTACCATCAGCTTCTTACCTATTGCAGATTCAGTCTTCCCAGCCTGGTGCAGTTCTACAATTTTGTTTCTGGTGTCCTTTGACAGCTCTTTGGTCTTGGCCATAGTGGAGTTTGGAGTGTGACTGTTTGAGGTTGTGGACTTTTATACTGATAACAAGTTCAAACAGGTGCCATTAATACAGGTAACGAGTGGAGGACAGAGGAGCCTCTCAAAGAAGAAGTTATAGGTCTGTGAGAGCCAGAAATCTTGCTTGTTTGTAGGTGGCCAAATACTTATTTTCCACCATAATTTGCAAATAAATTCATTAAAAATCCTACAATGTGATTATCTGGATTTTTTTCTTCTCATTTTGTCTGTCATAGTTGAAGTGTACCTATGATGAAAATTACAGGCCTCTCTCATCTTTTTAAGTGGGAGAACTTGCACAATTGGTGGCTGACTAAATACTTTTTTTGCCCCACTGTACCCGTATTGACGTTTTGTGTAATGGCTTCCCCTGTGTACCACAAATCAACAATCAAAGTCATATGGCCTTTGTTTTGTCCTTTATGATCCTAAAAATAGTGAAAAAACAGAATTTGCCATAAAAATTGTAATATTTTCACTTTCAAAGTGGTGTGTTGAATAAAAAAGTGATATGTGTTCCCTGAAGTCTACTCCTTACAATGATATATAATATGATATTATATACTGTCACTTTTAAGAAAAGTTACAAGAACCTGCCCTGTACACATCACTCTATGTAAAATCCCATAGGAATGCATCAAGTCCAGCACTGCCATGAAACACATGGCAGTGTTTCAGTAAATAATTTCTAAATAATGTCGAATGATTGCTTAAAATGTTTGAGTTGGTGTTGAAAACACAGTAAAATGTCTCAAATATGCCAAATATATCCTTTAAAAATGCTGCAAAAAAGTGGTGAAACACTCCTCTGAAATGTACCCAGTTTACTGTTTTTTGTGAATGTTTTCACCCTAGTTTCAAATTGTTTCACATTTAAAAGACTTACAGTGTTACCTGAAGTCTACTGGTTACAATGACATATAATACTGTATGATATTATATACTGTGTCACTTTAAGAAATGTTACAGCAAACCTGCCCCGAACACATCACTCTAGGTAAAGTCCCATAGGAATGCATTACATCCAGCAGGGAGATAGGTAACCCATTTTAACAAAATGCCTTTATGATGACACCACAAAACTATTACAATAATACAGGATTTGTCTAATTACAGCAGATTTTACCTGACGCAAACTAGGGCCCAGAGTTTTCCAATATGGCTGCCTTCCGCTCCATGGGCTGAATTAGGAGCGGTTTCACCTTGCCAAAACAATATAAGTAAAATGTATAAATCCCAATAATGCCTTAATGTTTGAGGGAAGAACAAATACAGTGAAACAGGTATGCTATTCATTTAAAAGAAATACTCGTGAAAATACTCACATTCCTCCCCCCCATAGTGATCTCAAAATGTTGAATTATATGTGTGGATTTTAATGATATATAATGCTTCCCAAAATGTTTTGCAATATTGTAAGTATTTTCTCCCACACTGTATATTCCATTCAAATCAACAGGGATACATATTTGAAAAGCCACATTTACCATATTGCTAATATGAAAGAAATGTTTTGGAACATGTTGTAGATCATTCTTCTCCACAAGTATCACTCAATATTTTTGCGATCAATAAGCAGGGCTGAAATGCAATGGGTACATATGTATTTTTTAAACTTTTAAATAAATGAAGAATTTAACTTTCTATATTCTTATTTAAAATGCATTTAGTTCTGTCCTTGAGCTGTTCTTGTCTATTATTGTTCTGTATTGGGTCAAGTTTCCAGTTTTGTGCGGACCCCAGGAAGAGTAATGGGGATCCTAATAAAATAACAAGATAACAAATCAGTTTTAAATGCCCGATGAGCTTAATTCAAATGTAGTGTCCCAACATAACCCAAAATTTAAGCTTGTTTTACTCAATGTAATTGTAAACACACACTGCATATCCTCAAAACGTAGTTACAACTATAATTTGGATATCATGGCTGGTCAGTTCTTGCATTTATAGCGTCTGTCTATGAATTCGAGAGTGGCTACATTTCTTCAGCCCCATCCCTCAGCCGTTAACCAAAACAGTTGATGGAGTCAACTGTGTTATTTTTTGGACGACAGATTGCCCCGTTAACGTGACTAACAGGTCAAAATGTCTACAACAAAAATCGGATTCATATCCGCATTTTTTTAAACACGTATGGTATATGCAGTAAGTAGCATACCAGTTTCATTTCATTTGGTCTTCCATACCATCTCAAGTATTAAGACATCATTGGGCTGCATCATACCTATCACTGAAACGGTTTTGGCCAGTTGAAACTGCTCCAATTTGGCCCCAGGAAGCACAGCATCGCATCACTGGAAACCAAGACTGTTCTCAGGTGTCACGCCCTGGTCGAGGTATTTTGTGTTTATCTTCATTTATTTGGTCAGGCCAGGGTGTGGCATGGGTTTTTGTATGTGATGTGTTTTGTCCTGGGGTTTTGTTAGGTATTGGGTTTGTGGTTTAGTGGGATTCTCTAGCAAAGTCTATGGCTGTCTGAATTGGTTCTCAATCAGAGGCAGGTGATTATCGTTGTCTCTGATTGGGAGGCATATTTAGTCAACCATATTCTTTGAGTGTTTCGTGGGTGATTGTTCATGTCACTGTGTTCGTTTGCACAAGATAGGCTGTTTCGGTTTTCACGTTATGTTTATTGTTTTTGTATAGTTCGTGTTTTTGTATAGTTCGTGTTTTTGTCTTCATTAAAGATGTATCGAACAAACCACGCTGCATTTTGGTCCAATCCTTGCTACACCTCCTCGTCCGAGGAGGAGATAGAAGAAAGCCGTTACATCAGGGCAGCCCTGGTTGTAGCGAGATATGTTTGAGTCGCTTCAGGGACAATTTTAGCTAACCCTAACTCTTTTCCTAACCTTAACCAAATTATCCTAACTACCAGGATAAAGGTGAGCACCAGATGCAGACCGTGTCGAAGCAATGTTTATTACAGCAACAGGGGTGACGGTACAGGGTTGCAGACAGGCTCAGGGTCAGGTCAGGCAGAGGTCGGTAATCCAGAGACAAACAAGACAAACTGGCACAGACAGACAGAAAACACAGGTATAAACAACCAGTGGATAAGCGGGGAAGATGGGCGACACCTGGAGGGGGGTGGAGACAAGCACAAGGACAGGTGAAGCAGATCAGGGCGTGACAGTACCCTACCCCTCTAGGGATGCCACCTGGCATTCTACCTGGGCCCATATCTGGTTGAGCGGTGTACCGGCGCTGGAACTCAGAGATGAAGCCTGGGTCCAGGATGTCACTAGCAGAGACCCAGTCCCTCTCCTCTGGGCAATAACCCTCCCAGTCAACCAGGTACTGTTAACCCCTGCCCCGAGGTCGAACCTTCAGGAGACGTCTCAGCATGTATGCCGGTCGGCCATCAATGAGACAGGGGAGAAGGGTGGGCCTGGAAACAGGAGACAAGGGGCAGTCAGACATGGTTTTTAACTCTAGACACAAAAAAGCTAGGAACAATACAGAGAGTACGGGGTAACAGAGGACAAACAGCAGAGGGGCTAATAATCTTGGAACGGGGAGAAAAGGTCTCGGCTTCCGGGGTTGGAGCTGCGGCATTATAGCAGCGTGCCAGCGCCTCAGGCTTGACCTTCTTGGATACCGGTTGGTGCTGCGGAAGGGAAGTGGCCCAGGCCTTACTGAACCCCTCCCAGAGTTCCTGGTACTCTGCAGAGCTGGCAGAGAGGTCCGGGGCAATTTTCAAGGCCCCAGGAAGACGTCCCGGGGCAGGCAGAGCTGACTTCAGGCAATGAGTGTGGCAGTACGGGCTTCAGCCCACGATGGCACCAGTAGCTCAGTCAATGGAGGGTTTGTGTTGCTTGAGCCAAGAGAATCCCAATACCACGGGAACCTGAGGAGACTCAACCCGCAGGAATTGCATCATCTCGCTGTGGTTCCCCGACACTCGTAGGTTGATGGGGGTGGTCTGGTGGATGACCCGGCCTACAGAGCGCCCATTCAGCGCTCCAACACTGATGAGAATGGAGAGGGGTTGAGTGGGGATGCCTAGCTCAGACGCCAGGGTAATGTCCATGAGACTCACATTGGCCCCCGAGAGGTCTGAGGGGAACGAAGAAGGCTGCAGCTCGAAAACAAGGGAGCACTGGGAGTGAAAGGCCCGGCAGATTCTGAAATCTCCATCGTAACTCTCCAGGGGAGGTAAGCGGGGTTCCCGGGAAACCGGGGTGACGGCGCTGCTACCTGCTGGGTTACAGGGTTTGGATGGTTACCGTCGTGGTAGGCTGCCTTGTAGGCAACCCACGGAATTGCTCCCGCAATGCGTCCAATGCTAGGTCGTGACGTTCGGCCACTGCCTGGAACCCTTCCCTCAGACCGCGAAGCATCTCCTCAAGCCTACTAATGGTGGATCCTTGGGAGGAGATGGCGTTGCGGAGCTGGTCCAAGTCTGTTGTGACTTTTTTTCAATTGACATTTCTTTGTATATATATCTATAAAAATGATGCCAGACGATTCATTATTTCCACTGGTTGAGAAACGCTGCCTGCCTGCCTGTCTGTCTCATCCCGGCACGTTCATTACTATGGGACCGTTCATTACTCTTGAGATCAAATTTGAATACTGAAACAATGTTCCAAATGTTGGAGAGACAGACAGCAATGTTTATACAAATCCCCACTGTTGAAAATGAAATGTTAGTCTGAAAGAAATGTGGGATAATGTCTAGATGCTTTTTATAGAGGAGATCAAGTTTATGAATTGCATGGCTGGGCTGATGAGACAGTGGATTGCGCAGTCAGATGGAGCAGAGTAAATACACATTTTAACGTCATAGATTTTGCCGGTGGTACCATGTGGAACAGACACCGGCTGGAATGCGGTTTTAACCAATCAGCATTCAGGAATAGACTAGCATTCAGGAATAGACTCACTTGTTGTAAAACATATTATATATCATTGTAACTAGTAGGTTTCAGGGAACACTTACAGTGTATCCCTTTTTTAGAGTGCAAAAGGTAATCAAGTGTTTAATACTCCACTTTGCAAGTGAAAATGTCATTTTTTTTACTGCTATTTCTGAAGATTTTTCACCATTTTTGCAATCAGCAAGGTAAGAACGAAGACAATATGGTTTTGGTTGTTGATTGAATGTGTTCCCCAAACCAATAAAACTATTCAAAACTATTTTGGGGCCATATAGAACCAACCCACGGGAAGCCGTGTCCCAAAATGAAAAGTGGGTAAATGCATCTTTTGGGAAGTGACACATTTTTGGGAAGTGACACATTTACATGATTCCCTCACTTGTGTGACATTGCTTTGTATCCTTGGATAACCCTCAGATCTCAACTGTGAAATCTCTGCTCATCCTTCAATGCAATCATCGCGGCAACCTGGTCTCTTGTTGCACTTAATCAAGAAATCCTCTACCAAGTTTAGTGTTTGCTAAGCCCTTCCACTCCATCTGCACGGCACTTCATCTCTTTAGGAAATACTTTAATTTCTTTATGACAATGAAGTAAAGATGAAATGTAGTGAAATGTACGTATTACATTTCCTTTCCCTCTATACATCCAAATAACAGTGATACATTGATATAATAGAAGATCATTCTACAGTATTTGGCCGAAAATGGTCCTAAACATCATTATTGTTCAATATTACATTCTCCTTTTGGTGTAAATAATCAAATGGGCCGATTGCCATGGTACATCAATGCAGCAAAATAAGTGAGCACCTGGTCACAGTCCAGCAAAAATGACATATTGATTATACATTTGATACAAAATAAGGATAGTATTTGTATCAGGATTTGCAAGGTACATTTGCTAACATTATGAACACGTTTCTATGTTACTCTTCAACGGGATCTTACTCGACTAACTGCCAACACATTGACTAGTGTCAGTTTCCAGAATATAACCTTGGTGCCTCACAGACTGTGAAACCAGAACACCTGAATAACGTTGATCGACGTCTACTTTTTACTCCATATATTTTCCCTGACACCCAAAAGTACTTTTTTGAAAGGCTAGCAGGACAGGAAAATGGTAAAATTCATGCACGGTTGCCTCTGATCTGGTGGACTCACTAAACACAAATGCTTCGCTTGCAAATTATGTCTGAGTGTTGGCGAGTGCCCCTGGCTATCCTTAAATAACAAACAAGAACATTGTGCCATCTGGTTTGCTTAATATAGGGAATTTGAAATGATTTATAATTTTACTTTTAGCAATTACATTTACTTTTGATACTTAAGCGTATTTTAAACCAAATACTTTTAGACTTTTACTCAAGTAGCATTGTACTGGGTGACTTTCACTTTTACTAGAGTAATTTTCTGTTACTTTTACTAAAGTATGACAATTTGGTACTTTTTCCACCACTGGCTTTAACTAGATAAGTATTGTTTTGGGTACAATGTGTGGTGTATGTCGAGGTGACTTTTAGAATTACTCTTGTAAAATGTAGAAGTACTTTACGGTTTTCTTAGTGTCAGCTACCCACGTCAATCACCAATCATCACCGCTTAATTTCATCAAAACTTTGGTGTGGTTGAGGCCAAGATTCCATCGAACTTGCTTTGATTAAGATGTTATTTTCTTTGTAGTAGGCAGCCATGGCAACTTGCCTCTGCTGAGGAATTGGAGAGTGTGCCACAGGCAGGCTGTGGTAATCAGACCTATGTCTTTTGGAAATAGATTGCTATTGATCTGTTTCCTCTACAATAACATTAGAGAGCAGATGTGCAATGATCTGTCAGAAATGCAGTGTGAAATAGCCATAGCTGATAACATCTTGTTCCAGTAGTAA
Organism: Oncorhynchus mykiss; assembly: GCF_013265735.2. NCBI lineage: Eukaryota > Metazoa > Chordata > Actinopteri > Salmoniformes > Salmonidae > Oncorhynchus > Oncorhynchus mykiss. Next base: position 20,161,420 of record NC_048590.1, read on the forward strand.
CACCATTGGTGCCACCTCCAGTTTTCCTCTGTGATTGTAGTACACATGTTATTAATGTGTTTGCAACATCAAGGATCTCATGAATATGTACCAATTAGCAATGGTTGGAGCCAGAAGTCCCAACAGATTTTGTACCACATCTACTTCTTATCTTTCAGCAAGACGTATCAATTCACTGAATAACAACCCGCTAGGCAAAGACATCAGTTCAACTTTGAGTTTTGATTTACATTGGTTGAGTTGTCAACTAATGTGAATTCAACATGAAATCAACAAAAAAATGTCACCATGTGACGTCATTGGTTTTAAGTTCAAAGTTGGGTGAAAAAAGGATGAAATTCTTTGACATTGACAACTTTTTGCAATTCAAATCAGTTTTCCATTTTGATTCAATGTCATCGCATAGAATTTTCTTGTTAAAATGAAGTAGAAACAACGTTGATTCAATCAGTTTTTGCCCAGTGGAAAACAACTATTTGTGATGTACTGTGTAAACACTGAAAGTTACAGTGGCTTGCGAAAGTATTCACCCCCTTGGCATTTTTCCTATTTTGTTGCCTTACAACCTGGAATTAAAATAGATTTATGGGGGGTTTGTATCATTTGATTTACACAACATGCCGATCACTTTGAAGATGCTAAATATATATTTTTTGTCAAACAAACAAGAACAGAAAAAAAACTGAAAACTTGAGCGTGCATAACTATTCACGCCCCCAAAATCAATACTTTGTAGAGCGACCTTTTGCAGTAATTACAGCTGCAAGTCTCTTGGGGTATGTCTCTACAAGATTGGCACATCTAGCCACTGGAATTTTTGCCCATTCTTCAAGGCAAAACTGCTCCAGCTCCTTCAAGTTGGATGGGTTCCGCTGGTGTACAGCAATCTTGAAGTCATACCACAGATTCTCAATTGGATTGAGGTCTGGGCTTTGAATAGGCCATTCCAAGACATTTAAATGTTCCCCCTTAAATCACTCGAGTGTTGCTTTAGCAGAATGCTTAGGGTCATTGTCCTGCTGGAAGGTGAACCTCCGTCCCAGTCTCAAATCTCTGGAAGATTGAAACAGGTTTCCCTCAAGAAATTCCCTGTATTTAGCGCCATCCATCATTCCTTCAATTCTGAACAGTTTCCTAGTCCCTGCTGATGAAAAACATCCCCACAGCATGATGCTGCCACCACCATGCTTCACTGTGGGGATGGTGTTCTTGGGGTGATGGGAGGTGTTGGGTTTGTGCTAGACATTTTCCTTGATGGCCAAAAAGCTCAATTTTGATCAGTGTAACTTCTTCCATATGTTTAAGGAGTCTCCCATATGCCATTTGGCAAATACCATTTTTTTTCTTGAAGCAATGGCTTTTTCTGGCCGCTCTTCTGTAAAGCTCATCTCTGTGGAGTGTACAGCTTAATGTGGTCCTATGGACAGATAATTCAATCTCCGCTGTGGCGCTTTGCAGCTCCTTCAGTGTTACCTTTGGTCTCTTTGTTGCCTCTCTAAATCCCTCCTTGCCTGGTCTGTAAGTTTTGGTGGGCTGCCCTCTCTTGGCAGGTTTGCTGTGGTAAAATATTCTTTCCATGTTTTTAATAATGGATTTAATGGTGTACCATGGGATGTTCAAAGTTTCGTATCTTTTTTTATAACCCAACCCTGATCTGTACTTCCCCAAAACTTTGTTCCTGACCTGTTTGGAGAGCTCATTGGTCTTCATGGTGCCGCTTGCTTGGTGGTGCCCCTTGCTTAGTGGTGTTGCAGACTCTGGGGCCTTTCAGAACAGGTGTATATATACTGAGATCATAGATTGAGCACAGGTGGACTTTATTTTACCAAGTATGTGATTTCTGAAGGTAATTGGTTGCACCAGATCTTATTTAGAGGCTTCATAGTAAAGCGGATGAATACATATGAACGCACCACTTTTCATTTTTTTTCTTTTCATTTCACTTCACCAATTTGGACTATTTTGTGTGTGTTCATTATATGAGATCCAAATAAAAATATTTTTAAATTACAGATTGGAATGCAACAAAATTGGAAAAATGCCAAGGGGGAAGAATACTTTTGCAAGGCACTGTATGTATGTAATGTTTACTTTATTGGCACATAATCCTTGCCTTCTGTTATGTCTCCTGTTTTGTTGAGCTATTATAAGGAGAAATGTCAGCCATAGTATGGAGCAAATGCTCCACGGTTCAAATCAGATGGTTGTATGCTAAGACGACTGTTCATGCGTTCCTTTGATTATAGCCTACACATGGTCATGTAAGAGATGAAAAGAAAAGTAGGCAGTACAAGAGTTTTACCCTACCTTTAACCACTATGCTAACCCTAATGCCTTATATTATGACCAAAAAGCAAATTTTTGTTTTCATACATTTTTACAATATAGTCTATTTTGACTTTGCAGCTGGCCTATCTAAGGGGAAATCGCTCACTTCTGCCTCCAGGACAAGAATCCTGACAATAAACGTCAATCTAAGAAAATTTGTGACTTTGCAGACAGTGCAGACATCTCAGTGTTTAGTTCGGTCTTGAAATGGAATATTTTGGAATAGGCATGACTGTCTACTGTACTGGCCTACTGTAAAAATATATAATATATATATATATATATATATATATATATATATATATATATATATATATATATATATATATATATACAATATCTGTCAAAAGTTTGGACAAACCTACTCATTCCTGGGTATTTTTTTTGTATAACTTGTTAAAACATTTCTAGGCAATTTAATTGTGATGGCAAATGACACAGTTCAAACATAAAATAGCAAACCACCAGACAGCTTTGGGAAACAGAAAGGTCAAGCACCAACTGTTTTGTCAACATTCATTTTCATCAAAGTGAGTCAAGTTTGTAGTAACTGTTAAACATGTAATGAGAATGTAACAGTCAGCCTTGGCAGCACACTATTTATAGAAATTATTAATCATGGCATGCCAATTACTACTATTACAGATGCCATATCTTAATTTAAGCCAGTTTCACACAGCAGGAAAATAAATCCTGCAGCAACAGCAAATGTAAATTGTTACGTGGATTATAATTAATGGACATTTTCTTTGTAGGGTTCATATTTTTTCGTTAGGGCAAATCAAGTCTGACGATTTAAAGAGGTAATTACAAACTTTAGAAGCCTCTTTATACCTTGGATACACTACAAGTTTGCATTTCCTGCGGTGCAGGAAAATTCCTGCAACACAGGATGATCAAATTAAGATACAGCATCTGTATTTGTTGGTATCATGTATATCAGGGGTATTCAAATATTACCCTACGAGGTCCAGAGCCTGCTGGTTTTCTGTTCTACCTAATAATTAATTGCACCCACATGGTGTCCCAGGTCTAAATCAGTCGCTGATTAGAGGAGGGAAATGAAAGGAAATAAAGCAGCTGAACTGGCTTCGAGGACCAGATTTGAATTTGAGGGCTCTATACACGGATTCTAAACGTTTTCGAACTTCAGAAAGGTTGAAACAATCCCTTGGATGCTCGCACATAGCTCGCCCATAATTCCTGATTACATTTTTGATCGACACTACAAGTTACAGAGGGAGATGGAAGAGAGTGTAGAAGCCAACCTTAGCTCTGAAACTATAATCTTACAGACTCCCAGCTGCTAGCATTGATAACGGGCATGTCTTGTTTGTCACGTGTGGCTGATATCACAGTGTGCGCTTTATGGCAAGAAAAGCAACATAGCCTTGACATCAGCTCTGGTTATATCTCTGTTTTGCTTGTCACTCTGGGCTAAACTAAAATAGAAGCCTCTCTGCTGGGGCAGCCTGGAGTCTCATGAGCAACCGACATCCTAAAACACAGGTAACAGAGTAAGGGCTAAGGTAAGGGACATGTGAAAATAATATGTACCTGTCCAGCAGCAACATAAGTTTCCTTTATTCACGTCAGTACTGATCAAGTCAGAATTATTTGCATCATAAAGCCGTCCGAGGTTGTACATGAATTGATGTAGTATCTGTTGTTTTGTCAGAAAAATCAAGTGAGAGGTGCGCTTAAAAAAGGATGAAATATTGATATATGAAATATCCTCTTCCTGTTTGTAATGTAGACCAAGCCAATTAAATGTTCTAATAGTCTGTTTACATGATTTCTGTACTTGAGGGCAGTGGTGGAAAAAGTAACCAAGTAACCAACTTTTACTTGACTAAATGTAATAATACCTTAACAGAAAATGACTCAAGTAAATGTGAAAGTCACCCAGTAAAATACTACTTGAGTAAAAGTCTAGAATTATTTGCTTTTGAATTTAGTTAAGTATCAAAAGTATTTGCTAAAATATAATATTACATCCAAAAACTGTATTTTGGTATTAGTTTCATTAGTCCATGGTTGACATAGTCTTAAAAGCTACGCCTGTGTCCTATTAAGAAGGAAACGGAGCACATGGGGCAGCAGGTAACCTAGTGGTTAGAACGTTGGACTTGTAACCGAAAGGTTGCAAGATTAAATCCCTGAGCTGACAAGGTTCTGTTGTTCTGCCCCTGAACAATGCAGTTAACCCACTGTTCCTAGGCTGTCATTGAAAATAAGAATTTATTCTTAACTGACTTGCCTAGTTAAATAAAGGTCAAATGAAAAAACATGATTACAGCGTAACATTACATCACCTAATTTAATGTTCTCTCAAAAGTATTATTTTTTTTTTTCAACTTGGGATTGTAGACTCAAATAAAACATTTACACTCATTTACACTTAAACACTTATTAATACACAATACCCCAAACTGGATAAAGCAGTGGTGTAAAGCACTTAAGTAAAATATACTTTAAAGTACTACTTAAAAGTAGTTTTTTGGGGATATCTGTCATTACTATTTATGCTTTTGACAACTTTTACTTTTACTTCACTATATTCCTAAAACAATCATGTACTTTTTACTCCATGCATTTTCCCTGACACCCAAAACTACTCTTAACATTTTGAATGATTAGCAGCACAGGAAAATGGTCCAATTCAATCACTTATCAAGAGAACATCCCTGGTCATCCCTACTGCCTCTGATCTGGCAGGACTCATTAGTCCATTGTTGACAGAGTCCCAACATGTTTTGTTTGTCACCAATAACATTTTCAAGATATATGACTTTCAAAATACATAAATTTACTTTACAGCATAATTTTTTACATAAAGCTGGCCATCTCCACATCCTCCCATTATCATTGTACAGCTAAACATCCATACTGATAGAAGTGGGTCGAGCTTTTGATGTAAATGCATTCCTGGAGGATGACAGTATTTGCACTGCTAGGTTTGGTGCCAGAGGTTTCTCCTACCACCCTAATGTAAATGCCAACTCCAAACTACAGTATCTGTGAACCAGGGGTGTTGCCTTGGCTACCCACCTGAGAACTGCCTGAGAACTGACACACACAGCCAAAGAAAATGAATCCATTAGCTTTATTCCAACAAACTTTGTTTGACAACAACTTTGACCTAACTGACTAAAATGATTATCCTCATAGCCTAATCCTATTAATAGGTTTCTCCTGACATTATAATGTATGTCATCTACATATTTCAATGGTCATTAGGATCATTTATTTTTATTTTTTTTAAGAATATTGAAAAATCTATATTTTATTGCTCTGCCCGTCCATTTCCCATGGTGACAGGCTATTTGAGAACGGCCATTCAAACCGCTCATATCCTTTGGGAGCACAAGGAAACAGAATGCTCAAATTAAATTAGCAGATGCAAGTATGAAATGCAGCCAGAGATTAGTCTCGACAGCTGTCATCTTACCCTATACCTGCAACCTAGCCTGACAGGCTCCAGAGCATGAGCTTCGTTACAACTGGAAGCATCTCGATTACATTTGAAATGAGATTGTGGATAAAGATACAGCCCAGAGTTCACCCCATGTTTTAGCATGGTTTAGCGTGGTCTTGCATTGCTCTTTAGCATATAACAGTAGTTAAAATGTTTCACTATGTGGGCCATTTTAACTGATTGCTTTGTACTTTGGTTCAAAACACAAAACCTAATTTCTGCTCCGTACTAAGCTTGACTTATTAATAAGAAAGTCGAATGAATGGGCTGCTGCACACCCACTGGGCACAAACGTCAATTCAACATCTATTCCACGTTGGTTCGGCATAATTTCATTGTGATGATGTGGAAACAACGTTGATTCAACCAGTGTTTGCCCAGTGGGCAGTCACTATGGGAGCTCTTTATAGAGCACCCGGTTAAATTGTGAATAAGCATCCAACAAAAAATTCTCTAAATGGTTAAACTAGTGAGAAATATCTGTGATTATTGAAAACCTCTGTGAGTTTGCTTAGTTTAATATCATCCTAAATTAAGATGTCAAATAATTTTGCTATATCTAATTAATTTATGTTACTCTACTGTCCTTGATGAGGACAGTTTGTGTTACTACATTACACAAGCTGACGTTTTGACCATGTTTAAAGAGAGCATACAACCCAAACGTTCTGCCCCCCCCCCTGTTCTATTGATTTCAATGTGTAATTATATGTGTCACACCTCGATCTGTTTCACTTGTCCTTGTGATTGTCTCCACACCCTCCGGGTGTCACCCATCTTCCCTTTTACCCTCAGTGTATTTATATCTGTGTTCTCTGTTTTCTGCTGCCAGTTCGTTTTGTCTTGTCAAGTCAACCAGCGTGTTTTTCCGTGCTCTTGCTTTTTCCAAGTCGCTGTTCTTCTTGTCGTACCGGTTCTGACATTGAGCCTGTCTGCCACTCTGTACTTCCTGGACTCTGACCTGGTTGAAGATCTCTTGCCTGCCCCTTGTTTTATAATAAATATCAGAGACTTCGTGTCTGCCTCCGGGTCTCGCCCTGTATCATATGTATTATATGAGTGATGAGCAAAACAGTGTTGTGTTACACTTACCTTGTTGGCGACCCACTTCAATCAAAATGCAACACTTCAAAATGTAGCTGGCTGTCTTCTACAAGTTGTCCTCTACCAGTGATATACATATTTTTCCCAGACGCCGTGTGTTTTATCAGCTGTGCTAGTGGTATTGCCCTTAATCAGGTAAAAACTGCGATGGATTGATCTTGATGATATACCAGAAATCACCAAATCGCATTTGCCCTGCCTATTATTAATGCATCACAACCATACAACCTTCTGTGCTTCAACAATACAAATTAGGACTCACCATAGCATGAGATCTATGATCAACTGATCAATGAGAGTGTCGTGCAGTTCCCACTGCCCGACCATGACAATAAAGAACATCACAGTGTGCTTCATCTGGGCCAAACATGAACAGTGGGGGGTTACTACAGTTTGATCTTGCCATCTCAACTTTGTGGTTGCAACACATCAAGGTCATAATGAATGATTATGTGCCAGTAGATATACTGAGAGAGTGAGGAGAGGAGAGGGATCCTAAGGTTCTCCTTCATCAGCGTCCCCTTGTATTATTTTACAGAACTCAGAAGGTCTTGCTGAGGATGTGGCATCGATTGTTATTCTGTCTTTGACTTCTCCAGAATCTGTCAACATTCAGCTGGGCCTTCTGCCGAGAGCGGTGAGACGGCCGTTGTGAATTCTGGAGTTGCCATGTACCCATCTGTCATTATGTTTACTTTCCTCATGTTTTTCATCCCGTTGTTTTGTTGTTGATTCTGAGTTGTTCTGGCCTGCGGAAGGCATACGGATGGTCAGTGGGGGCTTGGGAAATGCATATGGCCTTAAAGATATAATTTACTTTAATTAATGAAATCAATCTTAGCTCGCTGTCAGCTCCTGGTAAACATCTGGCTGGAGATCTGAGCCCCTGTTGTTCAAAACTGGCCCCGCAGAGTAAAAGCCGGGGGATATTGAGGCTCGGAAGAGATCTGTCTGGCCCCTTGGGCTTCTGTTTAGCCCAGTGGCAGGGGCATCAAAACCACACACCCCTTTTCCCCATGCTCTAACTGCACAGTGTAGAGCCAGGCCAGGCACTATATTCATTTTTATATTACAGTAAGAATCCTCTGTGTCTCTGAAAGTGGTGTGTACTGTATTATACATGAACTGCTACTCCCTGATTTGCTGCACGGTCACTCAATATTTTGTTGGAATTTGCCCCTCAAAATGACCTTTTTCATGTATAGACTAGACAGGGTGAAATTCTTCTTACATTTTTTTTTTGTCATTTAGCAGAATGAACCCACAACCCTAAACGTTGCAAGCACCATGCTCTATGAACCGAACCGCACAGGACTCTTTTCTGCGAGTCCACAAAGGCCTGGCTATTTTATGTATGTCACCCTAAGTGGAGGGGAGTCACGGCGATGAGAAAGGATGCATCAGAGAGCGAACGTCACAGCAAAACCATGACTGGACCACAATAACACACAAAACAAGCTACAGATAACACTGAATTAAACATTGTATTTAAAATCAACAAAGGCCAGAGATGTGTGGTTCACTCTTATTCTGTGGTATGCACAAAACAGCATTCTCAGTGCACAAAAGAAGCTTCACAGTGGACACCTGACTGAGCTGATTGCCAGCGTTGTTGTCTTTGAATGGCATTAATGAAAGGCCCACCTAGCCACTCTTAACGGGGCCTCATGGGAGAAGTGACTTAGTCGTCATACCTTTTATAGAAATGTTCAGATCTTTATTCGCTCTGTGTGATTCACTGTAACGGTGTTCTTTCTATTCATAAAAATGTTTTTGGCCCAGTCCATGATTATTTTGAAGAAAAAAAACTGCTTTTTGAATGATGTGAGCCACCATGTGGCTTCATTCCGTTCTTTTCGAAGTACTCTGATTCATAGCACACAGGATAATGATGATTAACCATTCAGTGTTATTTCCATGTGGAGGAATGTGCAGTGTTATACAAAGCAGTCATACCATCATGCATGGCTTTCTATTACCAAAGATCTCAGTTCCCTTTAAACTGTTTTGTATGTTCACAGTGGTGTGATGGTGATTAAAAAAAAGATTAGCCATGCTGATAGTGAACAGGTTGATATTGATTAAGCAGTGTGGAGTAGGCGTCATGCTTGGAAATGTCGGAATATTGTTTCTCTTTAAATGAGTGCAGTTTTTCCTCACCTCTGACCTGTGGAGCAGTTACACTGACCTCAGTGTGACCCAGGGTCAAGGAAAGACACAGTGTATTAACACAGTATAGATGAGCTCACACTGGGATTTACTGCTACTTCACTGGGGATGGTTAGATGCCTCAAATGGTCCTGCTGCAAACCAGCCTCTGGGTTCCTACATCAATTCAGCCATCTCAGACACTGCACGACATACCAAGGCAGTTTGTTTACTAATGTGTGAGTCATCCAGCTTGCATTTGGCTTTTAAGGAAACAGTCTCTAATTGCTTTAATGAGTGACAACAACAAAAAAGCAAGCAGAATGTGAAAGGAAGACAGGGTCTTCTTCTAAATCAGGCACGGTGAGCCATCTTTCTAAACGGGCCTAAACAAGTGTCCATCTATAGATTTTTCCCCTGAAAAGATTTAATCAGATATCTGCCGAGATTCTGAAAGAACAAAACGCTCTACTTAACCCCATTGTCACACATTTCAGTGGTCAAAGATTACATAATGAGTAACAGATAGCACAGTAAGGGCTCTATTCAATCCGTAGCGGTGAAGATCCCATTTATAGTACAATTGAAGGCAATGTTCCCGCAGTTGCGGTAAACATTGCATATGTCACCTCAATTGGAAATTACCTGTACATTTTAATACGGATGGTCCACAGTACTTCGGCGATATGGTTGAATTCAGCCCTAAAAGTAGAGATAGGCATACTTGTTCTAAATAGCCACATTCTATTGCAAAACTCATATCTGGTTGTATCACACATTATCACTACTGTAAAACCCAAAATAACTCAACCGTAATTACATTCTATTCTAGTAGTATTCATGCTTCTCATTACCGTATTGCTGTAGGGAGTGGAATGGTCAATTAGAGTGACGATTAAATGTATTGGATGTATTTATAGTGTACAACTGCAAAACATGCTTTAATACAACGAGCACAACAACGTTACGATGAAGTATCAGCCATTGGAAACTAATTCCTTGGAAAATCACCTTGTATTGTTATTTGAAGTACTATTAGGGTCGTTATGCTCCTGTACACCTTGTTCCTCACTAGGCATAGCCAAGGAGAGTTAGAGACGTTATGTAAATCTCTGAATTGTTCATATTTTATGCATTCTGTGACTCAGGACCCCCCCTAAGTGTGTGTGTGTGTGTGTGTGTGTGTGTGTGTGTGTGTGTGTGTGTGTGTGTGTGTGTGTGTGTGTGTGTGTGTGTGTGTGTGTGTGTGTGTGTGTGTGTGTGTGTGTGTGTGTGCATGCATGTGTGTGTGCGCGTGCGTGTGTGTGTGTGTGTGTAAGGAGTACAGTGTAGAGAGGTTTTCATTGAACCTCGTTACTATGCTAAGGGTGCAAGCGGATTTGCAAACAGCCTCTCCTTCCCTGCATGTGCTGTGTGCCTCAGACATAACTCACCAAACGCTAATTACACCCCCTTCCACCAAAGGCACAGTGAGAGGTTCCACCTGCTGTGGAAACCTCTCCCTGACCTACCTTGGAAAAAGCCCCTCTGCACAACCCTCCATTCATCCATGGAATAATGAAATATATTACAAAGAATGGAACAAATGAGGGAGTTCTGAGAATAGAAAAAGACCCTCACATTTCATACCATTACACCCACATAACCTTAATTGGACTTTGATGTTGCTGCCGGCTCACAGGAAATGGTACCCTCGCCAGTGCTACTGGGAATAAGTTGAAATGTATCACAGATGATTGGGCGACCACCTGTGTAATACTCTTAGGTAATTGAAATTGAGGATATGTTCTCACTGGGGTATTTATTTCCTCCCAAAAAAGGAAGACATCCAAGTTAACTTTTTGAAATAACTTTTGCAAAGCAAGTACTTATAAATATGTCCTGCTGAGAAGTGGATTACCTTATTGATTGGTTCATTATTACTCACGCAGTATCAAAGCGGAACGTGATGGAGTGAACTCCCCCCCCCCCCCACGCCATCTTTGAGTTTAAAATAATATATTACAATATTTCCTGAATTAGAAACGCTTATTGAAGAATCACTGCATTAGTAGAATAGCTGTGGGGCATGTTCCTTCATCACAAGATAATGACATTTTACACCTTACCTTAGGGGACATAGCATTTACATCAGCACATATTCTTTTGGACGTGTGATTCATCCAACTAAAGATAACGCACACATACCTGGAACATTCCAATCCCGTCCTCAGTACAGGCATACACACCAGTTGGAGGCTGCTTAGGGGAGGACGGCTCATAATAATGGCTGGAAAGGAGCGAATGGAATGGCATCAAACGCATGGAAACCATGTGTTGGATGTGCTTGATACCATCCCACTCGTTCCAGCCGTTACCACAAGCCTGTCCTCCCCAATTAAGGTGCTACCAACCTCCTGTGATACACACACGCCATACTCTGTATGTATGGCACCTGGCAACGTGTTATTTGCATACATTCATTGTCTGTATATTTGGGCTACAGTCGACAGTCTTTGTCTGTATATTTGGATTCAGCTACAGTCTATGCATCTCAAATGATCCTCTGTAGCTCGTGTTGGCACTGTCAGAGATATGTCAGTCCAACATCTGTACAGGTGACTATTTGCGAGGAAAACATCTTCAAACAATGTGCACCAGTGACATTTTAATTGGATGCAGCTGAATTAGCTGGAGGGTGATTGAGCAAAATGTTGATGTTGTCTTGCTTTGCACATTATATACATGTGTTGGGGGGGGGCTTTAGTTTTATTTTGGTGACTGCATAGCGGTAAGCTGATGCACTCGCTGCCAGGTTTTGGAAAGTTAAAATGGTTGTTTGGAACCCGTCCCAAAGTGCTGTGTCACATGTTGCTCAGGTAAGTGCAACCCGTACGAGCTGCTGTATGCGCTCTCCTGCCTTTGGAAAACAATGGCTCGTCTCGTACAATGACGTTCTTGTCTTTATGATATGAAACCCCTTTAAGTGGGGCAAAATCTGTTTTCACCTTAAAGTGCAATCTCAGTGTGGTGAGCATCAAATCTGCCGAGACAAAAATTGTCTTTTTGTGTAATGCCTCATTGCAAATCCGTGATGTTCGACGCAAAACAAAAAAAAACATGTTCAAGCCGACGAGGGAACACATCTGATAGGATATTTATGAGGTGTGAGTGACAGGCACTGTGAGATCAGTTCTTCCAAGCTCAATCACACAAACACATGCACGCATAAGCATAAACACAAGAACACAAAAGCCTACACCTTGCTGCGGAATATAAGACAGACTGCATGGATTTTCTGCTTTGACAACTGTTTCATGATATTTGACAAACTTGCCATAATATGGCAGTATGCCATATGCCCCCGCATGCCGCAGAGGCAAATGATGCTGCATACATTACAGGAAGTGGGATTTGAAAATGGGACATGTGATTAATAAAATAAAATGTCATAGAGAGAGTACAATCTGATACTGGTCAAGTTGGTCTCAACCTCTTTTTTTTCTTTTTTTAAACATTTTAGCCATCTAACAGACTCCCATCCAGAGCGAACCACAGAAGCAACCAGGGTCAACGCCCTGCTCAAGGGCACGTTGACAGATCTCCCACAAAAAACGGGGACCCGTACCAGCGACCTATCAGTCACCGGCCCAAGCTCCCAACTGCCAGACCACCAGCATTCCAAGATCCCTCCCACAGTTCCCCTCACCCATTCGAGACCCCCCCACCGCCCCCACAGTCCCCCATAGAAAATTTTAATTAAATAACTCCTTACCCCACGGTCAAGAACCCCTCCCATGCACCAACAACCAACAAAGTAAACAAAAGAGAAAAAAGACAAAGGAAAAACAGAAAACAACCATGCAAAAAACAAAAGACACCAAGGACAACAAAAATCATACCAGCAAGGACAATGGAACATGTTTGAGTGTATGTCCGTGTATGTGCAGGTGTGTGCATTTTAATGAGAGTGTATGTATATTCATGTGTACAAACACCTGCATGGCATCAGCCTCGGGCAAACAGGCATTAAACATAAGAATGAGTGTGAGTTTTGCCACAACCCGGCTCCTGGGAATTGACAAAGAGCTCTTATAGGACCAGGCCACAAATAATAATATAATAACAATCAATAATTTTGCTCTTTATTTAACCATCTTACGTATAAAACCTTATTTGTTCATCATAAATGGTGAATAACTCACCACAGGTTAATGAGAAGGGTGTGCTTAAAAGGATGCTCATAACTTTGCAATGTTGGGTTGTATTGGAGAGAGTCTCAGTCTTAAATCATTTTCCACACAGTTCATGCTAGTGAGCGCCGAGAATCCACTCTCACATAGGTACAGTAAGTGGTTGCAAATGGCATCAGTGTCTTAATAGCGCAATTTGCCAAGGCAGTGGCTTCTGATTAAATCCAATTTTCACAGAACCGCTTGTAGCAATTTCAATGAGGCTCTCTTGTTCCGATATCGGTAAGTGGACTGAAGGCAGTTGTTTGTGTCGTCCGTTTCGGGAAAGAACCTGCGCAATTGCGCACCCAGCTCACTCAGGTGCTTCACTATATCACATTTGACGTTGTCCGTAAGATTGAGTTCATTTGCACACAAAAAATCATACAATGATGGAAGACCTGTGTGTGGTCCTTGTTAATGCAGACAGACAAGATCCCCAACTTCTTAATCATAGCCTCAATTTTGTCCCGCACATTGAATATAGTTGCAGAAAGTCCGTGTAATCCTAGATTCAGATCATCCAAGCGAGAAAAGAAACCTGTCACCATGCAAGCAGTCAGACAAGTGACAATTATGGTCAGTAAAGAAAACTTTAAGCTCGTCTCTCAATTTGAAAAAAAAAAATGTAAATACTTTGCCCCTTGATAATCAGCGTACTTCTGTATGTTGTAAAAGCGCCCCATATCATTGCATAAAAAAACCCACAAGAGTTCAGGGGCCTTGCTTTAACAAAGTTAACCATTTTCACTGACCTGTTGTCTGATGCAGCACTCCCGAGAGGACATGTTTATCCCCTCTCCTATGTGGAGACCGAGGCCATGGAGACCTACAGGAGAGTCTCATCTCCACGGAGGGAGTGGAGATGGAGGAGCAATGCGTCAGCACAGTCAAGTCATGGCCGTGAAAGCAGTCCAGCGATTCCTGGGGTTCGCCAACTATTTTCAGAGGCTCATCCGGGGCTTCAGTACAGTGGTCGCGCCCCTTACCTCCCTGCTGAGAGGAGGTCCCCAGTGGCTTCGTTGGACGGCGGAGGCGGAGAGAGCGTTCGAGACTCTGAAGGCATGTTTCAACACTGCTCCTGTGTTGGCACATCCCGACCCCTCAAACCCCTTTCAAAGCTGCCACCCTGCTCTTTCCACTCCAAATTATAACGTAGAGGACCGGGAACTCTTGGCGGTCAAGAAGGCTCTGAAGGTGTGGAGGCACTGGCTGGAGGGGTCCAAACAACCTTTCCTGGTGAGACGGACCACCTCAACCTGGAGTACATCAGGGCAGCGAAGAGGCTAAACCAGAGACAGGCCAGGTGGGATCTATTCTACACCAGGTTCCAGTTCAAGATTTCCTATAGGCCAGGCTTGAGGAACGTGTGGACGGACGCCCTGTCTCACCTCTATGACACATTGGAGAGGCAGGGAGAAGAGACCCCATCATCCCTCCATTCTGCATCATCGTGCCAGTGGTCTGGGACGTGGACACCGACATACGGCAGGCCCTCTGTAAGGAACCCGCACCTGCACAGTGCCCGGAGAATGTGCCTACATGCCCACAGGAGTGCGGGACCGCCTCCATTCCTGGGAGCACATGGAGCCTGTGTCGGGTCATCCTGGGATAGGCTCTTCCCTCGCCTACCTAACGGAGAAGTACTGGTGGCCCATCTTGGATAGGGACGTCCGAGCATACATCTCATCCTGCTCCATCTGTGCTCAGTCAAAGACTCCCTTATGGAAAGCTCCTTCCCCTGCCAGTTCCACAAGAACCCTGGTCTCATCTCTCAGTGGACTTTGTCACTGACCTTCCTCCCTCCCAGAGGAACACCACCATTCTCGTCGTTATGGACCGGTTTTCCAAAGCTTGTTGCCTCCTTCCTCTGCCTGGGCTTTCGTCGGTCATGCAAACCACGGAGGCTCTTTTTACACACGTCTTCCGGCACTACGGGATCCCGTAGGATATTGTGTCAGACTAACTTCACTCCTTTCCAATGCGTTTTGGGGTATCAGCTGGCGCAAGCCAGACCAAGGCCACTGCGGTGGATGAGTGGTTTCATCGCACTGAGGAGATCTGGAATTCTGCGCACACTCCTCTCCAGCCCGCCGTGCGTCGGCACAAGGAAGAGGCCACCGAAGTAAGGCGCCAGTGTTCTCCCCAGGCGACCGGGTCTGGCTCTCCATCCTCCGCTTGCCCCTCCGCCTGCCATGCCGGAAGCTGAGCCCATGGTTTGTGGAGCTGTTTAACTGTCTCTGAAAAGGGGAAAATGCAGAGCGCCAAATTCAAATAAATTACTATAAAAATCTAACTTTCATTAAATCACACATGCAAGATAGCAAATTAAAGCTACACTTGTTGTGAATCCAGCCAACATGTCAGATTTCCAAAACGCTTTTCGGCGAAAGCAAACAAGGCTATTATCTGAGGATAGCACCTCCGTAAACAAAGAGAGAAACCATTTTTCAACCCTGCAGGCGCGACACAAAACGCAAAAATAAAAATATAATTCATGCCTTACCTTTGACTAACATCTTTTGTTGGCACTCCAATATGTCCCATAAACATCACAAATGGTCCTTTTGTTCGATTAATTCTGTCGATATATATCCAAAATGTCAATTTATTTGGCACGTTTGATCCAGAAAAACACTGGTTCCAACTTGCAACGTGACTACAAAATATCTCAAAAGTTACCTGTAAACTTTGCCAAAACATTTCAAACTACTTTTGTAATACAACTTTAGGTATTTTTTTACGTAAATAATCGATACAATTGAAGACGGGATGATCTGTGTTCAATACAGGAAGAAAACAAACTGTAGCATGCTTTCTGGTCACGCGCCTCTATCTAACAGTACACTTCAAGTGACCCTCGATCAAGATGGCCGTACTTCTTCATTACACAAAGGAATAACCTCAACCAATTTCTAAAGACTGTTGACATCCAGTGGAAGCGATAGGAACTGCAAGAAGGTCCCTTAGAAATCTGTTACTGTCACGGATCCCCAGTACTGCTGCTCATTCTGTTCACCAGTTCCGGAGATGGACATCACCGGCCTTCTAGGCTACACTGAACTGTGTCATTACGCACACCTGGTTACAATTCCTCACTGATTGTATTTGTATAAATGTGCCCTTTGTTTCCCCATTGGGCTGTCAATTATTGTTCCCATGTCCATTAGTCGTGTGAGTACCTATGCGTTGTCTCAGCCTGTGCCGCGTGTTTTGTGCTTTGTGCATTACCAATCTCGTCCCGTGTCGTTCTACGAGGTTTACCCTCGCTCTTTTGTTTGGGTACATCCCAGTGTCTTGTATACGTGTTTGTTTTGGGTGCATTAAAAACACAGATGATGCATTCCTGCGCCTGTCTCCAAATCCTTTATACCAGCGTGACAGTAGAGCCGGTACGTGTCTCTATGGACGCAGGCCTTACTTTTTTCAACCATTTATCAATTTTCGAGCAAACAGGATGAGCAGCAGCTACGTTTGGCTAGATACAGGCCGTTAGTGGAATTCCTGCGTGAGAGGAACGGTAAATTTGATTGGATGTTAATTATTTGACTGGGCTACCTGTATTTGACATTGTGTTGTTATTTCGCTAAACACTAGAGGGTTTAATTTGATTTTGGGCTTTGAAACGAGGCTACTCAAGCGAGAAAAAAACATCACCCAAATGTATAGCCCTGTTGGAAAATCTAAATGGACTGTTTGAAAATGTGAATCACATTTTTATTTGGCGTACCCCCGACGACATTACGCGTACCCCTGCTTGGGAATAGCCGTTCTAGAATAATGAGCATTATCTGATTCTGTTTTATCTTGAAAGCAGAGGGTTCACTAATTAGTATCTTTTAGATGCTGAGAGTGATGAAACTGAGGTCTCTGACATGGCCCTTGACGAATGGCTTAACTTGTGTTTTGATCATTGCCCCTATGCCTATACTGGTTCTGTGGCGGTCACTGTGGGAAATCAAAATGACATTTAATTTGCAGTTACATGACTAATATTTAAATTATCCGCACGCATCTGTCACAGCTTTCCGTCATCTTAA
This sequence comes from Oncorhynchus mykiss, assembly GCF_013265735.2. Taxonomy (NCBI): domain Eukaryota; kingdom Metazoa; phylum Chordata; class Actinopteri; order Salmoniformes; family Salmonidae; genus Oncorhynchus; species Oncorhynchus mykiss. The sequence goes on from NC_048590.1 coordinate 20,178,729, forward strand.
TGTAATAAAACAATATAATAAAACAATATATATATATAATAGTAATAATGCACCACCATGTGAGGAATGATTGTTATGAAACAGAAACATGCATACACATCATGCATAACACAAGGCAATTAAATGATTGAAAAATAATTGTACACTTTTTTTTTTAGAAGGGCTTTATCAAAATATGCTCATGGTACATACTGTAACTCAATCCTGCTTAAAAGGTATGCTCTCTGTACACGTAAGCTAAAAGAGTGAGCGTAGGAGTCAATCATATATAATCTTGGAATGCTGTTTTGGTAAGACTATGAAGTCTCAGATGATAAAAGATTAATATCATAACTAAAGCTGGGTGATGGAAGATTGACGTATACAGCTCCCTTTGAATGTCTATGTCTGTTTTGCATACAGGTTTCTGTAAATTATTTCAGAGAGCTCTGTGAAGGAGAGTTGTTTCCTTGTGGAGATGGAAGCGCCACAGTGTTGAAAGGCCATGGTAGCAGACCTTGTGCCACAGCACTAGGCCTCATCACCTCCATGTGTTATACACTCTAGTCAAAAAAGGATAATTGGGCTTAAATGATTTATTTACTTATTGGGCTCTTGTAGTTATTTATGCTTTTCAGTAGCCATATTTTTACCCCTCCCGTGCTTATCAATAATAACAAATAAACTTGTATTCCCTTTGAAGTAAACAACAACACATATGCAAACAAAGACACATCCACTCGAAACCTCATAGTAGGTATCCATTACAGCAGGTATCCATCAGAGAGTGTTTCTATTACAACAGGTATCCATTAGAGAAGGTTTCCATTACAGTAGGTATCCATCTGAGAATGTTTCTATTACAGCAGGTATCCATTAGAGAGTGTTTCTCTTACAGTAGGTATCCATTAGAGAGTGTTTCTATTACAGCAGGTTCCCATTACAGTAGGTATCCATTACAGTAGGTATCCATTAGAGAAGGTTTCCATTACAGCAGGTTTCCATTAGAGAAGGTTTCTATTACAGCAGGTATCCATTAGAGAGTGTTTCTATTACAGCAGGTTTCCATTAGAGAAGGTTTCCATTAGAGAAGGTTTCTATTACAGTAGGTATCCATCAGAGAAGGTTTCCATTACAGCAGGTTTCCATTAGAGAAGGTTTCTATTACAGTAGGTATCCATCAGAGAATGTTTCTATTACAGCAGGTATCCATTAGAGAAGGTTTCTATTACAGTAGGTATCCATTGCAGCAGGTTTCCATTACAGTAGGTATCCATTGGAGAAGGTTTCCATTACAGTAGGTATCCATTAGAGAGTGTTTCTATTACATCAAGTATCCATTAGAGAGTGTTTCTATTACAGCAGGTTTCCATTAGAGAAGGTTTCTATTACAGTAGGTATCCATTAGAGAAGGTTTCCATTACAGCAGGTTTCCATTACAGCAGGTTTCCATTAGAGAAGGTTTCTATTACAGTAGGTATCCATCAGAGAATGTTTCTATTACAGCAGGTATCCATTAGAGAAGGTTTCCATTACAGTAGGTATCCATTGGAGAAGGTTTCCATTACAGTAGGTATCCATTAGAGAGTGTTTCTATTACATCAAGTATCCATTAGAGAGTGTTTCTATTACAGCAGTGATCCATTGGAGAAGGTTTCCATTACAGTAGGTATCCATTACAGCAGGTATCCATTGGAGAAGGTTTCCATTACAGTAGGTATCCATTAGAGAGTGTTTCTATTACATCAGGTATCCATTAGAGAGTGTTTCTATTACAGTAGGTATCCATTGGAGAAGGTTTCTATTACAGCAGGTATCCATTGGAGAAGCTTTCCATTACAGTAGGTATCCATTAGAGAGTGTTTCTATTACAGCAGGTATCCATTGGAGAAGGTTTCTATTACAGTAGGTATCCATTGGAGAAGGTTTCCATTACAGTAGGTATCCATTTGAGAAGGTTTCCATTACAGGACGTATCCATTACAGTAGGTATCCATTTGAGAAGGTTTCCATTACAGGACGTATCCATTACAGTAGGTATCCATTGCAGCAGGTTTCCATTGCAGCAGGTATCCATTGCAGCAGGTTTCCATTGCAGCAGGTATCCATTGCAGTAGGTATCCATTGCAGCAGGTTTCTATTACAGCAGGTATCCATTAGAGAAGGTTTCCATTACAGTAGGTATCCATTAGAGAAGGTTTCCATTACAGTAGGTATCCATTAGAGAAGGTTTCCATTACAGGACGTATCCATCAGAGAGTGTTTCCATTACAGCAGGTATCCATTAGAGAAGGTTTCCATTACAGCAGGTATCCATTAGAGAAGGTTTCCATTACAGCAGGTATCCATTAGAGAAGGTTTCTATTACAGTAGGTATCCATCGGAGAATGTTTCTATTACAGCAGGTATCCATTAGAGAAGGTTTCCATTACAGTAGGTATCCATTACAGCAGGTATCCATTAGAGAAGGTTTCCATTACAGTAGGTATCCATTGCAGCAGGTTTCTATTACAGCAGGTATCCATTAGAGAAGGTTTCCATTACAGTAGGTATCCATTGCAGCAGGTTTCTATTACAGCAGGTATCCATTAGAGAAGGTTTCCATTACAGGACGTATCCATTACAGTAGGTATCCATTAGAGAAGGTTTCCATTACAGTAGGTATCCATTAGAGAAGATTTCCATTACAGTAGGTATCCATTGCCTTTATTAATAAAGATGCGTCATTCTCCTGGAAGATCCCTATCCATCTCTCTCTTCCACCATCCCTCTGTAGCCTTCTCTCTTGCAGCAGACTTCCCAGGTGGGTGGGTTATTGATCGTTGGAGGTGTTGCCTGAAGTGACAGCATCAAAATAACAGACACACAGGGTCTCCACGTCAATACCGCTTCTTCTTAGCACTTCCACTTGAGCACTTTAGTCTTATATTCAGCAAAAACAAAAAAAACATTAATATTTCCAATCGGCACTAGCATTTGCAAACCGGGAGAACGAAAACACAGATGAATAAAAATAGAGCCTCTGATGTGATCAAAGCAGAAACAGCCTACATGAAAGTAAGAGAGGTTGAACATTACTGTTTCTAGTTTACGTTAGTTACAATTGAAGTGTCCTGGTTGTGTAGAAGTTCAAAAGACTGATGAGTGATTGAAGTAACCGCCTGGGAGCTGTGTGGAAGAGCCGGGCAGATTAGCCCAATCAGATCACGCAACCGAAATATGTTAATTCTTCCAATGAAAGGATTGCGTTACATATTTTGTAAAGCTATGCATGCTTATGATTGGACAAGACAGGTAAAAAGGAGCTTCATGTTAAACTGAATGTCCATTCGTCTCACATGGATTTCTGGTCTTTTCACATTTACGTCAAATAAAATGAAAACTCCCTTGTTACAGTTACGTTTTCTTTCTTGGTATCAGGCAAAATAGGTTGTTGACACATGTTTTTTCGTCATCGTTGGTTTTGTTTGCATGAACTGATATCCAATTGCATTCCCAAAACAAGTGTTGCACTTTAATGTCCTTAGCACTTAAATTGTCCTTTGAATAACCTGTTCGAAGAGTAAATCGGGCCATCAGATTAACAAACGAAACCTACCGTAAAGTTAGTAGATTGTATGTATCGCTATTGTCCTTGCTAATAATACCATTTATCCTAATGGGCGTTACATTTGAAAGTCTGTCAACACACCTATGAAAGAGTGCAGAGTGCTTGCGAAGATGGGTGCTGAATGGACAAACAGGTTCACCTAGAGGTCTAGAGAGGAGGGTTGAGTTAGGCTGACCCTGTTAGAATATGCCAAGGTTCTTTAACAACTGGATTTACTGACACAAGTGACATGTCATCAAAAGATTACTGTTAAACACAACACCCTCACACAGCTGGCAGGACAGGGTAGACTGTGTGTGTGTGTGTGTGTGTGTGTGTGTGTGTGTGTGTGTGTGTGTGTGTGTGTGTGTGTGTGTGTGTGTGTGTGTGTGCGTGCGTCAGTTATTGTAATAGAGTAGAAGAAACCACCTACTAAGCCTTGTTTTCCCTAACATATAGTACAAGTTACTCTCTCTTCCTGATTAAACGACGCAAACATTTTATGTGATTGTTGTTCACCTGTGTCTCCAACTGAACTCTATTTGTTTCCTCGTTCTATTCAATCATGTTGACAAAAAAACACACAAAAAAAAGGAATATAAATGCATTACAGTAGTCTATAAACATTGATCATAACAATGTGTAAAACCACTGAGGGGGGCATTCACGAGTTGGATTTGGTAAAGACCCTCCGTTTATCATCCAGATGTTTTATCAGCGTTTAATGATTACTGCAGAAACGAGCATGCATAATTAAAAGAGAGCGAGTTCTCTGAATGCTCGGGGCAGTGCAGATATGGGCTGGGGAAAAGTTGTGAGTTAATTTAGATTACCAATTAAATCTGTGTTGCCAAAGTCATGAGAGGGAGGAGAAACCAGAGGAGACATAACAGGCCTCAGAATGGAAAGAAGTAGCCCGGGCTTGTAAATAGATATATTGTTGTGCTTGTACAAGATACATAACCCTTCTGAGAAAAATGCTAAGCAAAGCAGGTTTGCTATTCAGCATAGATATCTGATGTACAGTACCTTTCTTATCTATTTCCAATGGGCTTGACTTCTGTTAGAGGGAGTTTTTCATAAGAAAGCAAGTGGAAAATGAGGAAGTGTCCAACAATGGGACATATTTATATGTTTCTGTGGTAAGGGGTGTGGAACCCACTTCTCATCAACCCCTCTCAGAGGAATGCAAGCTAACTCAACCTGTTCTGCACCCTCTGCAGTTTGTTGGAGGCTATGAGAAACCCCAACACGCTGAAAAAGAGACATGTAGAGGCCAAATCCACAGCTTCTATGAATAATGAATGAATCAAGTTGATCCGGGTCCTTTTCTTGGAACTAATTGTGTCTACAAAATACGAAAACACAAAAGCAAGTGTCTCTAAAATGACTAGGTACGTCAGCAAGCAAAATTCAAATGAAATACATTTGGAATGACATTTCCATCTATTTAGTCATACACAAATGTATAAACTTATGAAGCACTTTTAGCAACTAAGGATGTAGTGTGTACCATCTGGGAATATTAAAGACACATTTTTATAATGCATAATATACCATATGTTCTAGTTGGTAGTAAGTAATAAAACATATAATGATGTGCATGTCCCCCAAAACGTTTCCCCCAAGCCTACTTCACCAAAATTCTACAATATGTTACTTCAGACAAAACATCATATCTCCTAAATGACTGATATAAAATTAAAGCAAAAGTAACATATTTTCAGGTAAGATATTCTCATGCCTGAAGGGCAATGCAGCAGCTTGTCTTCAATGATATTCTGCTCTAGTCTGTACCAGAGATCTGTAAACAGACCACCTGACCAGCACCTCTTCTGTTCAGTGGCTGCCGATGATGAATCTGTAAATCATAAAAAACAGATTGCCTCTGCCAGCATCCGTACAGAGAAATATATTTGACCACGCCACCGCTGCCATAGCAGATGTGCTAACCCCTAGCCTGTGCATCTGTCTGGCTCTTCCCCACCTCATCCTCCATATGACAGTCCTTTGCACCGCTCCCTCTGAGATGGGAGCGCAGCTGCTGTGTCTCCCAGACAGCGGGCAGAGAGGTACATGTATGTCGTGTCCACCCACCTGTCGCCTCGCTGGGGTGATTGATCACCTTCTCAAAGGGGGAGACCAGTAACATGAAGGTTTTTAGCATGTCACAGGCATCAAAGCAGAACAATGTTGGCCCCAGCCTAGTGACCCGCCTGTACAAGGCCACATGGAGAAGGAAACACTATCTCTGAACCCCGAACATCTCTGCCCTCAAGCTTGTTTGCTTTACAGCCATGCAATTGTCTGTAAAGAACAATGCTAATGGTCTTACAAAAGGATGCCAATTCAACATTTCCTCAGATAAGAGATCAATGGCTAGATTCATTTTCATTTTGTTCATTTTCATGTTCGTTAGGGCAAATTTTCCACTTACAGTGGCTTCAGAAAGTATTCACACCCCTTGACTTTTTCCACATTTTGTTGTGTTACAAAGTGGGATTCAAATGGATTTAATTGTAATTTTTTGTCAACAATCTACACAAAATACTAATGAAAATGTATGATAAATAAAACACTAAAATACAGTATCTTTAATATAAAATACCTAACCCCCTGAGTACATGTTAGAATCACCTTTTTGGGTAAGTCTCTAAGAGACAACCATTTTCAGATCTTGCCATATATTTTCAAACAGATTAAAGTAAAAACTGTAACTCTGCAATTCAGGAACACTTACTCGTCTTCTTGGTAAGCAGCTCCAGTGTAGATAGATTTGGCCTCGTGTTTTAGGTTATTGTCCAGCTGAAATGTGAATTAATCTCCCAGTGTCTGGTGGAAAGCAGACTGAACCAGGTTTTCCTCTAGGATTTTGCTTGTGGTTAGCGCCAAACTCCCCAGTCCTTAATGATTACAAGCATACCCATAACATGATGCAGCCCTGCTTGAAAATATGAAGAGTGGTACTCAGTAATGTGCTGTATTAGATTTGCCCCCAAAATAACACTTTGAATTCAGGACAAAATGTGAATCGCTTTGCCACATTTGTTTTTGCAGTATTACTGTATTTCCTTGTTGCAAACAGGATCCATATTTTATTATGTACAGGCTTCCTTATTTTCACTATGTCAGTTAGGTTAGTATTGTGGAGTAACTACAAAGTTGTGGATCCATCCTCAGTTTTCTATCACGGCAATTTAAATTCTATAACTCTGTAAAAGTCACCATTGGCCTCATGGTGAAATCCTAGAGCAGTTTCCTTCCTTCCTTAGGAAGGACACCTGTATCTTTGTTGCGCCTGGGTGAATTGATACACCATCCAAAGTGTAATTAATAACTTCACCGTGCTCAAAGGGATATTCAGTGTATGCTTTCTTTGAAATTTTACTCATCTACCAATATGTGTCCTTTTTTGCAAGGCATTGGAAAACCTCGCGGGTCTTCGTGGTTGAATCTGTGTTTGAAATTAACTGCTAGACTGAGGGACCTTACAGATAATGAATTGTATGTGTGGTGTACAGAAATGAGGTAATCATTAAAAAAAAACATGTTAAACACTAGTTTTGCACACAGAGTGAGTCCATATAACTTAGTATGCTCCTGAACTTATTTAGGAATTCCATAACAAAGGGGTTGAATAGTTACTGGCTCAAGACATTTCATTTTTTATTCATTTGTAAACATTTCTAAAAACATAATTCCACTCTGACATTGTGTGGTATTGTGTTTGGCCAGTGACCAAAAAAATACATCTCCATTTAATCCATTTCAAATTCAGACTAACACAGCAAAATGTAGAAAAAGTCAAGGAGTGTGAAAACTTTCTGAAGCCATATAAGGAGCCATAGCTGTTTGAGCTTCCTTAGCAGGAAGGAGGGTTGAATAGCTTACTGTCATTTCAGTGATAGTGGTGTAATCTGTTACTTCATGAGAGACATTTGTTGTGCGTGTTGGAGAGGAATAACTGCCTCTTGCGAAACATGCCCAGTGATATGCAAGTAGTATCCATTATTAAGTGCTTTAATTCAATTTGGTCAATGAATCAAAATGTTTAATGCATCACAATTCCATAAAAAAATATATATTATCTAATGTCTGATATAAAACTAAATATAACAAAATGTATTTTGTCGAAATCAACACCTCTGAATAACTCAATGAATTGGAAAGAACGTGAAAGTATTAGCCTTTTTCCTGTAGATGCATATTAGATCAAATACAATGCCAAATGACACTAAAAAATACTAATATAGCAAGTTAAAAAATATCCACATATATTTGCACCAAAGAAAACAAGTGATAAACAACAACACAGATAAAAACAAACAAAACGGTGTGCAGATGTAGTTCGATGCCCAGTGGCTTATATGAAAACCACATCACAAGAAAAGCAATATCAAATACATAAGTAGAAAAACAAAACAGGTTTGTTAAAATAGATAAAACATACTCAGTATGAATGTATAAATTAAATTATTATGCAAATAATCTGGGTAACCATTTGTTTAGATGTTCAGGAGTCTTACGGCTTGGGGGGTAGAAGCTGTTTAGAAGCCTCTTGGACCTAGACTTGGCGCTCCGGGAACTGCTTGTCGTGCGGTAGCAGAGAGAACAGTCTATGACTAGGGTGGCTAGAGTCTTTGCCAATTTTTTTGGGCCTTCCACTGACACAGCCTAGTATAGAGGTCCTGGATGGCAGGAAGTTTCGCCCCAGTGATGTACTGGGGGGTACGCACTACCTTCTGTGGTGCCTTGCGGTCGGAGGCCGAGCAGTTGCCATACCAGGCAGATATGCAACCAGTGCTCTCGATGGTGCAGCTGTAGAACTTTTTGAGGATCTGAGGACCCATGCCAAATCTTTTCAGTTTCCTGAGTGGGAATAGGTTTTGTCGTGCCCTTTTCATGACTGTCTTGGTGTGCTTGGACGATGTTAGGCTATATGGAGAAGATTACTGAGGTGTTTGGTTCATCAGTCTGACCCCCAGTCTTCGCTTGAAGTTAATGAGGGATGATGATGTTTTGGCAATGTGAAGATAAGAATTCCAGAGTATACTACCTCTGTATCTGATAGAGAATTGACTATGTGATGTACGGCAGTGGGGAGGGTGAAGGTTGTCACAGTGTCTTGTGTTATATAGATGGATTCCAGATTTAACCTGGAAGAATCCATTGAAGGGCTTAGGTAAACTGTCTGGGAGGTATGAGTGTGTGTAGATGAATGTGCATAATTGGCGTACATTAATGTTGTAAATAGACAAGATATTGAGTTTCTTAAACAAAGGTGCAGATGGAGCCAGGTAATTAGAGGTGGAAGCTTTAAAATGTATTTTGCATGATGGGTAATCTGAGCTAATTGTATCTGCGTGAAATAGGCTTAGAATTATTTTCTGCCTTTTTGGAAGAAATGAGCTGGCATAACGACACAACTTAAAAAAATGAAAAAGCAACATTCCACTGGCAATACTGACCTTTATCAAAACACTTCTGTAGCACCCACAACAAGGGATGATTCCGAATTCAAAGAGCACATGGTGCAGAAATCAAAGAGCACATGGGGGGTCCTGTGGCAAGTCCCATGGACACCTCTACACCACCAGTCACAGACAGCACCATGAACAGCACAGCAGCAAGAACCATGGACAGCGGTCCTTCTGAACTCCTTTGGCAAACCATCAAAGTGTCCCCACCCTGTTCCAATGTTTACAATCGTAAGATGAGTACAAACTCCTTCAAATATATTAACTGAACCAGTTGTTTATGGGCCGGAGAGAAAAGTATGTTATATTCTTCTTGAGGAATGGCAGTAGCAGCTAATTGGAAATGCCAACTGCGATGAGTTCAAAGAAGTGTTAGTTACACTGATATAAACTACATTAAGATTCCTGCTGAGAGTCACGTCCCCATCACTCAAAGAGCAGTACTTCTCTTTCCCTAAGAGATAGAGAGCATGAGCAGGGTAGAGAGTAACATACAGAAGTGAAAGGGGGAAGGGTAGGCAGAAAAAGGCTGAGTGAGAAAGCGAGATTAACGTGTAATACATAGATGAGATATAGATATACGAGGCACGCGAGAAGAGTACATGAGGAAGAAAGGAAGTAAACTATATAGAAAGATAGAGACCCTGTCTGAAACACTGTTATTCAGTGACGAAGAAGGCAACGACAAAAAATTGAAACAACTCCACAAAAGAGCCAGCTCAACAAACTAAATGATGGAGGACAGTGATTGCTCATTCAACGCCGCCGTGCCCCTGTCTGTGACCCGGAGCAGTTCCCCTCTTCTGCACAGAGAGGGGATGATTCAGTTGTTGCTGTTGTTGTTGACTGACAGGATTAATGAGACCGTTTACACCCGCAGATCAGCAGCCGCTTGTGAGAGCATAAAAGGGTTTAGTGCATGAGGAGGAAAAATAAACTTATATTAGGCTTGATTATCCCGTCCCGACACGTCAGCTCCCAATGCGCTCCGTTCCCACCGGAGAATCATTTTCATCTCAATTTGTGGCACCGTGTACCACCGGGCGCCGGCACAGTCGCTTTATGAAACTCCAGCTGCAACCAACATGGCAGAGTTAGCTGAAAAGAGGAGATCAATTTCCTCTAATGATCTGACAGTTTCTATGTGATGTCTCAATTTACACTCATTCATTCAGATTGGTGAGGCTTTATTTTCTAGAGTGAGTGTACAATTGCACATTCTGCTACACTTCCCACCACAGATAAATAACACGCAAGCGCCCATACGATCAAAAAAAAAGATAAAACAAGGACAACAACCACACGAGCCACTGCCTGTTCACCCCGCTATCATCCAGAAGGCGAGGTCAGTACAGGTGCATCAAAGCTGGGACTGAGAGACGGAAAAACTATTTTATCTCAAGGCCATCAGACTGTTAAATGGCCATCACTAGCACATTAGAGGATGCTGCCCTATATACATAGACTTGAAATCACTGGCCACTTTAATAATTGGAACACTAGTCACTTTACTAATGTTTACATATTTTGCATTACTCATCTCATATGTATATGCTGTATTCTGTCCTATTCTACTGTATCTTAGTCTATGCCTCTCTGACATTGCTCATCCAAATATTTATATATTCTTAATTCCATTCCTTTCCTTCGGTTTGTGTGTATTGTTAGATATTACTTGTTTGATATTACTGCACTGTTGGAGCTATAAACGCTACACCCACAATAACATCTGCTAAACACATATATGTGACAAATAAAATGTAATTTGATGCACACACTTATAATCATCATTGCATTCAGTGTCTTGGTAAGTTAAAGAAACCAGGCATTTCCCTTGTATTTTTGTACTTCGGTAGTGGTGCAACACATGTGGATGAGTGCATGACCACAGAAGTAGCAGAGACATTGAACATAGCTTACTATCTGAAGAGATGGGTATTCAGTCTGTGATGGGAAGATGGACATCAACTCAGCTGTCACTCTTGTTATGACCGTTGGGTCATAACAAGAGCTGTGACAGGGATGAGAGCAAGGATGGAAGTGCCAAGTTTACAGCGGAGGCAGAGCAAAGTGGCCGAGCCAGGGTGGAAGGTCTGATCACTGCCTGGCTGCAGGTGAAGGGTAGTACCCCTCACTGCCCTAGGCCTGTAGGCAAGCAACAGGAACCGGTGGCACCATCTGAGCATATTCCGCTAGTAGAAGGAACAAAAAGTAGAACACAGACAAAGTAGCAGAGTAGAAGGCTGCCCCAAAATATGAAATATGTTACAAACTGCCACCAGGAACCAGTAAAAATAGTTGAGGAGGTGACATGGGAGAATGTGAGAAGTTAATCACTCAAAATAAGACATTTTTGTTCACTGAGAGACAAAGTCCGAGATGACACGACAACGAAAACATTAAAAAAAAGATTTAACGAAGTTGGAAAAAATACATTTCCAGCTATGTTCTACGGTGAAACGCCTTATCACTATGCCAATTTACGCAACACAAGTTCAAATGAATCACGAGATCCAAATACACTTTCATCATAATCTGATCCCCCTAGAGACAAGTAGAGGATTAACATGTTCATTTGACACATCAGATTGGGGAATATTAAATCAGTTTGCAGCTAATCGTTTCATTTTTCTGGTTCCATCGTCAGGAACGAAAAGCAATATACCCTCTTCACTCTTTAAAGAGAACTGCTCCAGCATCTTGAGAGTTTTCAGACAAACGCTACATTAGACGCTTGCACCATGCAGTTTCGAAGAGATTAATTCAAGGTAGTCCGCAAAAAAGGGACTTGCAAAGTAATATAACGAAGGGGAAAAGTTGAAACAAACAGTATATTACCTCCTTTGTTTTACATGGATCTGAGCCAGGCCGAATATAATTAGCCTAGCAAGCATCTTACGTGTTCCCTAGAAAAGCTTCTGACCCTTCGGATCAGCAGTCCGTTCACAAGTAGAAGTTCCATTACATAAAACGGTGCAGTAGAGAGCTATACAGACATGCACAATCATTAAGCACCGACAGAGGAAGTATGCAGTGTTCAAAATGGCTATGACCTCTAAGAATTAATGATCAGATGGGTTGATACCGAAATAAAGAGAAGGCTTTTGGATGTAACGAGTGCCACAGCAGGACCGGGGAATCCAGCTTTCAAATGTCAAGAGTGACGTGGTGTCCTGACATCCCTGGTGATATAATTAAGCATTAAGGCCCAAGGTGGTGTGGTATATGGCCAATATACCACAGCTGAGGGCTGTTCTTAGGCACGGCGCAAAGCACCCTTAGCCGTGGTATATTGGCCATATATCACAAACCCCCGAGGTGCCTTATTGTTATTATAAACTAGTTACCAATGTCATTAGAGCAGTAAATATAAATGTTTTGTCATACCTGTGCTATACTGTCTGATTTACCACGGCTGTCAGCCAATCAGCATTCAGGGCTCGAACTACCCAGTTTATAATCATATATCAATCACACCTGAAGGGCAAAGGGGCATCTGGCAGGCAGAGTTGACATGGCACCAGTGAGCAAGCCTGTGTCTGTCCGGGCAGGTGGTGTGTCAGACTATCAGGAACAGAGGTCACTCTAAGCAACAAGGCAGAGTGAGGGGGTTGTACTGTGGCGAAAGCCATTAGATAATCAAACCACACATACAACAGTGTGAAGTTTTCAAGTTTTAGAAAAAATAAGTCATCTGAAACCTTATTGCGCAGAGGAATTATCTTTGTTTTGTTGACAGGGAATGCTATCTGAAAAGCTACAGCAGCTGCTTATTTTCTCTATAAAATAAGCCTACAAATAGATGTTCCATTATTATACTAATTAATATACATGAAATGATATGTAAATGAAGTGCATTCTACAAGTTTGCTTGGTTGGGAGCGATTATTTATTCTCCTCTGATCCCTTCAGCTCCACTCAGGAGAATGGGCAATTTTGACCTAAAGAATGTCAGTCATCTGTCACAATACAGGGAAATCTGCAAAAAAAATAAGGCATTGGTTAGAGGCCTCTACATATATTATGATGTGAAAGGGTTGTCAAGAATCTGTCCCAACAACGTGGCTGCTTTAGAGAGCACAACATCCAGCAACATTACTCATTTGGCATTCTGCTATAGCCTTCCCCCTAACATAAGTTTTACCAACCAATCAGCAGTATGAATGTCAGTGGGGAATTCGGTGTCAATGTCACAACCAGAACATTTGATTCATCAGACAATGCAAAAACAAAATGTACAATAGATGGCAATTTACAACCAATATCATGTGTTGTATCATTGGAGTCTTTGTGGAATTCCAAGGGGGACATTTCTTCAAGGTTGACCCGAAACAGTAACAGGTCACATCAATCCTATTTAATGTACATGGATTGCAAGGAATCCATCGGGATAAAATAAATACGCACACAGGCAGTTATGCATAGCTCGTCTCTGTGGCTCCGGAGAGAGTAAGACATCAAGCACTTTATTATTAGCTAGTTATTAGTCAATGAAGCGTGGGAATGCCAGGCGGGTTGGGCAGCCAGTTCTCTCCTATTCACCAGAGCTCTTCGTCAAGACCACCTCAGACACCAGGCTTCTCTTCATACCAGACTATGACACGCCTTGAGCAGTTATCCTTATTCGTAACTAGCCAATGCCAAACCATTCATTTCTAGGAACTATACCGGACCGTAGTTTTGACTTGTATGTAAAGTCAAATGAGGGTTCGTGTTATTAACCCAGCCTGATAGCTAAATGCAATGTACTCGCAAATCTGAGGTTTGCTTTAGCAGGTGCATCGGAAATGTTCAAATGCCATTCAGACTATAGAGGCAAGCTGCTGCTGTGTACTGCACTAGCAACCCAGTCTGAGCTGCAAACTGTAAATAGCACACAAAAGGAATAGGATTTTCTGTGAAACATTTATTAGCTTAACATGAGTATACATTTTTACATAACTCTGTAGGCAGATAGCTCATCAATAGAAAAATGTGACTGTTCCGTTGCTTTAGCATTGATTTAATGCCTTTGTCAGCCCCCGCTGACCCCTTTTCTTTCTTGCATAGAATGTGTAACGTTAATCTATGTGACGGCGACCGAAACAAAAACAGGGATATCGATAGGAAGAAAACATACAACCCCTCGCAATATTACCATTAAACAACTTTACCTAAGCACTCTAAATCGTCCCAACAAAATCTGAGACAAAACCTTTCCTGTAGCTCTCTGAAATGGAACATAAAGGCATCAATCATGACATTAACCCTTGAGAATCACCTTCGGACACAATTGTAGGTAACTGTCTGTAAGCAGGTGTATGTTTTTGGGTCAATCCTCTTGTACCTGCACTATTAAAACATCACTACTATTAGTATGCTATTCCACGCTAAGGCGAAATAAACCCCATCATTCATTTTACAACCCAGGTCGTATTTTGGTACAGTATTAGATGTAGCTGAGATTGGGAAATAAATAACATGAGGTTTTCAATCAGATAAAATGTACATTTATTACTTACAATATACCACCCTGAAACAGAGTTTATGCCTGCTAATGGATGGGATAATGAGTCAGACAGAAACATACCGAACATACTGATCTGTGATCTCAGTCCAACAATTTAGCCTACAATTACTGTGTCCTCATCTGGGAACTCATAGTAGGGCACCTCCAGGTTGAGTGGGGCTGGGCCTTTCCTGATGCGGCCAGAGGCATCGTAGTGAGAGCCATGGCAGGGGCAGTAGTATCCGCCATAGTCACCAGCATTGGCGATGGGTACACAGCCCAGGTGGGTGCACACGCCGATGACAATGATCCATTTTGGGTTGGCGACGCGGTCCTTGTCGTGCTGGGGGTCACGAAGCACAGCCATTTCCACAGCTTCCTCGGTGGCGATCTCTTTCTCAGTCCGGTGGCGGATGAACAGAGGCTTGCCCCTCCACTTGAAGGTCATATTCTTGCCCTCTGGGATCTCTCCCAGCTTGACCTCGATCTTGGACATGGCCAGGACATCAGCTGAGGCACTCATGGAAGAGATAAACTGTGTGGCCACGGTCTTGGCTGTGTAGACACCCACCACGGCTGTGGCCCCGGTGACAAGGTAGGAGAAGGTTTTCCTGGACTCGCTGCTCTCCTGAGAAGATTTATTGGGGTCAAGCAACTCAGGCCGACGGTAATCAGAGAAATCTGGCACCTTGATGTCAGTGTGAGCGAAGCGGACTGCAGCTTTTGCTGAAAAATAAAACAAGTTGTCCATTAGATAAACAATCAAGACAGTACTAAGAGATAAACAATGGCATGTGATAGGAAAGTACCGGAGGGCACATTATAGCAGCAGATGCATCCAAGTCAATAGCTAATTAGATAGAAAATGTATGAACAGATTGTTTAAAAGTCAAGTTTAAATATTCAATAAAGTAGCTAGCTAGCAAGCTTTCTAAGTTAGCTAGCCCATTAGCCAGGGCATAATCAATGTGTCTTGTAATGGAAACAATTTAAGAATCAAAGAGCAAACGTAATGAGAAGGGACCTTCCTGAATTTGTCAACAGAAACCCTTGTTTCATTGCAAAATGTTTTGCAACAAAATAATAGAAATTAATACACCTTTGGCCTCATGTAGTGACCAAGAAAGCACTCCTCACTCTATCCAGAAGATTCCAGCTCTACCATTACACTTGTTGACACTGAGCTGCATTGGGTTCAGAATGCAATCATGGTTACATTAAGACACTGGAAACCGTGTTAGGAAAATCTAATCAAATCACATTTTATTGATCACATACACATGGTTAGCAGATGTTAACGCGAGTGTAGCGAAATGCTTGTGCTTCTAGTGCCGACTATGCAGTAATATCTAACATGTAATCTAACAAATTCACAACAACTACCTTATACACACAAATGTAAAGGGATGAATAAGAATATGTACATATAAATATATGGACGAGCGATGGCCGAATACAGTATTTACATATGAGATGAGTAATGTAGGATATGTAAACATTTTTAAGTGCCTTTATTTAAAGTGACTAGTGATTCCTCAATGTAAACATCATTAAAGTGACACCTTCATTAAGTCAGTTTATTTAAGTGGCCAGAGATTTGAGTCTGTATGTTGACAGCAGCCTCTCCATGTTAGTGATGGCTGTTTAACAGTCTGATGGCCTTGAGATAGAAGCTGTTTTTCAGTCTCTTGGTCCCAGTTTTGATGCACCTGTACTGACCTCGCCTTCTGGATGATAGTGGGGTGAACAGGCAGTGGCTCAGGTGGTTGTTGTACTTGATGAAATTTTTGGCCTTCCTGTGTCAACGGGTGCTGTAGGTGTCCTGGAGGGCAGGTCGTTTGCCCCTGGCGATGCATTGTGCAGACTGCACTATCCTCTGGAGAGCCTTGAGGTTGAGGGCGGTGCAATTGCTGTACCAGGTGGTGATACAACCCGACAGGATGCTCTCGATTGTGCATCTGTAAAAGTTTGTGAGTGTTTTAGATGACAAGCCTGCTGCGCCTTCTTCATCACGCTGTCTGTGTGGTCCATTTCAGTTTGTCCATGATGTGTATGCCAAGGAACTTAACACTTTCCACCTTTTCCACTACTGTCCCGTCGATGTGGATGGGGGGTGCTCCCTCTGCTGTTTCCTGAAGTCCACGATCATCTCCTTTGTTTTGTTGACGTTGAGTGGGAGGTTATTTTCCTGACACCACACTCAGAGGGCCCTCACCTCCTCCCTGTAGGCTGTCTCGTCGTTGTTGGTAATCAGGCCTACCACTGTATTGTCGTCTGCAAACTTGATGATTGAGTTGGTAGCGTGCATGGCCACAGTCATGGGTGAACAGGGAGTACAGGAGAGGGCTGAGAACGCTCCCTTGTGGGGCCCCAGTGTTGAGAATCAGTGGGGCGGAGATGTTTTTTCCTACCTTCCTACCTACCGCAACGCATGGATGGAATATGCCACTGTACTCAATTTGACCTTACTCCACACTGATACATTGAGAAGATTGAAATACTGTTTCATCCTCATGCTAGCTAGCAGTAGCCATTATGGAATGGCAAATCACTTTGAACAACAAAAGATGCTGGTTGGAATGGCTGTGTCAACCAAACTGGCTGCAGTGGCAATTGCTAGCTAGCATGAGGACAGAAATGGCAGTTTTCTGGGAAAACAAGCAGTATTTCAATCTTCTTGATCTATCAGTGTGGATTAAGGTACAATTTGGAGTGTGGTTGCATATCCCATCCCTGCATAGAGGTAAGCTTTCTGACCAATATCTCTATCTCACGCCAGCTCCATAGTGACTTAATATATTCATCATTGCGTTCTGTCCCCCAGTGCAGCTCAATGTAAACACAAGCTTAATGGTAGTGTCGGAATCTGCTGGCTAGCATCTCTAAGACCCACCTGAATGGGTTATGTAAACTAGAATTATAAAAAGACATTACTACATCAGTAAAGGTAGCACTAGCAGCTAGCTAGCTATTTAGTTTGCCAAACATGTTGTGACCCCACACTGCAGTCAGAGTTTCTAAACCCAGAGGCGCAACATCGCGAGACTTCGTGGAAAGCTTGCAAAACAGACCAAGCGGACCAGGCCATGGTCATGCGCTAGTTAACGTCGACCCCGCATCACCTACAAGCATGATCTGGTATTTTTTATTGGAGAAGCAGTTTCTGCCCATCTTCATACTGGGTCTTTGCTGCAGTGGTAACCTTGTGCCACCATACTGCAGTTCTGCAAGTTACATCCTAGCCTCGTTCATCATGGACACCCCACTTACTTACCTAGCAAGTAAACGAAATTTTTGTTCTAAGCGTTTGGTCCTGACCTCGCAGTCAGCTAGTTACCTTAGTTAGCTAGTTAACTACTTGGCTGGCTACTAGGCCGCGTCTAGACAATGCTAATGAACACTAGGCTAATTTATTAAACAATCCTCTCAGATTCTACAGCATACACACTGGACTTTGGTAAACTACACCAGCACGTCCTAACATCTTATGTCAATGACTCATCCACAAGTAAAACAAATAACACGATTATTAACGTTAGCCATTAGATGCTGTTAGCTAGCTTGCTTAGCTACTTACCATTTATGCTAACTGATACTGCCGGCCCGGTCTTGGGGCTCTGGCCGTTCAGGGACTCGCGGGTTAGGAACGGTTTCTTCGTGTCTACCAACACTTTCTCTCCTTTTACAACCACCCCTGGAATAAGTGCTTTGAGTGGTCCAGCAACTGCATAGTTCGTTGCCTGCAAGTATGGGGAAAATGCCCCCGAACGAGCGGCAAGGGACATCATCTTTTAAGCGAGGTCCTTGCAATGCTAGCTAGCTACGACCTTGCCTGGATTGTGCAAGGGGCGCAAGCGCTGTCTGCTTACGCAACACGTCAAGTTACTAAATGACGTCGGTCAGAAGGGTTACCTTTTTTTTACTGTGATGAGCAATAACTAATCAATTATTCTCTTAGGGAATTCTTATCTGATTAAAATACTTAGGACTTTTCTGACACTAAATTGTGTTATGTGTTTTGTTTTACACTACTCCATTGTTCAAGTTGTGAGATAACTAAACACGACCAATCATCATTTGCATAAGCTAATGCCCTTTGACATCACATTAGGACCTACGTTTAATAATTATTCTCACCATGGAGAAAATGACAAAACATTATGCATAGCTGCTATTTGTGGAATGGTTATACACTGACTTCCTTGGTCGTGACATTATTAAAACATGTATTCCAAATACATCTTCGTCCAAATGTAGGCCCCTGTCATGCATTGAAGACATACAATTAATTCATGAGTAAACTAGGTAGCTAGCTAGCTTACTTGCAATGATTGACTCCAAAATGCAAACATAGCTGACAACATGACTTTGTAAGCTTTGGCTGTTATGTTGCTAGGTAAAAACTCTCTTGTGTGTGTGTGTCTGTCCCATTTTGTTTCTGCAGGCTGATGCAGAGTCAGAGAAGAAAAGGTGAAACTGTATATATACACCAACATCTTTGGCTGAAGTTATTGGAGAGATGTGCTGTGCATGATACCGTAAGTAAGCGTTTTAGCAGAGATGAATAAGGCCTGGAATGGTATACATTTTCTTCCAAGGGAATGGACAAAATGTAAAAGAAAGATGTTTGGCAAGCTGCAATCCTTTAGCGAATCATGCAGTGTCACTTTTATTTCTAAATTGCTGATGCATAACTAGCCCAAGATGTACTGTTAAGGAGCGTCAGCACTGTTGTACACATTAGCCGCGCCGTCTTCAATGCTTCAATTAAGAACCCAAAAGCTAATGCATAACTGAAGGGCACCGGAGTCCAATGAAGGGGTGATTTTTTTTAACCATCAACAATGAACTGAAGACCTTTGAGAGTTCCAAACTGTCGTTGGTCAAAGATAATGAGAATGCTCAATTAGTCTGATGTTCAATTAAGTCTAATGTTAGCTCAGCATTATTTTTTTATTTTATTATTTTATTTTACCCCGATTTCGATCTTCGTCGAAATCGCTGCAACCCAAATTCAAGAAAGTGTACAGAATTATATAGAGCCCTTATTGCATGAAACTTCCTTCCATCTCATATTGCTCAAATAAACAGCTAACCTGGTTTCAAAAAACAGATGAAGCAACACCTCGCGGCACAACTCCTCTCCCCTATTTGACCTAGATAGTTTGTGTATATGCATTGATATTTAGGCTCCGTATGCCTTTTTTAAAAATGTATGTTGTTCTGTCCTTGAGCTGTTCTTATCTGTTGATGTTCTGTATGTCATTCTGTATTATGTTCTGTGTGGACCCCAGGAAGAGTAGCTGCTGCTTTTGCTATAGCTAATGGGCATCCTAATAAAATAACAAATACCCAACGAGCTCTGGAGGCGAAAGTCAAGTCACGTGTCCTCCGAAACGCGCTTCTTAACACCCGCCCGCTTAACCTGGAAGCCAGCCGCACCAATGTGTCGGAGGAAACACCATTCACTTGACGACAAGGATTCGCTAGAGCGCGATGAGCCAAGTAAAGCCCCCCCAGCCAAACACTCCCCTAACCCGGACGACGCTGGTCCAATTGTGTGCCGCCCTATGGGACTCCCGATCACGGCAGGCTGTGATACAGCCCGGGATCGAACCCAGGTCTGTAGTGACATTTCTAGCACTGCAATGCCCCAGACCTCCAGGGGTCCCCTAACCAAAGATAGCATAATGTAATGACTCTCTCTCCTCTCTCAGTTTAGCCCTGATGTATCGCCATCTGAGATTGGCATCTGTCCAGTACCACAGTGCACAGATGAAGCACGAGCAAGAACTGGTTGATATGAAGGGACTGGTGGAGAGAACCAGGCCACTAATGACAAAAGCAGAACATGAAAACATTCTGCTAGCCGATGAACTGTGTTTGAAAACTGAACAATTAAAAGTAATTGCAAAAACTTATGATGATGAATGAGCACAAACTCTTCAACAAAATCGTTTTCTACCGTAACAACTCGATCTAGCCAGAACTAAATACGATGAAGTCCACGCCAAACTAGATAAATCTAGTCAAGCTATCTACAAACAGGAGCGTGCAACTTGATAACATGCATGCAGTTTTGATGAACGTTACTCAAAACAATAATGTTCGAGTCCAAAACCTGCAGACCAAAGACGATCAGTTAATGAACACAAGGACCAAGATGGTTGACAAATCAGCAGAACTCATTGAAGTCGCTGACCAAATGAATGATGAGAGAACTCATGTGATGAAGATGGAAATATTGATTTCTAAGCAAGCAGAGGAAATCTCATCACTGAATCTCTCGCTCTGTACTCAAGACCTCTACCTGCAAACTATGACAAATAACACTCACATGTCTAAATTCAGTACTCAAAGTGCTCAAGTGGACTCTGCTATGCAGCAGAATACCTCCCTTAGGTACCATCTGCAGGAATTCCAGAAAAGTCACGCGCAACAGCGTGAATACCCAACCAAGCAACTGGAGCATTGAGAGATGACACACAATAATAGTTTCTGCCACGAAACCACGAGACCAATACCCACCGCAGTCTAAATAACTGGAGAGTACGTCACTATTCGAAATGACTACCACTACAATCAACCTCTTTTCACCATGAACAGAAATGACACATCACGTCATTGCGAACAACCACTCCACTTTGTGGGGAATATGACCACAAAACGCAAATCAAACAGCCCATAAACAGTCCTAGAGGACTGCTTAACTTGTGAAGCGCAAATTGATTTGGGCTCGACAATATCGCTCGTCTCTCAAACATTATTCAATGGTCTCAAAAGATATTTGAAGCCAACTAAACGTTGGTTAAAAAAGGAACGATGCAACTCTACACTTCGAGGTTTCACTCAGACTACCGCGCCTCTCACATTGAGACTCATGCTGAAACTACTCTTCCAGGACGTATCGCTCGTTCACCCTGTGTATGTTACCAGCCTAGAATCTGAACCACTGCTACTCGGAACAGATTTAAAGGATCATTTGGATTGAAAAACCAACCAAGTATGGTCACAGGTCACCGTGCCATCTCCACTGACCACACTGTCTTCTCCTAACGCTAGCTGCAATGCAGTCATCCACAAGGGGTATCTGTCGACAGCACCCCTTGGGTAAAAGAAGCTTGATAACCTCTTGGTGCAGAATCCAACCCAAGGAGATATTACAATATCTCGTCACATTCAATCAGCAAACCCGATTGACCCTTATTTTCATGATTTCGAGCCAGCAGTCTCTGTGAATGAGCAACTTCCCTCCTCCTTAGTGTCGTACAATACTGTAGCTGAGATGAACTTCTCTTGTTCTTGGACACTTCCGCAAGCCCTGCGGCACAGGAATAAAAACATTGAGTGTACTCTGCTTCCGATGATACATTTTCCTCTTTGCGGGGGACTGAAACCCCTTACAATAACACCAGTGGCGTCACTCCCACAACTGACTCGATGATTCCCACTGGTGAAACACTGTGCGATTTCGCAGACAGATATCCTCTTCTCATTTCCCAGGTACTGGATTGGTTGCCACACGTGGATACTGTAGTGACTGACAGGCCTCGACAGCCTCTGAGCGGTTTGAAGCACAAACACCAGGAGATTTGTTTGAAAGGTTACAGCCAATCTAATAACAACGCGGCTGCTGACAACTCGTACAAAGGGTCCGACCTTTTCGTACAGAGAGGAGCGGGCCAGGCCTCGAGGGATAACCTTAGAACACATCTAAGATACCACTGAGGTGTACCACACTGGTCGTAAAATAAGTCCAGTGGGCTTTCCACCTCCAAAAGCAAATGATTATTCCCTGCCATGTGTAGTTTCAACTACCATGCAACTAGTAAAACGCTCTAATCGTGTGTTCTGGTAGGATAACATTTCAGAATAAATCGATAGGATAACTGGTCCCATTGAGTACCAGGACCAATGCCAGCACAGTTAGTCCAGCTACAATCAGGAAGAAGGTTAGAGACCTCACAAGTCAAATTGCTATTGATAACAGCGGCAGAGGAGTTTGTAGTCACACAGATTGCAACATGTGGAAGGGAATCTCCAAAACACTCTTCTAATGGTTAACACAAGCCTCTAATAAATAGAATCCTCCATTCAGTAGGAAAGTTATTAGAAATCATGAACCATGATCACACCGCGTACGAGTGGTTCAGTGCTTAGAGAGTACTTCCGTCGTGAGGTTAGCGAGCTCCTCAGTGGATAACTTAGCTATGAAATAGACTCTTTAATACCTATCACCACTACAATGGTGTAAGACACAGTGACTTGTAGTAAAACTACAACAGGTCCCCTTAAAATACAGTTGAAGTCGAAAGTTGACGTACACCTTAGCCAAATACATTTAAACTCTGTTTTTCACAATTCCTGACATTTAGTCCGAGTAAAAATTCCCTGTCTTAGGTCAGTTAGGATCACCACTTTATTTTAAGAATGTTAAATGTCAGAATAATAGTAGAGAGAAGGATTTATTTTTAGCTTTTATTCCTAGTGGGTCAGAAGTTTACATACACTCAACTAGTATTTGGTAGCATTGCCTTTAAATTGTTTAACTTGGGTCAAACGTTTTCGGTAGCCTTCCACAAGCCTCCTACAATAATTTGTGTTTATTTTGGCCCATTCCTCCTGACAGAGCTGGTGTAACTGAGTCAGGTTTGTAGGCCTTTCTCGCACAGGATTTTTCAGTTCTGCCCACACATTTTCCATAGAATTGAAGGCAGGGCTTTGTGATGCCCACTCCTATACCTTAACTTTGTTGTCCTTAAGCCATTTTGCCACAACTTTGAAAGGATGCTTGGGGACATTGTCCATTTGGAAGACCCATTTGAGACCAAGCTTTAATTTCCTGGCTGATGTTTTGAGATGTTGCTTCAATATATCCACATAATTTTCCATCCTCATGATGCCATCTATTTTGGGAAGCGCACCAGTCCCTCTTGCAGCAAGCACCCCCACATCATGATGCTGCCACCCCCGTTCTTCACGGTTGGGATGGTGTTCTTTGGCTTGCAAGCCTTCCCCTTTTTCCTCCAAACACAACGATGGTCATTATGGCCAAACAGTTCTATTATTGTTTCATCAAACCAGAGGACATTTCTCCAAAAAGTATGCTCTCTGTCTCCATGTGTAGTCTGGTTTATTTATGGCGATTTTGGAGCAGTGGCTTCTTCCTTGCTGAGCAGCCTTTCAGTTTATGTCGATAAAGGACTCATTTTACAGTGAATATAGATACTTTTGTACCTGTTTCCTCCAGCATCTTCACAAGGTCCTTTGCTGTTGTTCTGGGATTGATTTGCACTTTTCCCACCAAAGTACCTTCATTTCTAGGAGACAGAACGTGTCTCATTCCTGAGCGGTATGACGGCTGCGTGGTCTCATGGTGTTTATACTTGCGTACTATTGTTTGTACAGATAAAAGTGGTACCTCCAGGCATTTGGAAATTGCTCCCAAGGATGAACCAGAATTGTGGAGGTTTACAATTTATTTTCTGAGGTCTTGGCTGATTTCTTTTGATTTTCCCATGATGTCAAGCAAAGAGGCACTGAGTTTGAAGGTAGGCCTTGAAATACATCCACAGGTACACCTCCAATTGACTCAAATTATGTAAATTCGTCTATCAGAAGCTTCTAACGCCATGACATCATTTTCTGGAATATTCCAAGCTGTTTAAGGGCACAGTTAACTTAGTGTATGTAAACTTCTGACCCACTGGAATTGTGATACAGTGAATTATAAGTGAAATAATCTGTCTGTAAACAATTGTTTGAAAAATGACTTGTGTCATGTTCAAAGTAGATGTCCTAACTGATTCGCAAAATCTATAGACATACGCCCCCTTTGGAGAGATTGGGTACCCCTAGTAAACTGGAAAAAAAAAAAAAAAAAATCTGTCAAAAATTGCTAATATATGCAAATAAAAATTATTATTGGATAGAAAACACTCTAAAGATTCTAAAACCGTTGGAATTATGTCTGTAAGTATAGCAGAACTCACAGGGCAGGCATTCTTCCAAACTAGTTTTTGTGGCCATGAAAGTTGGAGCAACTTTGACGTCATGGCCCCCACCCTTCCCAACCAGTTATGATTCTGGGGACACTTTCTATCTCTTCCGCTGGATGTCCTCTTTCATTAGAGCTTTGAATCGTTCAAATCCCACGAGAATGACCCTATGGGAGTGAAATTAGTGCGTGCCACGAGAGAATAGGCTGTGCGTATGGGCGCGAATTGGTCCCAGCCATTCCTTTGTTCCAGCACTCAAGAGAAGGGCAGACGATGGCCGATTGAATTGAAGTTTGTTTTGCGTGTCTAAAACATCATAAAGCTTGCTTCTGCACTTAGTTTGACCTGTTTAGTCGACATATAATATGTAATTTTGAAGTTTTGATGCGCAACTTTTCCGGACCAGAGGACGTTTTGGGTGCATTTCAGCTGATGTTATTAGCAGTAGCTAATACAAAGACGCAAGACTTGAAACCAAACGATGTATTGGGTAAGTATGAAGCCTTCCAGAACATTCTGAACGAAGACCATCGAAGGTAAGGGAATATTTATGCTTAAATCTGTGTTTCTGTTGACTCCAACATTACGTGGAAATGTAGCTTGGAACTGAGCGCTGTCTCAGCATATGGAATAGTGTGCGATTTCTGTAACGTTAAAAATAAATCTAACACAGCGGTTGCATAAAGAAGCAGTGTATCTTTCTAACTATATGTAGAACATGTATATTTAGTCAAAGTTTATGATGTCTATTTACGTTATCTTGCCGCGCTACATAGATTTCCTGCGGGCATTTTTGAGTAATTTCTGAACGTGAACTCACTGTAAATGGACATTTATGGATATAAATGGCATATTATTGAAAAAAAAATATGTACTGTGTAACATGTCATATTACTGTCATCTGATGAAGATTTTCAAAAGGTTAGTGAGCGATTTATTTTTTAATCCTGCGTTTGTTGATTGCATGTTTTGGCTATTGAAATGAGCTGTGTCTGGTGGTGGTTTTACATATATATGTGCTATGTTTTCGCCGTAAAACATTTTAGAAATCTGACTTGCTGGCTAGATGAACAAGGTGTTTATCTTTCATTTGAGCTATTGGACTTGTTAATGTGTGGAGGTTAAATATTTGTAAGAATATTTTTGCGTTCCATGCGCCACCGTTTCAGCTGAACGTGGGAGGGTTGATCCCCAATTGGGAACCAGTATCGTAGACAGGTTAACAAGAAATTTGTGGAGTGGTTGAAAAACTAGTTTTAATGACTCCAACCTAAGTGTATGTAAATTTCCGACTTCAACTGTATGTCTTGAGGACGGCATCAATTCTTACTGACCTCCAGGCATTGAATTGGAAATAGACTCATTCTGAACAGGTTGCAGCCTAACAGGATACTTGGTTTTCTTTTCCTTGGCACGTGCACTTGTGTTAGCATAAACGCACAGGTGCAACAGAACATTTATTGAGGATTTATGCTAGGACCGCTTAAGGGACCGAGCAAAATACCAGCGTATTTTTTAAATATAAATTTTACCCTGAGGCCTTTGGCTCTACAGCTACCGTACTCACCAGTTTCTCCCCAGGGGTCCATAGGTCATACCCGCAGAGTGTCCGAAGCTGGTGTCTTACAGCTGTAGACTCATCATGTAGTTATCAACTTAGGATAGTGCCCTAAGCAACACACCGTGAATTAGGAACGCCCTAGATATGACATCAGACAATGCCATGATAGGGTCATTTTGCCAAGACCTTGGACGTATATAGAATACAGTTCAATTAGATGATTACGGTGTGGTAACTATATTTTGTATATCTTTTATTCATTGTTGTTTAATTTTCTTTGACACTTAGGAAGTGATAGAACCATAAACAACTTTCGCATCAACCATCAGTTAGTGCCACAACGCCGCTCATTTGGGAAGAAATGTAATTCTATATTTTGTTTGTGTGTGTGCATTGTTAACATCTGCCTAAGTTACTGCCCAAATCTACCAGGCTGGACGACCAGACGACAGGTCCAGAAGGGCGATGCCCAACCTGGACACTGCCCATTCTTGTGGTGGACTGATCTGTTGGCAGAAAGCCAGGCTAAACCACCAGAGGGGGACCACAACAGCAATCACCAACCAGTACATCTCCTGGCCATTATTGTGGTGGTTTGCAGCTTTCAGAAAGCCTACCGGGGTAAATCACCAGAGGGGGACCGCAACGATGATCCACAACCAGGACATCCCTTGGTCATTTTTATGGTGGTTTGCAACTTGCAGGATAATTCCAAGATTTAAACCACCAGAGGGGGAATGTCATGACACTCTCCTTGCTGAGGATCAAAAGGACCCATCAGCTAGGCCAATGGCTGACAGATAGCCAAACTCTCTCTCTCCTGGGGGAGTTGGCCCGGTTTTATGACTTAACAACCAGATTGTAAATACCTAGCAGAAACTCTCCCTGGCTCTGCAGTATTGAGAATGCAATGTCTGAGTGTTACAGAGAGACTCTTGCCAAAGAACTTAAACATCAAGCAATGAACATTGGGACAATATACTTCAACATCCAAATGTTGGTAATGATGTGAAATGGAATATGGAAAATGAATGTCTATTTTGTGATGTCATTAAAATGATCAGAAAGACTGTATAACAAGATAACTGTAACTCTGAAAGGGTACACATCCTAGTTATCAGGTTTGCATCTCAATATAAAATAAATGATTAAGTATAAGAATACGTTTGAAAAGATAGGAATGTGAATTCAGACTTCTAAATGAGATAATTGCTTTTCACATAAACCTGGGCCAAGTCAGTAACCACGCCCACGTGAGCACAGACGTTGTGTCAACAGGACGGAACACCCTCCAAGGCCAGAGTTATACACCTGTTCTGAAAGGCCCCAGAGTCTGCAACATCACAAAGCAATGGGCGCCACCAAGTAAGCGGCACCATGAAGACCAAGGAGCTCTCCAAACAGGTCAGGGACAAAGTTGTCGAGAAGTGCAGATCAGGGTTGGGTTCTAAAAAAATATCAGAAACTTTGAACATCCCAAGGAGCACCATTAAATCCATTGTT
Source organism: Oncorhynchus mykiss (assembly GCF_013265735.2). Lineage (NCBI taxonomy): Eukaryota > Metazoa > Chordata > Actinopteri > Salmoniformes > Salmonidae > Oncorhynchus > Oncorhynchus mykiss. Next base: position 20,206,324 of record NC_048590.1, read on the forward strand.
TAAAAATGGAAGGAATATGGCACCACAACAAACCTGCCAAGAGAGGGCTGCCCGCCAAAACGGACCAGGCAAGGAGGGTATTAATCAGAGAGGCAACAGAGAGACCAAAGATACCCCAATCTCCGCTGTGGAGCTTTGAAGCTCCTTCAGGGTTATCTGTCTAGAGAACCACTTTAAGCCGTACACTCCACAGAGCTGGGCTTTATGGAAGAGGGTCCAGAAAAAGCCATTGCTTAAAGAAAAAAATAAGCAAACACGTTTGGTGTTTGCCAAAAGGAATGTAGGAGACTCCCCAAACATATGGCGGAAGGTACTCTGTTCAGATGAGACTAAAATTGAGCTTTTTGGCCATCAAGGTAAACTATGTCTATATCTGGTGCAAACCCAACACCTCTCATCACCCCGAGAACATCATCCCCACAGTGAAGCATGGTGGTGGCAGCATCATGCTGTGGGAGGTTTTTTTTCGTCGACAGGGACTGGGAGGAATTGAAGGAATGGCGCTGAATACAGGGAAATTCTTGAGGGAAACCTGTTTCAGTCTTCCAGAGATTTGAGACTGGGACGGAGGTTTACCTTCCAGCAGGACAGTGACCCTAAGCATTCTGCTAAAGCAACACTCGAGTGGTTTAAGGGGAAACATTTAAATGTCTTGGAATGGCCTAGTTAAAGCCCAGACCTTAATCCAATTGAAAATATGTGGTATCACTTAAAGATTGCTGTACACCAGCGGAACCCATCCAACTTGGAGGAGATGGAGCTGTTATACCTTGAAGAATGGGCAAAAATCCCAGTGGCTAGATGTGCCAAGCTATAGAGACATACCCCAAGAGACTTGCAGCTGTAATTTCTGCAAAAGGTCTACAAATTAGGGGGGAGTGAATAGTGAATAGTTAGTTATGTACGCTGAAGTTTTCTGGTTTTTGTGTTATTTCTTGTTTGTTTCACAATAAAAAATATCTAGCATCTTCAAAGTGGTAGGCATGTTGTGTAAATCAAATTATACAACCCCCCAAAAAAAATCCATTTTAATTCCAGGTTGTAAGGCAAAGAAAATAGGAAAAATTCCAAGGGGGTTGAATACATTCGCAAGCCACTGTACCTCTGAGGTGTCGATTTAAATGAACATCGGGAAATACAGACCCCTCTGAACGCCGCGTGGTACACCTCTGATGTATCCATTCTAATTCACACACAAACAAAGAAGCCTACAATTAGGAAGGACATTGTGACCTCTGGTGGACAACCAGAGACTTACACAACCAGAGACTTACATCAAACCACTTCCCATAGACAGATCGAGGTCAACAGAGAGGCGACAAAGACATCCACGTGTAAATATATACATTGTTTTTCTTTTCGAATGAGTGGTTGTTCATGTATGAAGTACGATAAGTTCACTATCTTTGTCTTTCCCGCTCTACCCCCCCCTTTTCATTTTGTAACAAACCGTCATATCGGGTTAGTCCACTAGGGACTTTTCATATGCATTATGTTAGTAATCGATAACCTATACCGTGTATGTGTGTGTTTATGTATTTCTGTGTGATTATTTAGTTAGTAAATAAATAATTAAGCCAATTTGTGTATTGCTGATTCATCACTAAGGCTAGGGTTCTAGCGGATTAAGATATTTGCGACGTTCAGAATGAGACTGATGAGGTAATTAATAATTGACTGTATTGATGTAAGTTTGAGTCGGGAGATTGTCACTCTTTAACATCTTTTCCCGTGATGCCCTAAGTTTCTAATGAGTTAATTGCTCCATGATGAATTTAATCGAGTAATAATTAAACGGAGTAGGTAATTATTTGATAAATAGCAGTCATTACATTAGTGATAGTCATGTCACGACAATAACATAGCAAAATATGTAGAATAGCAGGAAATTACCTTTGAAACGTCAAAATCTTATTTTAGCCTCATGGCAAAATGTGCACAATGGCATGAGATGAGATACAAAACAGCACAATTTTCTCTCTCACCCATGGCGAAAAGTTAGAATTGCAGGAAATTAGATTTAAAACTGCAACATTTTCTCTTAGCTTCATAACAAAATAGAAAGGATAGAACTTTAATGTCCCCAAGGGGGTATTGTCTTAAACACACAGTACTGCTGTACATTACACACTCAACATAATACCTTGCCCGTTATCCTTATCATACACATTGTACACTTCTCATATAGCCACATACATAATACTTAGCATATTCACTTATTCTGTAAGTGGTGTACTAACACAGCGTCTACCTGAGGGGAGGAGGGACCCTATAGCGTCTGTCTGAGGGGAGGAGGGACCCTATAGTGTCTGTCTGAGGGGATGAGGGACCCTATAGCATCTGTCTGTCTGAGGGTAGGACCCTATAGCGTCTGCCTGAGGGAAGGAGGGACCCTATAGTGTCTGCTTGAGGGAATGGGGGACCCTATAGCATCTGCTTGAGGTGAGGAGCTGATACTCGGAGTTAAGTACATTGGAGGGATCTGAAATAATTTCCTGTGCTTGTCTGCTCAGAAATAGTCTGCAGGGAGGGATGTTGCCTCACACCCATGTTTGTATGCAATTTGTGTTTTCAGTGGGACTGATCAATTGCAAAACCAGACTGTGATGCCATTTCTAGGATACTCTCTATGACCGCATGGTAGGAAACAAACATTATTTTTGGTCAATTCCAAAAACCTTGAGATTACACTACATAGGAAATAGAGGTGTCGTTGGACTCGAGTCGACACTCTCTACTTGGATCTTCCAGCTCAGCACATTGTCCATGTTGTACACCCAGAGACTTGAACGAACTAACCTGCTATGTTTGCATTGTGAGCAACCACAGGCGCGTGGATGCCGACAGATTTGGGGTCAAACACAATCGCCTCCGTCTCCTCTGTTTTCTTTACATTAAAGTATGAAATTGTGCTCATCACACCACTGGAAAAACCTTTGAATCTCTGAACTGTACACAGTAGTATCTGCATCTTTATACATCAGACCAAGAATGTTTGTAATCATCTGAGGACTTGACAATATCGTTTTCAAGATTACTGCTAGTGCATTCATTTGTGTACAGTGTGAAAACGATGGGTCGAACTCACACAACCTTGGATGGCCCCCATGCAAATGTCTCTAGCCTCAGATAGGGTATCATAAACTCTAACCTGTTAAATGGCTCGGCAGGAATGAGTGGTACCACCTGATGGTATCGGGGGGTTAACACGGCTTTAACTGGCTGAGTTGGACATGTGGCTGTATTGTGTTAAACACTGAACTGAAATCAATAAATAACAGTCTAGCATTGGCCTTGGGGTTTTCCAGATGCTTAACAACGAGATGCACTATGGCGTTGATTGCGTCATCAGTCCAACGACTTTGCTTTTTGGCAAATTGATAAGGACGTAACCAATGGTTCACATCTGAACGGAGCAAGTTCAACACTTTATTACGATGGGGGTCAGAGCAACATGTGTCTAGTCATCATTTTCTTTTGGACCAGGCTTTTTGGGAACTGGAAGGATATTGGCCTTTTTCCACAATGTGTAGAATAGCATTATACAGCTGGAGATTTATTCAACACAAAAAGGTTGGTACCCCGGGGCCCCAAATGTGGTAGTCCGGCCCTGTTTGATCCATATGATGCAGGCTACCCAACATTAAATCCTTTCTATTTCAGGCAGCACTTTCCTCACTGCCCACTAAAACTAAAGGCTATTGACATTTCTAATCTATGAGCATGCAGTGGAGCTCTTGTTCTCTCAACACTGTATCTGTCATATCACACTTGACATTTGGCGCCGCTGCTTCCACAAGCAGACTTCCCATTACTTTCACTGGCAAAAAGAAACTCGGACGTCATCAAGACACTGTCTCTCTGTCTGGCTTTTCAGAAATCCCCCTTTTAAAATAGCCTTACAATGGAATGTGTCTTTTTTACGTATGATGGTAATGTTGAACTCTCCACTGTTCCTATTTCAAAGGAAAACACCGTCACACACTTCCATTCACACAAACATCGGTTTGTCTGGCCAGTCGTTGGGCACACTTCACCGTGCAGACTTACAAATGTGTAGGTCTGAGCATTCGTCGTTTCAGGGAGCTTGTGGACTTCCTGTCCTCAAGCCGTGGTAGCCAGAGAATTTAATCTCTTAAAGAGGTAATCCCATTGGGCCTTTAACAGACATACTAAGTCCTTGTACCCCACTGCTACTCCTACGCAGCTCACAGCACATTAAAAGCTGACAGCTACTGTAACCTTTGACCCTCAACTCCAGTCCCATGCCGGCCTCCCACTGATGTATTCTTCTGACACAGCTGGACACAGCAGAGAGGAGAGGATTATGCCACTGTTGCTTTGTAACACATGACATATCTGGACAGTCCCAAAAGTACCACTTGAGCAAACACTCACACACACTTTGTCATGCCCAGTTCCAGCCAGTAACTTCATAGTGTTTGCAATTAAACACCTTGTCTCTTCAGATTCAGTGTGATAATATGTGGTGAACTCACACTTCAAAAGCACTGTACAATGCCAATATACTGTAGGTATCTGGAGAAAAGGACATGCTTTTGTCAGACAGACCATTAGGTGTGTAGATATGCAAATCAATGACCCATGTTGCCGAGCAGAATTTTTTTTTTTTTACATTTACAATGCCCATAAAGCTGCTACCTGGAGTCTTCTTGAAGCTATTCATAGATTTTTTATTTAAAGTCGCTTCAAGATAATGATTACCCATCACGTTTTGGTCACGTAACCTTTCTATCCTAATATGATGAATCATGTATCATAGGGGACCAAATGCATTTTAATCAGTAAAGTCCCTTCAGTATCGATCACCCGTTGAGGAGATATTGTGATTGCGGAGGTCTGTAGTCGATGTGGCACTGAGGGATAATCGGTACCGGCACAAATATAACATCACTTTTAATTGAACTGTATGCCTTCAAGTTAGGCCAGCTTTTAATTCCTTCAAACTTCCTTTGACCGTGAGGATTCAGTTTTCTCAGAAGAAATCACAAGGAACCTGAATATTCCACCAAATGTTTAGTGTCATTTGACATGATTGATGATTAAAATATGTTGTTAGTCATACTCTATTAATCAAATTACTTCATGATCTTTTTATACAGAGATGCAATTTTTGTGAGCAGATAATGCTCAAAGACAGTGCGATGGCACACTTCAATAGAGCTATACAGAGTCCAATTAACTGAGTGTTATACATAGAGGTGATCTCAATTAAAATCTGACGCCGCAACAGATGTATTTTTCACAGTATTTCAGGGCAAAACTATGAGGGAAATGATGGTTGACTCATTCCTAATTATGTCGGTTTATCTGTGTCACCAGACAAGTTTGATCATTAATCTGGGTGTGTCACTCAACCACCCTCGCTAAATTATAATAGACTTGTCATCATTTCTGGAGATGTAAAAAATATTTGTGCCGGCAAAATGAAATATCCCAACTGTCTCACAACACGTTTTTAAAAATTAAGTTTGTTTGGACTTAGCGTAAAAAACTTCCCCACATGTCCTCCTACTTTATATCCACCTATTGAAGCTCTTCACCTGGTAAGCCAGTACAAAGGGTTGGGCAAGGTGAGAGCAGATGGTGTGAGGTCACCCAAGTTATTTGATAAATGCCTCATATCTTTGCAGCGTTGACTGGTTCTGCATAGCCGTGGCCTCATATTTTGGAAGGATATGTTCTGGGCTCAGATAATGTCATCCACTGTGTTAGAATATCCCCCCCCCCCCCCCCCCCCCCCGAAAGGCTTGGTTCTGATACTTCAGTCTGATAAGCCGCCACAGATACCAGCTCTTATGACTTGCAGTCCCCTTGCCCCTCATCACCAAACATCTATACTACTGAAGTGACGGGACAGAGGAGAAAACCCGATGCAGCTGTCTCCAGTGAAGGGAGTCTGATGGCCTTATCTTGGGGACAATGTCTTTAAGGCTGGGAGGTTTGTTCATCTCCATATACTATCTAAGGAAACAAACAGACAAGTGAACAAGAAATAAAATGACAAAAGACGGGGGGGGGGGGGGGTAAAGAAAAAGAAAGCACTGGCATCAAATTAATTTGTGAAAAGATGATAAAGAGTCACTGTGGGATGATTTGAGGAAAGTCATAATACGTTATATTTTTTATTGCGTTGTGAAATAATAGCCTAGTTAGGTAGTTTCACGATTCTTTTGTAATTTTCTGACATTTCAGATGAGTTATGTGTTTGAAGATCATCCGACACTCAAGCCAGATGGTTTGTGTGTTTCTTTGTGTCAACAGTAATGAGTTAATTCGTTTTAACTAAAGACTCAGAAGGGTTTTAAATGTACAGTTGAAGTCGAAAGTTGACATACACCTTAGCCAAATACATTTAAACTCAGTTTTTCCACAATTCCTGACATTTACTCCTCGTAAAAATCCCCTGTCTTAGGTCAGTTAGGATCACCACTTTATTTTAAGAATGTGAAATTTCAGAATAATAGCAGAGGGAATGATTTATATCAGCTTTAATTCTTTCATCACAGTCCCAGTGGGTCAGAAGTTTACATACACTCAATTAGTATTTGGTAGCGTTGCCTTTAAATTGTTGGGCTTGGGTCAAACGTTTTGGGTAGCCTTCCACAAGCTTCCAACAATAAGTTGGGTGAATTTTGGCCCATTCCTCCTGACAGAGCTGGTGTAACTGAGTCAGGTTTGTAGACTTCCTTGCTCGCACACACTTCTTCAGTTCTGCCCACAGATTTTCTATAGGATTGAGGTCAGGGCTTTGAGATGGCCACTCCAATACCTTGACTTTGTTGTCCTTAAGCCATTTTGCCACAACTTTGGAAGTATGCTTGGGGTCATTGTCCATTTGGAAGACCCATTTTCGACCAAGCTTTAATTTCCTGACTGATGTCTTGAGATGTTGCTTCAATATTTCCACATAATTTTCCTTCCTCATAAGGCCATCTATTTTGTGAAGCGCACCAGTCCCTCTTGCAGCAAGCACCCCCACATCATGATGCTACCACCCCCGTTCTTCAAGGTTGGGATGGTGTTCTTCGGCTTCCAAGACTCACCCCTTTTCCTCTAAACATAGAGGAATGGCCAAATAGTTATATTTTTGTTTCATCAGACCAGAGGACATTTCTCCAAAAAGTACAATCTTTGTCCTCATGTGCAGTTGCAAACCGTAGTCTGGCTTTTTTATGGTGGTTTTGGAGCAGTGGCTTCTTCCTTGCTGAGCGTTCTTTCAGAGTATGTCGATAAAGGACTCGTTTTACTGTGGATATAGATATTTTTTTTACCTGTTTCCTCCAGCATCTTCACAGGGTCCTTTGCTGTTGTTCTAGGATTGATTTGCACTTTTCCCACCAAAGTACGTTCATCTCTAGGAGACAGAACGTGTCTCCTTCCTGAACAGTATGACAGCTGCGTGGTCCCATGGTGTTTATACTTGCGTATTATTGTTTGTGCAGATGAACGTGGCATCTGCAGGAGTTTGGAAATTGCTCCCAAGGATGAACCAGACTTGTGGAGGTCTACAATTTATTTTCTGAGGTCTTGGCTGATTTCTTTTGATTTTCCCATGATGTCAAGGAAAGAGGCACTGAGTTTAAAGGTAGGCCTGAAAAACATCCACAGGTACACCTCCAATTGACTCAAATGACGTCAATTAGCCGACCAGAAGCTTCTAAAGCCATGACATCATTTTCTGGAATATTCCAAGCTGTTTAAGGGCACAGTCAACTTAGTGTATGTAAACTTCTGACCCGCTGGAAGTGTGATACAGTGAATTATAAGTGAAATAATCTCTCTTTAAACAATTGTTGCAAAAATGACTTGTGTCATGCACAAAGTAGATGTCCGAACCGACTTTCCAAAACGATAGTTTGTTTCACAAGAAATTTGTGGAGTGGTTGAAAAACGATTTCTAATGACTCCAACCTAAGTGTATGTAAACCTCCGACTTCAACTGTATGTTGTACTTCAGAGTCAATTTTAATAATGACACGTTGCTTACTGTTCAGACGTCCCTATGGAGTAGCTACCGAAATAAACAAGCAGAACTCTCCGAGCAGTTTAGGATGTTTTAACAATATCAACAGCAATCTCCCCAATAACTTACAATTCTAAAATAATTATTATTAAGCTGCTGCCTACATTGTTATTGTCAGTTTGAGTTTGGCCATCCTACACCTCAACCTTTCTTCTATTGATGTCAGACTGAATGATAGCAGGTAAAAACTCTTTCTCGCTCTGTCGTGGGAAGTGGAACTACATTTATTTGGAGGGCCAGACCTAATCACAGCTTATAAAATGACAACTTCTCCAGTATCAGGGTTGCTGGGTCTTAGAGGGAATCACTTGGGTCAAAACTCATCCCAGGCTGTAGAACCCTTTACAAAGAGTTGTGGGTTGGCCAAACTCAGGGAGACAGCACGCTATTGAGTACATTTGTTCAACTTTCCTTTTCGATTTCAGTCTTTGCTCTTTCCCAGTATTTTATTAGCTCTGTACAAATCTTTTGATAAAACCCAAGGCACTCTGAGCCACAGCAGTGTGAGTTTTATAGGCCCACAGTGGGTTGCTGTCCTTAATTAAGGGTTATATAGCAGATAGTACCGTGGCATGTCTTACACATGTATATGACATTAGAGCAGAGGATTTTTTAAAATAAAACTATAAGGCTATCAATTGCTAATTTATATCATGAACAAAGGAAATCCAGTTATTCATGTATTGTATGTGAATAATTGATCCACAGGCTTTGTAGATAAATCTTCAATTTCTCCCAGTATAAATCAATGACAGAGCAGTTAATTGAGGCGGCTTTTCCCATTGGTGTAGATGGAGTTGGCATCATAGCATGGTCACTAAAATCCGTTGTGATAATTTAAAGTTAAAATAAAGACCTCAATTTATCAGCAACACAGTCCTCCACCCCCTCTCAGTTCTGATCTGAAGAAAGATCACGGGAATGCTGATGAAAAGATAACACTGTATTTGATCTGAATGCCAAGTAAGTAAATATCTGAATAATTACACCTGACAAAAAAGAAAACGGCCAATCGCATAACATTTGCACGTAAAGTGTTTATTTGGACGCAGAGGGGAAAACTCCCATCATCAACATTAAAGAAGCATGCAGTGAGATGCATACTGATCCTTAGAGCCCTGCCTAATTAATCTCTTCGTCTCTGAGAAGGCCCGCCCCAGCCTCAGCACCAGCCTCAGCCTGCCACTAATATTCGAGGCTAGGAGATTAGCAGACTTAACTGCTCCTGAGAGACACAGCTTTGTTATCGGTCATTATTAACCTGAAGTACTAAGCGCCTGCATCCCCCCCAAAAAAGCAATAGTCTTTTCTGACGTGGACTGTGCATTCGTCTCTCTTTCTTGATTCGCTGCTGTTTTTGAAAGACAGAAGAATGTACAGTAAAAATGGAGAATTCTTGGATTAAATTAAATGTGGGCTGTGGGGAAAATAGACCACAACTCACATCTGTTTTGAGCTCCGACACAATTCAAAGGCTTGACTGAGGGACACCGGGAACAACATTAAACCAGGCACAGCCCCGTCAAAAGTGAGCCTCTTATTTCAATTAATCTCTTTTCAGTATCTGATTGGTATCAATGCTGCTAGTTTGGAAAATCCTGCCGGAAGGTAAACCCCGTTTACTGCAGCAATAGAATGTTGCTCTAATTCTTATTGGACTGACAACCAGAACTGAGAGAACTGTACTGTCAGCTTACATTAGAATAGTCCCATAAATCACTGTCTTGGGGCAACTTCATACTGCTTGGACTCAGTAGCTAGTAAACATTGCACAGGGAAAATAGCTACCAATTTGCCATTGCATGGTTTGCTGTAGAGCAACTTACGCTATGTAGGCATTGAGATTACTTTTGTAAATGCTGTAGAAGGATGAATATAATTTGGACAATCAAAGACATGTTTACAGTTTAATTCAGACATGTACATACGTATACAGTTCAGAAGGCTGTTAATAACTACTAGTCTATGGCTTGAAGTAGTGAAAAATAATGTCTTCAGTGCATCTCAGGGAGTATGCTGCACTGCAGAGCGAGAGGGGAAAAGAGATGCAGGAGTGAACAAGGATAAGGGATTGTATTTCAGCACCATGGATAGCTCCTACTGTGCTCCCTTTCCTTACGCTGAAGGAAATTGAGGAGTGAGAGAGTGTGTGTGTGTGTGCTTAGATGCACGTGTGTTGAAGAGTGGATAGAATCTTGAACACCATTCACCATTTTTTTCTGTTTTGAATCCAGCAGGTATCCAGCCATGCTTTAATGATTTAAATGGATAAGCTTTCCCCACTAAATCGATACTCGTCCACAGCATACTAAGGGATGAGACACCCTTTGTTTTACAAAGAGGACAGCTCATCATGATATAGTCAAAAGATCGATTGGAAAGACCTCAAAAAGCCTGTAGGTTGTTTGTTGGAATCCAATTATGTTGTTACACATGGTACAATAGTATACTACATACAGAATATCAGTGGTGGCTGGTGGGAGGAGCTATAGGAGAACGGTCTCATTGTAATGGCTGGAATGGAATTAATGGAACTGAGTCAAACGTGGTTACAATATGTTTGATGTGTTTGATACCGTTCCATTGATTCCATTCCAGTTATTACAATGAGCCTCCTATAGCTCCTCCCACCAGCCTCCACTTCAGAATATGCATGTTTTCTGAATTATTTTCAAAAGGATTAAGACATTCAGCTGAATGTTTACGCAAAATTGTTGAATCATTTGCTGTTAACAAAGGAAATATGCCTCTTCCATGCTCGACTTGCATTTAAAATATACCGCATCTTTTGGAGACAGAATATTGGTCCCATGTCTCCTTCCTCCTCCCTCTCTGCCTCTCCTTCTGTCTTAATGCAGTCACGTCAGCTTCGACATCTAGAGTCCAACCATTCATCACGCCTGTTCAGCACATTGCCCACTGTCATCAAATACCTTATTAAGCTTCCAAGAAATACACCAGCCATAAACACAGAATATGAGATAAATATTTAGGTGTGTATGTCTCTGTCTGAATTCCCCTAATGAGCTGTCACTCACAGGCATACACACATTCTGTTTCCTCAGATGTTTATACCATCATATTCTTTATCAACATCAAGCCCCCCCCCCTCTCTCTTTCTCTTTCTCTCTCTTTCTCTGTCAAACATACTCATGCACGTAGGCACACACACACACACTCTTTCTCTCTCTTGCTCTGGCTCTCTCTCTCTGAGATGGGACCCCAAGATGCCTTTCCCGCCCACTCATTCCTCACAGATCCCAGGACCCTATTTACTCACATCTCATCTGATCTAAAGCAGCCATCTATGCAGCTATTATAGGGTTCGTTAAACCTAAGGTCATTTTGTACATATCATGACAAAATAAAAGTCAGCGTCATTTGCACACAAGTAGCACACAAACACATACAGTACATACTCACGTTCACACTCAGGCACTCTTAAAAAAATGGGTTCCAAAACCTCGTGGAGGGATAGTCTTCTACCAAGAACCATTTTGATCAGAATAACCCTTTTCGGAAGACAAAGGTTCTTTGATGATTCTTTGGAAGGCAAGAAGGATTCTATATATATAATATTTCCCAGCATGCTCTATTGCAGGGAGATTTTGTTTTACTGTAATATCTGTGTTTTTGCCTGTACATTGATCAGTTTATTAATTGTATGCTGCACAAAGATAAATAACATACAGTTTTCTTAACTAATCCAATCTGTTGGATTTAGTGCACCCGTTACTGAGATAGTTCTTCCAGTTTAGATGATTGAGGTACAGTATTCCATCTTCCCTACCTTAGCAGTCATTCTGAATGCAGGTTGCGGATGATTAACAATTCCACTTGTTGGATATCCTAACTCTGACTGGATTCCATTAAGAATTACACATCACTTTGCAAGCCATCATAATGTGATTTACAGGCCTGATGTGGCCTGTAAAGCCAGGAGATTCATAATACCATTGTGTTAGGGTATAACTAGCCACTCATAGAAAGGCCTTATGATATATGTAATGTATTGTCATAAATAACAAAAAGGTAAAGGCTAAGAAAGCTGGTGGGACCGTTCATAGAGGGTTCTATGAACCGTTCAAAGATAAAATGGTTCTGGGTAGAACCCTTCATAGACGGTTCTAGAAAGAACCTTTAGACGATAAAGTGGTTCTCGGTAAAAAAAACGTTCATAGAGAGTTCTAGGTAGAACCACATATGAGGGAGTTATTTGAAGAACCCTACATAGAGGGTTCTAGATAGAATGCTCTGCAAAGGGTTCTACCAAGCACCAGAAAGGATTCCCCTATAGGGACAAACCGAAGCACCCTGTATAGTTCTACTTAGCACCTTTTTTTTCTCTAAGAGTGCACACACCAGGCATGCACACACCTTACTTATGCTTGTGTGCGTATACCACCTCACCAGATGCATGACTTTGTGGGGCATATCAGGATTTGCAACAAAACATGTAGTGAAATCCTGGTATTTATAGGGAGACGAGTGATTATTTTGTCCGTCTCAATGTAATTCCAAGAAATTCCTCACTATGCTACTCAAGTGGGATCCAAAGGCATGGTTCATGTCTCCTACAAGACATCGGAAACATTACTCATATTCCATGACCTAGACGTCAGTAATGCCTGTGGAAATATCTGATTCCTGTCTGAAGAAAATGTACAGCATTGCCTTGAAAAACACATGTTACTTAAGCCAACCTTTTGCTTTTCACACTTTTTTTATTTATAGTTAGGTTTCGGGGATATCCTGTGATATCCGGTGCCTGTGGACCAGGGGAGGCTGGTGGGAGGAGATATTGGAGGACAGGCTCATTGTAAAGGCTGGAATAGCTTAAATGGAACCGGGTCAAACGTGTTTTCCATATGTTCAATTCCATTCCATGAATTAAATTCCAGCCATTACAAAGAGCCCGTCCTCATATAGCTTCTCCCACCAGCCTCCTCTGCTGTGGACGTCATTCTGTCTTAAACAAAATGCGGTCTCATTCCATGGCTCCTCTGGAAAAGCATTGCAGCAAAAATGTAATTCTCTAACCTATACAGTACATGGTCAGGTCTGGGCCATTTACCTCAGAGCCGTTGGTGAATTGGACTTTTCTCACTCCGCCACGTTCCCCAACATGATTCAGTGGCTGGCCTTTAGGTTGTTATTGGTCCTTAATGTAACATTGCACTAGTTCACCTGGTGCCCAAACATGTTGAGGTCAGGTTAAGGCCAGATATCTATTAGACCCCGCTCCACTATGCCAAAAGTCACCACATGGTCTTAAAATAAAATAAAATAAAATAAAATAAAAATGTTACACAGCTGACATATAAGGAAGGCTTTAAGGTAAATCATTACAGAGACACCTCACTCATACCAATTCATCAAAGTAACTGATGGATGAGGGGAGAAAGAGGTCAACGAACAGGGTGTTTATGCTCCCCAACAGATTCACCGAAGTCCACGTTTCTTCCCTCTTTATTGTCGGATCGTTTTAAAACAAAAGAAGGGAGAGACTGGAGCGCAAGGTGGCCTCTGTATATTTGCAGTTCAGTGCCAATCATTTTTCTCCTCCATCATCTAAACTGTGTCCTCTTTGAAGACTATTGTATATGCCATTTCATTACTAGAACTAGACCAATCAGGGCATCTGTCATATGTTCCTCACATTTACGTGTCTAGGAAGGTCGTCAGAGGTATTTAAAATACAGCTTTAGTAAATGGGTTGGACAAAACAATGTGATTTTGATCGATGACGCAGTTCATTCATTGGATAAACAGACAACTTTCTCATCCACTGCTCATGCTTCCTCCTTAAAATATTCATTCATCTTGTGCCACATTACATTCATGAAATTGCCCATTTAAATCTCAGCCACACCTGTATCACTACCACAGCTGAGAGATTTTCTTCTTGATCTCTCTCTCTCGTTCTCTCATTACAGCATCAATTACATATAATACTTTCCATCTCTCAATAAATTGTAGCCTTGTGTTAACTTTCAGTGTACACAGTACGCACAACCAAATATGCCTAGAACACACAATGCCTTGACTTTGATAAGAGACTAATTTCTGTGGTCCTTCGTAACCATTTCTGTTCTAATTGTGTTCTGTGGCATGAACACTGCTTTCTGGCAGTGACCATCCACGCTTCTGTCACGCATGGGGAGCTGAATCACAAACACACAGTACCATGGTGTTTGGAGTACAGAGGAAAACAATGACTTTTGATTCAGCTTGGGGAGAACAGTGGGGAGGTCCGGATCAAGCCATGGATCGGGAAACATGTTCATTCTGTCACTTTAATTACGATATTGTTGTCGACCTCACCTCCAAATATTGTTTCATAGGGATCACGCAACATCCATTATGTTATGGCAACAGTGTTCCTATGTACGCCTACAGTCCCACAGTGATGTCGGCGCATTTTGGAATCCTAACCAATTTGAAACACTGTGTGTTTGAGATAAGACTGCTGGGTTGTTGCATTGCATTTGTTTATTTCTTCTGCATCTGCTGATACCAAACATTAGCCTGTGTGATCAACGAGGGCTGAGCTAGAGCACTGTTTGTGAGACAAGGGTGGATCCCAAAAACGTTTCTTCTCACAAAAAAAGTCTGCAAAAAGTAAAAACGATTTGAGCTATTATGACCCATCAAACTATTATGACCCATCTATGAAAAGCGGAGACTCTCACAAACAAGTGATACAGCGCATTCGCTAAGCTTTCAGACCACTTGACTTTTGTCACATTTTGTTACGTTACAGCCTTATTCTAAAATGATTTTTTTATTTTTTTATTCCCTTATCAATCTACACACAAAACCCATAATGTCAATGCAAAATACGTTAAATTATATATTTTTTTACAATGTATAAGAAAAGAAAAACTGAAATATCATATTTACATACAGTTGAAGTCGGAAGTTTACATACACCTTAGCCAAATACATTTAAACTCTTTTTATCACAATTCCTGACATTTAATCCCCCCAAAAAGTCCCTGTTTTAGGCCAGTTAGGATCACCACTTAATTTTAAGAATGTGAAATGTCAGAATTATAGTAGAGAGAATGATTTATTTCAGATTTTATTTATTTCATCACATTCCCACTGGGTCAGAGGTTTACATACACTCAATTAGTATTTGGTACCATTGCCTTTAAATTGTTTAACTTGGGTCAAACTTTTCGGGTAGTTTTCCACAAGCTTCCCACAATAAGTTGAGTGAATTTTGGCCCCTTCCTCCTGACAGAGCTGGTGAAACTGAGTCAGGTTTGTAGGCCTCCTTGCTCACACACGCTTCTTCAGTTCTGCCCTCAAATTTTCTTTAGGATTGAGGTCAGGGCTTTGTGATGGCCACTCCAATACCTTGACTTTGTTGTCCTTAAGCCATATTGCCACAACTTTGGAAGTATGCTTGGAGTCATTGTCCATTTGGAAGACCCATTTGCGACCAAGCTTTAATTTCCTGACTGATGTCTTGAGATGTTGCTTCAATATATCCACATAATTTCCTCCTTCATGATGCCATCTATTTTGTGAAGTGCACCAGTCCCTTCTGCAGCAAGCACCCACACAACATGATGCTGCCACCCCCGTGCTCATGGTTAGGATGGTGTTCTTCGGCTTGCAAGCCTCCCCCTTTTTCCTCCAAACATAACGATGGTCATTATGGCCAAACAGTTCTATTATTGATTCATCAGACCAGAGGACATTTCTCCAAAAAGTACAGTCTTTGTTCACATGTGCAATTGCAAACCGTTGTCTGGCTATTTTATGGCGGTTTTGGAGCAGTGGCTTCTTCCTTGCTGAGCAGCCTTTCAGGTTACGTCGAGATTGGACTCATTTAATTGTGGATATAGATACTTTTTGTACCTGTTTCCTCCAGCATCTTCACCATGTCCTTTACTGTTGTTCTGGGATTGATTTTCACTTTTCACACTAAAGTACGTTCATCTCAAGGAGACAGAACGCATCTTCTTCCTGAGCGGTATGACGGCTGCGTGGTCCCATGGTGTTTATACTTGCATACTATTGTTTATACAGATGAACGTGGTACCTTCAGGCATTTGGAAATTGCTCCCAAGGGTGAACCAGACTTGTAGAGGTCTACAATTTATTTTCTGAGGTCTTGGCTGATTTCTTTTGATTTTCCCATGATGTCAATGTCAAGCAAAGAGGCACTGAGTTTGAAGGTAGGCTTTGAAATGCATCCACGGGTACACCTCGAATTGACTCAAATGATGTCAATTAGCCTGTCAGAATCTTCTAAAGCCATGATATAATTTTCTGGAATTTTCCAAGCTGTTTAAAGGCAGACTCAACTTAGTGTATGTACGCTTCTGACCCACTGGAATTGTAATACAGTGAATTATAAGTGAAATAATCTGTCTGTAAACAATTGTTGGAAAGATTACTTGTGTTATGCCCAAAGTAGATATCTTAACCGACTTGCCAAAACTATAGTTTGTTAACAAGAAATTTGTGGAGTGGTTGAAAAACGAGTTTTAATGACTCTAAACTACATGTATGTAAACTTCCCACTTCAACTGTAAGTATTCAGACCCTTTACTCAGTACTTTGTTGAAGCACCTTTGGCAGTGATTATAGTCTCAAGTCTTCTTGGGTATGACGCTACAAGTTTGTTCCATTCTTCTCTGCAGATCCTCTCAAGCTCTGTCAGGTTGAATGGGGAGCGTCGATGCACAGATATTTTCAGGTCTCTCCAGAGATGTTCAATTGGATTCAAGTCCGGACTCGGGCTGGGCCACTCAAGGACATTCAGAGACTTGTCCCGAAGCCACTCCTGCGTTGTCTTGGCTGTATGCTTAGGGTCGTTGTCCTGTTGGAAGGTGCCACAGTCTGTGGTACTGAGCTCTCTGGAGCAGGTTTTCATCAAGGATCTCTCTGTACTTTTCTCCTTTCGTCTTTCCCTCGATCCTGACTAGTCTCCCAGTCCCTGCGGCTAAAAAACATCCCCACAACATGATGCTGCCACCACCATGCTCCACCATAGGGATGGTGCCAGGTTTCCTCCAGACGTGATGCTTGGCATTCAAGCCAAAGAGTTCAATCTTAGTTTCATCAGACCAGAGAATCTTGTTTCTCATGGTCTGGGAGTCTTTTAGGTGCCTTTTAGCTAACTCTAAGTGGGCTGTCATGTGTCTTTTACTGTTTTTAACTGAGGAGTGGCTTCCGTCGGGCCACTCTACCATAAAGGCCTGATTGGTGGAGTGCTGCAGAGATGGTTGTCCTTCTGGAAGGTTCTCCCATCTCTACAGAGGAACTCTGGAGCTCTGTCAGAGTGACCATCAGGTTCTTGGTCACCTTCCTGATCACGGCCCTTCTCCCCTGATTGCTCAGTTTTGCCGGGCGGCCAGCTCCAGGGAGAGTCTCTGTGCTTCCAAACTTCTTCCATTTAAGAATGATGGATGCCACTGTGTTCTTGGGAATCTTCAATGCTGCAGAAATGTTTTGGTACACTTCCCCAGATCTGTGCCTCAACACAATCCTGTCTCGGAGCTCTACGGACAATTCCTTCAACCTCATGGCTTGGTTTTTGCTCTGACATGCACTGTCAACTGTGGGACCTTTCCAAATCATGTCCAATCAATTGAAATTACCACAGGTGGACTCCAAGTTGTGAAAACACATCAAGGATGATAAATGGATACAGGATGCATCTGAGCTCAATTTTAGTCTCATAGCAAAGGGTCTGAATACTTATGTGAATAAGGTATTTCAGTGTTTGTATTTTTTTGAAAAATATGGAATTGTTTTGTTTGTCATCATGGATGTATTGTGTGTAGATTGATGAGGGAAAAAAACAATATCATCCAGTTTAGAATAAGGTTGTAACGTTACAAAATGTGGAAAAAGTCAAGGGGTCTGAGTATTTTTGGAATGCACTGTATATCTATCCGGACCTGTTTTACTGCCGATGCGGAGCCCCACCGTGCCTTCACGACTGGACTTCCGACGTTATCTGCCCGAGGGAGTTATCCAACTGGCCCCTCCGTCGCAACGTTACCTGAACGCGCATCTGCGGTCCGCTAATCGCTATCTGTCTTATCGGCTGCTATCTGAATAGGTCTATCGGACAATTTTTCTTGGGTCACTATAACTATATCTATTTTGCCAATTTGATTGATCCCCTCTACCACACTGAACCCCACTAATCTACAGACGGAAACGCACGAGGTGGCTAAAAACAGACCTCCATCCTATGCTAGCTTGCTACTGATGGCCCGGCTAGCTGTCTGAATTGCCGTGACCCCAACCAACCTCACTACTCACTAGACCCTTATGATCACTCGACTAAGCATGCCTCTCCTTAATGTCAATATGTCCTTGTCCATTGCTGTTCTGGTTAGTGTTTATTGGCTTATTTCACTGTAGAGTCTCTAGCCCTGCTCACTATACCTTATCCAACCTTTCAGTTCCACCACCCACACATGCGATGACATCACCTGGTTTCAATTATGTTTCTAGAGACAATATCTCTCTCATCATCACTCAATACCTAGGTTTACCTCCACTGTATTCACATTACACCATACCTTTGTCTGTACATTATACCTTGAAGCTATTTTATTGCACACAGAAACCCCCTTTTACTCTCTGTTCCAGACGTTCTAGACAACCAATTCTCATAGCTTTTAGCCGTACCCTTATCCTACTCCTCCTCTTTTCCTCTGGTGATGTAGAGATGAATCCAGGCCCTGCAGTGCCTAGCTCCACTCCTATTCCCCAGGCGCTCTCTTTTGATGACTTCTGTAACCGAAATAGCCTTGGTTTCATGCATGTTAACATTAGAAGCCTCCTCCCTAAGTTTGTTTTATTCACTGCTTTAGCACACTCTGCCAACCCGGATCTTCTAGCCGTGTCCGAATCCTGGTTCAGGAAGACCACCAAAAATTCTTAAATCTTCATCCCCAACTACAACATTTTCAGACAAGATAGAACAGCCAAAGGGGGCGGTGTTGCAATCTACTGCAAAGATAGCCTGCAGAGTTCTGTCCTACTATCCAGGTCTGTACCCAAACAATTTGAACTTCTACTTTTAAAAATCCACCTCTCTAAAAACAAGTCTCTCACCTTTGACGCCTCCTATAGACCACCCTCTGCCCCCAGCTGTGCTCTGGACACCATATGTGAACTGATTGCCCCCCATCTATCTTCAGAGCTCGTGCTGCTAGGCAACCTAAACTGGAACATGCTTAACAACCCAGCCAACCTACAATCTAAGCTTGGTGCCCTCAATCTCACACAAATTATCAATGAACCTACCAGGTACCACCCCAAAGCCGTAAACACGGGCACCCTCATAGATATCATCCTAACCAACTTGCCCTCTAAATACACCTCTGCTGTTTTCAACCAAGATCTCAGCGATCACTGCCTCATTGCCTGCATCCGGTCAAACGACCTCCACTCATCACTGTCAAACGCTCCCTGAAACACTTCAGCGAGCAGGCCTTTCTAATCGACCTGGCCGGGGTATCCTGGAAGGATATTGATCTCATCCCGTCAGTAGAGGATGCCTAGTTATTTAAAAAAAATGCCTTCCTCACCATCTTAAATAAGCATGCCCCATTCAAGAAATGTAGAACCAGGAACAGATAGCCCTTGGTTCTCTCCAGACCTTAACCAACACAAAAACATCCTATGGCGTTCTGCATTAGCATCGAACAGCCCCCGTGATATGCAACTTTTCAGGGAAGCTAGAAACCAATATACACAGGCAGTTGGAAAAGCCAAGGCTAGCTTTTTCAAGCAGAAATTTGCTTCCTGCAACAGAAACTCAAGTCCATGGAGAATAAGAACACCTCCTCCCAGCTGCCCAATGCACTGAAGATAGGAAACACAGTCACCACCAATAAATCCACTATAATTGATCATTTCAATAAGCACTTTTCTACGGCTGGCCATGCTTTCCACCTGGCTAACCCTAGCCCAGTCAACAGCCCTGCACCCCCCACAGCAACTCGCCCAAGCCTTCCCCATTTCTCATTCTCACAAATCCAGTCAGCTGATGTTCTGAAAGAGCTGCAAAATCTGAACCCCTACAAATCAGACAGGCTAGACAATCTGGACCCTTTCTTTCTAAAATGATCTGCCGAAATTGTTGCCACCCCTATTACTAGCCTGTTCAACCTCTCTCTCGTGTCGTCTGAGATTCCCAATGATTGGAAAGCAGCTGCGGTCATCCCCCTTTTCAAAGGGGGGGAACACTCTTGACCCAAACTGCTACAGACCTATATCTATCCTACCCTGCCTTTCTAAGGTCTTTGAAAGCCAAGTCAACAAACAGATTACCGACCATTTTGAATCCCAACATACCATCTCCGCTATGCAATCTGGTTTCAGAGCTGGTCATGGGTGCACCTCAGCGATGCTCAAGGTCCTAAACGATATTTTAACCGCCATCATTAAGAAACAATGCTGTGCAGCCGAATTCATTGACCTGGCCAAGGCTTTCGACTCTGTCAATCACCACATGCTCATCGGCAGACTCGACAGCCTTGGTTTCTCAAATGGTTGCCTCGCCTGGTTCACCAACTACTTCTCTGATAGAGTTCAGTGTGTCGAATCGGAGGGCCTGTTGTCCGGGCCTCTGGCAGTCTCTATGGGGGTGCCACAAGGTTCAATTCTTGGACCGACTCTCTTCTCTGTATACATCAATGATGTTGCTCTTGCTGCTGGAGAGTCTCTGATCCACCTCTACACAGACGACACCATTCTGTATACTTCTGGCCCTTCTTTGGACACTGTGTTAACAACCCTCCAGGCGAGCTTCAATACCATACAACTCTCCTTCCGTGGCCTCCAATTGCTCTTAAATAAGTAAAACTAAGTGCATGCTCTTCAACCGATCGCTGCCTGCACCTGCCCGCCTGTCCAACATCACTACTCTGGACGGTTCTGACTTAAAATATGTGGACAACTACAAATACCTAGGTGTCTGGTTAGACTGTAAACTCTCCTTCCAGACTCACATCAAACATCTCCAATCCAAAGTTAAATCTAGAATTGGCTTCCTATTTCGCAACAAAGCATCCTTCACTCATGCTGCCAAGCATACCCTTGTAAAACTGACCATCCTACCAATCCTCGACTTCGGCGATGTCATTTACAAAATAGCCTCCAATACCCTACTCAATAAATTGGATGCATTCTATCAGAGTGCCATCTGTTTTGTCACCAAAGCCCCATATACTACCCACCACTGCCACCTGTATGCTCTCGTTGGCTGTCCCTCACTTCATACTCGTCGCCAAACACTCCAGGTCATCTACAAGACCCTGCTAGGTAAAGTTCCCCCTTATCTCAGCTTGCTGGTCACCATAGCAGCACCCACCTGTAGCACGCGCTCTCTCTGGTCACCCCCAAAACCAATTATTCCTTTGGCCGCCTCTCCTTCCAGTTCTCTGCTGCTAATGACTGGAACGAACTACAAAAATCTCTGAAACTGGAAACACTTATCTCCCTCACTAGCTTTAAGCACCAGCTGTCAGAGCAGCTCACAGATTACTGCACCTGTACATAGCCCATCTATAATTTAGCCCAAACAACTACCTCTCTCCCTACTGTATTTATTTGTGTATTTGTTTTGCTCCTTTGCACCCCATTATTTATATCTCTACTTTGCACATTCTTCCACTGCAAATCAACCATTCCAGTGTTTTACTTGCTATATTGTATTTACTTCGCCACCATGGCGTTTTTTGCCTTTACCTCCCTTATCTCACCTCACTTGCTCAAATTGTATATAGACTTATTTTTCTACTGTATTATTGACTATATGTTTGTTTTACTCCATGTGTAACTCTGTGTTGTTGTATGTGTTGAACTGCTTTGCTTTATCCTTGGCCAGGTCGCAATTGTAAATGAGAACTAGTTCTCAACTTGCCTACCTGGTTAAATAAAGGTTAAATAAAATAAATTTAAAAAATATGACTGTCACAAGCCACACAAGAGTTGTTGGAAGGTAAAGGGTCCTTCTACATAGATGATCATAGGAAATCCCTGGACACATCTGTCTATAATACTTAGTAAGATCACATAGTTGCTGTCACAAACTCCAAACTCCACACAGTTGTCACTTTCTAGTTGAATATTTATTCCCCACTGAGGAAACTATTTCTGTACTTATAGCATTCTTAGAAATTCATTTTTATCAGGTTTTTGATTGGTAGAATTTGTTTTTGTATAATAAAACTACAACTCATGAATTCAGCTGTTTTGTATTCTACTTGTAGCCCTGGTTGTCCTGAATAGAAAATAGTAATACACTTCAATATGTGGGCAGAGCAACTGTGGGATTTCCTGGGACTGATAAGGTAAGGGCTTTTATTGTCCGTGGCATTCAGAATGTGCTGTTTCATAAACAGGAAGACGACAATCAATCAACAAACTGAACAAAAACAAGAACATTGGTAGAAAACACAGCAACACAGATGGAAAACAGTGATTTATTAACTTAGCTGAAAACCTTGAGCAGATCTCCAACTCAGCTTTATGCTGTGCATATATTTGTAATACTTTTAAACTTTAGCGTGTTTACAACAAAAAATAGATGTCATTCCTTGTTCTGTATCTGAATGCGTGCCCCTATTTTTCCAGGTCTCCCTTGAAAACCAACAGAAGAAAAAAAAAAACATGGCATCCTTTTGATCCATGAGAGTCTTGCTCTGTGTATTTTGCAGGTGCAGTGTCTCAATTTATGGTCTGCATGAGATCCAGACCCAGATAGGACTAAAGGATAATCTACGCTCAGAACTCTTCTGTACCAGTCCAGTGGCTCTGAGCTTCCAATAATTGAACATACACACCTCGAGATTCCACACGTTCTATTATTCATAAGGACATATAAACACTGCCACCCCCCTGGCACTCACTCACTCTGGCTCGTAAAG
Source organism: Oncorhynchus mykiss (assembly GCF_013265735.2). Lineage (NCBI taxonomy): Eukaryota > Metazoa > Chordata > Actinopteri > Salmoniformes > Salmonidae > Oncorhynchus > Oncorhynchus mykiss. Next base: position 20,229,286 of record NC_048590.1, read on the forward strand.
GGCTCTGTGGACTTCCCCTACACCAGGTGACATGTTCAGACAAGTCCTGTGAGTCACCAAAACACACCTCTGGAAGTGGGAAAATCTAAGTGAAGGACACTCACTATAAGTCATCACGTCTTCTGTGGCTGGCTCCACTGTTGAGTCATGTCCATTTGATATCAAGCTGGAGAGACAGTCAAACGCACAGCTGTCTAGATCTGTTGCCCTCTTACATACAGTATAGCAACTTGGTCCTCACGGGTGTAAATTCTGTGTCTGGAGAGTCAGCTAACCCCTTTATATCAGGACTTGGTTTGCATGACACACACAATGCCAGGCAGGGGGGAAGTGCAGATTGGAGACAAAATGCTAATTTACTTTTAGATAAATAATTCACAGACTTTGTTTGCAGGAAAGGTTGGTGCATGTGACATCTGCAATGCATACAAAGCTGGGAGGAATTCTCATCATGCATATTTAAGTAGAACACTGAATCTCTGTCTCAATGCTTGATGGGTATTGTTTTAAGTACGGGGGAAAAAAACAGAAGCCATTTTCTTATTTAATTACAAAAATTGGATCCAGATGACAGGGATGCAGACTTATGAGGGAGTGAGAAGTGATTTTGAATCCATGTATTTTTTTATTTTCTCAGCACTGAGATGCAGAAGATGGGGCCACAATCACCAACAAAGTGTTAATCTTTTTCTCCACAACTCCAGAATAGCTGTGATCCAGGACTGTGAATATACTGTAGCTACATTCACATTTCTGAAAGAGCAGTGACATCCTTTTGTCCAATCTGTTCTGACCCTTCCTTCCCCCACCACCTGCACACACACCCGCAAGCACGTTCACGGGCACATTTTGATCTGATCAAAAATCGTATCATTTTTGTTATGTCTATGCCTATGTATGCCCTTTATCTCTGAGTATGCTCCATGGCTATTTGCAGTTCTGAGAATGTCCCCCGTGACAGTGAGACAGAGGTGTGAGTGAATATTTGAATAAGCAGGTATGTATATATATTTTCTGTATGATAACTGCCTGTTCCCATGGCAACGAATCCCTGCCTTTAAGCCCTGGAGGGTGCGTCATTTTCTCTCCTTCGAGGACCGCTTTCTGTACAGAAACAGACAGGTACTCGGTCGGATATTGCATCGTGATTAAGTTAACTCTTGTTTTTTCACTCTTGAAAGAAAAGAGAAAATAGTTACAGTGTATTTTTGTTTCCGGAAGAAAGTGAGTCTAGGAGATTCAATAAATAGTTTTATCCATATTTATCTTAAACTGAGACGTATTGATTTAACAGTCCTAGACATAACATGCAGGCCCCTAAAACATGCTCACCTGAAGAATGATAATTACTCTGTTTTTCCTTCAGTGTTTCTCTTAGTAGTGCCCAAGGCTGTTTTTTCCTCTAAAGGGCAAATACATTCACAATATGACTCCATGTTAAAGGTCACACAAGGTAAAGCAAGAGTAAAGCAACATAAAAAAAAAACTCCTAAAATCTTCTGGCAGCTTGTTGTGCAAGTCTAGTCTCGGATATCCCAGACCTTAGAACAACGTAAGCTAGGCAACGGAACAAGGTCTGGGGAGGATGCTCTCTCTCTCTCCTCCTGCTCACCCTCTTCTTTCGTCTTATTTTTTCAGCAGGAAGGGCCTGCTGATGACAACAGATATGTCTGGATTGTCAATCATGTTCACTTTGAAGGAAGTTGCTGCAATTTTCATTGGCAACATTGACATAAAGGTCACTCCAAGAACACATTTACTTAAAACCTATACGGGATACTTAACCCCCCCCCCCCCCCCCCCCACGCGGGACGGCTGAGCTAACATAGCCTAATTTCGATTAGCATGAGGTTGTATGTAACAAGAATATTTCCCAGGACATATACATATCTGACATAGGCAGAAAGCTTAAATTATTGTTAATCTAACTGCACTGTCCAATTTACAGTAGCTATTACAGTAAAATAATACCATGCTATTGTTTGAGGAGAGTGCACAATTATGAACTTGAAAATGTATTAATAAACCAATTAGACACATTTGGGCAGTATTGATACAACATTTTTTAACAGATATGGTTCATTGGATCAGTCTAAAACTTTGCACATACACTGTTACCATCTAGTGGCCAAAATCTAAATTGCGCCTGGGCTGGAATAATAGATTTTGGCCTTTCTCTTGCATTTCAAATATGCACGTTTTTTCTTTGAATTATACTTTTCCAGATCTGATGACTTATATTCTCCTACATTAATTTCACATTTCCACAAACTTCAAAGTCTTTCCTTTCAAATGGTATCAAGAATATGCATATCCTTGCTTCATGTCCTGAGCTACAGGCAGTTGGACTTGGGTATGTCACTTTAGGCGAAAATTGAAAAAAAGGATCCGATCCTCTTAATAGCAAGCCTGGGGGTGTGAGAGCGAGACCAAGAACAAACCCACAATGTTTCAGTATTCACAATGTTTATGTTAGGATCATTTTGCACAATTGCAACAAGTGAATGCTTTGTATTAATGTTTGGTAACACTTTTATTTTAACGGTCGGTAATAAACCATTTATGAATCATTGCTCCCACATTTATTAACCATTTATTAATCATAAATGTGTAGCAGTGTCTTGTTTGTTTCTTATTTGAGCCATGTAATCTGATTACACATTTTTTTTAAAACTGTAATCAGTTATGTTACCAGCTAAAATGTTGTAGATACAGATACTTTTGGAAAACTATATATTTTTTATTGAACCTTTATTTAACTAGGCAAGTCAGTTAAGAAGAAATTCTTATTTACATTGATGGCCTACCCCGGCCAAGCCCTAACCCGGACGACGCTGGGCCAATTGTGCGCCACCCTTTGGGACTTCCAATCACGACCGATTGTGATACAGCCTGGAATCGAATCAGGTTTGCAGTGATGCCTCTAGCACTGAGAAGCAGTGCCTTAGACCACTGCGCCACTCGGGAGTCCCATATGGTTACTTCTTGGATTACTTTTAAATTCAGAAAGGATGTTTGCGAAGCAATACACTGACACCTTTCTACTTTCTCAATGACATTCAATTCAGCATTGAAAAAAAACTGCAAGTTTACAGTAAATTTGTTCCACCTGGGCAAGTCTGACCCCAAGTCTGACCCCACTACGATGACACCAAATGCGTTCGGTGGATCTGTTTTGTCTTCTTCTAATGCATTGTATGAGGAAAGTAATCCAAAAGTAACTCAAAGGAATCCGATTACGTTTAGGTTATCCAAAAGCTATGTTACTGACTGCAAATTTCGACAGGTAACTAGTAACTGTAACCGATTACATTTAGAAAGTAACCTACCCAACTCTGTATATATGTAATGTGACATTGGCAATGCTTTTAGTTATGTGCAAGAAACAAAATACACTTTTTTATTTCTGCTGTGAGAGAGAGCGATAGGAAGAGAGAGAGAGAGAGAGCGTACAGATTACAGAAAAGAGATGGAGACTACATCTCTTCATGTTACATATCAAAGGCAGGCATTGGCAATACTAATTCTGTGCTCTCTCTCATTAAACCACTGATGACAACAAATATGCTCATTTCCCCATGTCTCTGTAATGTCATCCTCAGACCTTTATTGATAGAAATCCCCAGTAGATTTGTCCAGCACTTATTAAACCTGCAGGGAACACGTTCCCTCATGCAGGAAGTCATGTGGTGCTCAGGCAGCGACATCATTAAGGCCAGCCAAATGAGATCCACTGCTTTGTTTTACCCAAGGTCCACCTGGAGTCTGATTGAATTATGATAGCAGCATGCAGTACCAGACAACCTGCACTCATAAAAATATAGTCAATGACTCCTCTCCCTTCAAATGTGCTGTTGCATGGCTCATCTTGTCAACTCTTAGTACTGACTTTACCTGGAATATAGAACACGTATCCACACTGTGTATATAAGCATATGGTGTAAAAAAAAGTAAAAAAAAATAAGTATTGTAGATGCAGTGAAATGTGTTGTTTTACAGGGTCAGCCATAGTAGTATAGCGCCCCTGGAGGAAATTAGGGTTAAGTGCCTTGCTCAAGGGCACATCAAAACATTTTCAACTGGTCGGCTTGGGTATTCAAAGCAGCAACCTTTCAGTTACTGGCCCAATGCTCTAACTGCTAGGCTTCCCAATAATGCTTGGATTGCAGTCATGTCCTCAAAATAGCATACGGTAGGTTTGGAAACTATGCATTATAAAAGGCCATTCAATTAATGTTTCATATCTCTAGCGTTTCCATTCCTACAAGGTGGTAGGTTAAAAAAAATGCGGAAGGCACTGGATGACATGGTTTATAGAAGCCATACTTTGGAATTTGAAGTTGACATTTTTAGACCAAGAAGTGTGGTTTCTCTCTGCAACATCTATAGCCACTCTGTCATCAGCAACGAGTGCAGTCTACCCTCCCTCTCCCACTGTTTGATGACTCACAGCCTGGTATCAGGAAACTTTGAAACAGAGACGTCCGTCCTTCACAGAGCTTGCATATCGAGGGAAATGTCAAACACCACTTACACAGAGGGTGCTAATTTTGTACGTGTCATGCAGCTGTGACCAAATGTCCTCGTCTTGGCTCAAAGGCAGTAGATCCTGAGTGCAGATGACACTCTAAAAGCTCCTACTTGTTGACACATTTACCCCATGTCACCATCCCGTGCTGAGTGTTTCTTCAGCCAGTCAATGTGCAGATCCTGTTGCATTGTCACGTCATCATATGTGTCATGGTTCCTCCTGTCACCAGAGGGCGGTCGGAGACCGTCCCAGAGACATTAACAACACTCAGGTGTGTCCTATTTACTCATTATGAATTCCCTGTTAAAAGAGGTGTGTTTTCTGTTGTCCTTAGCTGAAGCCTGAATTGTGTGTGTTTCTCTCCTGAGTGAGTTTTCGCGATGTCGTGTTTGTTGGTTTCCCAGTGATCCTTCTGTTACCGTTTCTCAATAAAGTATTATGTTTATCCTCAACCACCGATTCCTCGTCTGGTCTCTTTTCTTGTCTCTCAATGACCTCTTTCCCCTGCACATCGACTTGGCATTGGTACTGCACGTGTATACAGCCAAGCTATTGTTTCTCATTGTGTATTTCTTCCTTTTTATTCTTTTTCTATTATTTCTCATTTTTTCTCTCTGCAGGGAGGGCCGTAAGTAAGCATGTCACTGTTAGTCTATATCTGTAGTTTACGAAGCATGTGACAAGTCAAATTTAACAAAGCAGCCATGGATTGTGACAGTCAGCTGATCAAGGGATTCATATTGGTTTTCTGTAAGAGGCTGGAAACAAGGGCAGGGACAGTGGTAGGCTCATAGATATAGAATGGTGTAATGTTTCTATGGCCAGGCCAGCTAACAGATGGCCACAGTACTAGATGTATTGGATGTTAACACTTCCCATTACTTTTGTCTGGTGGGGATTCATCACATTTCATCACACATGGATTCAGTGATGATTAGCTGGAGTGTGTGTGTAACTAGTGGGGACTAGTGCGAGGTCTTGTCTTGTGGTAATGGGCCTCAAGTGGGCACTGACCAACTGATATTTCCATACAAATTTCTCCTCTCTTTGTCATAAACCGAGTTGAAGTGTTGCGAATGTGGGAGAATCTTAAGCAGGCATCAGCTGAGCCTGGGCTTGAAATGGAGCCAATGCCATAGCTCTGTCTCCTTGCATATATTACCTCTCACTCTCTGTAACAGCCCTGCAACATGGCAGTTTCCTGATTAAATTGCTGTTTGATTTCCTGGAAAGTAGTCACTTTTAAAGAGCACCACAGCTGACGAGGGAGAGTGATCTGGAGAAAAATCAGTCGATACAAGGATATCTGGAGGAGGTTGGTAGTTGTGTCAGGGATTCAATTCCAAATACAGAAATCAATACCTTATAATATGCAAAGAGCAAGATCCATCCACAGTCTTATCTTACATCTAAAATAATGACTGCGATGCGTATGTGCATGTTCGATATGTCAATTTCATGGTACATTGCGTTCCCATATTTCTGTTTATGATTGCCTAGCGAATGTAGCACTGAATATGGTAAGAATACAAGCGTTGACACGAGGTGTAGCAACAAATCCATAACTTCCCTGAGCAAACATTTACCGACCTACATTATGGTCACCCGTGAATCCCCAACACAAATTAAAAATCTGAGTAACCAAACGGGACCAAGAGCAGCAACGTTGGGGCTCAGCAATGCTGCAAAAGTCAGAGTGCTGTCTATTCCATCCCGAGCCTGTCTGTCATAAGAGGCGGGATCAGGCGGTGCCACTGTGAAGCTTTGTAAAGCCATTAATGCACTCCTCCTGGGACACACTGTCTTCAACCCTGTAGCCGTTAGATCCAAAGAGAAAGAGCAAACGCCTGCGTGTATACTGCCCAGCTCAGAGGTTATCAATGACCAGGACCTTCTCAGTGTCTCAGCTCAGTGAGCATCTGTGGTTTTGCCTGAGGCAGCTGCATCACAATCGTGTGGTGTGTCTCATCTAAACAGTGGCTGCATGAGAAATGTGGGGATCAGTTAAGGTCATTGACTGACCGTCAGCTTAGTATTCTTTAGTCAGCTATACAGGTTATACAGTACAGCTACAGATACACGTAGCAGTGCTCAAAAGCAACCATCTGAATTCTGTGTTTTCAGCAAGTACAAAAGGTTCAGAGGTCGTGCATTCACTTTGTTGCTATAAGAGGTCTACCAATGACCTCCAACATGGCCATAGAAAACTGTTCACGTGTTCACAAGGTCAGACGAACGATAGTTAATGCATGATTTCTGGGGGGGAAGGGCCCAAGCCCTCACCCTCCGATCCAACAGGTCACAGATGTGCTCAATGGGATTGAGATCCAGGCTCTTCGCTGGCCATGGCAGAACCCCTGACATTGCTGTCTTGCAGGAAATCACGCACAGAACGAGCAGTATGGCTAGTGGCATTGTCATGCAGGAGGGTCATGTCAGGATGATTGCCTGCAGGAAGGGTACCACATGAGGGAGGAGGATGTCTTCAATGTAATGCACAGCGTTGAGATTGCCTGCAATGACAACAAGTTCAGTCCGATGATGCTGTGACACACCTCCCCAGACCATGACGGACCCTCCACCTCCAAATCGATTCCGCTCCAGAGTACAGGCCTCGATGTAACGCTCATTCCTTCGACAATAAACGCAAATCCGACCATCACCCCATGTGAGACAAAGCCACGACTTGTCAGTGAAGAGCACTTTTTTCCAGTCCTGTCTGGTCCAGCAACGGTGGGTTTGTGCCCATAGGCGACGTTGTTGCCGGTGATGACTGGTGAGGACCTGCCTTACAGCAGGCCTACAAGGCTCAGTCCAGCATCTCTCAGCCTATTGCTGACAGTCTGAGCACTGATGGAGGGATTGTGCATTCCTGGTGTAACTCGGGCAGTTGTTGTTGCTATCCTGTACCTGTCCCTCAGGTGTAATGTTTGGATGTACCGATCCTGTGCAGGTGATCCACGATCAGCTGTCCATCCTGTCTCTAGCGCTGTCGTAGGCGTCTCACTGTACGGACATTGCAATTTATTGCCCTGTGAAGTTATTTGGATTTTTTCAAATTATCTTTGAAAGACAGAGTCTTTGTAAAACGGGCATTTCTTTTTCTGCTGAGTTCACCTCGTAACCCAGTGCACTGACTTGGCACCGGTACTTATTGTAAATAGCCAGTATATAGCCTTGTTATTGTTATTTTGTGTTATTTTATTGAGTTACTATTTTCTTTTTATCTATTTGTTAATTTTTTGTACTTTTTATCTGCTTTGATGGGAAAGGGCTTGTAAGTCAGCATTTTACCGTAAAGTCTACGCTTGTTGTGCATGTGACAAATACAATTTGATTTGATTTCAAGGGTGGGACGGAATTAATGGAACGGAGTCAAACGTGGTCTCCATATGTTTTGACACCATTTCATTTATTCCATTCCAGCCATTTCAATGAGCCTGTCCTCCTATGGCTCCTCTCACCAGCCTCCTCTGGACTCCACTCAAGTGGAGTCATATTGAAAAGAAGCAACCAAACAAATCGCACTATTATCTGTGTCATCAATTCATGTTAGCAATTTAGCTACCAACTGTTCCCATGCTCTCATGTCATTATTGTGATTATACTCACACACACAATCACAGCTGTGGGTCTATTCCTTAGCAACGGTAGAGCAACAGTCTAGGTCTATACATCAGAAAAGGGGGTATAGTATCTCATGAAGTTAGAGGAAGAAGTCATGACTAGCACGGCAGAGATGGAGTGATCTCACAGCGAGAGGAATGAATAGTCTTTTCACCGGAGCAACGTGCTCTTCCTCCGAAATGCATTAGACATAACCGAGCCAGCCATTTCCTTTCCCCTTGTGGATTTCTCCAAGTCGTAGAGCATACAGTGCTCTCAAAGCAGCCGAGGGCACCTTCAAGGGCACTTATCCAGACTCTCCAGAGACAGGAAAAGCCCAGGGATGAAGAATTTAGTGCGTGGGAAGAGGGGGACCACAGGGGATGCAAATTGTGGGTTGGAGAAGGGAGTGATCAGAAAACGGCCGCTACGGGGAGCGAACTTTACTGCTTCTGTGATAGATGGATTATAAGGTTTAATGGTATACTGTCTGCCTGTAGGACTGTCTGTGGAAAGGGAATTTGCAGTGGGTCCACAGAGTGGGAGCCACAGGGCTGTGAAGAAAAAAATGCAACCAACTTTTCTGATGAGGAGGCTATAAAAGGCAACTTCAAATGCATTTCCTCCAGTTCATGGTGAACATGTCTCAACACCCGGGGACAATCTATTTGGATTTTTAAATTATGAGCAAGTTTGTGATCAAGTTTGTGTTACCGTCCTTCCACACTACCTTCCTGAATATCAGGAAGCCCACATAACATATTGATTGACAACACTTGAAAAGTATTCATGTCTACAATGGCTTTCTACTAGGAACCAAATAATCAGCGAGCAACCTTCACTCATTATATCATTGTTCTTCTACAGTCATTTGGGTTTGTTCAACGATGGTGAAAGTAAAATTGATCCTATCTGAAGTATTATATCTGCCAGTCGATCTCCCCAACCTAAACCTCGGGGGAAATAGATGTGTGTTGATAAGGTATAGGGCAGGTTATTGGTCTGCTTGGGGTCACCCCCACAGTCCCTGCTACAATAAGATAGAACAAAATATCAGCCGTTATTGCTGTGAGGTCTTGGGACTCCCACACACCTGGAGGTAAGCACAGTCTTCTGCAATGTAAATATCTTCTGATAGAAAAACCTTCTTCAGAAATATTAATATGCCTAACCTTTACAAAAGCCCAATCTTTGGAGAAATAGAGTTCATGTTGAGTAGTGGACGTGATCTCGCTCTTAGTAGTTTTCTTCATATTTAAGGGCTGGGTGTATAATGTTAGTTTTAAGCTCAACTGGTTCACACACTACATGACCAACAGCATGTGGACACCTGCTCGTCAAGCATCTCATTCAGAAATCATGGGCATTAATTTGGATTTGGTGCCCCCGTTGCTGCTATAACAGCCCTCTTCTGGGAAGCCTTTACACTAGATGTTAGGAAATTGCTGCGGGGACTTGCTTCTATTCAGCATTAGTGAGGTCAGGCAATCAGGCCCGGCTCGCAGTCGGCGAGAGGTGCTGCCTTAATCGACATCCACGGCACCCGGGGAACAATGGGTTAACTGCCTTGCTCAGGGGCAGAATGACAGATTTTTACCTTGTCAGCTCAGGGATTCGATCCAGCAACCTTTCAGTTACTGGCCCAACCCTCTAACCACTAGGCTACCTGCCGCCCCTATATACACATCGTAAAACGGTGTGTGCATAAAATGAGGATAGGATATTGTAATTTTTCATATTGCCTGGATATGAGTGTATCAAAGCTCATTAACTGTCAGATTCAGTCCAACTTCTCCCCAGGGAGACGCAGCAGCCAACTTCAGAATAGAAGTAGTCAGTTAAACTCCCTATGAACCGACATCCACAAAAGATGAATTAGGGTTAATTTGCCTTTTACTGCAACAAACTCATAGAATGTACCAGTGTCTCAGTGACAGATTACTGGAACAGGGAGGATTCAAAGATCTTTTCATTAATTGACCATTAAGGGAAAGATGACATTAATCATCATTGCCATTTTGCTTCCCTCTCTGGTGTTGCTTTACATAATAAATGGCAATTCAAAAGGCCTGCTATTCTATTAGCATCCCTCTTTAGGTCAAATGAAATTCCACAAGAAATGATGGACACGCGGCTGTCCTAGACCTAGTTTTCTTCTGTAACTCTTGAGAAAGACTTGCAATATAAATACATTATTGTTACATTTTGTTGGTGCTTCCTGACTGTTTCCTCCTTTTAGTATGACTATAACGGGCACACAAACCACAATATCAACCGGATATTTCTTAGAACGCACTGACAATGCTATGACCTTTCCAGTCATGTGTTATCCATCGCTGGTAGTGGACAGAGAGATTTACCCCCTTCTCTACAAGGGGTAGAATGTCACAGACGTGTTCGGACAGGGTGACCGCCACAGACCATGTTGACACAATTTTGATTAAATAGCACAGGCATTCCTTGGTTTAGAGTGGATATAAGATGTAATTGGCTGGGTTTAAAAAATATATATGATCAATTAAGGATTACAAGCATTTTAAATATATAGAACATCTCCCCTTTATTTCATTTAAAAAACAATCAAGGGTAAATCATTCCTTTACTACTCACCTGAATGCTTGTCTCCCTGCTCATACCCTCTTGAAATCATTGGAGATCATAGAGGAATTTAAATATTCAAAATGAGATGACCATACATTCATCTCTATCAACAAGAATTTGTACATAAGTCCCTCAAATCTCTTTTGTAACTCTCTCATGGTCACATTATACCTTTTCTTCTTTGTCACGATTAAAGTCACATTGTCAAGTAATCAATGTGATGAAGGGATCAGTATAGGGATACCTATATCCAAGTTCTAATGTGAGATAGGACATCTGGTAAGAATTCATTGCTACATTTACTCGTTAGGTGACCTTCCGTCAATGTTAAATTAGTCGTTCGTCATAACCTCATGGGCTTTCCTTCAAAGTGAATTGTGGTCTTTAAATGGGTCATGGAGGAGGAAAGCACTCAACATCCATGAAGTGCATTGGACATGCAAGGGCAAGACACTCAACCAATCACACAAAAACAAACCCACATTCATTGAATCACAACTGATTTATGACAAACATGCTGTGCTGAGAACCAGATTTACTTGGTGTGAATCAAAGAAGATGAACACATTTCTTTATGTGTAGTATATATCCTTGTTGGCAGTTCCTTTACTTGCACAGAGGAGGGGAAATCTGAGGGGAAAGTGTGTAAATCAAGGGCATAATCCTCAGCATTAGATTGAATAATGTCGCTCTATGCATATGGCTGAGTTACACTTCATCAGGGGCAGGTTGAGAGGAGTGAGTGTGATCCCAGTAATTGGCAGACAGCCATCTCTACAATACAATGAAATGCTCTCTTAGAGGAATTTGTTAGTTTGTTATTGTCAATTGTAAAAAAAATAAAAAATAATCACCACCTAATGAAATATGGTAGCCTTCTACAGCCTTACAACAACCAACAGACTTGCATAATATGTGGTCTGAAGCAATGAAACTGAGACCAGAGCTTTGTCCAACCAAGGTCTGTTCAACAGAACCATTTCATAAGTCTAACTTGCAGGGGCGTCATGCACCACCAAAATCTGAGCGGGCACAAAGTATGTGAGGATGGCTTGGGGGTGGTCCGTAGGGGGGCTAAGTTGGAGAATTTGGCATTTTTCTAAATGAAAAAAAAAATGCTTTTCGAAAGTGCTTTTCTCCTGCAATCTAGAGCCATAATCATTATACTTAATTCTATGTCAGAAATATGTATAATTTTTATATATCTTATCAGTACAAATCTGAGGGGGCATATTCCCCTGTGCCTCCTATGGGCATGGTGCCCCTGCTAACTTGTGACCTCTGTATATGTAAGGACAGAAAGAGGAAGGAGATTTTTTGCATTTGTGTACATACAGTATGTCACCAATCAGAGGGCTGCACTGGGGATATTGGGAGAGCAGTATAGGCAAATTATTTTTAATAAACATCTCCAACATTTTAGGGTGAAATGTAAAATCATTGTATGGTTTTGACCGCTCAATTAAAAAAAAAACTGCATTGCCTACTGTTTTCCTTTAGATACAGTATGTCCGGATACATCTTGCTCCGTGTTGTCAATTAAGTGCTGTCCCATTATGGTTATTTTGCACATTGCAAGGGCTGTTTTGCAGACACAAGGTGGGTCTGAAATATGTCTGAAATAAATCATTGGGTATATATATAAAATATTATTAAACAGACCAACCCATCAAAGTATTTTCCCATCCCATTAGAGATGCATATCCTTCGCTGTGCACCACAGCTGTTTTATTGGATGCCCTCGAAATCAAACGCATACTGTGCTGTATGTGTGTGTCCCTGTTAAATATTTTATAGAGTATTTTAACTTAGTCTAATCTGAACTAAGTGCATCAGGCTTGTGTCTGCCAAGTCCTAGATAAATAATTGTTATCTAAGTACATGAGTGGAGTAATGTCATCTCTAATCTTACTGATGTAGTCTAAGAGAAGGGTGTGCAGTGTATATTATCCATACGTTCATCATTATTATTGGGATTCCCAGAAATCGTATTAAGAAAATGTGCCAAACTGAAGGACACTTGGAGTACCCAAAATCCACTCAACCAAAACACATTTTTACCCAGCTGAAAGGTAGAATATGTTGCACATTAGGACCCATTCAACTGCCATCAGATTAATGCTCTTTGGCTGAGAAAATGAGAGACATGTACTACAACTCGCGAGATAAATCACTAGAAAGCATTGGCTACATTGCGTCATCAGTAAGTGCGTAGCTATTGCATAATGTATTCAACATTCAAGTAATCCAGTTCCCCTCTAGTACTTCACTGTCAAACCCTAAACCTTCACAGCATTTCAACTGGAAAACTCCATTCTAATGAATTGAAAAAAAGCTATTAGAGCTTGTTTGGGGCCTTCCTCTGCACATGTTTAGTTGATGCATACACCTATCGTTGTTTTACGCAGGACCCACACGCCCTTGTGTATTTTATGAGTTCATATTGTTTGACAGACACAAAGTATGCACAATTTGAGTTTTGTTGCAAATTCAATGAAATAAAAGCCAACACCGTCAATGAGAATGCCGAGTAGTTTATATTCTGGAGCTTGTTCTAACATACATATGCCTGTATATCTGACGTTAAATCGTTCCCCCAGTTTCCACCAGCCAAAACATTCTATCAAAGCAATATTTAAATATACCTGACGTTGGACATCAATGCATTTTGTTTTTGTTGGATGAATACTTCATAACTGAAGCATCATAGGAAAAATGAACCTGATCTTTTCACCAGTTTGAGAGTTTGAGAAGATCTATATTGAGTTTCCTACCTGACGGTGACAAACACTGGGCTGAAGCATACAGTACACCTCTGGGGATTCCCGCAGGTTTCTCATTACATCTATGAAAAAGGCTGTAGCTCAGGAGAGAGTGCTCTCTCGCCCCAAGCCTCTCTCCCTCCCTCTTTGTTGTGGTCAGACGCTGCGTGACCTGAATGGCCATAATAGAGGGCAAACAGCTGTGCCTAGGGAATCATTGGTCTGTCTTCCCTGTCAAGCCTGATTATGGCCAGGCTCCACCTGTAGTCCAGACTAATCTCAAAGATTAAAATGGCCAGTTAGTCTGACGGTGGATATATAATGATTCTGAGACCCACATACAGTAATGTATCTCAGCCTCACATAGAATGACGTAGATTTTTTTATTTTTTTAAATGAGTATGAGTACAAGGAATTCAAGGTGGATGAGATTCTTAAACTAAACCAACCTGCTATTATCAGTTCCCGGAGCTCCTCGCTCTTCCTCTGAGTGACTCATCACTGGATTGGTGAAGTAAAATGACCTTGTCAAGCCCTCTGGGAAGGTTTTCACATTGTATTTCCAGTCTACTAGGAACTCAGGGGGGGGGGTTCACCCATTCTATCCATGTTCCAGCGTTATGTTTTTTAAAGTCATCCACCATATCAGCATTCTAAAAACATTTCCCCCTGGACCCAAGGGTGATCAGAGAAATGAGGCACAAATGTGAAGATAAAGTATTAAAGGGGAAGTTCACCCCTAAAATCAAACATTCATATTTTGTTCATTTGTCTGTGCTCTTTGAAAAACTGCTGAAAACCTTTGTTATCAAATTTGCATATCCTTGATGATTAAATAAAAATCGGATCATTGACATTACTTTGACCATTGTCACTGACCTGTATGCAATATCCCATAAAGTCAAAATGTAATTATTATTAATATATTCGTTTTTTTTAAAACAAATTCATTAAAAATGAAAATCTGAAATGTCTTGAGAAAATAAATATTCAACCCCTTTGCTATGGCAAGCCTAAATACGTTCAGGAGTAAACATTAACTTAACAACTCACATAATAAGTTGCATGGACTCACTCTGTACGCAATAATAGGTTTTAATCCGATTTCTGAATGACTACCTCATCTCTGTATCCCAAACATAGAATTATCTGTAAGGTACCTCAGTCGAGCAGTGAATTCCAAACTAAGATTCAACCACAAAGACCGTGAAGGTTTTCCAATGCCTCGCAAAGAAGGCAACCTATTGGTCGATTTCCAGGATACAAAAATAAACAGAATGGAGCTAAGCACAGGCAAAATACTATAGGAGAACCTGGTTCAGTCTGCTTTCCACCAGACACTGGGAGATTAATTCATCTTTCAGCAGGACAATAACCTAAGACAAAAGGCCAAATCTACACTGGAGTTGCTTACCCCCAAAAAGTGAATGTTCCTGAGTTACAGTTTTGACTTAAATCTACTTCAAAATCCTTGACAAGACCTGCAAATGGTTATCTAGCAATGATCAACAACCAATTTGACAGAGCTTTAACTTTAAGAAGATTGAAAATAATGGGCAAACGTTGCACAATCCAGGTGTGGAAAGCTCTTAGAGACTTACCCAGAAAGACTCACAGCTGTAATCACTGCCAAATGTGCTTCAACAAAGTATTGACTCAGGGGTGTGAATACTTATGTAAATTTGTTATTTCTGTATTTAATTGTCAATAGATGTGCTAACATTTCTAAAAACATGCATTCACTTTGTCCTCATGGGGTATTGTGTTAAAATGGGTGAGGGAAAACATTGATCTCATCCATTTTATATCTCAGGCTGTAACACAACCAAATGTGGAATAAGTCAAGGGGCATGAGTACTTTCTGAAGGCGCTGTGTAACGGCAGTCGAGAGGAGGGGGCGTCCATCTGCAGAGACATTGTGTTCCTGAACAGTTCATCCACGCCCAAACAGCTGCCAGACAAGTGATTACCCAAGCAACCTCAAATTAGCATTCTAATCAGCTCATATGGTCGTCTCGGTGTTCACTGAAGAATGGAAGATGAGAAAAAAAGAGCTGGCCTATATATAGATGCTGCTACAAGTTACTGCTCAGAGAACATTGTGGTACTTGCGCTATCAATCAGGGTAAATGAGGTTCAGTATACAACAGTAGATCTCATGAATGGGGGGGGGGGGGGGGGGGGGGGTCTAACACTCCAAAGAAAATGATACGTATTGTTTCTCCTTTCGTCTTTTCAAGAGTGGAATATATTTTAGTTTTAATGTGCTTTGCTGACCTGGGAATGTTGCCCTTCGAAGGTACTGTAAAGGTCTGCTGATCTTGAAGGTGACATGCGTGTTGAAATAATTGAGTTGAAAGACAGACAATGCCTGAATCCCAACCCTTTTCAAATTGTCGTCTCGTACCTTTCTATGAAACATTAATGCCAATGTTAATGAGCCAACCGAATTGTACACCTCAGCAGAAACAGATGCCATCCACAGCACTATAAATGTTAATGTCCATGACTTACTATTGTGATAGAGGCAATGACATAATGAAACAGTACAATGTATTATTCAAATTGTCAAAAGATTCATCCAGAACACTTGGTCAAAGGTGGAAGGTCATCCGATAATGTACAGGCAGCAGTGAACTGATATCTTCTCTCTGTTCCAATATAGGCAGCATGTTTCCGCATCTACTGCTTGTTGGTAGGTTACCCTTGTATCCTAGGAGCTGGTTTTCAGGGACACAAAGAGGTCAATATAATTGGTAGGTGATCGGAAGTGGACAAGAAGTAGTGGAGTGTTATCGTAGACATGGTAACGGAGACCATTGCCATGTAGGTCACTTGTCACGTGGGAAATGTCAGAAGCAAGAGTATTCGTCAGGTTGACAGGACGACACAGTGTCAGGCGCCACCATGCTAGGGAGTTACACACCACAGGGTCACTCAGAGCCAAAAGCTACTTCAAAGTGACAAGATTACACAATGTCAGGCACATGTTTCATTTCTCTGGATGCTAATATGGTTGAACAATATTTATTTATATGTTGTTCTTTCTCTTACACTCTCCATCAACTTGTTCCTTCTGACATATATTTACTCAGGCAGGAAATCTAATTACAATCTGTTTTGACAGTATTGTCTCATGTACTTATAGTAAATGTGTTTGCCTTTCATTTTGAAACACTGACTGGTGTGAGAATCAAAGTGAGATTATATGAACCGATTTTAATCTCGACTTCAAACGCTGTGACGGAATGCTTTCAAAAAGACAAGATATCAGACGCAGAGAGAGAGAGAGAGAGACTGAGAAAAGTCTTCTTCAATCAATCGTGTTGTGATGAATTCAAATGTGATATATGCACCCTTCACAGAGCAGTATCCCCAATACTGGAGAGGTTTTCCCTACTGGCCCTCCAACACTACTTCCTACTTCATACTACTCAGCACTTCAAATGTTAACCAGTCCCAACCCTAACCAAGCATCGTATATTAGCTAGCAGAGCGATTCCCACTACTGTGATTTGGATTTGGGCTATCAAACTTTCATTTAATAGCATTACATTTATCTAACTGAACCATACATTTCGTCACCTAGCATTCCTTTCAAGTTACAAAAGCTGATGTAGGTGTACGGTGGGCTTTTTTGAAATGATAGTGGCAGTACAAAACGAATTAGCTAGGATTTTGGTGGTTTCATTTATAAATCTTTCTTTGTGAAACAAATGAAATCAGGAACAACAGGCAAGTGATGTCAAGCGAGCTACTGCAATCAATGTAATGTTAGGTAGAGGATGACAAAGACAATGATTCGATTGTCTACAGGCTTAAAGAGGATGATCCACAAACTAGTCATGGCGAGCCACTGATGTGACTCATGCTGGTAATTCAAGAGGAGTGATAGAGGGAGGGGAGGGTAAAGCAGCAATTACAGCTTTTGGTAGGGAACTGAGAGTGAGATAGTGGGAGGGGTTAAGGGAGAGACAGAGGGAAAGATGAGACAGAGGAAAACAGGACAACCAATGACAGGCTTAGGTCACAACGCGTACTTCAGTTGTCGTCTACCGCTAACAGCAACCCCGTTCCCAGCACTTCCTGGGGTAGGTAGGGGCTAGAGTGACGCTTATTATCATACCCTTTGCAATCTCTCTACATTATATGTACAATATCACATTTCATACTCCAAATTGAACCGTTTTGTACTGAAATTGCAGTGTTCCAGGGTCAACCATGGGGTAATTCTGAAGATACATAGTTTATTTCATATATTTTGTATTTGATATACTGATTAAGCACTTTGATTGTAAACCCCTTCAGAGAGAACAGTTGCCCACACATCTTAAATCTTCCCTTTACTACTACTTCCCTGTTTATTTAAACGGCTTTACTAGATTGGTTGATCCCAGCTAACGTTTCTCATATCATGTCTCTTCTTCTTCTTCTTCTTCTTCAGTGAAGAGGAGCAAATTCATGGAGGATTCCATTCAGTCGAAGTATATTCTGATACTTCCATGCAGAATTCCCTATTTTCATATTGTTTTCTTCAGCTATGATAATATGTTTCTCTTTCTGGCAAGCAGGGAGACGGCAGCTTCTTAAAATCCATATTTTACTTTGCAGAGAGGTTTATTCACTTAACTGTAAAGCATTACATTGGCACAATATCACTGTCTTCTCAACATACCCCAGGGAAGACCAGTGGAAATGAAAAATGTATCATGCAAGCACAGAAGATAGATTTATGGAAGCAATTGTGAGGTATTATGTGCTCTGCCTTTCCATGACTGAATGACCAGAAAGTCTATTTTTTTTTGCATATTCAGTAAAATAGCAAAAGTAAATAAGTCATACATTTTTTCCTGTGCATATTAAATCTCATTTAGAGTTTCATGACACTGAGTGAGTGTGTGTGTGTGTGTGTGTGTGTGTGTGTGTGTGTGTGTGTGTGTGTGTGTGTGTGTGTGTGTGTGTGTGTGTGTGTGTGTGTGTGTAGGTGTGTGTGTGTGTGTAGGTGTGTGTGTGTGCACGTGCGTGCGCTTGTGTGTGTGTGTGTAGCATAATGAGAAGCTCCACGCATAGCCTCCTAATGGAACTGTTTACACTTGAGAGCCAGAGGCAGAGGTGACTGACTAAAGCACGGTGTCCCTGGTGAGGTCTGAGTGAAAAGAGACTCCTGTTAAGAAGATTGGAGCCAATAGCTGGGAGTAACTCCATCTATTACACATCAGCGTGATTGTCATTCTAAGAACTGCAAAATAGTTTTTTAATTACTCTTTATAAACTTCAAAGTACATTGGCACTACAGGTTTTTTTTATTTTATTGAATTTAAATCCCAGACATCTACTTGCTGACAAACTGTCCATTATTTCCAGGGTGGGCTGGTGGGTGGGAATATATAGGATTATAGTTTTCAGGTACTCAACATCCAAGAAACGTACGACCAATACATAATAGGCCAACACTCAAAACATTAGATGACACATAACAGATTCACATTGAAACCATGATTTTTTTTCAGCTCCAGTTCCTGAGGCAGAGCGTGGATGTGAGAGAGTAGTGCTGGGCCCGGTGGCTGAGCTGAGCCTGCTGCTGGTGAGACAATCTGCTGTAGCCTGACAGGGTGATGTATACTGTTGTGTTAAAAGTTGATAGATTTTCTGCTGATCCGACGCCACCGTGTGCTGCAGCTGGAGCTGCTCCTCTTTTGTGAGGTGACACATTGCTCAAAATATTGAAGCCGGTGGGAAATGTTCAGAGTTGACAAAAAATACTGGAATAAAGGCCTGAAGTATTTGCAGCACCGATTTGATGTACGTGAGGTTCGGCTTTTGTACTAGGTGGGTGAATGGGATTCTTTTTTTTCTTCTTTAAAGTAGATATACAGTAAAACTTATTGAAACATTTTGAAACACATTGAATGAGAAACAAACCATAAACTAATTCATCTGTATACTCCGAATCGATATTAACGAAATAATAAGGAATTCCACAGCGACCATGCCCACAAATTGGAGAAAACAACATTCTTTCCTATTGACCCCGAATGTAAAGGAGCGAACTTCGTCGATGACCTTTTGTTATATAGAAATAACAAAACATGACGAAAGGCTGCTGTATTGTCCAAAGTACAAAATCCCGACCTACGGTTCGCAATGCTCCCATGTAGGGAAATAGAGCCTGCGAGAAGAGCCCTGTGGCTTAAAGATACTCGAAAATAAAGAGACACGGTGTCCAAGTAGGCTACACGTAGCTTTTTGTGTGGAAAACATTTCATCACAAGTAAGACATTTAACTTGATTAGTATAGTCCGTTTGTAACTCCACTCAATACTTGTAGCTGTATAGTCTGTTTGTAACTCCACTCACTACTTGTAGCTGTGTAATCTGTTTGTAACTCCACTCACTACTTGTAGCTGTATAGTCTGTTTGTAACTCCACTCACTACTTGTAGCTGTGTAATCTGTTTGTAACTCCACTCACTACTTGTAGCTGTATAGTCTGTTTGTAACTCTACTCACTATTTGTAACTGTATAGTCTGTAACTCCACTCACTACTTGTAGCTGTATATTCCGTTTGTAACTCCACTCACTACTTGTAGCTGTGTAATCTGTTTGTAACTCCACTCACTACTTGTAGCTGTGTAATCTGTTTGTAACTCCACTCACTACTTGTAGCTGTGTAATCTGTTTGTAACTCCACTCACTATTTGTAGCTGTAAAGTCTGTTTGTAACTCCACTCACTACTTGTAGCTGTGTAATCTGTTTGTAACTCCACTCACTACTTGTAGCTGTGTAATCTGTTTGTAACTCCACTCATTACTTGTAGCTGTATAGTCTGTTTGTAACTCCACTCACTACTTCTAGCTGTATAGTCTGTTTGTAACTCGACTCACTACTTGTAGGTGTATAGTCTGTTTGTAACTCCACTCACTACTTGTAGCTGTATATTCTGTAACTCCACTCACTACTTGTAGCTTTATAGTCTGTTTGTAACTCCACTCACTACTTGTAGCTGTATAGTCTATTTGTAACTCTACTCACTACTTGTAGCTGTATAGTCCATTTGTAACTCCACTCACTACTTGTAGCTGTATAGTCTGTTTGTAACTCCACTAACTACTTGTAGCTGTATAGTCTGTTTGTAACTCTTCACTATTTGTAGCTGTATTGTCTGTTTGTAAATCCACTCACGACTTGTAGCTTAGTCTGTTTGTAACTCCACTCACTACTTGTAGCTGTATAGTCTGTTTGTAACTCCACTCACTACTTGTAGCTGTATAGTCTGTTTGTAACTCCACTCACGACTTGTAGCTGTATAGTCCGTTTGCTTGTGTTTTTGGTCTTGGCTAGCTAGCTAGTCCTCACTCACGTGGCTGCTTGCACTGTCACGAAAAGGGGTATGAGTGAAGCCTTATAAAATTACATTTTTCTAAATAGTGAGAATGCTCGGGAGCAGGCAATGTTGAAAAGTCATCTTTAGACATGTTTCTTAAATGTAGTTTTGTAATTGACTAAAACAAGCAGATAACAAGAAAATTGCTTTTGAAAGATGTCAAGTTTTTGCTGTGAGACAAAGGGGTAACCTAGGTAGCCGCAGGTAGTTTTCCCCACAGGTGCACATGACTGCAATCTAATACCAACTGGGAGTCTGGGTCTATTGAAATAGTCAAATTAATGTTGACTCAATCTTCAGCATTAGAAGATGTCATTATTAACTCTTTCTGTGTATTGTTACATTTGAATCACAATAGGTGTGTGTAGCCACATGGTTACATTAATGTGCTTCCACCTTGGGTTTTGAGGAGGATAGTGTTTATTTTAGAAAAAAGAGATGTGCCCTGCAGAGAGGCTGCTCTGTGTCTGCACAGCACACTGTGCTACTTAGCAAACTGCAGCCTCAGCAGAAGAAGTTAGAGAAATGGTTTACAGTTAATCAGGGCAGACACAGGAAGTGACCTCGCAATTCATCTGCCTGAACACCTGCCGACTGACTCCTGGGTTGGCAGATTTCTGGGGAGTTTACCCAAATCTTTCTGACTTTGAATTTCCAATGAGACTGGTTTTTGAGGTCAGGCAAAGTATCACATCTTATCCATATCTCTACTAGCCTGGTAGAACCGGCCTGATTGCTACATTTGCCATTCTGTTTTACTGTAAAATAGAATGTTGATCGAAGCGACCAGGCTGGTTCACCAGGCTAAATCTCTGCTGCCCAATTCAGACTCTCCTTTTTCATTCAATTGCTTTCTTCAGTTTCCCTGCTGGAAACCGCTATTGAGATATCGATGACTCAACACCCCTATCATTTCAAATTATGAAGTGGAGTAAATAAAATAATCCCCTGAGGGCCTTGCTTTTACCCCTTAATTTTGCATGTTTTGTAGAGTGAAGTCAGAATCTCTGATTCCCTAAAATTCCTGATGATCTATCACTCCACTTTTTTTTTTACTTCATCGAGCAGCTCAAGTTACATTTCTATCTTTGGGTGAAACTGAATAAGTAGAGGGAACCAAAAAGGACAACAATTTAGTGAACCTTACTAGACCTGTTCCAATGGTCCTGTTTTATAGTTGTGATACCGTGATGCTGTATTAAACTGCAAATGGGGCTCATGAGCTTTATTAACTAAGGTACATTTGTTTGGATGTGGCTTCAAAATATGATGAGTACAGAAGGCTGAAAAGGCGAAGGAGGACCCATTTCAAGTTTGGCTTTCTATTGTGTGTGTTCAGCTTTCGTTCCTGTGAAGATGAGATGAGGACCTTATTACAATATTAAGAATCACCAGCCAATGACAATGTCTTTGCTGCACAGGAAGTCTAGACAGGTTAGATTTCTTAACATTAATTCCACAGTGAGCAGAGCGAATTAATTGACAATAATGTACCCAACTATGCAACTGTCTTATTCAATGTCTACTCTACCAAACAACTGTTTGGATACAATGAGTAAGCTATCAGACTTCATTACACACACACACACACACACGCACACACACGCACACACACGCACAGAGAATATTCAGTTCTTGATATGGCTAAGCTGTCCAAAAAATGTAACACTGCTGAAAATGTTATCCCCCCCAAGCGAAATTGAATAACAAAATATGTTCGTTTTTTTTATGTTCCCACGTTTGTTGGGCTCCAGTCAGGCGGTGGATGTTTACTCATGGTAGTCTGAAACAGGGCCACCTGTACAGTCACAACAAAATGCTTTTTTCACAAAGATTTCATGACATTTGGAATCCAGCAATGTAATCCATTTAAATACAAATTGAGCCAACTCAAACTGAGCTTCTCATTGGCCAGACCTAAGAGCTTTGATAGCTAATGTGGGATGACTATGGGGGGGGGACAGACACGAAGACTATGGCCTCCAGATGCTCTGCTCAAAATGCAGGACATTCTGCTTGGGAGATGAGGGGATATCTGTTTGAGATTGTAACATAATGTTGCAGATCTCATCAGTGATTATGAATGCATGTCTTGGGTCTAACTGAAGCTAAGAAAGATCATCTGTACCTGTTAAGGATTTGCCCCTTTTTATCCATTATCGCCTGAAATGACATTCCCAAATCTGACTGCCTGTAGCTCAGGCCCTGAAGCAAGGATATGCACATTCTTGATACCATTTGTCTTCTACTGCCATAAATCCCATCTGGGAAATAACATGGAGGGAACAGCTCAGCTCCTCTACTCTATGGTAGGAACAGCTCAGTTCCTCTAAATGTAATGTTATTCCCTGTTAGCTGAGATTTATGTAACCATTAACCCCTTATTATTATTTAATTTGTGTGGAAAAAACAAAGGACAAAAAAATGGACCGTGAAAGTTTGGCAGTTCATGACCACTGAGAAAATCTGGAAGAGTCATGGCTTTGCCAGAGTCTTTATTGATCTTGGGTGGTAACTGCCTTAATTTGGGAGCGTATATGACAGCATGCGGCATCATAATTGATTAGCTCAGACAGTACAGTAGCCTTCTGGACCCAGTTCATAGACAATATGTACTTACAAACATGGACACATTGTACCTGACCGGCCTGATCTTCAAAATCTGAGATCCTTTTACCGTTGCGAGTAATGCACCCTTCTTTCACCAGTGGTGATCATTCACTAGAGAGAATGTTAAAAAAAATACATTCTGACTGAATAATACATCCATGATGGCTCCAGTGTAGACCATTAGGATAATTAGAAGTCAGCTAGCATTAAATTAATATGGACGAATTGCCTGGAGATGGGCTCTGAAGTTTCAACTTTAATTTAACATTCAGACATCTCATTAATCAGGACAAAACAACAATATCGTCATACACTTTTCTTCCAGACTAGTGACAGACATTACATACATACATGGCACTGCATACTACGTCGAAAATGTAAAGGTTAACTACCAGCGCCGTGTCATGACGTGACTATCATTAATCTGATGACTGCTATGTATTTAATCAACTAACCATGATTAATTGTTGCTCAATTATTTATTTACTAACTAACTCAATAATAACACAGAATACCCATACACACTTAAATTAGATAAAAGTCCTAGTGGACTGACACGATATGACGGCTTGTTACACGAAGGAAAGGGGATGGGGAAAGATAAAGAGAGGGAGAGACAAAGAGAGTCAACTTATCGTACATACATTTGGAAGTTACGCTCACGGAAATACAAATACTTAGCACCCTAACCACTGCTCATTCAGATTAGAAATGCAATATATATTTACGCGTAGATGTGTTTCTCTGTCACCTCTCTGTTGAAACAAATCAATCCATCTACAGGTAGTGGCTCGATGTAAGGCTCTGGTTGTCCACCAGAGGTCACAATGTCCTCCTTACTTCAGACTTACCCACGGTTGTTTGGGAGGGATTCTTCCTTCCCACCTCGTGTCTTTTAGTCAAAGTTCTAGGACCACTTTTTACATGCAAGGCTGCAGAATGTGAATGTTCTGGTCTAGTCTTTACCTTCTTCACTTGGGTTGAGAGTTTCAGAGTTTCTAACCATTTTGTGACGTTCAGCTCGCGCTGTACGTCGGCTGGTCTGTATGTTAATTCCCAGCGAGTCCTTTAAAGCACTTTGGCCAAAGGGGCGTTCTGTCATGCTGACACGAACTCTAACCTCACTTGGGGCGTGGCTACTGACTAGGCACAAGTTTATATGAAAAATAATTATCTCATTTAGAAGGCTAAAATCACATTTCTACCTTCACAAAAGTATTCTCGTATTTAATCATATATTTTATACAGCATTTTAAGGTAAACTTGATACATAGGATGTGTAACCTTTCAGAGATACAGTTACTTTGTTATACCACTTAATGACATCACAAAATAATAACAATGTGACAGGATTATTCTTTAAACCCCCCGGACCATTCTTAATATTTTGACGTCAGAAATGAATGTTCCAATGTCCAATCTTTTGACGTGAGAGTTTTTAGGCAGGCCACACTCTCTCAAGAAAAGGCATTCCTTTGGTTGGTACTGAAAGGCAGAGAGGAAAAGTTCCCTCCTGCTTAAATTTTCAACCTAGTGTTAAGGTATCAAGACCGGTACAGCTCTTCTTCCCCTCTTCTGTGGGAGAGAGGTGGTCTAGCTATCTTCAAACGTTTGTCTAGCTGATGGGTCCTTTGATCCAATGTCAGGAGAGTCATGACAGCCGTTGCTAACTAGCATAGCTGGCCCCTTTATTGCAAAGAGTTATCAGATATTAGCAGTGTTGGAGAACGTTACTTTTAAAAGTAACTTGTTACATTACAACATTACTTGAATTAAAAATAACTAGTTACGTTACAACATAACTTACTATGGAAGTATCTTGTTACATTACTTTTGCATCACCAAAAACAGGAAACCCTCTAAAGATGCCTTGCATGTGTTGATCATTTATTCGTAAGCCCAGTAGAAGGCACACACTACCTTTGAATGGCTTGCTTAGCCTACCGTCCGTAGCCTAATCTATCTCCGGTACAATACTTAAAATAAATGATTTTGTTGAATTATTTACACATAAGTAAATACATATATAAAACCAACTCAAATATAAGAACAACTGGCTACCAATACACACAGATATGAACTGGGCAGAGACATTCTACGTAAAACTATACGATCACATTGTGTAATTGTTGTGCTGTTTCCTTTATATTTATGGTGAAGACAGAGCTGAAACAAATGTTAATTCTTATCAACTTGAGCCTATCTTGATCACCTAGCTATGTTGTTGGCTTTTATTACCAGACAATAAATGGGGCACTTGCCTCAACCCGATGATCCTGTGCTTACGTCAGTCACGTAACGTCTGTCCGTTTCTTCTATCAATTCAAAGTCATGTTAATAAAGGCTATTGTCTCCGCCATGTTGCTAGCTATCTAGCTACCATCTACCATGCTAGCTACCTGACACAACGTTCATGCAGAAACAGGAAGAGCACGTAGCCTAGGGGGAGGGCAATTTTTTTTATAAGCGCCAACAAAGAAGAGAAATTATATTGTAAAAGTAACTAGATAACTGATTAAACTAATGCCTTATGTTACTCTTTAGCACAGAAAAGGAATCTTAGTACTCTAGCGCTTTAATTTGTAATGTGCTACCACCAACACTGGATATTAGAATCCCGTTTGTCATCTTCAACCTAGACTGTGTATACGTCAAATCACTTAATACATAGACACATATCCGCCTGTAATGTGTTTTAAAGATTAACAGCCTATGTTTTTATTGGACCAGAGACAAGAGAGGCTAAGCCCATGCATGTGGTGCGTCTGTTTGAAAGAACAGCAGGGTTGTAAAGATTTTATATGGAGTCTATACCAGAAATGGTTGCAGTTAAGCAGGGTTCCATTCTGTTATACAGTTCCTATACAGACAACATCGTCCTGTAATCTCTTTTGGGATAGAACGCATGACTACACCATCTTTTTGCCATCAGGGGAGGTTGTCCAGCAATTAGAAGAAATAATGCTCAAAGTTGTGTCAGCTCATCATTAGTGCAATAATTCCCATCTGTAACAATCCACATTTTGCAATCCACCGAACAAACACCAGGTCCCAGTATGTCTGTGGGGTGTTTGTATGAGTTGTGGGATTGTTTTTTGCGTAATTGTGTTTGTAGGAATTTCTCTGTATTTATTACCTCCGTGCATATTGTGTGGTGTATGTCTATACTTGTGTCATGTACAGTGGGGCACATCTGCAATGCCACGACTCCTGCTCTCCCTGTAGGGAGCTGATGAAACACCAGGTTGAGTAATTGTACCTGGGCCCACCCTTGAGGAAAATTGTTACCTTTATTGTTGCAAGTTACTTCTCTCTGGTTTTGATGTGTGGTTGGTCAAAGAAAGGAGGGCTGGCTAATTAGCATATCAGTGATGAAAGAGGGTTCAGTCATTACAAAGCCCCCGTTGTGATCATAACTGAATATTTGGGCAATGGGATCTTGTTGATTATAGCTGAGTTATACAGTAACAAAATAGTAAACTCTCTGCACAGCAGCAATATACAGCACTGACAGCAACCCGAAGCAAGCGATACACAATCAACATCCTCTTTCGGAGGACCACAGTTTTTTTCCCCGTGTGACACCAGTGTCCTCCATTGCTCTTTTCTTCCTCCAGCTCCTCATCTCTCCCTCCCACTTCAATCCACCCCTCCCCCCACCCCCCAGTTATTTTCCCAGACGCCAAATTGACATTGACATTTTGATTGAGTGGAAGCTTCCCTCTGTCCTCTACTTCAGCAGACTCTCCAGGCTGCTGGCCTATGCTGACTATCCAACAGCGGATACCCAGCATTTATATCCTCTCTATTTATTTTTTTATATCAACAAGATGAGAGATTCCGTCTCCAAAAATGCAGAGGCCAGTTCAGCCAGAGCACCAGCTTGTCTGTGTGCATCTTAGCTTTATGATGTTGCCAGATTCCTCTTTTTAAAAAAGGTCTTGTGTTATCTCACCCTCATGCCACGTTATCAAGTCTCATTTTGAGAAATGACAACCCTTGTCTATGGCTCAAATGTACTGTGTTTAGTTTTGTCATTCGGGTTTTCCTTAGGGAGTGCTGTCAGTGTTGTTGGAGGGCAGCTTTGGACAGGAGCACGGAAACATTCTCATTGCCACATCTCAGTGTGCCGCTCGCTGCAGCTAAGCACAGCTGGGCA
The DNA here is from genome assembly GCF_013265735.2 of Oncorhynchus mykiss. Taxonomy (NCBI): domain Eukaryota; kingdom Metazoa; phylum Chordata; class Actinopteri; order Salmoniformes; family Salmonidae; genus Oncorhynchus; species Oncorhynchus mykiss. Next base: position 20,256,940 of record NC_048590.1, read on the forward strand.
AGCCTCAGGGCCAATAACTCCAGGTCTTTCCATCAAAGAACAAAACAGAGACATTCTGGTCCCTCCATGGATTATGATGATTCTCTTTTCCTCAAACTACACCATGTAACCTAATCTTCGTCTGCCCTTGAGTCAAATTACAATTGTTGACCATTTTTACTCAGGACATTTCATGTTCTTCCGGCTTAGAGGTACTTTGCTGGAAGAATATTGCAAATGGATTATAATTCATTATACACTCATCGACTCAATAAAAATGAGCCAATGTAAATAGCCAAATGGGTTGATTAATTCAACGTAACATGAACACAGAGACCGAGGACTACATTAGCGATACAATATTAATGGGTTACAGCAGCTGTGGCACGGGTGATTGTCATGCTAGTGTTCATATAGCAAAACACGGAACCACATTTCTCATCTGCACAAGGAGAGTTGTCGTGTGTCATGTTTCCTGTCGACATGTGTTACGTAGTACTGTGTGGATAGCTTTGGAAGGAGTTGACAATGAGTCTTCTACTGTCGAATTGTTGTATTCATGTCGGTATTCTCCAAACCAACAATCCAGAAGTGACATGATAATGAGTAGTGAAGGAATGTAAGGATCACTTACTAAAATAACACAAACGGTGTAGTCATGTTTTCAGATATCCTTCCAGGCCTTTGGCAATGATTTTGTTTTATTATTCAAAATGTTAGATCTGCTAAATCCAATGCCATTGTTAGCCTGTTACGCGCTTGCATGATGTCCATGTATTTTCCATTGTTAGCATGTTACGCGCTTGCATGATGTCCATGTATTTTCCATTGTTAGCCTGTTACGCGCTTGCATGATGTCCATGTATTTTCCATTGTTAGCCTGTTACGCGCTTGCATGATGTCCATGTATTTTCCATTGTTAGCATGTTACGCGCTTGCATGATGTCCATGTATTTTCCATTGTTAGCCTGTTACGCGCTTGCATGATGTCCATGTATTTTCCATTGTTAGCCTGTTACGCGCTTGCATGATGTCCATGTATTTTCCATTGTTAGCCTGTTACGCGCTTGCATGATGTCCATGTATTTTCCATTGTTAGCCTGTTACGCGCTTGCTTGATGTCCATGTATTTTCCATTGTTAGCCTGTTACGCGCTTGCATGATGTCCATGTATTTTCCATTGTTAGCCTGTTACGCGCTTGCATGATGTCCATGTATTTTCCATTGTTAGCCTGTTACGCGCTTGCTTGATGTTCATGTATTTTCCATTGTTAGCCTGTTACGCGCTTGCATGATGTCCATGTATTTTCCATTGTTAGCCTGTTACGCGCTTGCATGATGTCCATGTATTTTCCATTGTTAGCCTGTTACGCGCTTGCATGATGTCCATGTATTTTCCATTGTTAGCCTGTTACGCGCTTGCATGATGTCCATGTATTTTCCATTGTTAGCCTGTTACGCGCTTGCATGATGTCCATGTATTTTCCATTGTTAGCCTGTTACGCGCTTGCATGATGTCCATGTATTTTCCATTGTTAGCCTGTTACGCGCTTGCATAATGTCCATGTATTTTCCATTGTTAGCCTGTTACGCGCTTGCATGATGTCCATGTATTTTCCATTGTTAGCCTGTTACGCGCTTGCATGATGTCCATGTATTTTCCATTGTTAGCCTGTTACGCGCTTGCATGATGTCCATGTATTTTCCATTGTTAGCCTGTTACGCGCTTGCATGATGTCCATGTATTTTCCATTGTTAGCCTGTTACGCGCTTGCTTGATGTTCATGCTATTCTTGCTGTCCTGCACAAAGCATTTAATGATATATGCAGGCCATCTTTCCTGGGAAGAGCGAATGATTATTTTCACATTTTTCCCATTCAATGATTTTCAGGCAGCAGTCAGAGTCAGAATGTAAGTACCAAAGGACCATACCGCCACCCATCATGGCTTATCATTTGTCAGTGTAATTAGAAGTTGTGGTGGAAAGCTTCTCAACATGGTGGGGTTCTGTGACTTTCAAAAGTACACTAGTAGATAATGATGTTGGCAGCTCCATGGCTCACATCATGGATGTGCTGCTCATTAGTGTCAGCCCTCTAATATTCTAGCCCTATGAAATGGGGGAGAATGGATTAAATTCTCTCTCTCTCTCTCTCTCTCTCTCTCTCTCTCTCTCTCTCTCTCTCTCTCTCTCTCTCTCTCTCTCTCTCTCTCTCTCTCTCTCTCTCTCTCTCTCTCTCTCTCTCTCTCTCTCTCTCTCTCTCTCTCTCTCTCTCTCTCTCTCTCTCTCTCTCTCTCTCTCTCTCTCTCTCTCTCTCTCTCTCTCTCTCTCTCTCTCTCTCTCTCTCTCTCTCTCTCTCTCTCTCTCTCTCTCTCTCTCTCTCTCTCTCTCTCTCTCAGAGACAATGACTGACACTTGCCTCTGATTGAGAACCATACTAGGCCAAACACATAGAAATATAACAACAGAACAAAACATAGAAAAACAACAGAATGCCCACCCCAGCTGACGCCCTGACCAACTAAAATAAAGACATGAAAAGGAACTAAGGTCAGAACGTGACATCAACTGCCTGCATATTCAAACACCAAAGGACAGGGTTGGCAGGTAGCCTAGTGGTTTAGAATGTTGGGCCAGTAACCGAAAGGTCACTGGTTTGAATCCCTGAGCGGACTAGGTGAAAAATCTGCCGATGTGCACTTGAGCAAGGCACTTAACCATAATTGCTCCAGGGTCACTGTCAAAAACAGCTGATTACAGGCTGTGACCCCACTCTCTTGAGGGTGAGTGTACATGTGTGAAATCGGACAAATGTAAGCACCCACATTATTATAGGCATTTGGCTGCACTAGTCTTGTTCCTTTGGGGTTGGGCTGAGGGTTGTGGACGGGCTTTCCAAAATGTTCCAGTTGATTTCCTTTCCTGTTTCATCTGAGAGATCGTGCCTCTGAAACGTTCTGTTGGGTTTTCCATACATCTATCAGTGCTGTGAGAATGCATTTTAGCAAAGAAAACAGAGCAGATCAAACAAAAAGGAAAGGAAGATAATCGCTGTGGTGATTATTCCGATAGACTGTTGAGTGGCAGTGTTGACATGAACTGCTCCATGGGAAGCTGGCTCTCACAAAGGGACTTAACAGCAGGATCCATCCAAATCCCAGGGGAAAGCAATTGATGAAGGAGCATGGCCAATATCCTGTTGGCTGAGGAGGACTGGGATCATGCTGGATGTAAAGAATGCCAAGAATTCTGTAATGGATTTTGTTAAGACAAGAAACCCATTGGAAAGCAAAACAAACTAAGCACACAGATCAATGGAAAGAGGATGGACAATTAAGTCAGGCAAACAGATGTACTAATTACAAATGAACTGAACCAGTTTTTTTGTATTCTTGTTTTTGCCTATATGGCTTTTGCATGTACAGTGCTGAATTTCATTCAGTGAAGTCAATTCATATTCATTCAAAGTCCTTCGAAGAGGTAAATGGGATTCTGTAGATAATGGAAATGTCATCAATAATGAGTTCTTCTCTTGTGTACAGTATAAGTCAGAGAAAACTATTACATTCCCCACTGTATGTGGTTTTCCATCCTACTGTGTTCCCCAGACGAGAGGGATTACAAATGATGATACACCAAAACATGCTGTGAATTTTGTATGCTTGCATCACTTCATTCTGACTGTGCTAGCTACATGATTGTTCTGCAAAGTCAGGACACATTGGAAATGCTTTTCTCTGCATGTTTTTGTGTCCAAATATTTCATACCACATACAATAAAAACTTTCTCCCAGCTTGTTGACATAGTATATCATCAGTTATTCCAGAATGGCATGGTCTGTTGGTTTTGGTGCCATTTCACATGGGTGCAATTGATTTGTTGGAGTCGTTATTTGAACAGACAAGCACCTGCTGTTCCAGATGTTCAAAGGGTTAATTAGTTTAGGATTGTGGGGTGACGGAATCATGCAAGTGATACCCTTTATACCCTTCCATCCCCTATCGCCCTCCCTCTCTCAACCAACCCATCATGTGGCCTGACCCTACTGGAGTAGATCATTTTGGCTGGCTGCCTGTATGCTTGTTGATATAACGATAGGGCCTGAAATCTGGCAGCTTGAGCCCTGTGCTCGGCTCTCTCATATCCCTTCCCGTAGAAGGGGTGTCACTGACTCCGCTTTACTAACTAGAAGAAAGCATAACTTCCACATTCTGAGGAACAAACTGTATTGCTGTCACATATAGAACTTTTTTATTTCATTTGTGTTCAATTGTGTAGCTCCACCAGCTCCCCCTGGTCCAAATCGATAAAGCCACTGAATATGCAGGTAGCAGGATCAATGAAGGACATAGCTATATTAATGGGAATCAAAAAAAATGGATCCAGCATAATTGTAACGTACTCACAATAACAGATGCATGGCTGAAGAAAAGCGTTTCTGGGGTGGTATCGACTTTGCTCATCGCCCTCTTGGCCCAGTAGAAAAGTAAGGGGAGAGAGGGAGAGCGAGGGGGAGAGATGGAGAGCGAGGGAGAGAGGGAGAGAGAGAGAGCAGTAGGAGACAGAGAGATGTTTGTAACGAGGGAGTGAACGACAATGATAAGAGTACCATTGTGAGAGTGGCTCGATCAATTTCATCTGGGCCGATTTACACGCTTCTCCTATTCTCCTCACCCACTCATGTCCTAACATGCTCCCACAACACCCCTTGCAGCATGATGCTACAATCCTGAAAGTAATCAGAGACATAAACACATCTACCACCAGCCTATGTTGCTAGATATCTAGAAAATCTATGTTTAAATGCTTATCTATATTGGATATTACTCAAAGGACAATTTCCCGTTTCTGTGTCTCACTTCCTCATGATAGCATGTGGTTGCCACAGTGATGGAAAGATTATGTTTTGATTGGAGAAGGAAGTCAGGTGCTCCAATGCCCAGATGCCATTTCATCAACATGTATTGCAGTGCACAACTTCCTGCCGTTTGTCAGATGAATCAGAAGTAAGTCATGAATGAGGTGGTAGGTTGGAATATAACAACATTGCCTTTTACGATCAATACTTGGTTGATGGCTATCACCCACTGAAGTTAGTGCGGAGAGGAGAGTAAAGAGAGGTAGAGTCATAGGATCTTAATTTGATCGCTGTTTTCCTTCAAAGTAAACTTGTAAAAGGCTAATAAAAGTTTGTAATTTCCACTTTAAAATGTCAGACTTGATTTGCCCTAACAAAAAAATGTATCAAGGCCTACATAAATGTCCTGTGATACCACGCGTCTTGGTGAGAGGTGTAGGAGTCAGGCGCAGGAGAGCAGGGATGTCTGAGAAGCGTGTTTAATAATATAGTCCACCAATGCAAACGGCACAGAACAAACTCCCAAAACTACGCTCTCGAATAATCGTGCAAACACACGGAGGAACAAACACAGTTCCGACACTTTGCATACACGTGCGTAATAGCGAAAAAACAACAAACATCAAATACCATCGAACGCAATACACACAAGTAAAATCCTGCACGAATTACGGCAGGTAACAGGTGCCCTATATACCCACAGAAATCAAAGCAATTGAAAACCAGGTGTGAAAAGGAACACAGACAAAACAACCAGAAAAAGAAAAAGGGATCGGTAGTGGCTAGTAGACCGGCGACGCCGAGCGCCGCCCGAACAGGGAGAGGAGTTACCTTCGGTAGAAGTCGTGACATGTCCGTAATCCACCATCCTGCTGCTGAAGGATTATTTTTTTCCTGCTATACCAAACTGGCTCAAACTAAGATACTACATATGTAGTAATGTTAGATTGCCTAGATTTGGCTGCCATGGTGATGTAGCCTCATATGACCTCCACTGCTAATGGATACTCCTGGGTAGCTTTTAGGCATAGGCTTAACACTGTCCCCTTAAAATGTGTGAGCATTTCAAAGTAGCAAGACCAAATTAGATCAATTACATAGGCCTATAATTACATTGAGTAATTTGGTAACACTTTCTATACACTAGCTGTGTGTATGTAATGCATTATAGGCATGAATGTACAGGCATTAGTAATGTATTATCATGTTTGCGTTCATAAAAGTAGCAATGGGCTGTTGAAAAATCTTACATCAGTCTTAAAAATCCATATGGACATTTCACACTCTTGAAAGAGTAACCTAAGAGTTTTTTTTCCCATGACATGCATGTCATGTTGATCACTATTGATGGCTGACTGAGGGATTTAGATGGATGGATAATTCTGTTACAAAGCATTACGTTGATCACAGGAGCATATTTGATTCTTGTAATTAAAACATGTCTCTGTCAACGGAGCAAAGGATCATATATATTCATATGAACTAATTTCAAAGCCCATGAAATACCAGAACCCAACCAAAAACAACATGCAGAGATCGCTTAAAATTAAAAAAACATAAACCAAGCTTTTTAAGAGCGTGGTTTCCGTCCCACCTGAACGGGGGGAATGTCACTTTAAATCAGTGTCAAGGCGATAATCAAAAACTGTGGAATGAAAATGTGTAATCTCTCCTATTATATTTCTATGGCTTGGGGACACAGGCATGATTATCTTTTTACTCATAAGGTGACCTCATTCAATTAAGAAAGACGCACCGAAGGACATAGAATCAATGGTGGACCAGAACCAATTAAAAAACAGCTAATTGCAGATGCATTTTTAAGTGTATTGAGTAAGTATCCGTCAATAACAACAACTCCTGCCAAGGAAATTATGCAGGGGAGTAACGAGAGACAATATGCTCTTAAAGGCATATGCTTCCAGATGTCTGTCTGCTATCGACTAAAGATGTGGTGGCAACACTGCCATATCAGGGATGCTCAACTGAGAACGGCTAAGATGCTTAAGTCCCCCCTCCTCCACGTCCTCTCTCTCGCTGGCCAGTTGTTTTGAGCCTGAAGGAGAGTAAATTATGCCAACATCGTTTGGAATGGTCGTAAATATTTGACATGAAATGAATGGTAGAAAATAAAGACGAATTGGGATCGCTTTTAATGAGTTACTGTTCTATTGGTACTTAGGCAAATTAGTGGAACAATACCTCAGTTAATTACACAGACTTTTATAATGATTAAAGTGAAGTACACTTTTATCTATACCATATCTAATGCATGGGTAATTGAAAAAATAATAACGATAAATATTTAAATGACAAGTTAATCATTTGCATCTCCACATCATGCTTTCACTATGATTATTTTTGGTCATTGCACAAAATCTATGTGAAAGGGAAACCGGAGTGTATGATCGAGAGATCCAATTTGACACAGGTTAAACGTTGAAGACCGAACCATTTGAATCCCTGCTAACTCCACCCAAACAGTGACATCATCTTTGAATCATCTACCTCACTACTAACAAGTTTCAGCCATGGGGAAAATGGGGAGGAGATACACAGACACACACACACACACACACACACACACACACACACACACACACACACACACACAAAGTTTTGTGCACACTCTTTTTGGATTTAGGCACTGACACTAGACGCCTGACACTGTCATGTCTTATCGACCTCCTCGGGTCAGGAACCTCTCGAAGTCATAACACTTGTAACCACCACAAACACAATTAAAGATGCAGACAGACAATCTCATGGATGGGAACGCTCCTTTCTTCTAACCACTTTGGCAGCGGGTCCCGGGGACCCAAAAGAGGTGCAGACTTTTGTTCCAGTTCAGAGCTAAAACAACGAATCACCGAGGCCTTGATTAATTTAATCAGTTGTGTTTGTGCTGAACTGGAGCAAGAACATGCACACCCTGTGGGTCCAGAGACCAGGTTTGAAGAACACTGTTTGGTGTTCAGTATTTATTATCCAATTTCATTTTAATCAGAATTTAATAATTGGATGGATATGGATGTAAACCCTGAGAATAAACAGGACAGAATGGACATACTAATTGCAATGTAATTATTCAATCCATGGATCCTTGGAGTCAACAAATTCACTCCTACAAACCTGTGTACATGCACGCATGCACACATACACACACACCCGCAAAAAAGCACACCGACGCACACACATTTCAGTCACTAGGTTGGAGAAATGTGAAGCTTTGAATTGGCTGCAAATCAGACTTGTTCAGAACCTAAAGTCTGTAACGAGCGCCGTTGCTCTTGGAAGAGTGCACGTTTGTTGATTGCTGAGAAACTACTAATCAAGCTAACAGGCTCAAGTAATTGGAAAAGAGAGTTATATCAATGCACGGGGAGAAGCTCATTACCACTATTGATTTGCACTTAAATATGAAAATGATGATGAGCCGTAAAAGTGTATTATACATGTGAATACTTTCTGGCCTCTGTCTTGCTCTACTGTGTCCACATGCAATACACACTTGTTCATTTTCAATCTTGTTGATTAGAAAGATCAAGTGTTAGTCATGGCTTATGACCAAAAAATATAACATAGAAGAAATTACACAGTGTACCATGGAGGCATGTACTTTATATACTGTAGGTCCAGTAAATTATATATACATATTATATATCATCCCATTGCTTTTTGTTAACACATAATGTTATTGAACTATTGGACATGTATAATGAGTAACTCAAAAAAATTGTCAAAAAAAGAAACGTCCAGTTTTCAGGACACTGTTTTTCAAAGATAATTCGTAAAAATCTAAATAACTTCACAGATCTTCATTGTAAAGGGTTTAAACACGGTTAACCTTGTTCAATGACCATAAACAATTAATGAACATGCGGAACGGTTGGTAAGACACTAACAGCTTACAGACGGTAGGCAATTAAGGTCACAGTTAAGAAAACTTAGGACACTAAAGAGTCCTTTCTACTGACTCTGAAAAACACCAAAAGAAAAATGCCCAGGGACCCTGCTCATCTGCGTGAACGTGCCTTAGGCATGCTGCAAGGAGGCATCAGGACTGCAGATGTGGCCAGGGCAAAAAATTGCAATGTCTGTACTGTGAGATGCCTAAGACAGTGTTACAGGGAGACAGGATGGACAGCTGATTGTCCTCGCAGTGGCAGACCACATGTAACAACACCTGCACAGGATTGGTACATCACACCTGCGGAACAGGTACAGGATGGTAACAACAACTGCCCGAGTTACACCAGGAAGGCACAATCTCTCCATCAGTGCTCACACTGTCCACAATAGGCTGAGAGATGCTGGACTGAGGGCTTGTAGGCCTGTTGTAAGGCAGGTCCTCACCGGACATCACCGGCAACAACGTCGCCTATGGGCACAAACCCACTGTCGCTGGACCAGACAGGACTGGCAAAAAGTGCTCTTCACTGATGAGTCACGGTTTTGTCTCACCAGGGGTGATGGTCGGATTTGCGTTTATTGTCGAAGGAATGAGCATTACACCGAGGCCTATACTCTGGAGAGGGATCGATTTGGAGTTGGAGGGTCCGTCATGGTCTGGGGCGGTGTGTCACAGCATCAGTGGACTGAGCTTGTGGTCATTGCAGGCAATCATCCTGACATGACCCTCCAGCATGACAATGCCACCAGCCATATTGCCTGTTCTGTGCGTGATTTCCTGCAAGACAGGAATGTCAGTGTTCTGCCATGGCCAGCGAGGGGCCCGGATCTCAATCCCATTGAGCACATCTGGGACCTGTTGGATCGGAGGGTGAGGGCTTGGGCCATTCCCCCCCTGAAATGTTTGGGAACTTGCAGGTGCATTGGTGGAAGAATGGAGTAACATCTCACAGCAAGAATTGGCAAATCTGGTGCAGTTCATGAGGAGGAGATGCACTGAGGTACTTAATGCAGTTGGTGGCCACACCAGATACTGACTGTTACTTTTGATTTTGACCCCCCTTTGTTCAAGGACACATTATTCAATTTCTGTTAGTCACATGTCTGTGGAACTTGTTCAGTTTATGTCTCAGTTGTTTAATCTTGTTGTGTTCATACAAATATTTACACATGTTCAGTTTGCTGAAACTAAACGCAGTTGACCACGAGACGTTTCTTTTTTTTGCTGAGTTTATGTTGTCATAACTCAATATTCAACTGTTTTTTTTTCATCTGTAGCTTTTAAAAGGCTTTATGGAGATAAAATGGAGAACGTCTCTGTCTGTGTGATGGCAAGCAGCAGTGGGGGAGATTATTCTGCAATTGTCTTGCGTTATTTGAAATAGATATCTCCCAGCCCCATGTCTCCTTGTAAGACAATATGGCAGCATGTCAAATGGTCCCATCAGGCTGGGGGTAGGATGACTGAGGAGTGGAGGTGAGCAGTTCCAGGGATTCTGCAAATGCTGGGAAAATGACTCTCTGCCTCAGTGCACCCATGCATCAGATCCATTCCAAAATAACACTGCTCTGTGCACCCAGTAGTCAACATAGAGATGGGATGAAAATAGGTTCAATATAGAGACACTTGAATGAAGGCATATAATCCTGTCCCTTTATATTAAAAGTAAATGCCATGTTCAGACTTCTTACTGCGTTTATGAGTTGATATTTCAGCATCGTGTTTGTATTTGCTCCCAGGCATCACTCGGATTCATTTCGCATTCCAAACACCCGTTCAATGCATTGGTTAGGTTGCTCTGAATGACATGTAAACGCTACCTTCATACGCTGCAATCTTCCGTCTATTCTGCTCATCCTGATCAACAGCTAATAGGAGCACTAAGAACAAAGAAAATCCTGTTGTGCGTACAAGAAGCACGCATAACGAATGCCTGATACATGATCGCCTGGATAATGTTGTTTATCAATCACAGTTTTTATTATTTTACTTTTTTTTGTGTACCTCACATATACATATTCTTGGAATGTTTGCCCTGGCCCTTTCGGCAATTAGGCAAAATCGTGCAAAGCTTTGAAGAGAATGACCTAAGCATTAAACAACACAATTTGTCTCTGCAGCATCCATTATGCAAAATGCCCCCAGAAAATGGAGGTGGCTTTGAAAAATGGTGCAAGAGGCTGTCAGTGGCTCCCATGCGTCTCGTCTCCTCTGCAATATTTTAGCGTTTATCCAATCGATGCCTTATTGCTCTATAATCTGGGCTAAATCAGAGCCACGGTGGCCTGTTAGTTCCTAAAACAGTACTGAAAGCTTCAGTTGAAGACAAAATAGAAAATATCAAGTATACTGCATGAAGACTGGCTATCAGCATCTTAAATGACCGAATTGATGAACTTGGCATTTTGTTGACAACTTGGAGTGTATATTCACTGGGTAACCAAAGTGTTTGCCAAAAAGCAAGATTCGATCAATAGCTGTAATTTACATTGTTACAATACAACCCCATATAGCATAGGCAGCATACTGAACATAGGGTTATCAGCATTAATAGATAATTAGCACTGTAACGGTTATTGGAGTTAGAATCATCTACTCAATGGCATTGAGAATGGTATGCAATATCTGAAATGAATATGGAATACTTCAATTGTGAATGCAATAAATTAATGTACCAAGAATATAAAATGATGTATTGGGGATAAATCTATTCATCCTGAATGATGAATAGGGTTTGGTGTCTTGAAGAAGACAGGCAGAAATGTAGTCAAAGTCTTGTAGAAACACATTGCGAAAAGGTGCAACGATTTTTATCATAAGTAGGAGAGTAAATGTAAAGATATTGCCCTCTTATTGACATCTGGGGTAGCAAATGAAGAAAACATACACCTAAAACCTAAAGTGCAGGGTTATCAAGTTGCTTCCTCAATGCTTGCTTTACAATGATACATCACTTGACTGTTAATCATATTGTTGTCCATGCTCTTGTAAGTCACACCCTTAATGGATTCCGTCCGTCTAGTAGGTTAGTCTAGATCAGTAATCATATCATGTATAGTGTTTTAAAAAAAATCATGGAATAGTTGCTCTCAAAAGGGTGATAAGGGGTAATAGCATAAGCAACCATTATCCTTATCATGTCATTGTCCATAGGCTACTTTGACCTATTAAGGTATGGTGGAGAGGACCTGGGAGACCTGTCATTTGTGATCAAGCTATGAGCTCAACACAGGATGTCACCCCACATGCAAATTAGTGGAGATGTGGCTGGTGACTAATTTGTTTACTTCTCTTCTCTACGTTATCAAAGCGGCCTGCTTGGTCAAACTGGGACGTGATTCTGGGCTATGATACCCAGTGTAATTGGGACAGTGCAAACGTGTTCCCCTAATATAAACAAGTGTCCCTATATATTATGTGGTAGCGTGACCCAAACAGTAGGCTGCTGATGTCACAAATAACATTAGCACAAATAAACAACAGCTATGTGACTGTTCCAATGCTAGCGTAAGTCTCACTCGCTAAGCCTTCTCTAAGGCCTGTGTCAGAAAGCCTGCAGATACTCATTTTGAGTCATTTTACGTCTCCTACCAATTCCAACGTGGCGCAAGACTGGGCAGATGTGGGGAATCACATCTGATGAATCAAGGAGGGAGCAGGGGAGATCAAACAAGGTATAGAATCTGAAGAGAGATATAATGAGATGGGATTACATTATCGAGCAGGGCAGGACGGCGGCAGACCCGTGCAAGTCAGGCTTTGTCAGATCCATGTCCTTTTAAGCCTCCGTTGGGCTACAAAGCCCCTGCACACTGGGGACTTGGCGCTTTATTTGCATCCTCAGAGGATCATACCAATACCTCAGACTGCAAAAGAGATGAAAGAGAAGGAAAACGCAGCAGGTTTAACAGAATCCATATGACCCCCAATATAAATATAGGGGTTCACCATGCAAGCTTCATGTCAAGCTGCTGCTCTCAAGCTGAACACCCAAAGCCTTGTGTGGTATTTCTCATAAGGATCAAACAGTACAGATACACAAATCATATGAACACTCTCCAAGCAGCTTTAGCACAATTGACACAGCAGTAGTATCTTGCAGAGCTGTATCATTGCCAATTCTCATTTGAGGTTATCAAGACATCTCAATGCAAATTTAAAATAACAAGAGACCATACATGAGGAAACTTAAGGTTTCTCTTGTAAATCTTGTTCCTTGTGCAGCTAGACCCTAATCAGTATTCTGACCATCTGAGGTGGAACACACATCATGGACTCTATGGCCATGGTACATGCATTTCAAGGCAAAGTGGGTTGTGCACAAGTCATCGCTCAGAGTGAGCATCTGAGGCGGCACGTGTGACACTTAATACATGTAAGGGCAGAAATAGAACCAAGAGATGAACAGGAATTACCCCAGGCGTAACAGGGCCAAGGGACCTTTTGGCCCCTCGTGCCCACCCCAGCGAGAGACAGACAGGAGCTCAATGTGACAGTGCCAAAGACAACCCCCACAGCCAGGACAGTCGCTCAGAGGCTCATGATTTCTGCCATGATCAAAATGCTGACACATCACTTATAGGTCAGAGCTGTGCCATTATAGAACGGGGGACACAACGGATATGTCACATCCTGAGGCTATAAGTACAATATCAACAACGAAGTCATCACTAAACACAGCATGCTTTCAGTTTTATTTTCAATGTTTATGTTTAGATCAGTTACAAACGGCATTTACAAGACTGATCCATAAACCAAGGTCGGTATTCTGTCTTGAGAACTGTATGGTTAGTTTAGCCCCTGAGTTTACCCCATGGATTTCATGTCAGAATACTGCCACAAATGAACATTGGAAATGCATTCAAAAGGTGAGCTCTTCTTGCTGTAGTTGAACCACTGTTGTTGCAGCTCCCAGAATAGCCACGCACAGACATGCACATGCTCAGGATCGTGGCTGTACGTCTTTCTGCATCACATCTTACCTTGTTTGACCCAGTAAAGTTTGTTGTAAAATGTTTACTGTCAAATGAACCCCAAAAATGTAAAACATACTTTATTTGTGTTTTATGGCACAAAGGAGATAAAATGCCATCGCAAAGTGTAGTATGCTATTGTCATGACTGTCCTGATCTGGTCAGGTTACAGGAGACCACAACCCTACAGATTATCTCTCAACCCCAATAGAGGAGGAGAGATCTAGGGTCTGAAGAATTGGGGGTTTTATGACCCCTCACGCCCCTGGTAAATCTTAGGCCACAGACAAATTCCTTTGTCCTGTTACTATGGAGAACCAGCCTCAGAACATTAAACATGAAATAAAGGGACTTTGGAACAATGGTTTCCGTCAGCCACAATGGTGGTCATGACGATAGATGGAATATGAAAATGTATGTCATTTTTGTTTTGTTATTAAAGGTTAATAGAATACATTATTACGAAAACATTGTAACGTCAACAGTTTACCTAGTTTATATGTTTGATGTTTATACATTGTACTTTCTATGGAAAATGTCCAAATCAAAGAGTATGCTTTGGGGAAGATTAAATGTGAAGTTAGTTGTCTAAAATTGGATTTGAATAAAATCTAGACCTTGCCCATAACTTGGTACGCCCACTTCTGACACGAGGGTATAAAACCTGTGAGTACAGAATTTACAGATGAGACTAAGTGACCCCAGCTGCAGCCGAGGTCTAAAAAGTAAACAAACCCAGAACCCAACACAAGTTTGAAGACAAATAAATATTTTCTACCCAATCTACGGATGAGTAGCTGTGTCTAAGCGGGTGAATTCAAGCAGGACCACCTACCATCCAATCCCAGTGAATCGTGGTGTCTAAACGGTTTCATTCCTATGCTGTGAGCTCTGAGCTACAGAGCTGTCTGTCCTCAAAAGACCCCTTCCAGAGCAAGGGTGAGGGAACAGACTCCTAAGCCAAAAGGACACTGACATCGTGAGGACGACCAGAAAGGTGCGCCGGAGAAGTGCATCATCGAGCAGCCTGAACGGTCCACGCAGAGAATCCTCGGAGACCTTCCTCACTTAATTACATCATTATATTCTGACCCATAAGAGCGGCAGTTTGTGGCAAGGCTAGGGTTTGAATAGCAGAGCTAACAAATTCACCCAAATGTATGTTTCTCTCGTGTACTTTCTTTTTCCTCTCTCTCTTTGAAATCCCCATTTTGGGTAACACGCTCCATAGTGTGTTGGCCTGTTATACTAAGTTTTAATCAATAGCCTATAATGTGTTTTGTCTATGTGTATCTTTTATCATAATTTTAGCTTTCTAGTAAATAAATATTCAACTAAGATTGGTGTGGTACGAACTCATTGGTGAGACCCGGGTCCGTGCAGATTCACGGGCTATACGACGTTCAGAATGAGATTGTTAGAGGTAACTGGTTAATTAGCGGCTGTTGTAAAATCGATATTCTGATATTCTTTGGGTTAATTTGGGAAATAGAAACTCAATAAAAACTAGTTTTCCCATGGTGCCCCAGGTTAAGGAGTTAATAATTGCTTGATTCAGTTAATCACGCAATTAGAAACTTTTAATCATTTTTCATTTATTTTATTTCACCTTTATTTAACCAGGTAGGCAAGTTGAGAACAAGTTCTCATTTACAATTGCGACCTGGCCAAGATAAAGCAAAGCAGTTCGACACATACAACGACACAGAGTTACACATGGAGTAAAACAAACATACAGTCAATAATACAGTATAAACAAGTCTATATACGATGTGAGCAAATGAGGTGAGATAAGGGAGGTAAAGGCAAAAAGGCCATGGTGGCAAAGTAAATACAATATAGCAAGTAAAACACTGGAATGGTAGATTTGCAATGGGAGAATGTGCAAAGTAGAAATAAAAATAATGGGGTGCAAAGGAGCAAAATAAATAAATAAATAAAATACAGTAGGGAAAGAGGTAGTTGTTTGGGCTAAATTATAGGTGGGCTATGTACAGGTGCAGTAATCTGTGAGCTGCTCTGACAGTTGGTGCTTAAAGCTAGTGAGGGAGATAAGTGTTTCCAGTTTCAGAGATTTTTGTAGTTCGTTCCAGTCATTGGCAGCAGAGAACTGGAAGGAGAGGCGGCCAAAGAAAGAATTGGTTTTGGGGGTGACTAGAGAGATATACCTGCTGGTGGGAGATGCAATGGTGACCAGCGAGCTGAGATAAGGGGGGACTTTACCTAGCAGGGTCTTGTAGATGACATGGAGCCAGTGAGTTTGGCGACGAGTATGAAGCGAGGGCCAGCCAACGAGAGCGTACAGGTCGCAATGGTGGGTAGTATATGGGGCTTTGGTGACAAAACGGATTGCACTGTGATAGACTGCATCCAATTTGTTGAGTAGGGTATTGGAGGCTATTTTGTAAATGACATCGCCAAAGTCGAGGATTGGTAGGATGTTCAGTTTTACAAGGGTATGTTTGGCAGCATGAGTGAAGGATGCTTTGTTGCGAAATAGGAAGCCAATTCTAGATTTAACTTTGGATTGGAGATGTTTGATATGGGTCTGGAAGGAGAGTTTACAGTCAAACCAGACACCTAAGTATTTGTAGTTGTCCACGTATTCTAAGTCAGAGCCGTCCAGAGTAGTAATGTTAGACAGGCGGGTAGGTACAGGTAGCGATCGGTTGAAGAGCATGCATTTAGTTTTACTTGTATTTAAGAGCAATTGGAGGCCACGGAAGGAGAGTTGTATGGCATTGAAGCTCGTCTGGAGGGTTGTTAACACAGTGTCCAAAGAAGGGCCAGAAGTATACAGAATGGTGTCGTCTGCGTAGAGGTGGATCAGAGACTCACCAGCAGCAAGAGCGACCTCATTGATGTATACAAAGAAGAGAGTCGGTCCAAGAATTGAACCCTGTGGCACCCCCATAGAGACTGCCAGAGGTCCGGACAGCAGACCCTCCGATTTGACACACTGAACTCTATCAGAGAAGTAGTTGGTGAACCAGGCGAGGCAATCATTTGAGAAACCAAGGCTGTCGAGTCTGCCGATGAGGATGTGGTGATTGACAGAGTCGAAAGCCTTGGCCAGATCAATGAATACGGCTGCACAGTAATGTTTCTTATCGATGGCGGTTAAGATATCATTTAGGACCTTGAGCGTGGCTGAGGTGCACCCATGACCAGCTCTGAAACCAGATTGCATAGCAGAGAAGGTATGGTGAGATTCGAAATGGTCGGTAATCTGTTTGTTGACTTGGCTTTCGAAGACCTTAGAAAGGCATGGTAGGATAGATATAGGTCTGTAGCAGTTTGGGTCAAGAGTGTCACCCCCTTTGAAGAGGGGGATGACCGCAGCTGCTTTCCAATCTTTGGGAATCTCAGACGACACGAAAGAGAGGTTGAACAGGCTAGTAATAGGGGTGGCAACAATTTTGGCAGATAATTTTAGAAAGAAAGGGTCCAGATTGTCTAGCCCGGCTGATTTGTAGGGGTCCAGATTTTGCAGCTCATTCAGAACATCAGCTGAGCAGATTTGGGAGAAGGATAAATGGGGAAGGCTTGGGCGAGTTGTTGTGGGGGGTGCAGTGCTGTTGACCGGGGTAGGAGTAGCCAGGTGGAAAGCATGGCCAGCCGTAAAAAAATGCTTATTGAAATTCTCAATTATGGTGGATTTAACAGTGGTGACAGTGTTTCCTATCTTCAGTGCAGTGGGCAGCTGGGAGGAGGTGTTCTTATTCTCCATGGACTTTACAGTGTCCCAGAACTTTTTTGAGTTAGTGTTGCAGGAAGCAAATTTCTGCTTGAAAAAGCTAGCCTTGGCTTTTCTAACTGCCTGTGTATAATGGTTTCTAGCTTCCCTGAACAGCTGCATATCACGGGGGCTGTTCGATGCTAATGCAGAACGCCATAGGATGTTTTTGTGTTGGTTAAGGGCAGTCAGGTCTGGGGAGAACCAAGGGCTATATCTGTTCCTGGTTCTAAATTTCTTGAATGGGGCATGTTTATTTAAGATGGTTAAGAAGGCATTTTTTAAAAATATCCAGGCATCCTCTACTGACGGGATGAGATCAATATCCTTCCAGGATACCCCGGCCAGGTCGATTAGAAAGGCCTGCTCGCTGAAGTGCTCTCATCATTCGATGAGCAACAGTCGTCACATTAACTAATACAACGTCACGACACTATGTAAAGGTTTCCATCGTCTGCTAAAGAAAAATAGAATACGTGTGGACTGCATTCCTTCCATTGATGTGGTTGACATTAAGGAATAATGACGTTAGAGAAATCCTGCTTCCCCCACAATGGTACTTTCATCAATGTCGTCCACTCCCTCATTACAAACATCTCTCTGTCTCCTACTGCTCTCCCACTTCTTTCGTCTTATTCTCTCTCTCTCTCTCTCCCAGTCTATCTGCCCTTTGATTGAAGGAGGGAGACGTGGGAGATCTTTAAACAGATCAAATCAGCTCTGCCATTGAAACGCATTCGGAGCCATTTCACAACTAAAATACTGGATCATTAGCCGCTCTGCTCCCTGCCACCCTGGACCACCAGTAAAATGAAATGAAAACTCCACTCCGTCAAGCAAAATCATCTGGGAGCTGGGACGTTACCACTAAATCCCCATCCGCTCCCCAGCTCTTTGTAACAACCTCTCGGTAATGATGGCAGTGGGAACCAATTTACAAATCCCATTCTGGAGCCTTGATCTTTAACCCCACCCCCCATATTGAAAATGCAAATATTGGTCAGAGAATAAGGAAGCTCTTCGTTGACAATGCGTTTGTGCCCTAAAGAAAACGTGCATTCCACCCTGATAAAAGTGGATAGGTGTTAAGCCGCGACTGGAAACATTCGGATCAATTTCACATTGCTTGCATTGATTGCGGCTGTCAAATCCTGCAGGATGACCGAGTGACTTGAATGAGTTCATAATGAAGGTCTTCTCCAACAGAATGATCTGGAAGAGCCATGACCACAAGGGTTTGCCAGTCTATAGAGGCCTGCAGCTTTCCAATGAATTCATCTGAGTTTCTCTCAATGCCATTTCATTGAAGCCACCGGTTAATTGACTAACCAAATTGAACCGACCGGAAAATCATGTGCAGTATGTTAGTAAAGCTGACTCCCTACTTGTCCAACAGCTATGCCTCCAGTCTTGTGCAATAGCTATGATATGCCTGGTGTTCTGGAGAAACTGCGGAGAACACTTACAGCCTTTACAATCAGGCCTGTCTGAAAAGGGCTTATAAAAAAAGATGTGCAGCGAGCTCTGCTTTCCCCTGTGATTAATAAACCATTACTACACAAGCTGGAGGCCGGCCCTGTTTGAAGTCCTCTAAGGCGCATACAATTTGAATGAAATCGTCCATTCCTTTTGGTTGTTGCAATTTTATTGCAGCCTCTCCCAAAGTCACCCTCATCAAGAACGATATCCCTGCCAGAGGTTGCCTGGGCATGATTTACAATGACAGTAGTCAGGTTGCAGGTCATTCAAGTTGTGTCTCTGTGGTACTAAAGGAAAAAAGGGTCATTAGAAATGGAAAGATGACAGTCCTTTTGCTTTTTACCAACACCTCCATCATTTCATGATATGAATTGTGTCATTATGTCACTTCTTGGACAGTCTTGGTTATGTCCTCCATACAATTTCACAAAAGTGAATCTCTGCTCAAACAAAGTTAGTGCTGGAGTCATTTTTACTAAAATGTAGCTAAGGTATTGTAAATATAAACATTGTCAGAATTATAACTAATAATGTTACTTTATCAAACAGGTGATGGCGATAACATGCTGTCATTTAAAAGACAAACAAGGGAAGGAGGCAATTTAGGTAGCTTCGGGCTTGTTATAGGGATAATAGGTCTGGTGGTACCTGGTCTGTGAAAATAGGATGTAGCCTCATGTTGTACTGTGTTCTCCATAGACAAAGCAGTGCCATTGGCTACAGCATAGACTACAGTGCCTTCAGAAAGTATTCACACTCCTTGACCTGTTCCACGTGTTGTTGTGTTATAGCCTGAATTTAAATGCAATATATTGAGTTGTTTTGTTACTAGTCTGCACACAACACCCCATAATGTCAAAGTGGAATGATGTTTTTTTATTATTTTAACAAATGAATCAAAGATGAAAAGCTGAAATGTCTTGAGTCAAAAAGTATTCAGCCCCTTTGTTATGGTACGCCTAAATAAGTTAAGGAGTAAACATTTGCTTAACAAGTCACATAATAAGTGGCATGAACTGCAGTAATAGTGTTTCACATTATTTTTTAATTGATCTCTGTACCCCACACATACATTTATCTGTAAGGTCCTTCAGTCGAGGAGTGCATTTCAAGCACAGATTCAACCAAAAAGACTAGGGAGGTTTTCCAATGCCTCGCAAAGAAGGGCACCCATTGGTAGATGGGTAAATATTAAAAAGTAAAGAAATGGAATACCCTTTGAGCATGGTGAAGTTATTCATTACATTTTGGATGGTGTGTCAATACACCCAGTCACTACAAAGATACAGGCGTCCTTCCTAACTCAGTTGCCGGAGACGAAGGAAACTGCTCAGGGATTTCACCATGAGGCCAATGGTGACTTTAAAATAGTTACAAAGTTTAATGGCTGTGATAGGAGGAAACTGAGGATGGATCAACAGCATTGTAGTTACTCCACAATACTAACTTAACTGAGTGAAAAGAAGCCTGTACAGAATAAAATATTCCAGAACATGCATCCTGTTTGCAACAAGGCACTAAAGTAATACTGAAAAAAATGTGGCAAAGCAATTAACTTTTTGTTGTGAAAACAAAGTGTTTTGTTTGGGGCAAATCCATTACAATGCATTACTGAGTACCGCTATTTTCAAGCATAGTGGTGGCTGCATCATGTTATGGGTATGCTTGTAATAATGGGCAAATGTCGCACAATCCAGGTGTGGAGAGCTCTTAGAGAGTTACCCAGAAAGACTCACAGCTGTAAACGCCGCCGAAGGTGCTTCTGCAAAGTATTGACTCAGGGGGTGTGAATACTTAGGTAAATGAGATATTTCTGTATTTAATTTCCAATAAATGTGCAGACATTTACCAAAACGTGTTTAATTTGTCATTATGGAGTAAATACATTTTTAATTCAGGCTGTAACAACAAAATGTTGTTCATAACATCAAGGGTTATGAACACGTTCTAAAGGGACTGTACATTACGAAGCACCTCTGTGTTGTCTCAGGCCCATTGGGACTAGTGGGAGGGAGTCTGCTGCTGCATAATGCAACAGAGTATGTAATACACAATCACTTTAAGCAGTGCACACCAATTTTTTTATTCCACCAACTAAAGTGTTCGAGCGTGACCCGTGGAGGCATTTCTGAGGGCATGTTTACATGGAGGCATGACAAGAATTTAAAAAGGTCATTGAACTTGATGAACCACAGCTGCAGGACATTTAACCTGCATTATTACGAGATGCAGAGGGAAGCTGGAGAGGCAGGCGCGCAGATAAATTTGCTGTCACAATCATTTCAAATAATGAATCAGAGACTCATCACTGGGTTTTCTGATCTGGTATCATAATCTGATGTTTATCAAATGGGTGCAGAGCATGACTTCAGACACTTGCTTTGGTACGTGAGGTATTTTGCCACTGGGGAGAAATAAAGACAGTAGTACTTTAGACCCCTGACATTAATATATTTTTTTAACCTTTATTTAACTAGGCAAGTCAGTTAAGAACAAATTGTCATTTACAATGACGGCCTACCCCGGGAAATTGTGCACTGCCCTATGGGACAATCACAGCCAGATGTGATTCAGCCTGGATTTGAACCAGGGACTGTAGTGACACCTCTTGCACTGAGATGCAGTGCCTTAGACTGCTGCGCAACTCAGGAGTCCAATGTCCCTCAAGAGAATGCTTGAGCAGCGATTGATGATATCACCTCGTCTTCTCTAATTACCACTCTGGTTGGGGTGGTCAGGTGTAAAGGCATGCCATGAAAATGAGATTAGAGGTGGTCTAATGGAGATGTCAAGTGGCGGTGTGAATGGGCATATACAGTCAGCCTGGAAAAACAGAAGAGGGAAGCCTTCACACTGGTTCAAGAGGCCAGATAGAAAGCTTCATAGTGGTTCAAGAGGCCAAGGATATGACGCAAATATGACACAGACATGATGCTGCATTCATTTAATTCTCATTGAGTGCCATGACAATAGCCGCAAACAACGTTATATTTTCGATTTAGTGCAATTATTATGTCTAGCACTCACCTTTTTATTGGTAACAAAGGTTATGATGCCTTCAATTATGTTGGCTTGAGATGTAACCTCTTCCGTGATCTTTTTGTTAGACCCTGTGTCCTGACACAAGACAGAAGAGGGTTCACAGTGCCCTGATGAGTAATATCAAAAACTTTTTAAAAATAGCCTGCACACCCTCTCGCCTTGGCACTTAGCATTACAGAGATGGATTGGGGTAATAGCAGAGGTTATAGCACTGGGCTCTGTCCGTATGAGACATTTGGGCTGCAGTCCAGACTTCAGGAGGAATTTACCTCTCAAGCACCGTCCTCAACACAGGCACTGCTCTAGTTCTGCAACCTAGCCAAGAAACCACCTCTCCCCATTTTCAAACATATGAGAGATGATGCGTCCAACATCATGATGATCCTTCTTTTATCATCACGATGAGGTCACTGAGCAGTCCTGACCCCTCTTTTCTCCATTCTATATGTAGTAGCTGAGGAGGCTATTTAGATCTCTATGGTCTTTTCTGGTTGCCTACACACAGTATTGCCAGAGAAATGTGTCCAGTTACAAGTACAACCCCGGTCCACAACAGTTTTAGCCTTAGGTGTGAACAGTACAGCAGAACTGGGATAACTGTAGTCTTAATTATTTGAATACAGATCTCAGAAAATAACTTCTCTAAAATAATGGCAGGGAACTGTTGAAGATGTATGTTGAAGATGGAAATAAAATGAATAGAGCGCACACAATCTTCTATACTATTCCAATCTATTGAACAGACATATTTGATCTACGCAATACATTTCTATCTAAACATTCTGTAAATATCCATTCTCCTGAAGGTCCATTGCCACAGGTGCACATAATCAAGTCAAATCAATTCATCAATGAAATATTATACAGATAGTTATATATAAATTGTAACGCTCAACTACTGTATGACTTTTTCAACATGCCACTGAAAAGGTTGGACGCTGTAATTGATTGACATTTTTAAAGGGATCATTCACTCAGAATTAAAACTAACTTCCAACTACCTTGGCTGTAGTTTATTGAGGAAGGCAGTTTCCCTTCAACTCTTAACAGGCGTATTTTGTAACGGTTAGCATTCTCAGTAACACTTTACATTCAATTGTTATTGTGCTTGTGTAATAAAACTGTAATTACTTTTGGAGCAACATTCTTTGTTCCATTATGCTTTGGTAATTGCATTTGAAATGCATAGCAATGAGCTGAGAGTTCTTGTAACTACTGTACCCAAGAGGAATAGTGACTGTTCCAAATGATGCAATTGCAAGGTAATTATATGTTACAACAATATTTCTATTGCAATAATCAAAGTGACTACGTATACAAACTTGATGTCAAATATTCTTTTTATTATGTCTTATTCCTTATTAATATATATTTGTTAGTCATTTTGAAGCTGCAAATGTGGCCTGCTCAAATGTTCAGGCGATTCCATGTCCATATATTAAGAGACATATCTGGGAGCTTTCCAAACCATGTGGTAATGATCATATATTTAGATTTATCCAAATAACTGTTGTAGTTTTTGGTTCTTCATCAAATATTTGGCAGCCATCCCAATAACTATTTTATTATTTTATTATTACTTGCATTTATTCAAATACCTTAAAATATACAGTTAGAGTCAGAAGTTTACATACACCTTAGCCAAATACATTTAAACTCATTTTTTCAAAATTCCTGACATTTAATCCTAGTAAAAATTCCCTGTCTTAGGTCAGTTAGGATCACCACTTTATTTTAAGAATGTGGAATGTCCAAATAATAGTAGAGAGAATTATTTATTTCAGCTTTTATTTCTTTCATCACATTCCCACTGGGTCAGAAGTTGACATGCACTCAATTAGTATTTGGTAGCATTGTCTTTAATTTGTTTAACTTGGGTCAAACATTTTGGGTAGCCTTCTACAAGCTTCCCACAATAAGTTGGTTGAATTTCGGCCCATTCCTCCTGACAGAGCTGGTGTAACTGAGTCAGGTTTGGAGGCCTCCTTGTTGGCACATGCTTTTTCAGTTCTGCCCACAAATGTTCTATAGGATGGAGGTCAGGTCTTTGTGATGGCCACTCCAATACCTTGACTTTGTTGTCCTTAAGCCATTTTTTCACAACTTTGTAAGTATGCTTGGGGTCATTGTCCATTTGGAAGACCCATTTGCAACCAAGCTTTAACTTCCTGACTGATGTCTTGAGATGTTGCTTCAATATATCCACATAATTTTCTTGCCTTATGATACCATCCAGTTTGTGAAGTGCACCAGTCCCTCCTGCAGCAAAGCACCCCCACAGCATAATGCTTCCAACCCCGTGCTTCACGGTTGGGATGGTGTTCTTTGGCTTGCAAGACTCATCCTTTTTCCTCCAAACATAACAATGGTCATTATGGCCAAACAGTTCTATTTTTGTTTCACCAGACCAGAGGACATTTCTCCAAAAGTACGACCTTTGTCCCCATGTGCAGTTGCAGACCGTAGTCTGGCTTCTTTAAGGTAGTTTTGAAGCAGTGGCTTCTTCCTTGCTGAGCAGCCTTTCAGGTTATGTCAATATAGAACTGTGGATATAGATACTTTTGTACCGGTTTCCTCCAGAATCTTCACAAGGTCCTTTGCTGTTGTTCTGAGATTGATTTGCACTTTTCTCACCAAAGTATGTTCATCTCTAGGAGACAGAACGCGTCTCCATCCTGAGCGGCATGACGGCTGCGCGGTCCCATTGTGTTTATACTTGTGTACTATTGTTTGTACAGATGAACGTGGTACCTTCAGGCGTTTGGAAATTTCTCCCAAGGATGAACTAGACTTGTGGAGGTCTACAATTTTTTTCTGAGTTCTCGGCTGATTTATTTTTATTTTCCCATGATGTCAAGCAAAAAGGGACTGAGTTTGAAGGTAGGCCTTGAAGTACTTCCCCAGGTACACCTCCAATTGACTGAATTGAGGTCAATTAGCCTATCAGAAGCTGCTAAAGCCATGCCATCATTTTCTGGAATTTTCCAAGCTGTTTAAAGGCACAGTCATCTTAGTGTACAGTATGTAAACATCTGACCCACTGGAATTGTGATGCAGGGAATTATAAGTGAAATAATCTGTCTGTAAACAATTGTTTGAAAAATTAATTGTGTCATGCACAAAGTAGATGTCCTGACCGACTTGCCAAAACAATAGTTTGTTAACAAGAAATTTGTGGAGTGGTTGAAAAACGAGTTTTAATGACCCCAACATAGGTGTATGTAAACTTCCGACTTCAACTGTACACTGAACAAAAATACAAATGCAACTTGTAAATTGTTGGGTCCATTTTTCATGAGCTGAAATAAAAGATCCCAGAAGTGTTTAACAACACACTGCCAAAGATGTCAACATTTTGAGAGAGTTTGCAATTGGCATGCTGACTGCAGGAATGTCCAACAGAGCTGTTGCCAGAGAATTAAATATTAATTTCTCTACCATAAGCTGTCTCCAATGTTGTTTTAGAGAATTACGTCCTACTGCCCTCACAACCGCAGACCACGTGTAACCACGCCAACCCAGGACCTTCACATCTGGCTTCTTCACCTGCAGGATCAAATGAGACCAGCCACCCTGACAGCTGATGAAACAGAGGTGTAATAAGGGAAAAAACGAACTCTTATTGGCTGGGCCTGGCTCCCCAGTGGGTGAGACTGGCTCGCAAGTGGGTGGGCCTATGCCCTCCCAGGCCCACCCATGTCTGCGCCCCTGCCAAGTCATGTGAAATTCATAGACTAGGGCAGAAATCATGTATTTTATTTGTCTGATTTCCTTATATGAACTGTAACTCAGTAAAGTTGTTGAAATTCTTACATGTCGTGTTTATATTTTTGTTCAGTATAATTTGTTTTTCTGAAACAGTATTTGAATAGCAAAGAAAATATTTGCTTTTTAGTTAAAGCTCTACATAAACTATATTCGACTACTGAAAGTATTTGAAAAGTTTGTATTTTAAAATAAACTACAAAATCCAACTATTTTCTGCCCAGGTCTGCATTACAGACTGTTCACTTGAGACCTCCCCAGTGGCTATGAGCCCTACTCTCTAGTGTTCTAGATCATCCTCTTGGCACAAGGTTCTTCTAATCCATTGCGACTGTCTGGAGTAGCTCAACTCTCTGATTAAAACAAAAACATGCACTTGACCCTTTGATTGGACTAGTAAAATGTCATTGACTTCTTAGTGATTGACAATACCCAGCGATATAGCAGCGCGCCAAATTCAAAAACAGAAATACTCATTCATGAATCATACAAGTGTTATACATCGGTTTAAAGATAAACTTCTTGTTAATCCAGCCACAGTGTCAGATTTCAAAAAGGCTTTCCCGTGAAAGCAAACCATAATATTATCTGAGGACAGCACCCCATCAAACAAACACATGACAAGCATATTTCAACCCGCCAGGCACGACACAAAACTCAGAAATAACAATATAATTCATGCCTTACCTTTGAAGATCTCTTCTGTTGGCACTCCAATATGTCCATTAAACATCACAAATGGTCCTTTTGTTCGATAAATTCTGTCGTTATATCTCCAAAATGTCCATTTATTGGCACGTTTGATCCAGAAAAACACTGGTTCCAACACGCGCAACATGACTACAAAGTATCTAATATAGTTACCTTTAAGACGGGATAAACTGTGTTCAATACTGGTCGAAAACAAAGTGGAGCGAGCTTTCAAGTCACAAGCCCCAACCACAACAGTACACTAGACTCGACCCTCGTTCTGAACAGCCCTACTTCTACATTTCTCAAAGGAAAAACATCAACCAATTCCTAAAGACTTGACATCTAGTGGAAGCGATAGGAACTGCAAGCAAGTGCCTTAGAAATCTAGGTCCACATAGAAACCCCATTGAAAACATTTCCTGGATGGTTTGTCCCCGGGGTTTCGCCTACCAAATAAGTTATGTTATATTCACAGACATAGTATTAATAGTTTTAGAAACTTTTGAGTGTTTTCTATCCAAATCAACAAATGATATGCATATCCTAGCTTCTGGGCCTGAGTAGCAGGCAGTTTCCTTTGGGCACACTTTTCATCCGGACGTGAACATAGTGCCCCCTAGCCTTAAGAAGTTTTAAGACAGGTCAGGTGAGATAGCAAAGGTTTATGGTGTAAATAGAAATCATATTCTTCCCACGCAGCAATTATTCATGTATGATGTTGGTGAGTTGTTTGTTTGTTTCACACTGTTCACATTGTTTTGTTGAATATTTGTTTCACGAAATGAAAGCACAATGATGACGTGTTTGACGTGTTTCTACTGGAAACCAACATTCATTTTAATGAGGCGTTTATCAAAATACTTTTACAAGGCTCCTATAAATGACAAAAAGGAAATATTCATAATACATCATCACTGAGTCTGTATGTAACTGTTATAGCCCCCAAAGATGCGTAGGAATATTCAGAACTTGAGAAATATTTTTAAACATTTACCTCAGCTGAGTCGATCCAGAGCAGGGATCGTGGAAAGCATTTATAACAGACTCTGTTGATTCAGACAAAGTCACATTTTAATGACTGTAACCATCCTAAACTCTGTTTGAGAAGACCATGAACTTCTTAGAAGAAAAATACATATTTCTTTCAAAAAACACTACTTTGCCACAATATTGGTAATGGTCTCGACTATTGCCAAGGGATCGATACTTGTGCACGCTGTTCCTGTATCAGCTCATCCGACAAATCCAATTCAATTATCTGCAACAGAAGGACAAAAACAGATCTATCCAAGGTTTCAAAGACCTGAAGAGGGTTTTACTTTAAAGAGAGACAGGTGAGAATGTGAATTTTCATCCACCTTCAGGATTGATTTCACGATAAATTTTGGTCTCCAAACGCTGTATAGGATATTCTGGGACCTGTGTCTGATAAGGTAATCAAAGAGCCACGAGATGCCAAATATTGGATTCCCTCCACTCATCTTTCTGACTGGTGGCAGAGTCACTATAGAAATGTGTCATAAATTGTCTAAGAGTAAATATTAACCTGTAATGGTGTATTAGTAAATGCAATATGACAAAAGTGAAATACAGTATGCAGACTTGGTTTCATAGTCAAATGTAATTTTCCTTACATCAATCTGCACCGTGTTGTGACTGCTCAGTTAGAACTGTTAGTTGAAGCTCTAATGTAAAAATTAAATTATTGTATAGATGCGGTGAAGACATCAAGCAAACTCGACCAAAACAATGGAATTACCATGGAAACACAGCAAAATTAGACTACATTTAGCCTATTGTTTGTATATGCATTTCATACTATGTTGAGGTAAAAACTTAGGGTAATTATTGTATGGATGTCAAACCCAAAACATTCATATCATGTCAATCAACTGCATTACAGTTAAAACGACTCTGACTACTACAACCGATTTCTGTATGCTAGCTATGCTAACTAGTTTATACGAACTGGAGTTTAGCAGTCATTTCTTACTAAACTTTTTAAATTTTTATTGAACCTTTATTCAACTAGTTGGCCAGTTGAGAACAAGTTCTCATTTACATCTGCGACCTGGCCAAGATAAAGCAAAGCAGTGCGACACAAACAACACAGAGTTACACATGGGATAAACAAACGTACAGCCAATGACACAATTGAAAAATCTATATACAGTGTGTGCAAATGTAGTAAGATTAGGGAGGTAAGGCAATAAATAGGCCATAATGGCAAAATAATGACCATTTAGAATTAACACTGGAGTGATAGATGTGCAGAAGATGATGTGCAAGTAGAGATACTGGGGTGCAAAGGAGCAAAAAAAAATATATATATGCAGACGAGGTAGTTGGGTGGGCTATTTACAGATGGGCTGTGTACAGGTGCAACGATTGGTAAGCTGCTCTGACAGCTGATGCTTAAAGTTAGTGAGGGAGATATAATTCTCCAGCTTCAGTGATTTTTGCAATTCGTTCCAGTCATTGGCTGCAGAGAACTGGAAGGAAAGGAGGCCAAATGAGAAGTTGGCTTTGGGGATGACCAGAGAGCGCATGCTACGGGTGGGTGTTGCTATGGTGACCAGTGAGTTGAAATAAAGCGGGGCTTTACCTAGCAAAGACTTATAGATGACCTGGAGCCAGTGGGTTAGGCGAGGAATATGAAGCGAGGGCCAGCCAACGAGAACATACAGGTCGTAGTGGTGGGTAGTATATGGGGCTTTGGTGACAAAATGGATGGCACTGTGATAGACTACAGCCAATTTGCTGAGTAGAGTGTGAGTAAAAATGACATCACCGAAGTCTAGGATCAGTAAGACAGTCAGTTTAACAGGGTATGTTTAGCAGCATAAGTGAAGGAGGCTTTGTTGTGAAGTAGGAAGCTGATTCTAGATTTAATTTTGTATTGGAGATGCTTAACGTGAGTCTGGAAGGAGAGTTTTTATTCTAACCAGAAACCTAGGTATTTGTAGTGATGCTAGACGGGCGGGTGGGTGCAGGCCATGATTTAGTTTTACTTGCATTTAAGAGCAGTTGGATGCCACGGAAGGAGTGTTGTATGCTATTGAATCTCGTCGGAAATTTGTTAACACTGTGTCCAAAGAAGGGCCAGCTGTCCCTGATTGAGAACAATACCCGGACAAAACATAGAAATACAAAATCATAGAAAAACAAAACATAGAATGCCCACCCCACATCACACCCTGACCTAACCAAATAGAGAAATAAAAAGTCTCTCTAAGGTCGGGGCGTGACAATAGGTCTGTAACAAGTTTGGGTCTAGATTGTCTACCCCTTTTGAAGAGGGGGATGACCGCGGCAGCTTTCCAATCTTTAGGGATCTCAGACAATATGAAAGAGAGGTTGAACCGGCTAGTAATAGGGGTTGAAACAATTGCGGTGGATAATTTTAGATGGGTCCAGATTGTCTAGCCCAGCTGATTTGTAGGGGTCCATATTTTGCAGTTCTTTCAGAACATCAGCTATCTGGATTTACGTGAAGGAGAAGTGGGGGAGGCTTGTGCAAGTTGCTGTGTGGGGATGCTGAGTGGTTGACCGGGGTTGGGATAGCCAGGTAGAAAGCATGTCCAGCCGTAGAAAAATGCTTATTGAAATTCTCGATTATCGTAGATTTATCATTGTTGACACTGTTTCCTAGCCCCAGTGCAGTGGGCAGCTGAGAGGAGGTGCTCTTATTCTCCATGGACTTTACAGTGTCCCAGAACTTTTTGGAGTTCGTGCTACAGGATGCAAATTTCTGTTTGAAAAAGTTAGCCTTGGCTTTCCTAACTGCCTGTGTATATTGGTTCCTAACTTCCCTGAAAAGTTGCATATCGTTGGGGCTATTCGATGCTAATGCAGTGCACCACAGGATGTTTTTGTGCTCGTCAAGGGCAGTCAAGTTGGGGTGAACCAAGGGCTATATCTGTTCTTCGTTCAATATTTTTTGAATGGCGCATGCTTATTTAAGATGGTGAGGAAAGCACTTTTTAAGAATAACCAGGCATTCTGTACTGACGGAATGAGGACCAATATCCTTCCAGGATATCCGGGCCAGCTCGATTAGAAAGGCCTGCTCGCTGAAATGTTTTAGGGAGCGTTTGACAGTGATAAGGGGTGGTCGGTTGACCGCGGACCCATAGCAGATGCAGGCAATGAGGCTGTGATCTCTGAGATCCTGGTTGAAGACAGCAGAGGTGCGTTTAGAGGGCAGGTTGGTCAGGATGATATCTATGAGGGTGCCCGTGTTTACGGATTTAGGGTTGTACCTGGTAGGTTCTTTGATAATTTGTGTGAGATTGAGGGCATCTAGTTTAGATTGTAAAATGGCCAGGGTGTTAATTAAGTATATCCCAGTTTAGGTCACCTAACAGTACGAACTCTGAAGATAAATGGAGGGCAATTAATTCACATATGGTGTCCAGGGCACAGCTGGGGGCTGAGGTGGGTCAAGAGGCAACAGTGAGAGACTTTTTTTCTGGAAAGGTGGATTTTTAAAAGTATAAACTCTAACTGTTTGGGCACAGACCTGGATAGCGTGACAGAACTCTGCAGACTATCTCTGCAGTAGATTGCAACTCCACCTCCTTTGGCAGTTCTATCTTGGTGGAAAATGTTGTAGTTGGGGATGGACATTTTTTGGAAAGTGGCAACTTCTACATGTTATGCAGCGAAAACAACCAAATATATTCAAATCGGACTTAAGTAACCACACTATGTGCCCGTTACAATACATACATCATGACTAATTAGACGAATATCCACTTTGTTAGATCAGAATTGTTGAATGTGTGCCAATCTAGTCAATGGAACGTCTGTGTTCCATTGACTCCTTTACCACATCTATTACAGCTAATGTTCTTATTACAACCAATGTTCTTATTATAGCTAATGTTCTTATTATAGCTAATGTTCTTATTACAGCTAATGTTCTTATAATAGCTAATGTTCTTATTACAGCTAATGTTCTTATTACAGCTAATGTTCTTATTATAGCTAATGTTCTTATTACAGCTAATGTTCTTGTTACAGCTAATGTTCTTACTACAGCTAATGTTCTTATTATAGCTAATGTTCTTATTACTGCTAATGTTCTTGTTACAGCTAATGTTCTTATTACAGCTAATGTTCTAAGGCAGTGTTTCCCAACCCTGGACAAGCACACTTGATTCAACGTGTTAACTAATCATTAAGCCCTTAATGAGTTGAATGAGGTGTGTTTGTCAAGGGCTACAACTAAACTGTGTACTGTTGGGGGTATTCGAGGACCAGGGTTAGGAAAACACTGTTCTAAGGGACCATTCGAAATGTACTGGTGTGGGGGGGTCTGGTCCAAAATAGGGGACGGTTGACAATCCTCAACAGTGAATCAACATTTAAAAAGTTATAATTTTTTAGGTAAAACTACACTAAATATAATCTCATGTCACCAAATAATTGATTAAAACAGACTATTTTGCACTGTAGGGTAGCACCATGGTTAGCCGGAGGACAGCTAGCTTCTGTCGTCCTCTGGGTACATTGACTTCAATACAAGACCTAGGAGGCTCATGGTTCTCACGCCCTTCCATAGACTTACACATTAATTAAGACAACATCCACAGGATGTCCTTCAACCTATCAGAGCTCTTGCAGCATTAAGTGACATGTTGTCCACCCAATCAAAATATCAGAGAATGAATCTAGTACTGAAAGCATAAGATACAGCAAGCTAGCACTGCAGTGCATAAAATGTAGTGATAGCCTCAAAGTGAGAGAAAGACAAGAGTTGAACAGTTTTGAACAAATTAATTTCATGTGTAACTGGCTGCAGGGAAGTCAGGCGCAGGAGAGCAGAATTAGGTAGCAAACGGAGCCCTTTATTACGGTGAATAAACACACGGCACTAGGAACAATAAACAAATACGGGTTGACATAACCCAGCGCAAACCAGTCTAACGTGCACATACACGTAACAACAAACAATTCCACACACAGATATGGGGGGAACAGAGGGTTAAATACATGTCAAATCATGAGGGAATGTAAACCAGGTGTGCGGGAAAACAAGACCAAACAAATGGAAAATTAAAAGTGGATCGGCGATGGCTAGAGGATCGGTGACGTCGACCACCGAACGCCGCCCGAACAAGGAGAGGAACCGACTTCGGCGGAAGTCGTGACAGAGAGAGAGCTAGCTGTATTTGGTTGTATATATTTTTTAAACTTTCACTTAGCTAGATAATGTAGCTAGCTAGTTTAGCTTACTCAAACACCTGGCTCAAACAGAGAGGGATGCTATGTTAGCTAGTCAAGGTAAGCTTTTGGTTTTATAAATGTGTTGCCACCGGGGCCCACTGGTGTAACTGCGTTCTGACTGTACACTGTACTGCATGATTGTAGCTAGTGGGTTTAATTCTAGTAGCTATGCTGACTATGATGTTACAACAATGTAGGCTGTGTGTAGCGATTATAGCAGTCAAGATATGAAGGTTTGGCTTAGAAATATTTTTTTGCCTGGTTACAGATAGCTGATGTGTTGTGCACTGAAGTCCACAAGTGAAGGGAAAAGGTGAGAGGAGGAGAGAGCTTAGATACAGTAGTTGCGAGAAGGAATTATATATCAACTCAGCAACAAAAAAAGTCCCCTTTTCAGGACCCTGTCATTCAAAGATAATTCGTAAAAATCCAAATAACTTCACAGATCTTCATTGCAAAGGGTGGCATGAGGACTGCAGATGTGGCCAGTGCAATAAATTGCATTATCCGTATTGTGAGATGCCTAAGACAGCGCTACAGGGAGACAGGACGGACAGCTGATCGTCCTCACAGTGGCATACCACGTGTAACAACACCTGCACAGGATCGGTATATCCGAACATCACAGGTACAGGATGGCAACAACAACTACCCGTGTTACACCAGGAACGCACAATCCCTCCATCAGTGCTCAGACTGTCCGCAATAGGCTGAGAAACGCTGAGGGCTTGTAGGCCTGTTGTAAGGCAGGTCCTCACCAGACATCACCGGCAACAACGTCGCCTATGGGCACAAACTCACTGTCGCTGGACCAAACAAGACTGGCAAAAATTGCTCTTCACTGACGAGTTGTGGTTTTGTCTCACCAGGGTGATGGTCGGATTCACGTTTATTGTCGAAGGAATGAGCGTTACACCGAGGCCTATACTCTGGATCGAGGATCAATTTGTAGGTGGAGGGTCCGTCATGGTCTGGGGCGGTGTGTCACAGCCTCATTGGACTGAACTCGTTGTCATTGCAGGCAATCTCAACGCTGTGCATTACAGGGAAGACATCCTCCTCCCACATGTGGTACCCTTCCTTCAGGCACATCCTGACATGACCCTCCAGCATGACAATGCCACCAGTCATACTGCTCGTTCTGTGCGTGATTTCCTGCAAGACAAGAATTTCAGTGTTTTGCCATGGCCAGCGAAAAGCCTGGATCTCAATCTAATTGAGCACATCTGGACCTGTTGGATCGGAGGGTGAGGGCTAGGGCCATTCCCCCCAGAAATGTCCGGGAACTTGCAGGTGCATTGGTGGAAGAGTGGGGTAACATCTCACAGCACGAACTGGCAACGTTGATGCAGTCCATGAGGAGGAGATGCACTGCAGTACTTAATGCAGCTGGTGGCCACACCAGATACTGACTGTTACTTTTGATTTTGACCCCCCTTTGTTCAGGGACACATTATTCAATTTCTGTTAGTCACATGTCTGTGGAACTTGTTCAGTTTTTGTCTCACATGTTGAATCTTATGTTCATACAAGTATTTACACATGTTAAAACCTTTTGTGACTAGGGGGCAGTATTTTCATTTTTGGAAAAATAATGTTCCCGTAGTAAACGGGATATTTTGTCAGGACAAGATGCTAGAATATGCATATAATTGACAGCTTAGGATAGAAAACACTCTAAAGTTTCAAACTGTAAAAATATTGTCTGTGAGTATAACAGAACTGATATTGCAGGCGAAAGCCTGAGAAAAATCCAATCCGGAAGTGCCTCATGTTTTGAAAGCGTTACGTTCCAATGCGTCCCTATTGATCAGTGAATGGTCTATCAACCAGATTACGTTTTCTCCGTATTCCCCAAGGTGTCTACAGCATTGTGACGTAGTTTTACGGACTTATGTTGAAGAATACCCGTAAGCGGCTACATTGCCCAACTGGTCACCTGATGGCCCCCAGAGTGATTCTCGCGTAAAATACAGAGGTAGCCATTATTCCAATCGGTCCTACTGAAAAACCAATTGTCCCGGTGGATATATTATTGATTATTATCGATAGATATTTGAAAAACACCTTGAGGATTGATTATAAACAACATTTGCCATGTTGCTGTCGATATTATGGAGCTAATTTTGAATATTTTTCGGCGTTTTCATGACTGCAATTTCCGGGCGATTTCTCAGCCAAACGTGAAGAACAAACAAAGCTATTTCGCCTACATTAATAATGTTTTTGGAAAAAATTAACATTGGCTATCTAACTGGGAGTCTCGTGAGTGAAAACATCCAAAGCTCATCAAAGGTAAACGATTTAATTAGCTTTTCTGATTTCCGTGACCAAGTTACCTGCTGCTAGCTGGACAAAATGCTATGCTAGGCTATCGATAAACTTACACAAATGCTTGTCTATCTTTGGCTGTAAAGCATATTTTGAAAATCTGAGATGACAGATAACAAAAGGCTAATCTGTGTCTCAATATATTTCACTTGTGATTTTCACCAATAGGAATATTTTCTAGGAATATTTATGTCCGTTGCGTTATGCTAATTAGTGTCAGCCGATGATTACGCTCCCTCATGCGGGATGGGGAGTCATTAGAGGTTAAGTTTGCTGAAAACAAATACAGTTGACAGTGAGAGGACGTTTCTTTTTTTGCTGAGTTCATATATACATTTAGACTAGAGATGAATTCTAAACTGCCACTTGAGGTAGTTTAACTGATAAAATGGCAGCATGTCTACGGTGGCGAGACCAAAACGAGTTCCCCAGAGAATAATTACAAACAGGTTGATAATGATGAGTTCTCAAGGAGATACCGCTTCTCCAAGGACTCTGTAATGCAACTGGAAAGAAAGGTTGGACCAACCATTAAGCATAGGAGTGATAGGAACGCGGCTGTACCCCCATTCTTCAGCTCTTGAATCCTGCGGTTCTTCGCAACTAGATGTTTCCAGATAGTGGATGGGGATCTTTTTGGACTTGGACAAGTCAACCGTCTGCAGGATTGTAGTCAGAGTATCAAGTGCTATTGCCAGTCTGAAGAATCAGTACATAAGGTTCAAGCCTACAGAGGAAACAACAGCTGGATTTTACAGGAGAGTTAGATTCCCAGGTGTACTAGGGGCAATAGACTGTACACACATTCCTATTCCCAACCCTGGTGGTGAAAATAGAGAACTATTCCGCAATCGGAAAGGTTATTGCTCCATCAATATGCAGGTTGTCTGTGATGACAAAGTTCAGCTCACCAACATCGTAGTTAGATGGCCAGGATCCACCCATGACAGCAGAATCTTTGACAATAGTCGTCTGTGTGCAATGCTGGAAAGGGGGGCATATGAAGGCCACCTACTAGGTGACAATGGATATGCCTGTCGTGGGCACCTTATGACTCCCCTTTTAAACCCCCAGACATCTGAAGAGAGAGAATACAATACCTCTCATATCCTGGCAAGAGATTTCATAGAGAGAGTTTTTGGAGTGTGGAAAAAAAGTTTTCAATGCCTAAAGGGAAGGACTCCTCACAAAGATGGACACTACACTGACAATCATTATTGCAGTGGCGGTTCTGTATAACTTTGGCAAGAGACAAGGAGACAAGCTACCTGAGGAGGCTGAAGAGGACCTACCTGAGGAGAATACAGAAGATGGCAGGGTGCAACATGCTGCCAATGCAAATGGGAATGCTGTGAGGAGAATCTTGACTGACAACCATTTTGCAGCCTAAGGTGTGTATAATGTAACATTGGTAACATGTAAAAAGAAATATTATTATTTTTTTTTGATCGACACATACAATTCCTAGTTAGGCTATCTGTATTCAAATATTTTATTAAGACTTTGTTATTCTCAATACCATACAGGGTGGAGCTGGAAGCACCAGAATAAGTTTTCTTTCTAGAACTGGCAAAAAAACAGATTTTATTTCAAATTAGCCAACCCATGAGAACCTTTCACGGTGGAATTGCAGTAATTCTAACATTACATAATTATTATTTTATCAAGGAGCAGCAACTTTGTGGCCTCATTTGTCAAGTAGGCTAGCCACTTCGTTTCAACACACAAAATACCTCATATATTGGTGTAACATGTCACTAATCATAGTTTAAAACCATTAATCATAAATGTACTGATACAGATTTAAAATTAAGTAGTGCAACACCTCTCTGATTAATTACAAACCTAGATTTACAAAACCTAGATTAACTCTAATCCTAGATTAATTGAAGCCATTTTGGTGCAACGCACCCTTGATCTATCTTGAATTTACAGTTGAAGTCGGAAGTTTACGTACACCTTAGCCAAATACGCTTAAACTCAGTTTTCACAATTTAATCCTAGTAAAAATTCAGTTTTAGGTCAGTTAGGATCACCACTTCATTTTAAGAATGTGAAATGTCAGAATAATAGAGAGAGAATTATTTATTTAAGCTTTTATTTCTTTCATCATATTCCCAGTGGGTCAGAAGTTTACATACATTCAATGAGACTGAAGGCTTCGGACTGACGGGCGGCTCTGGTGGCTCTGGACTGGAGGGAGACTCTGGAAGGAGAAGACGCAGAGACAGCCTGGTGCGTGGGGCTGCCACAGGGACCACCAGGCTGGGGAGACCTACCGGAGTCCTGGTGCGAAGAGGAGGCACCGGATAAACCTGGCTGTGGGGGTGCACTGGAGCTCTGGTGCGCAGCCTTGGCACCACTCCTCCAAGCTGAATGCCCACTTTAGCCCGGCCCCTCCAGAGTGCAGGCACAGGTCGAACCGGGCTGTGGAGGAGCACTGGAGTTCTGGTGCTTACCACTTGCACCTCTCCGTTAGGCTCGATGCCCACTTTCGCACGGCACTGGCGGAGCGCAGGCATAGGACGAACAGCACCCTCCCAGCGCCCCGGAGACACGGTACGCAGAGCCGGCGCAGGATACCCTGGGCCGAAACGGCGCACCGGAGACCAAACAAGCTGGGCTGGTACAATCCGCACTTGCTGGATGCCTACTCTCGCATGGCACTTGCGGGGGGCTGGCCTATAGCGCTCTGGGCTATGAGCGCGCACTGGCAACACCGTGCGCTTCATCGCATAACACGGTGCCTGACCAGTGCTACGCCGGTAAGCACGAGGAGTTGGCTCAGGTGGAGTGGTTGAAAAATGAGTTTTAATGACTCCAACCTAAGTGTACGTAAACTTCTGACTTCAACTGTATTTTGTGCTTTGATGTTACAGTTTTTTATTGCAATCTTTCTATACTGTTAATCCCTCTATTTCCTTTGTTAATTTGAACTTTTTTGACCTAAATTGCATTTGTTTTAAAGATGAGTATTGAATTGCATATTACAGCGATGTTTGTCAGACCATGAGACGTCCCAAAAATTGGTCTTCTCACAAAAACGTCTGTAGCGTCCGAACGGTTGGCATACAAAAGTAATTCTATGTAGAGATCAGACAAGTGTCATGGGACTAGTCTGAATGTTACCAGGTACTGGTTAATAAAAATATGGAAGTATGGAGGTAGTTTTGTGGCAACAAAAAAAGGGACGGGGTTAAATACGTGTCCAAAAAATCTAAAATATTTTCTGAACTTTATTATATCTTCTAGATATAGGACAGACACTTCTACACCTTATTCCTTATTATACATTGTTTTTCAATGCATTTCTTTGGGCTATAGTAGTAAAGAAAAATGCAATATTTTAACAAATAATTGTTTTATAGAATTGTTTTTAACATACAGACAGTGGCCATTTTAGCATGTCAGTCTTGGTGGGGCAACCCAATTATTTTTTTTAGATGCATGCCAGCAAAGCCACTACACAACACAACACTAAACAATACGTTAATTGCACTATAACGGTGACTAGCGGTGCCCACAAACGTTTAGGGCCTAAATAAAGCTGTCCCAACAGCGGTGCTTTCTTTCCAGCACAATGGAGTGAATCCTCACCACCGCTACACCTGGCTATCAGCGGAGCCTTGTCTGGCAGTGAAACAATTCATTCAGCCTTGTTTACAGCCTTTAAAAAAAAACATAGATGATATGGCTGACCATATCTCCCTGGCATATTACATAATTTATGCAGCAACATATGAGACATTTTTGGACTCACCTTGTTGTGCGCATCGGTCCTTCGTTGGCAAATTTTGTCATCAACAATTCCGAGTTGGATGACTGTTCAAAACGTATTTTCCCAGTTGCAATGCTTGCGGTTTGCAACTGACACCGATTCCTTCCAACCAACTCATTGTTGAATTTGCCATTTTCAACTTGTTGCATAATGTTTAGGTTCAATGGCCGATGAGCACCGATACTTTTTATCTATATTTTCTCTTCATTATTTATCTTCATATGACAAGGATTAAAACGGATTTGCCAGTAGACTTGATTCACGATGATGACTGCTAGCTAAGATTGTGAGAGTAAGATGTTGACATGATCAGTCCAATTAAAGCTACTGGACATATAACGTGATTTGACGTCATTTCTGTGGCCAATGACCTTGAGCCTTCTTGGAATGGCACTTGTAATATAACTCTATGGTAGGACACAAAGGGCTGAAATGTTGGATGTCTACCATTACTAAAGGACTGAAGTTAGGCAATTCTGCAAGGTCCCCATGAGTGACAGAATACTGAGCCGATCACGGCGCAATGCTCCTATTTCTGCTGGCCGGCCCCACCACATTTTGCAAAAAAATGTGAGTCTCAAAACAGGTGGGGCTCTGCCCTGCCATGAATGACGGGTCGCCACTGCCTACAGGGGTCTTACAATTCTAAATCATTTTTAAGCATTTATTTTAATGACACCTCCAATTGGACCATCCAGATGATTGCTTCCAACTATAATAAACTGGTCAATTTGCAAAATGACAACTCAATTTTGACATGACTTGATACAAACAAAACACACTTCACCGAAATGTATCACATCTGCATCGCAAATAGACATTCCAAATGCACTATTCCTCTCGACTCTCCAATGTGTGTTATCCATGCATGGCTGAGATTAGCTGTAACAACCACAATGGATGCCAAGAGAAGCAGAGAGCAAAAGAGAAGAGAGAGAGGTTCTACTCAAGCAGCTCACTGTGAACAGATGTTCCATTAACCAGGAACTAACGTGACCCCTCACTCTTTGTCTCTGACAGTGGAAAGAAAGAGAACATAGCACGAGAGAAAAAACAGATGTTGGTTGTTGCGCAATCCACAGTGTGCTGAGTCTCTCATCTCTGCAAATTAAAAACGGTTCTAAAATCAGCCCAGTCCAAAAATATGGTCATGTAAAAATGGGAATAGTGAAATAATAGGTTGTCTACCAGAAAATGTGAAGGTTGTAATAAAATAACTGCACATCTGCTGTAAGTAAGAAATGCAATGCCTAATATAACCCCTCCATTCCTCACCTTAACCCTGCTCCTCATAAACCTATCAAAGTATCATGTTATAATCCCGTGTGTGTGTGTGTGTGTGTGTGTGTGTGTGTGTGTGTGTGTGTGTGTGTGTGTGTGTGTGTGTGTGTGTGTGTGTGTGTGTGTGTGCGTGTGCATGGGTCTTTCTATAAATAATGGGGACAGCATGTGACATTGGGATACATATTTCAAAATAGATTGAAACAAAAATGGAAAGCATTTTCATGCAGTTCCACATGTGTACTTAGGGGAAAAAAGTGAATATATGCAAATTGGCTCATAACGCCTATACAACAACATGGGACTAGGACTAAGCAGGGATCATACAGACATTAAATTGAAATTCGTGGACTTTCAGGGATTTTTTCAAGCACTTAATTCTAATTTTCAAAGGACCTCAATGTTATACCATTGTGTAATTTATATAATTGTACATATAGGGCCTAATATAGAACCCTCCACCCACAAACAGCATGCAACAGTGTAAAAGAAAAAGTAGGCCATTACCACTTTAAGAATAATGAAATGTTTATGACCCGATATTCACATTATTATTGCATTCTAAAATATCTGAGAATAATGTGGACATTGCCTGACTAAATAGATTGTAGACCGACGCAGGCACACATAATAAAGGAAGGAATAGCAGTAGCATTAATCTCACCATGGCTGTTTTTATAATGAGAAAGTGAACAAAAACCAGGTTCCTTTTATAATGGAAGGATTTGTATGGAAAGTCAAGTTGAAGCCAACATTCGTTGTTGTTGTCTTCATAATAACAGAGTAGCGTAACACACTTCAATTGAAGCTGTGGGAAACAAACTGAAGTGGCCACATCTCTCACAGAAACGGATCAAAAATGAAATCAAGGGTAATTATAAGGGATCCGGAGAACGTTTACATTGGCCACAATACTTACAATTACTTTTCAAGCACCAAATTGAGGAAATGTCCATTTTCAGGGTAGGCCTATTCCAGTAGTTGCATTTCTGTGGTTCATGTTGTTTACAATTGCAGGCGTAACATGGAAATCAAAATGTATTTGTCCTGTTATTTTAGCACCACGTGATATTGTCAATAAGCCCACTAGGCTATGTAATTTGGTGTCATTATATCCAGAAGAATTCATAGGAAGAGCGTTGGGTGTTGTTAAATAGTCTATCCTACACAATTGCGCGCAGTAGACTCGGTCCTATCCGATGCACAAAAACATATGAAAACATGAGCTCATTACCTTGATGGTTTCTCTGTTAAATCAAGCGAGGCCTGCTGTAAATCAAGCAGACAACGACAGATGATCGACCTCAATTTGCTAGGAACATTAGATCCAGCATGGATCCAGGCACAACTGTCTTCACCAGCACAAGGAATGACACCAACATATTCTGGACATTCCTCGCGAACACCTTTTTTACAACAGCTGTTCATCACCTGGCTGTCATTCGGAAAATTCCTTCCTGGATCAGATGATGATGTGTGAAAATATCACGGAAGAGCACGACACCAAATGCACATCTAACAAGTATTATTCATAATTATTGAAGAACCACGTTAATGACAGTTTCGATTTAGGTTGTATCAGGGTAAATTTAGGTTTTAA
The DNA here is from genome assembly GCF_013265735.2 of Oncorhynchus mykiss. Classification (NCBI taxonomy): domain Eukaryota; kingdom Metazoa; phylum Chordata; class Actinopteri; order Salmoniformes; family Salmonidae; genus Oncorhynchus; species Oncorhynchus mykiss. Next base: position 20,298,602 of record NC_048590.1, read on the forward strand.
GTATCAAGGTGAGGTGACTCTTTCAGTTAGAAGCATTAGATTTTTCAATTGCATTTACTATTTTGGATTTGTGTGCACCGTGAAATATGTTTTCATCACGCAACATAAGGAGACACAAAACGGTACACTGCATTTCTGTGATGAGTTATACAAAAAAACTGTCTGACATCTAGATCCAGGATTCTGACAGGGTTCACATTCAATGTCTAATTTAACTGATTAATGCTTAATATATTATTATTCTTTTTTTTTAGCTTTATGTCACACGATTTTGGACAAATCCGTCAAGACACCAACCATGACAAACGGTTAAACAGGTTTTAAATTAATTTGTGAATTTTAATGAATATAGCTATGACCCCCCTTATATCTTATTGTAATGACATAAAAAAAAATTGGCAGATTATCATCAATGTCCTATCGACAAAAATAACAAGTTCATAGAAATACCAGCGTGTGAGTGTGCAAGTGTAGATTCTTATAGATATGTATACATGTATTTATGCATACAGTAGATCAAACATTAAATGACACGCACAGACACACACACACACACACACACACACACACACACACACACACACACACACACACACACACACACACACACACACACACACACACACACACACACATACACACACACACACACACACACACACACACACACACACACACACACACACACACACACACACACACACACACACACACACACACACAGTACTGAGGGAGATTCCCATGACGAAATTCTTGTAAAACTTTATTTGGATAGTCCATCAGTAACATTTCAACTTAACTATCTACTAGCCCTAGACCTAACCTTAACCATTATCCTAAACCTTAACTTAACCCTAAAACTAACCCTAGCCTTAACACTTGCTCTAACCATTATTCTAAGCCTAAGCCTAACCCTAACCATAACCTTCGTAAGCAGTTGCTTATCAACATATAGTTTGTTGATAGTGCTATCCTGGACAGTGACGATTTTAGCATGTAAATCTTGGTGGGGCAAACTCCCCAAAAATGTTTTAGATGCATGCCAGCAAAGCCACTACACAACATTTGATTATTTTATTAGCCCTATGTGATATAAAGAGGAAGGAAAATACAGTCACAAAGATCCACTTTCATAGATAATATACCGATGCACAGACAGCACATTGTTTAAACAAAACAACCCTCGCAATATCAACTGGAATTACATGGGTCTATTACTGAACTTTTTGTTGAAAATGAGAAGAGACTGTCACTGGCAAACATGGTTACAAACCCAACAACATTATGTAGTATCCCTTCCTCGATAAGAAAAGCACATGAGCTAATTATAATACACAGAGTAAGCAAACAATGAAATCATTTCAACATGGCCTAAAATGACTAATAATATACTAATGAGAGATAGACCTATATAAGCTATATAACAATTGAGATGTACAAACTATGGCTTAAGGGAACAATGAGCGGATAAGAGGCAAGCCGTAATTTTGATTGAGTAATCAGTATAACTATTTGTTCAGCATTTTTTAAATGTACAGCGACACAATTCAGAACATGGGCAGTTCTTACAGTATTCTCCCTGTACACCAAGTCAGAAACGTGGGATAAAAAACGTTCAAAAGACGTTCAAAACAACTGAGAATTCAGAAAAAAACAAGGTTGAATTATGACGTCAATGATCTTCAGGTCTGAGCTCTAGGAAGAGGCCAGAGTTCCCAACTTGGAATTCCGAGTTGGATGACCATTCAAAATGTATTTTCCCAGTCCGATCTCGTTTTTCTCAGTTCCCAGTTGTCTTGAACGCACCGAAGTCTGAGATTTACCAGTTTCCAGTTGTTCTGAATGCGGTAGAAGTCACAATCAACAACAAAGTGTTCATCTTTTTCTCCACAACTCCAGAATGGCTGCAATTTATTAACTATTTACTAATCATAACTTAAGCATTTTTTTTGCAGTCCCTACTCTAAAGTGAGCGCTATTTAACCCTTACCTAACCAAAACGAACCCTTACCTGACCAAACCTAAACCTAACCCTAAATGTTGTGCAATATTTTTGTAAATGCCTTTTAAATGTTTTATTACACACTGTTAAAACAAAATGTACCCTAATGTTCTCTATATACCATGACATATGCGACCCAAACATACTGTATGTGGTCCAATTCATGTATCATCTATGTATCTAACAGCAGTGTCTTGTTTGTTTCTTATTTGAGCCAGAGGCCAATCATATAATGTATATTTGGGGTTGGGGACTAACTGATTACATGTAATCTGATTACACATTTGTAAAAACTGTAATCAGTTATGTTTTCCAGCTAAAATGTCATGCTGGATTGACAGCATGGCCAATGTATTCAACCTTTTCTGGCCCATGGTGTTGCGTGTGAATGTTTATCCTTTTAAGCTAGGAAAAGAGACCTTTTCAGACAGACGTTTTAAATCCTTAAACCCAGACTTGGACCACACACCCTCTCCACCGCAAAGCAGGCAGTGGAAGCAAAATTGCGATTGCTTTGCGACCACGCAGTTAGCCATTGATTCCTTCCAAATCAATCATTGTTGAATTTGACGATTTCCGACTTGTTGTGTAATGTTTATGTCCAATGGCTGTTGAGCATCGATATGTTTTATCTGTAATTTCTCTTCTCATGACAAGGATTGAAAAGGATTTGCCGGTAGATTGACAACATGATTCATGATGATGACTGTTTGTTTAGCGTGCTAGCTAAGATTGTGAAAGTATGATGTTGACATGATCAGTCGAATCAAAGCTACGGTAGATATAACATGATTTGACGTAATTTTATCTGTGGCCAATGACTTTAAGCCTTCTTGGACGGGCACTTGTAATGTAAATCTATGGCAGCACCCAAAGAGGCTTGAGCTTTCTAGATCTCCCTGTAAATTCTGCGGTGACGTACTTTCCCCACGAGTGACAGAACACTGAGCCAATTACAGCCCACCTAGAGAAGATTACCAACGCCTATGCTGTGTATTTTCGCTGGCTGCCCCGCCATCACAGAAAGCACTGAGCTAGGCTGAAACACCTGCATTTTGGAGCTGCCTTACTGAAGAAAGAGACCATGTTTGTATGCAGCTTTAGTTTATTTTTTATTTTACATTGTTTGCAAATTGATATGTGACACGAATTTTCACCAAAATGACGGGTCGCCACTGATCCTGGAGCTTGAGTACAGGGCATTACCAGACTGCTTCCTACAGCAGCAGCTGGGGGCTGACGCTGTCATAGTCCATATGGGGTCAAACGACATCAGGACATCCAGCTCAGAACTGTTGAAAATGGATTGAAGAACTGATTCTAGCTCTGAAAGATTCCAAAAAAGCAGCCAATTATTTCAGGCCCGATACCATCACTGGGCGCCTGGCTGTGAAAGATTCAGCAGGCTACTGTCATTACACACCTGGCTAAATACTACTATAGCTCTTTTGGCATAACTTTTATCGATAACTTTGACACCTTTTGGAAACAAATGATGCTCCACAGGAACGACGGAGTCCATCCAAATCGTCTTGCCTCCTGGACCCTGTCCGCACATTTCAAGGCTGCGTTGAGACAATGACTAATCAGTGACCCAAGCCCTGCTCACATAATCCCTATCGATTGAGTTGTCGTAGTGCTGCTGCAAATGTACATTGTCCCACGGGCATTGGCATTCATAATATAAGTTACCTAATTTATGTCCCTCTAACTACCTTGAATTCCCCCCTATCCTACAGCTATTGTATGCAGCAATCATGCGCTAATGAACGTGAGTTATACTGTTAGCACTAAGGCGCTTTTCCCTAATAGGAAGTCCACAGTGTGCAGCTCACCCTGCACTATCAGCTTAAACATAAATACCCCTGTCATATCTGACCTCTAATAAGCCTCCCAGTAAAGCAATAAAAACTATCAAGAATTCCAGAAAAGTGCTAAAAACAGCCCACATTAATATAAGAGAGTTCATGAAATCAATAACTTGCTAGTAAAAGAACGTTCATATGTTGACTATCTCTGAAACTCACTAACTGAATACCTTTGATGATACAGTGGTATGCCAATGGTCTTCAACATCTTTAGAAGAGACAGGAATGCCAATGGTGGAGGTGTTGCTGTTTATGTTCAGAGTCCTGTAAAGCTTCAAGAGGATCTCATATCAACTGTTGTTGAAGTAATATGGCTACAGGTTCACCTACCTCACCAAAAGCCCATTTTTTGTGGGAAGCTGCTATTGTCCACCAAGTGCTAACAGTCCGTATCTGGATAGTATGTGTGAAATGCTTGATGATGTATGTGATATCAACAGAGGTATATTTCCTGGGTGACCTAAATATTGACTGGCTTTCATCAAGCTGCCCACTTATGAAAAAGCTTACAACTGTAACCAGTTCCTGTAACCTGGTTCAGGTTATCAGTCATCCTACCAGGATATTTACAAACAAGCATGAATGAAAGGAATGAAATCCTCCACATGCATCTTTACCAAAGCTGCAGAAATCATCTCTAAATCAGTATCCAAATCCATCGGATGTAGTGGTCATAATATAGTAGCTGTCACGTTCTGACCATAGTTCTGTTATAGTTATAGTTGGGGTGGGCAGTCTATGTTTGTTTTTCTATGTTGGTTTTTGTGTTCGGCCTAGTATGGTTCTCAATCAGAGGCAGGTGTCGTTAGTTGTCTCTGATTGAGAATTATACTTAGGTAGCCTGGGTTTCACTTTTGGTTTGTGGGTGTTTGTTTCCGTGTGAATGTTTGGGCTTGATTACCAACAACGACGAGACAGCCTACAGGGAGGAGGTGAGGGCTCTGGGAGTGTGGTGGCAGGAAAATAACCTCTCACTCAACGGCAACAAAACAAAGGAGATGATCGTGGACTTCAGAAAACAGAAGAGGGAGCACCCCCCGATCCACATCGACAGGACAGCAGTGGAGAAGGTGGAAAGTTTTAAGTTCCTCGGAGTACACATCACTGACAAACTGAAATGGTCCACACACACAGACAGTGTGGTGAAGAAGGCGCAACAGCACCTCTTCAACCTCAGGAGGCTGAAGAAATTTGACTTTTCATCTAAAACACTCACAAACTTTTACAGATGCACAATTGAGAGCATCCTGTCGGGCTGTATCATCGCCTGGTATGACAACTGCACCGCCCACAACAGCGGGGCTCTCCAGAGGGTGGTGTGGTCTGCCCAATACATCACCGGGGGGAAACTACCTGCCCTCTAGGACACCTACAGCACCCGATGTTGCAGGAAGGACAAAAAGATCATCAAGGACAACAACCACCCGAGCCACTGCCTGTTCACCCCACTATCATCCAGAAGGCAAGGTCAGTACAGGTGAATCAAAGCTGTGTCCGAGAGACTGAAAAACAGCTTCTATCTCAAGGCCATCAGACTGTTAAATTGCCATCACTAGCACAGAGAGTTTACTGCCTATATACACTTATGCACAGACTTGAAATCATTGGCCACTTTAATAAATGGAACACTTGTTACTTTAATAATGTCACTTTAATAATATTTACATATCTTGCATTTATCATCTCATATGTACGGTATGTACTGCATTCTTTACTATTCTACTGTATCTTACTCTATTCCTCTCTGACGTTGCTCGTCCATATATTTATAAATTCTTAATTCCATTCCTTTACTTAGATTTGTGTGTATTGGGTATATGTTGTGAAATTGTTAGATGTTACTTGTTAGATACTGCTGCACTGTCGGAACTAGAAGCACAAGCATTTCGCTACACCTGCAATAACATCTGATAAACACGTGTATGTGAACCAAAACATTTTATTTGATGTAGCCCATATATCTGATGCGGTCTGGCAAAGAAAAATGAGAATGACATGCAATACTATTTTTGTCCAGACAGCATCAGATACAAAGGCTACACATACTGAGACAGAGGGGAGCTGTTTCACATGCTCGGATGCTTTATCTGAGATGAATGTGTCTTTCTGTCGGCTCGTGTATCTGTCAAATACATTATCAATATTTAAATATTTTTGGGAGGTATGAAAGGGCGGGCCAGGTCTCCGAAGGACCGCCCATGACTCCGGCCCTGGCCAATGCCCAGAATACATGGGAAGACTCGTCTCATCTCTCAGTTCAGCTTGGATGTGGTATACATGGAGGACAAGATGCCATCCAGGAGATGGATAGAATGTGGGAGATGAAGGTAGAGAGGGAATACCACAAAGCAACTTTTCATTTGTCAATGAGGCCTTTGATATTCCTCTGCTGACGGGGTGCCACAATACAGCTTGCATTAATCGATCATAACTTTCATTTCCCCTCTGCTACAGGAGATGAAAATACAGAGGGCACTATTGAGAGGGGTGCCTTTTGTATTCCTGCTTGTTTATATTTTGGTATCACTGGATCCTTTCAGAGGCACTAGGTTGGCGCCACTATTGTTTCCATCTTAGTGTGGTCCGCTTTACCGTGGCTAACTCTTATCACCCCTGGGCCAATATAACAATGAAGTCATAAATGTCATTCTCAGGCCCTCACACAATCGCTGGCTTACTCCATAAAGGCTTATAATGAACATAGCTGCTCTTTCTTGTTGTTCTATAAATCTCCCGTCACAAAATACAACATTAAAGAGGCGGACAAGGGTAGAAGTACAAACCAAGTTTCCATGACAGGGGAAATAGAAATGTTCCAACCATGAATAGGGGGGGATTTCTTAATTATTAGTCTGCTTTAGTCTGTCTTCTCTTCAGTCCAAAGGGAAAAGGATGAGAGGGAGCGACGCAAGCTGTGCTGCATATTCAAAGCCATATGCCTCTAACCATTCTCAACACCACCCAATAAGATCCCGACACAGGGGAAATTGTTACAAGAGGCAGTTATCTGAGGTACAGGGAATCAAGAAAGACATTGTCTTTTGATAATTTAGCACCCCTAAAATGATTTAATGAAACAGCAGGAGATATGCAACCCATGTGAGTGCTACATAGTGAAAGGCACACCTACATGCACTATAAAGCGCTTTTAAAAGCTGGGGGGAAAAAATGCAGTCTATTATGATTACATGTGAGAGGACAGGTGGACGAACTCAAATTCACGTCATGAGGACTCAATTTAACAGGTCAACCAACACGTCAATACAACAATTACAATCCACTTTACCGACGTGAAGTTTGAATTCCCTCGCCATCTTTATTACTTATCGTTGCTCCCATACTTTAATTTGCTGTGACAGTAGAACACTCGGATATCAGACAACAATATGAGACACCACGGCATCGGGGTCATTTTGTCTGAAAGTACCAGGCTGGATCAATGAAAGGGTTTGGGTATAATGATGTTGTTCGGGGACATCTTTAAAGTGCCTCTTTTATATTACAATGATTACTCAGCAAACCGGAAACATTCCCAGAATATTCGCTAAGATTCCCATTAAGTTCTCTTTCGGGTTTTATTGAAAGTTAGGACGATAACATCCCAACAGTTGTTCTTTAAAGTGAAATATCCTTGGAATTTTCAAACGTTCACTAAAATGTTGTGCACAACATCTGTAACAGCCACCACAGAATGTTCCCCGAAACTTTTCAGGAAATATAATATAACACAGGAAATGTAATAACACAATAGGTTCTGTGAAAATCCCCAGAACATTCTAGACTGCGGCAAATGTTCTCATAACACAAAACTGTCCAGTTGTGCAGATGAGTATACCATTTTTCTAGGGTTCAAACCTCAAATAAATATGAAATGAATGTCATAAAAACAGACTAGTTTGGAAATATGTTCTGTGCAACCTTTGTAAATATCACTGCAATATTCTTGCAACACTACAGGAATTTCCTGTGCAACCTAACTTAAACACTGTATAAATGTCATCACAACTGAGCATATTTTGTGTTTTGGGAACCCATCTGTTGTAATGTATCCACACTGTCCCGTCAACCTAATTGAATGTTCTGGGAACCTTTAAAGAACTCAGAAAGGTTGTTCTGTCAACATTCTTGAAACATCAAAGAAATGTTTTGTTCACCCTGATACAAACATTATATGAATGTCAGCACAACAGACAGTTTAAGTGTTTAGTCTCTTGTCATATCCCCACAATGTTCTCACAACCTAATGAAACATTTTGTGAACCTTTTAAAGAACAGACTAAATGTGTTCTGGGAACATTCTTGTACCGCAGGTGAATGTGTTTTGCGCCCTAAAAGCAAACATTATAGGATCATCCGCACAACTGAACATTTTTTTGTATTTTGGGAACAATGTTCTCACCAGACTGTTCCCACAACCCAATGAAACATTATGGGGATCTTTGAAGAACAGATTAAATGTGTTCTAGTACGGTTCTTTCAACATCAGGCAAATGTTTTATAAAAATATTCTATAATCATCAGCACAACAGTTTTTTTTTTGTGTGTCAAGAGAACATTTGCTGCAACCTAACAAATGTTCTGGGAACTAACACAGAAACAATTTTGGTTTGCAGTGAGCTTTGCAGAAGATGCGAGTGCTTTTTAAAATGATTGTTGCTCCTTTAAAAAAAAAGAAGAAGAATCCCTCTGTATGTTTGGTACTCTGTATGTTTGGTACTCGGTATGTTTGGTACTCTGTATGTTTGGTACTCTGTATGTTTGGTACTCTATGTTCATGAATCAACAGTGAATGCTGGAGGAATTTTATACATGTTTTTAATGATATTGTATGTCTGAAATATCTGAGGAACACGTTGTTCCTTTCCTAAGAAACTACACCTTGATACATAATGAGATGTGAACACAACTTAAATAAGCCCATCACTGTTCTCTTAGTTTTCCCATATATATGTGAGCCTCACCTTTGATGAGAAGCGAAGGGAACATCAAAGTCACTGAATTAAATTAAGCGACATCAATTGGTTTTGGTGTATCTGCCAGAATCCTTGAACCTACTATTAGGTATTTGTTTTTTGTTTGTTTTTCTTTTTAATTCAAATGTTCAAGAGGCTGATAGCACGCACGTCCTTTATCATTGTGTGTAGCGTTCAATTAATGGCTCAGGGGGGATATATCCCAAGAAGTTCAAAAGAAGGAAAGAAAAAATACCAGAGATGATTTAAGGGATCCACTCCACACTGTCAGTTTAAAAACATTTTTTTTTAAAGGTAGCCAGGAGTTACCTCTTTAATGCCAAGAAAATGTACAGCACACTGTTTAACCCTTTCCCCCTGACAGGGATTATAAACATGTAATTTGCAGTTGAAGACGATGTGATTTATATACGATGGATCACCCAGGTAGCCTCAAAACAATGTCAAAGCAGCTAAAACATCTATCAGAATGAGCGGTTGGGGGCATGATGGGTAATATTGGTCATGATATGGGTAATATCAAAGATAATAGTGTGTAGCATTTCCTGGGGTGTGTGGGTTATGGAGGGAGAAAAGAAAATCAGTGTGATAAAATGAGAATGACGCTGAATTAATGGTGCGTGTGGTTCAAATTTGGCCAACCACGTGCGGGTATCCCTATTTGTCTTATATAACAATATAAAACTACTTGGTGTTTCCATATAACTTGCCAAGAGTACAGAAACTAGTTGTAGGTCTAATATTCAATTCCACCTATTTACATAGGTGGAACTACATAACTTTATTTTCGTCTCTTACTTACTGTCGAGATGTGACTGAAAATATAGATATAAAATAACGTGTGGAGTAATTAATTCTCAAATAACTGGAACTTTCATGATTTAGTGTTTCTCCCACTTTGTTTTCAAGCAGGATAGTATGTTATGTTTTGACAGAATGACTTATTCTGACAAAGTGTTTCAGTTAAGAAGTGCAATATGAGAACAGTATGTTCAATTATAATAATAACATCTTAACAAAAGTGGGTAAGTAGAGAACATTAGAAAACTCATATCAGATTGACCCTTGGAAACAGAGAACCAGTTGAATCAGAAGTTAAGTTTTGCACACTTAAGTGGTGTATAAAAACATAATAATAATAACATTGGGTTTTACCCCACTGGGCACAGAAGTCAATTCAACACATATTCCACTTTGGTTCAACATAATTTCATTAACATGACGTAGAAACGTTGATTCAACCAGTGTCTGCCCAGTGGGACGAGTCGAGAACAGATGGGGTTTGTGTCACAGAGGTAATGTACAGTAGTATATGGTTCTACTGTCACAGGAAATATGTGTAATCTCAGTTACAGCTTTTGTTTCCCCATATCATAAAAGCAACAAAGCTTTCCATATGATAGACGCATACTGAATGAGAGTAACCCTTTTTAATCTGACGGTAACAATGATGTCCTTCCCAGACTCCAACAACTCAGACAGAAATCCAAAAATCATAAGGGCTTTGGTGCTGACGCTGGACACTGAAACACACTGTGTTTCCTTTCTGAAAACAAATCCACCTTACAAGGGTCGCCAAAGTCAACGGTGTTGGATTAGGGTTGAAGAGATCATTGGATACTATTTGTGCCACCCACTTCTCCTGCAATTACATCAAACATTGCCTAAACTGTAGGTAGGCCTATCACCTGAGTCGTCTGCCTGATCCTGAACTATCAAACCCAGCTACCCTTTTTGAACCCAGGATCAAATTATTGCTGTGCATGATGAGATACAGCAGCTGCTCGTTCAGCTTTGCTTTAATGAATGAAGATGAATGGACACATTACTACAGGTCACTTTTTAATATCCTAAATAACGCACTCATGCTAATTGCACCGTGCGGTTATATAATCAGATTCACAATTTATGAAATCCCTATAAAGAGATGGGGGGGGGGGGGGGGCGTGTTTAAATCACTCTTTTATAGGTTGCCTCTGTTACGTTTATGATGGACGAGCATAATGAAGCCTAGCATTGCGCGTAGGATGTAATGAGAAGCAAACGCTTCCACATTTGACCTCCTATTTCTTTCATGTGATGGGGTAGAATGCAAACGCAGATCAATAGCATTGTCCTTGTTGTCAAGGAATAGGTCAGTCAATTATCTCAATGAATCGGGGGACAAAGGATTACATTGCTTTTGTGATTAAAAAAAGGCAAGTATTTCCACTGAAAGCGTGTGTACTGTATTGAGATGTTCTGTGGATCACACACACACACACACACACACACACACACACACACACACACACACACACACACACATATATACACACGATGAGAGATGCGGTCTGATGAGGCTGTGAAATATGACACACACATCCACATTGTTTTTGTACAGCCAGTGAAATGCGAGATGGACAGGGAACACGGTATGCTCGTATTTTGCTCACCCCCATCTATTGGAAACAACAAGATGCGTATTTTTCTTATTTTCTTTGAACTAAACTTTTGTTTTGAAGTCACCAAGAGTAAAAGTTAGGAACTATAAAGACAACTGACATCAACATTGTGTTGTCATAAACTCTAAATGCATGGCATGGCAGGTGCTATGTCATATTACAATGCTAGGTAACACTGTACATCAAGCCATTTGACAGTAATGCCAGTAATTCTATAAAAATGTATCTAATCAGATTTGTCATTGGCCTTCGCAATCATTGTTATTGCTCTCTAATATGTAATACATTGTAATACCTCTTTGTGTATGTAGTTCATCAATATATGTTAACTATGACCTGCGTTAATCATCGGTCTGTCTCTCAGCATACAACATAGCTCCGTACTATTAGGTCATTTTATAGCACTGTAATTAGCAACAACACTGATGATACACAGTTATTTATTTTAACTTGCAAAGCGTCACTTTTTTTGGAGAGAGAGAGAGAGAGAGAGAGGATGATAGAGAGAGGGTGATAGAGAGAGGGACCAAGATGGGCAGAAAGACCCATGCAGGCCCGGTAGCTGCTAGCCAGATGATAGAGGCCATAAAGGCAGAACAGGGCGAATTAGTCATCACCATTTCAATTAATGGCCCCATATCCCATCGGTGTATCGCTGTCCATCAGAGCAATGGTTCCCCTGCAGTCCCCCTCCCCGTAAACAGAATCCAGACCTGTAAATTATCCTCCTTGTGAAATCACAGGAAGCCAGAGAATGACAGAAACATCCGATTTCACCTCAGGATAGCATTTATGATTACCACCTTTCCCCAAGATGGAGGGAGGAATAATCTGAGCGGCCAGGAGGCTAAACAGTACTTGATATGTTTGACATCGATGCTTATTTTAGGTAAGAAAAAAAAGAACGTAGGAAAAAAAAGGTTAGTACTTTCCCTAAGGGTCAGCCTTTAACTCCAAGGACCATCTGCATATTTACCCTTGTTATGTTGTTTGCTTTTATGTGTCTGCTTTCCCCCCCATGTAGTTTGAAACGAATGGAATAGATTTATGTTTCGACGTCAGAAGTATTGTGGAAGCATAACCAGAAACAATCCATCTTTACATACAGCAATGCTTCCCGTGTCAATGTTCAACATTAATGTTACTGTGCTATTTATGATGCCAATCAAATTGGTCTTTACAAGTAAGCCCTTGCACGGTTTGGGCGCAACCTAACAGATAGATATCAATATGTTTTGGCTGGACTGAATCCTCTTTTTAGTTCGTAGTAAATAATATTCCACTAGGTTCTGTGCTGGACCATTGCCATTCTCTTTACATCCTGTATGTGTAATTACTGTAGATGGCTAATTGCTCACACAAAGGGTTTGGCTCCCAGGTATGGCACATCAAGTTTGACCTTTGGTAGTCTACTCATAACAAACAGGTAAGTGTTAGGGTTATATTCATTAATGGTTGCCCATATGATTCTAAAGGTCTAATCTTGTTGGACCAGTGCATTTCAAAAGCATTACTCCAGCCCTTAATTTCTTTAACACAACTGCTGGAAATCAAGCTCTTTCATTAGTTCAGCACTAGAATCTCATTCCAGATAAACAAGGTATACACAGTATAGCGTTTTTCTTTTAAAAACACACATTTTAAACACAGATCTAAAATCCATGAATTCAAAGTCTGAGAACAGTAATATTTTACACATACATAAAGGCACACATAAGCAATCATTTCTGGTGAAAAACACAACTGTGAAAAATTGGTGGGTGTAGCACTTTGGAAATGAACTCTTCCATTGTAGTTGAATGGTCCACGTCATTTGCATGATTATTATTCTTAGGCCTTTGGGTTGAACAAACATGAGAACAGGATTAAATTCCGTATGCTTCATATATTTCATTCCAGAAATAAACCACATTGACACTGTGCATTTAATGCATTCATGTTGCTTTCACAACCATATTGTCTGATGTATGTTGGGCTGCTGGTTCACAACGGGTTAATAATAAGTCTAGCTACTCATCAGATGTTTGCGTAACATTTGAGACCCATTTCAACATTAGTGTTGTCCTCTATAACATTGGTATTCTGCATGTGTTTGTTCACATGCAGGCATTTATGTGTCTGAATGAATTGTAATGAATTCAGCGGGTGTGCTTTTCTAATTAAAGTTTTGGGGACTAAAGTGTTAGGGTAATGAATTCCGAGCTTCAGCGCATTTGATAGCTGCCATTCCAGCTAATGGAAACAATACTGAATAAAAGCCTATTTCTTTGTCCATCAACTTTGCTTACTACAGTGCTCAACATAAACAATGAGAGACATTTCAAAGCAACATGAGAGAAAAGAGATGCACTGCTGTATTCTTTACTATATATATATATATATATATATATATATATATATATATATATATATGTATATGTATATATATACAGGTATGTGTATATATACAGTGGGGCAAAAAAGTATTTAGTCAGCCACCGATTGTGTAAGTTCTCCCACTTAAAAAGATGAGAGGCCTGTCATTTTCATCATAGGTACACTTCAACTATGACAGACAAAATTAGAAAAAAAATCCAGAAAATCACATTGTAGGATTTTTAATGAGTTTATTTGCAAATTATGTGTAACGGTTTTCTTTAGGCGAAGGAGAGTCGGACCAAAATGCAGCGTTGTGATGATTCATGGTTTTTTAATGAAGGAAAAACTATACATGAATAAACTACAAAATAATGAAATGTGACGAGAAAACCTAACAGCCTATACTGATGCACAAACAAACACAGAGACAGGAACAAGGACAATCACCCACAAACACACAGTGAAACCCAGGCTACCTAAATATGGTTCCCAATCAGAGACAATGACTAACACCTGCCTCTGATTGAGAACCATATCAGGCCAGACATAGAAATAGACAAACAAGACATCCAACATAGAATGCACACCCAGCTCGCGTCCTGACCAACACTAAAACAAGGAAAACACACACGAACGATGGTCAGAGCGTGACAGTACCCCCCCTCCAAGGTGCGGACTCCGAACGCACAACCTAAACCTATAGGGGAGGGTGTGGGTGGGCATCTGTCCGCGGTGGCGGCTCTGGCGCTGGACGTGGACCCCACTCCATAATAGTCTTAGTCCACCTCCTTAGCGTCCCTAGATAGGCGACCCTCGCCACCGACCTTGGCCTAGTAGTCCTCACCAAGGGCCCCACTGGACTGAGGGGCAGCTTGGGACTGAGGTAGCTCGGGACTGAGGGGTAGCTCGGGACTGAGGGGTAGCTCGGGACTGAGAGGAAGCTCAGCACTGAGAGGAAGCCCAGGCAGGTAGTTGGCTCTGGCAGATCCCGGCTGACTGGCAGTTCTGGCAGATCCTGGCTGACTGGCAGTTCTGGCAGATCCCGGCTGACTGGCGGATCCTGGCTGACTGGCGGATCTGGAAGATCCTGGCTGAATGGCGGATCCTGGCTGAATAGCGGATCCAGGCTGACTGGCGGATATGGAAGATCCTGGCTGACTGGCTGATCTGGCTGCTCCATGCTGACTGGCTGCTCCATGCTGACTGGCGACTCTGGCTGCTCCATGCTGACTGGCGGCTCTGGCTGCTCCATGCTGACTGGCGGCTCTGGCTGCTCCATGCTGACTGGCGGCTCTGGCTGCTCCATACAGACTGGCAGCTCTGGCGGCTCCTTGCAGACTGGCAGCTCTGGCGGCTCCTTGCAGACTGGCAGCTCTGGCGGCATCCTGCAGACTGGCAGCTCTGGCGGCTCCTAGCAGACTGGCAGCTCCTTGCAGACTGGCAGCTCCTTGCAGACTGGCAGCTCTTTGCAGACTGGCAGCTCCTTGCAGACTGGCAGCTCTATGCAGACTGGAGACTCCGGCAGCGCTGTAGAGACGGAAGGCTCTGACAGCGCTAAACAGGCGGGAGACTCCGGCAGCGCTGGAGAGGAGGAAGGCTCCAACTGCGCTGAACAGGAGGGAGACTCCGGCAGCGCTGTAGAGGAGGAAGGCTCTGACAGCGCTAGATAGGCGGGAGACTCCGGCAGCGCTGGAGAGGAGGAAGGCTCTGGCAGCGCTGGACAGGCGAGGCGCACTGTAGGCCTGATGCGTGGTGCTGGCACTGGTGGTACTGGGCCGAGAACACGCACAGGAAGCCTGGTGCGGGGAGCTGCCACCGGAGGGCTGGTGCGTGGAGGTGGTACTGGATAGACCGGACCGTGCAGGCGCACTGGAGCTCTTGAGCACCGAGCCTGCCCAACCTTACCTGGTTGAATGCTCCGGGTCACCCTGCCAGTGCGGCGAGGTGGAATAGCCCGCACTGGGCTATGCAGGCGAACGCAAGGCTGATGCCATGTACAGTGCCTTGCGAAAGTATTCGGCCCCCTTGAACTTTGCGACCGTTTGCCACATTTCAGGCTTCAAACATAAAGATATAAAACTGTATTTTTTTGTGAAGAATCAACAACAAGTGGGACACAGTCATGAAGTGGAACGACATTTATTGGATATTTCAAACTTTTTTAACAAATCAAAAACTGAAAACTTGGGCGTGCAAAATTATTCAGCCCCCTTAAGTTAATACTTTGTAGCGCCACCTTTTGCTGCGATTACAGCTGTAAGTCGCTTGGGGTATGTCTCTATCAGTTTTGCACATCCAGAGACTGACATTTTTTCCATTCCTCCTTGCAAAACAGCTCGAGCTCAGTGAGGTTGGATGGAGAGCATTTGTGAACAGCAGTTTTCAGTTCTTTCCACAGATTCTCGATTGGATTCAGGTCTGGACTTTGACTTGGCCATTCTAACACCTGGATATGTTTATTTTTGAACCATTCCATTGTAGATTTTGCTTTATGTTTTGGATCATTGTCTTGT
This sequence comes from Oncorhynchus mykiss, assembly GCF_013265735.2. NCBI lineage: Eukaryota > Metazoa > Chordata > Actinopteri > Salmoniformes > Salmonidae > Oncorhynchus > Oncorhynchus mykiss. The sequence goes on from NC_048590.1 coordinate 20,314,760, forward strand.
TGGAAGACAAATCTCCGTCCCAGTCTCATGTCTTCTGCAGACTACATCAGGTTTTCTTCCAGAATAGTCCTGTATTTGGCTCCATCCATCTTCCCATCAATTTTAACCATCTTCCCTGTCCCTGCTGAAGAAAAGCAGGCCCAAACCATGATGCTGCCACCACCATGTTTGACAGTGGGGATGGTGTGTTCAGGCTGATGAGCTGTGTTGCTTTTACGCCAAACATAACGTTTTGCATTGTTGCCAAAAAGTTCAATTTTGGTTTCATCTGACCAGAGCACCTTCTTCCACATGTTTGGTGTGTCTCCCAGGTGGCTTGTGGCAAACTTTAAACAACACTTTTTATGGATATCTTTAAGAAATGGTTTTCTTCTTGCCACTCTTCCATAAAGGCCAGATTTGTGCAATATACGACTGATTGTTGTCCTATGAACAGAGTCTCCCACCTCAGCTGTAGATCTCTGCAGTTCATCCAGAGTGATCATGGGCCTCTTGGCTGCATCTCTGATCAGTCTTCTCCTTGTATGAGCTGAAAGTTTAGAGGGACGGCCAGGTCTTGGTAGATTTGCAGTGGTCTGATACTCCTTCCATTTCAATATTATCGCTTGCACAGTGCTCCTTGGGATGTTTAAAGCTTGGGAAATCTTTTTGTATCCAAATCCGGCTTTAAACTTCTTCACAACAGTATCTCGGACCTGCCTGGTGTGTTCCTTGTTCTTCATGATGCTCTCTGTGCTTTTAACGGACCTCTGAGACTATCACAGTGCAGGTGCATTTATACGGAGACTTGATTACACACAGGTGGATTGTATTTATCATCATTAGTCATTTAGGTCAACATTGGATCATTCAGAGATCCTCACTGAACTTCTGGAGAGAGTTTGCTGCACTGAAAGTAAAGGGGCTGAATAATTTTGCACGCCCAATTTTTCAGTTTTTGAATTGTTAAAAAAGTTTGAAATATCCAATAAATGTCGTTCCACTTCATGATTGTGTCCCACTTGTTGTTGATTCTTCACAAAAAAATACAGTTTTATATCTTTATGTTTGAAGCCTGAAATGTGGCAAAAGGTCGCAAAGTTCAAGGGGGCCGAATACTTTCTCAAGGCACTGTAAGCCTGCCCAAGGAGACGCACTGTGGACCAGATGCGTAGAGCCGGCTTCATGGCACTTGGCTCGATGCTCACTCTAGCCCGGCCGATACGCGGAGCTGGAATGTACCGCACGGGGCTATGCACCCGCACTGGAGACACCGTGCGCACCACAGCATAACACGGTGCCTGCCCGGTCTCTCTAGCCCCCTGGTAAGCACAGGAAGTTTGCGCAGGTCTCTAACCAGGCGTAGCCATACTCCCTGTGAGCCCCCCTCCCAATAAATTTTTGGGGCTGACTCTCAGGCTTCCATCCGCGTCGCCATGCTGCCTCCTCATACCAGCGCCTCTCCGCTTTTGCCGCCTCCAGTTCTTTGGGGCGGCGATATTCTCCTGGCTGAGCCCAGGAGCTATATATATATATATATATATATTTTTTTTTTAACACCGATCTAAACTCCGTGAATTCAAAGTATATACATAAATATGTGTAAAATATGTGTAAAATGTGTCAAATATTACTGTTCTCAGACTTTGAATTCATGGATTTTAGATCAGTGTTAAAATATATATATATATGGAAAATAAGTATTTTGTTAATAACAAAAGTTTATCTCAATACTTTGTTATATACCCTTTGTTGGCAATGACAGAGATCAAATGTTTTCTGTAAGTCTTCACAAGGTTTTCACACACTGTTGCTGGTATTTTGGCCCATTCCTCCATGCAGATCTCCTCTAGGAGCAGTGATGTTTTGGGGCTGTTGCTGGGCAACACAGACTTTCAACTCCCTCCAAAGATTTTCTATGGGGTTGAGATCTGGAGACTGGCTAGGCCACTCCAGGACCTTGAAATGCTTCTTACGAAGCCAGTCCTTCGTTGGCCGGGCGGTGTTTGGGATCATTGTCATGCTGAAAGACCCAGCCACGTTTCATCTTCATCTTCAATATATACATGGCCAAAAGTATGTGGACATATTCATCAAACATCTCATTCCAAAATCATGGGCATTAATATGGAGTTGGTCCCCCATTTGCTGCTATAACAGCCTCCACTCTTCTGGGAAGGCTTTCCACCAGATGCTGGAACATTGCTGCAGGGGACTTGCTTCCATTCAGCCACGAGCATTAGTGAGGTCGGGAACTGATGTTGGGCGATTGGGCCTGGCTCACATTCGGCATTCCAATTCATACCAAAGGTGTTCGATAGGGTTGAGGTCAGGGCTCTGTGCAAGCCATTCAAGTTTTTCCACACTGATCTCAGCAAACCATTTCTGTATGGACCATGCCTTGTGCATGGGGGCATTGTCATGCTCAAAAAGGAAAGGGCCTTCCCCAAATTATTGACAAAAAGATGGAAGCACAGAATCGTCCAGAATGCTGTAGCGTTAAGATTTCCCTTCACTGGAACTAAGGGGCCTAACCCGAACCATGAAAAACAGCCCCAGACCATTATTCCTCCTCCACCAAACTCTACAGTTGGCACTATGCATCGGGGCAGGTAGTGTTCTACTGGCACCTGCCAACCCAGATTCGTCTGTCGGACAGCCAGATGGTGAAGCGTGATTCACCACTCCAGCGAACGCAATTCCACTGCTCAAGAGTCAAATGGCAAAGAGTTTTACACCACTCCAAACCGATGCTTGGCAATGCACATGGTGATCTTAGGCTTGTGTGCAGTGCGGCTGCTCGGCCATGGAAACTGATTTCAGGAAGCTCCCGACAAACAGTTTTTGTGCTGACGTTGCTTCCAGAGGCAGTTTGGAACTTGGTAGTGAGTGTTGCAACAGAGGACAGATTATTTTTTACACGCTAGGCGATTCAGCACTCGGCGGTCCAGTTCTGTGAGCTTGTGTGGCCTACCACTTCACGGTTGAGCCGTTGTTGCTTCTAGATGTTTCCACTTCAAAATAACAGCACTTACAGTTCACTGAGGCTGGTCTACCGGGGCAGAAGCAGAAATTTGAGAAACGAACTTGTTGGAAAGGTGGCATCCTGTGATGGTGCCATGTTGAAATTCACTTAGCTCTTCAGTAAGGCCAATCTACTGCCAATATTTGTCCATGGAGATTTCATGGTTGTGTGCTCGATTTTATACACCTGTCAGCAACGGGTGTGACTGAAATAGCCAAATCCACCCATTTTGATGGGGTGTCCACATACTTTTGACCATGTAGTGTATGTTCACATATTCTGCTTTGAATTAAAGACACTCTTCCACTTCTGCTGTGATGTTGTGGGACCTGTGAAAACGTGTTAAGCTAAATAGTGTTCATGTCTTTTAGAGAAGTTGTTGCTTGCTGTGCCTTTCCAGATGAGCAGTCATTTGAGGCTGATGGGAAAGCCTCAGAGGATCTGGTTCTGTGCATATTTTATAAACAGGGCAGGATTATGTCCAGGCTCTGGATTCTAGATAAATGATGCAGCCCTTAATTAAAATGTATTCATTAAAACCCACTCGTTATTCAAAGCAACTCATTTTTAGTTGGCGATGTGATTTCTTCATTATCTTTTTTTTATTTTTTTTTACTTATTTTCCTTGGAGAGTGAGAGAAAGAAAAAGGCAATGCACAGCAGTACATATTTCTGTAACTTGAAACTTGAAACATAATGATATGGGTATATTCATTCCTACGTATTTGTCCATTTGTGGGAGCGTGTTCCCAATTCATGCTGGTTCTTTCTGGCGCAGGCCTCCTCTCCCTCATGTGCTGACTTGAGATGCAGGACCAAGGCGTCTGCCGGCTGCCATCAAACAAAGGTAATGGGGCCTGGAGGGAGAGCAGTAATTAGTAGACACTGGGAACCCTGGTACCAGCCAGAGCAGCCGCCGGCTCATTTGATCAGCTTGGTCCACATATTTAGCATATCGTTATATTCACTTAATGCAGAAAGTTAACTTTATGTAGTCAGCTTAAGGCCCATTGGGGAAGGGGTTGAGAACAGTGTAACCCTAGCATAAATGATTTTCGGGACATTCACACTGTCCAAAAATACCCTGATAAACATTAATATTTTAAAGTTGGCAGTTGTATTTGGAAAGCTCACAAAGACTGCTTCAAACACTGCCCTAACAAATTTCCAATTGCCTTTATGAATTATCACTTATCCTTATTTGATAACACTTATGGAAGCCCTTCAGATAACATTCATTATACAAGCCAGGGAATTTAAACCAATATTTTATACCTCTTGACTCATGCTCCCTAGCCTTTGAGAGTCTACTTTCTTTCCTTGTGAGTGTTAAACAGCATACGTAAGACACTTAGACACTTTTTCCAGTGCTCCAGGATGGTTTGATAGAATCTCAATTCAAACAATGGCCTACCATATTTTGTAGTCTGGGTGTTACCCACAGCTACACCATAAGTTGACTTTACCCTACTACACCATGGCTCACACACATTCGCACATCTCATCAAACAAGATGAAATAAAGTCTGAATTCTGTCTCTCTTGACTCGTCTGTGGAAGGCTGAATGAAGGCTCCCACTGCTCAGACAAAGGAGGTTGTTTACAGAAAGATACTGAAGCAGAACTCTCTTGTGAGGAAACTGCCTTTGGAGGATAACAAACTGCCTCACACTGCACTGTGTTGCCAGCCCAATACTGTCACGAAAACCTCCAGAGATGGACCGATCAAACACAGACCTCTTTGTTACTAATACGATTAATATTAGATGAGGAATAATGGTCATCGGGGCTTGCTGTGTTACCACCATAGAACCGATAAGGATCTTTGAACTGAGGTCAATATTGTGATTCATCTATAAGAATCCACATTCCCATCAATTAGGAAAACTAGTCCTCTAAAGAAGAAGGTGGGGGAAGAGGTTGTAGTTGTCGGGACAGGTTAACTAGTCTAAATGCCCCGCTATTTCTAGCTGGGTTGACGCTTGCGCACATGACAGAAAACGAAATGAAGGCCGTTTATCTTCCCTCTCCGGAGCCTATTATTACTCATTCCTGGCTCATGGGGAAGATAATAAGACACATTCAATTTCTGTCAGCTGATGGAGAGGCACGCCCGCCGGCTGACATGCTCATCCGTTAATGCTCAACCCAACACACACCACACCCACTGCGTCACGCACACTCTAGTACCAGCTGTGCGTGGATGGCCCTGTCATACGTGCACAGTATTACAGACCTGCGTCCAGAAACCTGTGTTCCGTGTTGCCATCGATTTTCTTTACAACCTCCAATTCCTCATTTTCACCCATTCCCGGTTCCACCAGCTGATCAGACCAATGGACCTCCCTTGACTGATGAGAACTGGGTGTGTTGGTGGATTGTAGTGGGTTATAGTGGGGCTAGGGAGGAGGGGCAGTGGGGCTGGTTGGAGGGGGTCGAGATAAGGTCGAGATCTCTAAGATAACGCCGCCAGGTGATGGATGGCTGGCGACCCCCTCTGCCTTCCTCTTCTATATTGTGGAGATCTTTATTTAGGTGTGACAGATTAATCCACTGACCAGAATGCAGGGCCAAAGATTACAGCTTTCCTCCAGCCCAGGCATTGATCTCAGGTCAGTGGTAGTAGCAGTACAGATTGGCCCAGGGTTGTCCTCACAGCCTGCTGTCAGGTCCATCCTCCTGTTCAATCAGTGGAACAGTATAAGTCACTGCTGTGAGGGCTTAGGGTTACCAGACACCCCGCTGTGACAACATAGCTCAGCTCAGGTTATACAGTATGAAGATGCCTCAAGCTGGGAATATTGGGCAATTGCATTGGTTAGCAATTGCAGTGGTTAGTAGCTGTCCAGGGTCCTGTAATGGGGGAGTGTGGTGCTGAATGGCCAGTATTGCACTTATGTAGAGGTGCTGGTGTGGAACTCCCTTTCACGCTGCCATTGTATTTGGTTTGGAACTGTCTAAGGGTGGAATATAGTCAACTATGTGAGAAAAATATAAAAATACACAATTACTGTAAAGCCTCATGAGCCATTACTTGTAATTGACCCTGTCTTGATAGTAGGAACAGCATGACAAAAAATATACATAACCCTGAAATTCCCTTTTGTGCTGGTATGCCGTAGCATTCATTCCAACAATGCCATTCTAATGTAATGAACATTGAGGATTTCTCAGCATGTCTCTAGCAATCACTCACCTGCAGTCAAAGAAACCGGCAAAACAATGCTCTTCAGGCTTCTACCTAACCATTTCAGTTGAGGGGGTGGGGGCAGAGGAGACAGGGTGTGTTTGTGTTATTGAATGAAGACCCTAATTGTTATAGGAGAACTGCGGGGCACCCAAGCGAAAAAATAAGAATCTTTTAGTCTGAATTTTCATTTGAAAGTTTTAAAAGCAGCATTAATTGCTCCTCTCTTTTTCCAAATGAAAGGTTAATTAAATGCATTATACAACGGCAAGCCGGGGAGAGAGGGGGCAGAAAGTCACGGCAAGCCACTGATTACGGTTCATGTACTGAAACCATGCTGTTATCCAGTCAACTCATCCCCTTTATATGCATATCTAGCACAATGTTATTTATTAACCTTTCGAAAAATATGCATGCATTGGTGATTGCACATACAATAGGAATTTCAGAGTGGAAACAAATGATAGAATGGTAATTAAACAGAGTGTAAATAGAACAATAAGTGACCGACCTCCTCGATTCGGTCTTTACGTAGCAAAATGTGTGTTTTCTACATTTGATAAAAGTAGGGACTCAGAGCTAGACAATGGTATATCATACACTGCAGTTAAGGAACAATGGGTAATTCTGCTTTGAAAGTTGATAAACTTGTAACCCCACAGTTGAGAAAATGGCCCTTGAATGTTTTGGTACACCTACTTGAGAACTCAGAGTTTGTTCACACCCTCTTAAGCCTTGGTCCCACCTATCTATTTAAGGATTCACATGTGAGGCTATGTGGTAAAAACACGTTATATCAAATAAAATCTCTGTTTATTTGTCACATGCACAGGATGCAGAAGGTGTAAACGGTACAGTGAAGTGGTCACTTGCATAGTAGCAATATCAAAAACAGAAAGTGTACAGATAAAAATATTTTATACATATTTTCTCATTATTAAATGACGCTTACCCGACACACTTGTCTAAATTGATGGGTCATGTGAAGTAAATGCTATAACCACCCCCCAGCCACATCTAGCTAAGTGGATGGGTCACTATTGTCTCGACATGTACACATGTTTATGAAATACAATAGATGACCATAATCACCCTGACACATAATTTTTTTTTTTACCTTTATTTAACCAGGTAAAGCACATTGAGACCCAGAATCTCTTTTTCAAAGGAGACCTGGTCAAGAAGGCAGCAACAATCAATACATGACATAATTAAAACAATCAACAATACAATACTACAACATGATCCAGGCTAAAAAAAAAAGCATTATTTTTTTAAATATTAAATATTTAAATATATATTAAATAAATATTACATTTTTTAAATATATATTTTAAATTCACCGGGCTAATTTGATGGGTCATGTAATAATCCGTCTAAAGTGGAGTCTTTTGTTTAGACATGTAGCTAGCTAGCTAAACAATGAACCAGCATAATCCCAACTCATACTACTACCAATACAAACATTGTCATAGCTGTAGTTTGAGTCTGCAGGCAGCTAAAGTTAACAAACTAGGTTCAATGTTAGCTAGCTAGCTAACATTAGGCTATAACTAGCAATGCAAATGAGTTTCTGATTTGAATAATAGTACTACACAGATCATACACGTAATGTTAGCTAGCTAACCAGCAAGCTAACATTTGCTAGCTAACTAACAGTATGCTTTAACTTTAAATAAAAATTACTTTCTGACAAAATTATATGCATATATCTGAAAATGTAGCAGACTCTTAGCCATATACAGGGATGAACGCTTCATGGCAGATTGGAACCATTTAACTCTGTTTTGTAGCTACATCTTGTTTGGCCAGCGTTGTGTCAAGTCACTCTGCTTCACACTGACCGTGGCGTGTGCGGAAAGTAGCCCATCACTTTTTCCAACTGATCTGTCGATAGCGCCTGCTAAATTCAGGGCATCACTGTTGTTGAGAAAAGTACCAAAACTTTTGTAGTTCTAGATGGCTAACGTTATATCTTTCAAAAATGGCACAGTAGAAACGACGGTCAACACATACTATACCTTTCACGTTACAGACATGCTACATGGCAAACCAATCCAAACTCATCTCCCGGCATGTCTAGCCCATGCATTATCTCAGCCAATCACGGCTAGTGGGAAGATTCCTGTCTTTTTCCATGGCTAAACCATCTAGGCTCATAATTTAACAATTGTATTTGTATTTATGGGTGGAATACAAGTTTGTTATTAAGGCACATGCAAGTTCACATGTTGAAAGAGGCATTTCTGCCCCCCAAAAAATGCATTTTTATAAAAAATAAATGTTTACATTCAAATGCCGCTCCTGTGAAGTAGTGACGTGCGACACACAGAAACCTTTGTTTGCAATTACAGAGATCATACGTTTCCTGTAGTTCTTGACCAGGTTTGCACACACTGCAGCAGGGAATTTGGCCCACTCCTCCATACAGACCTTCTCCAGATCCTCCAGGTTTCGGGGCTGTCGCTGGGCAATACGGACTTTCAGCTCCCTCCAAAGATTTCCTATTGGGTTCAGGTCTGGAGACTGGCTAGGCCACTCCAGGACCTTGAGATGCTTCTTACGGAGCCACTCCTTAGTTGCCCTGGCTGTGTGTTTAGGGTCGTTGTCATGCTGGAAGACCCAGCCACGACCCATCTTCAATGCTTTTACTGAGGGAAGGTGGTTGTTGGCCAAGATCTAGCCATATATGGCCCCATCCATTCTCCCCTCAATACGGTGCAGTCGTCCTGTCCCCTTTGCAGAAAAGCATCCCCAAAGAATGATGTTTCCACCTCCATGCTTCACGGTTGGGATGGTGTTCTTGGGGTTGTACTCATCCTTCTTCTTCCTTCAGACACGGCGAGTGGAGTTCAGACCAAAAAGCTCTATTTTTGTCTCATCAGACCACATGACCTTCTCCCATTTCTCCTCTGGATCATCCAGATTGTCATTGGCAAATTTCAGATGGGCCTGGACATGCGCTGGCTTGAGCAGGGGGACCTTGCGTGCACTGCAGGATTTTAATCCATGACGGCGTAGTGTGTTACTAATCGTTTCCTTTGAGACTGTGGTCCCAGCTCTCTTCAGGTCATTGACCAGGTCCTGCCGTGTAGTTCTGGGCTGATCCCTCACCTTCCTCATGATCATTGATGCCCCACGAGGTGAGATCTTGCATGTAGCCTAGTGGTTAGAGCTTTGGACTAGTAACCGGAAGGTTACAAGTTCAAACCCCTGAGCTGACAAGGTACAAATCTGTTGTTCTGCCCCTGAACAGGCAGTTAACCCACTGTTCCTAGGCTGTCATTGAAAATAAGAATTTGTTCTTAACTGACTTGCCTAGTTAAATAAAGGTAACATTTAAATTAAATCTTGAACTTCGTCCATTTTCTAATAATTGCGCCAACAGTTATTGCCTTCTCACCAAGCTTGTCTATTGTCCTGTAACCCATCCCATCTACAATTTTATCCCTGATGTCCTTACACAGCTCTCTGGTCTTGGCCTTTGTGGAGAGGTTGGAGTCTGTTTGATTGAGTGTGTGGACAGGTGTCTTTTATACAGGTAATGAGACCAAACATGTACAGTGAATACAGGTAATGAGTGGAGAACAGGAAGGCTTCTTAAAGAAAAACTAACAGGTCTGTGAGAGCTGGAATTCTTACCGGTTAGTAGGTGATCAAATACTTATGTCATGCAATAAAATGTAAATGAATTACTTAAAAATCATACAATGTGATTTTCTGGATTTTTGTTTTAGATTCCATCTCTTACAAAATACAGACCTCTACATGCTTTGTACGTAGGAAAACCCGCAAAATCTGCAGTGTATCAAATACTTCTCCCCACTGTATATGCACCATCTGAAACCAAATCTCAAATGTTGCAAAATGGGTATGTCTCAAGTTACAAGTATAGTTGCTCGTCAAACTTTGCAGTTTTAACCAATGTTCAAATGGTTAATTTCATGGAATCCAGTGGATGCTGCTGCTGATAAAATAATTTTGCCATCAGTCCCATACGTGTGATGGTTGTAAATGTATACAGGATGTTCTGTGCAGAACCTGCAATGTTTAAACTCAGCTTTATAGAGACTGGAATGTGTTTTCACCATCCTCACCATTTTAATACCATAGGTCAATCGGTCAACTTTAAATTACTTACATTTTGAGAAGCTAAATAATTACAATGAATGTTACCTTACAAATACGGAGAACTATCCGTTAGAGTTAAGAAGCTGCAAACAAAACATTTAAAAAAAAAACCTTTTTGTATTATTTTGAATATTTTATGATGATTCCACTTCTCCTCACCCTAGCCCAAGCCTCTAGACCCCTTACAGGCCGGGGCGGAGAAGTGGGATCCACAGCCGTCTGTCATGGGAGAACCTCAGTGAGAAGCACTGCCGTCGATGTACTCTGTTAAACAACAGTGCTAATGACTGGTGGGAGAACACCCACGCAGCTTATGTTTGAATGCCTCCATTCATTTGTTGCTTTTGCTTTGTGACCCAACTCACAAAGTTGAAACTTCCGCTGGCTGAGCAAAAACATTTATTGACAGAGTCTTCATTTCTGTCAAGTTCAAATAAATGTACTTGTTCATGAAGGCAATATTGAGATGGGGTTCCAAGAAAAGCAGGGGTCAAAGTAGATTCCTCGGGAGATTTTACTAGGGTACAAAGCCAAATGTAATCTCAAAATTGCATGCACACAAACATTTTTGGCCCAACCCATTTATTTTCAAGGCTTACACAGGGTCAATGTATATATAATTCTAATGATCCTGGTCACAGTCTCGAAAAACTAAAACCAAAAAACTGAGCTGTGGTCATAAACAGAGCCTAAGAAAATCAGCTTCACAGCCTTCTCTACTCCTATAGACCACATGTGACATTTAAATAAGGCACAGGTAAGGTTTGGGGGCCTCAGGGACAGTGTGCCCTCACCATGGTCAATGGGTAACCAGAGGAATGTGCATTGGACACCAATTCCTGCACTTCTATGATAAGACCTTCCAAATGAGCTGCAGAGTAGACCTCAGGGAGACAGGCTCTATGATGTAAGGACACTTTCACTTTTAAATGTAGAATATTTACCCTCCCTGTCCTTAAATAATTATTAGAATGTTATTCCCAAAATACATGAAGAAACAGGAACATCAATCAATCAATCAATCAAATTTATTTTATATAGCCCTTCGTACATCAGCTGATATCTCAAAGTGCTGTACAGAAACCCAGCCTAAAACCCCAAACAGCAAGCAATGCAGGTGAAGAAGCACGGTGGCTAGGAAAAACTCCCTAGAAAGGCCAAAACCTAGGAAGAAACCTAGAGAGGAACCAGGCTATGTGGGGTGGCCAGTCCTCTTCTGGCTGTGCCGGGTGGAGATTATAACAAAACATGGTCAAGATGTTCAAATGTTCATAAATGACCAGCATGGTCGAATAATAATAAGGCAGAATAGTTGAAACTGGAGCAGCAGCACAGTCAGGTGGACTGGGGACAGCAAGGAGTCATCATGTCAGGTATTCCTGGGGCATGGTCCTAGGGCTCAGGTCCTCCGAGAGAGAGAAAGAAAGAGAGAATTAGAGAGAGCATATGTGGGATGGCCAGTCCTCTTCTGGCTGTGCCGGGTGGAGATTATAACAGAACATGGCCAAGATGTTCAAATGTTCATAAATGATCAGCATGGTCGAATAATAATAAGGCAGAACAGTTGAAACTGGAGCAGCAGCACAGCCAGGTGGACTGGGGACAGCAAGGAGTCATCATGTCAGGTAGTCCTGGGGCATGGTCCTAGGGCTCAGGTCCTCCGAGAGAGAGAAAGAGAGAAGGAGAGAATTAGAGAACGCACACTTAGATTCACACAGGACACCGAATAGGACAGGAGAAGTACTCCAGATATAACAAACTGACCCTAGCCCCCCGACACATAAACTACTGCAGCATAAATACTGGAGGCTGAGACAGGAGGGGTCAGGAGACACTGTGGCCCACTCCGAGGACACCCCCGGACAGGGCCAAACAGGAAGGATATAACCCCACCCACTTTGCCAAAGCACAGCCCCCACACCACTAGAGGGATATCTTCAACCACCAACTTACCATCCTGAGACAAGGCTGAGTATAGCCCACAAAGACCTCCGCCACGGCACAACTTAAGGGGGGGGGGGGGGGGCGCCAACCCAGACAGGATGACCACATCAGTGACTCAACCCACTCAGGTGACGCACCTCCTCCAGGGACGGCATGAGAGAGCCCCAGTAAAGCCAGTGACTCAGCCCCTGTAATAGGGTTAGAGGCAGAGAATCCCAGTGGAAAGAGGGGAACCGGCCAGGCAGAGACAGCAAGGGTGGTTCGTTGCTCCAGAGCCTTTCCGTTCACCCTCCCACTCCTGGGCCAGACTACACTCAATCATATGACCCACTGAAGAGATGAGTCTTCAGTAGAGACTTAAAGGTTGAGACCGAGTTTGCGTCTCTGACATGGGTAGGCAGACCGTTCCATAAAAATGGAGCTCTATAGGAGAAAGCCCTGCCTCCAGCTGTTTGCTTAAAAATTCTAGGGACAATTAGGAGGCCTGCGTCTTGTGACCGTAGCGTACGTGTAGGTATGTACGGCAGGACCAAATCAGAGAGATAGATAGGAGCAAGCCCATGTAATGCTTTGTAGGTTAGCAGTAAAACCTTGAAATCAGCCCTTGCTTTGACAGGAAGCCAGTGTAGAGAGGCTAGCACTGGAGTAATATGATCAAATTTTTTGGTTCTAGTCAGGATTCTAGCAGCCGTATTTAGCACTAACTGAAGTTTATTTAGTGCTTTATCCGGGTAGCCGGAAAGTAGAGCATTGCAGTAGTCTAACCTGGAAGTGACAAAAGCATGGATTAATTTTTCTGCATCATTTTTGGACAGAAAGTTCCTGATTTTTGCAATGTTTCGTAGATGGAAAAAAGCTGTCCTTGAAATGGTCTTGATATGTTCTTCAAAAGAGAGATCAGGGTCCAGAGTAACGCCGAGGTCCTTCACAGTTTTATTTGAGACGACTGTACAACCATTAAGATTAATTGTCAGATTCAACAGAAGATCTCTTTGTTTCTTGGGACCTAGAACAAGCATCTCTGTTTTGTCCGAGTTTAAAAGTAGAAAGTTTGCAGCCATCCACTTCCTTATGTCTGAAACACATTCTTCTAGCAAGGGCAATTTTGGGGCTTCACCATGTTTAATTGAAATGTACAGCTGTGTGTCATCTGCATAGCAGTGAAAGTTAACATTATGTTTTCGAATAACATCCCCAAGAGGTAAAATATATAGTGAAAACAAAAGTGGTCCTAAAACGGAACCTTGAGGAACACCGAAATTTACAGTTGATTTGTCAGAGGACAGACCATTCACAGAGACAAACTGATATCTTTCCGACAGATAAGATCTAAACCAGGCCAGAACTTGTCCGTGTAGACCAATTTGGGTTTCCAATCTCTCCAAAAGAATGTGGTGATCGATGGTATCAAAAGCAGCACTAAGGTCTAGGAGCACGAGGACAGATGCAGAGCCTCGGTCCGATGCCATTAAAATGTCATTTACCACCTTCACAAGTGCCGTCTCAGTGCTATGATGGGGTCTAAAACCAGACTGAAGCATTTCGTATACATTGTTTGTCTTCAGGAAGGCAGTGAGTTGTTGCGCAACAGCCTTTTCTAAAATTTTTGAGAGGAATGGAAGATTCGATATAGGCCGATAGTTTTTTATATTTTCATATTTTCATATTTTCACATCGGGTGTATTCTCTACGTTCCTTCGGTTTAGAAGTGCTTGCAAGGTTCCTCTTAACACGCACACACAAGCTGTAACACAAAGGCAACTGTGTAGACCACCTAACACTTGCCGCTCAGTTTAATCTGCTACAGATGCCGTATCTTAATTTGAGCCAGTTTCACACAGCAGGTAAATAATCCTGCAGCAACAGGAAATGTGAATTGTTATGTAGATAATGAATGTATTTTTTTTTTGTAGGGGTTGATACATTTTTTGTTAGGGAAAATCGAATCTGAAGTGTTCAAGAGGAAATTACAACTTTAAATGCCTTTTTAAACCTGAAATACACCACAAGTTTGCATCTCCTGCCGCACAGCAAAATTCCTGCAAAAACAGGATGGTCAAATGAAGATATGGCATCGGTACCATTCATCCTCATTCTGGATGGCTCTCCCCAGAGACTCCCAGGCCCTGCCTGCTGTCATATAAGGCCAGAGCTGATAGACAGATGGAGATAGCTGAGCCCAGAGCCCCATATCGATTTGTCATTGATCAATTGAGAATTATGAGAGCCTTCAGGTAAAGTGTCCCAGTGCTGCAGTTACTGGATGACGCTGGATAACATTACATAAAAACATAACGTAGATACAAGCCCACATGCGTGCACACACACACGCGCACACACACACGTGCATACTGTACATACAGTACATACAGATCCACATACACACATGGCTGTATAATTTTGCTTCTGTTCACTTTCCCAGTTGAAAGTCATCTTAGTTTGTTTCACTGTGTTGCTCACAATTATAGGCATCTCATGGCATGTTGTTGTTTTTTATCTGACAGGCTGGCCACAGTGCAGAGAGGTACTCTGTCCTCACTTGAACCCAACACTGGCAACACTGGCACCCCTGGAACCTGTCTTGGCACTTCCTCGAACAGGGCATTGTGGGAGAGGAGTCAAGAGCAGCTTGCAGACAGACATCCACAGATTAATGTATAGGATTTGAGTGGGGGGGGTGAAAGGTGCTTCTATTTCGGTAACCTATTAGATGACGCTGAATCATTGGATAGCGAATAAAAAAGCCTCAACTGTACTCTACCTGAAAACTTCAAAAATGACACACTGAAACAATGTGGCAGAATTCACATAAATATTATATGAAATGATCAATACAACATTAAATAAAAACTCTGTCTGCTTTACAACATAATAGGGCCCTTATCCATTTCTGCAGTTAATGAAAAATGTGTGCCAAGAACCACCAGGCATAACATATGCATCAACTATGTACTTTTATGAAGAGACAACTGGAGATTAACAATGACTGGGAGATTGGAGAGTGTCTCAGATGCTTGTGAAGAGGGCCCATTTCCATTTTCCTCAGATCACAAAACCACTTCAAGTCTATTCAACTGTTTCTCTGTGCTACTGACACAGTCAAGATTTGCGATGATAAATTCCCTCACCACCACAAGGATCATCGCACCGCTTGCGTTGGGAAGGAAGTCTTGAGCTCACTTCATGTTGACGCTGTATTGAAATGCAAATAGTTCTTGTGTATATCTTCCCAGCTGAGAGGTCTCTTGATAAACCTTGGAACCATCTTCCATTTGTACAGTAGAGAAGTAGCTATTTCAGCCTGGAGAAGATATGGTAGAATGTTACGTGGTAGAAACCCATAAATACTGAATGTAGTGCTTCATATTTTCATTACAAAAGAACAACAGGGAGCAGAGCATAAAGCTGAACAGAAACCATGCTGAAATGTGGTATTGGCAGAGGGTTGATGAGCTACTGATATTATTGTGGGAGAAGCCATTTGAAAAGCACAGTTTTATATATTTTGAGACAAAATTCAGTGTTACTGTCAGACCATAGCACACCCAATATCTATTGAGTATTACATTACTTTTTATATTTGTTTTATTTGTTATTTTATTTGCACACACTGTTGCTAGGTTCTTCTGGGTTGAAGATGCCCTGAAAGCCCTTTAAGTAGACCATACACTCTTAGAAAAATGGTTCCAGGTAGAACCCTTTTTGGTTCCTGGTAGAACACTTGGGTTCCAGGTAGAACCCTCTGTGGAAAGGGTATTACATGGAACCCCATAGGATTCTAGCTGGAACCAAAATGGTTCTTTAAAGGGTTTTCCTATGGGGAAAGCAGAAGAACCCTTTTAGGTTTCAGATAGCATCTTTTTTTCTAAGAGTGTCGACTGATTCAGATAGATTTTGATAAGCAGTTGTACACTGGAATAACATTATAAAGAATCTCAGCCCTCTCAGAATTCACTTCACATCCCTACACTGGAGCCACAATCATTATATGAGCTAGCTAGGAGATTGATTGAAAAACAGCTCATTACTCATGATTAACGTATGTAATAGAAATATTGTGGGCCATCACGCCGATTTCACAAATGTCCAGGGGTGGCTTGGCCATCTGGAAATTCTGGCAAATGCCAGATGGGCTGGACCATTGTTTTGTTGGGTGGGCTGGTCAAAATTGACACACAAAAAGTATTTTTTTATATAAAATTTAAAAAAAAATAAAAGGTGGCCCTGTTAAGATTTTTTTATTATGATTTTTGCTCCATTTTTTTGTTATAATCTATAATGAGTGGGCCAAAGCCCCCTACCAAAGATGGGCCGGCCCAGTTTTCTGATAGCCTCAGCTGAGGTAACGCAAACTCACATTCAAAGTCAAATGTGGCATCAGCAGAGAGACGCCACATTTGACAGCCAAGATCGTGGATAGTAAAAAATGGAAAAGGGACCTGTAAATGTAGAAAGAGCGCATTCTACATTGTCACCTCACTCAAAACTTCCATTTTTGTGGGCGGCTTAAACCATGATTTGGCCAAGCAGTGAAGTGCATTATTCTAATTATTCCTGCAATGAAAGTGTCTGCCCTGCCCCTGTGCATGTTTCGTTGGGGCCTGCTGCTGTGATGAGCGAGCCACTCTCTTCTCCCCCATGAGCTGTAGAGAAAATGTGTTCGATCGTATTAACATTTCAAAATTAAATTGTGGGAAAACACAGCTTTGGAAGCTTCATTCCCTTGTCCCTGTTGAAAGGAGGATCTCAGCTTTCTGGGGGGTATAATTTATATTTAAAAGCTGAAGAACATACGCACATGCTTTTTTTGCAGGTGCTGGAGTTATAGGCGAATTCATGAAAAATGAAAATGAAAATGCTTCTCACTGCTGCTCATGCTCCCTGGTGATTTTATTATAATGTTTCAACTTTTAGGTCTTCATCAGGCAAACATGCCCGATGAAGACCTGGATGCCCGATGAAGACCTGGATGCCCGATGAAGACCTGGATGCCCGATGAAGACCTGGATGCCCGATGAAGACCTGGATGCCCGATGAAGACCTGGATGCCCAATGAAGACCTGGATGCCCGATGAAGACCTGGATGCCCGATGAAGACCTGGATGCCCGATGAAGACCTGGATGCCCGATGAAGACCTGGATGCCTGATGAAGACCGAAGGGTAAAACGATACTCAGCTCAATAGCAACAATTTGCACGTGAAAAGCACACCGGCCATTGCGAGGGAATAGGACTCCAGGTCTCATGGGTAGGAGCCGCCATCTGCAAGATTTATTTAGGACCTTACATTTACTGTTGGAGCACGAATGTTGCATTTTGTGTCATATGTTACAAATACAATTTGTGAAATATGTTATACATTTGTTGTGCTTAAGATCCTGGAGTTCATCTTTAATGTGTTTGAGTTTCCACTTCCTCAGGTGTTGAACCCCAAATTAATTAGCCTATAATATTAAATTGGCATGTACTCTTATAATCTCCAACCGGCACAGCTAGAAGAGGACTGGCCACCCCTCAGAGCCTGTTTCCTCTCTAGGTTTCCTCCTTGGGAGTTTTTCCTAGCCACCGTGCTTCTACATCTGCATTGCTTGCTGTTTGGGGTTTTAGGCTGGATTTCTGTACAGCACTTTGTGACATCTGCTGATGAAAAAAGGGCTTCATAAATACATTTGATTGATTGTTCATACATTTTAACAGAAGCTATTATCCAGAGGGGCTTACAGTAGTGAGTAAACACATTTTCATACTGGTCCCACGTGGGAATCAAACCCACAACCCTGGAATTGCAAGTGCCAAGCTCTACCAACTGAGCCACATGGGATCACATAAAGACGTATTTCATTCATAAACTAATTCTGGATATTCTGGAGTCATATTTTGACAGTAAAATATAACAACTATAGTCTAAATGACATCCCAAAATTTATGCCAATCACTTTATTAGGTTGCACATCAAAATCACTTGAATCATGCATTCCTGCTTGGAAGTGTTAGATGAAACAACTTATTTCTTGAATACCTCAGTAGTCCAATTATTACACTTCTTAATAAAGCGCTGTGAATTACTTTATAATTTGATTACTCATGATTTGGGTTCGACTAAATCATGGGCTAGTGCCACCAACTGGGGAAGATAGTTGCACCAGTAACACCAGGGGGAAATGTTAGTCTGGAGCCCTGTAATTAACACATATGCCAGGCACTAATTTGCAACATAGCCTAAGTCGTTAGCTTGGCTTTTATAACGTATAAGGCTCAGGCAGACAGGCAGACAGACAGACAGACAGACAAACAACAAATAGTCACAGTGTGATAGCAGAAAAGATGCTGAGACAGATAGACAGCACAACAGGGAGGCAAAAAAGGAGAGTTAGAGGCGCTCACAGTGATGTGGGCTGGTGTGGATAAAATGCCAGGGCGGAATTATTCTCCCAGTCCGCCCCTACAAATGTCTATAATAGCCTTTTAACTGATTTGTTTTTACTATTTGTTTAGAGGGACATGAAAGGCGGTGGTTGGCCTGTGGTGAGTGAGAGGCCTCTGGGGTATGCTAACATGTCCGGGCCGGCTGCTGTGGCCCCCAGTGCTGAGCTGACATTCATTAGCCTGGAGAAAGACATTCATCAGGACCTCACTCACATATTACACAGTATGCTTTATGAGCACCCATTTATGATCAACAATCCATCTGCCGATACACTCCACAGAGCACAGAGAGCGAGAGAGAGAGAGAGATACATACATACATACATACATACATACATACATACATACATCTACCTGCAGGCAAGTTAGAGAGAATCAAGCCAATTGGGAATTAAATTTAGCCTGCAGTAGACAGGTTGCTCATTGACCCATCACTAATCTCCACAAAAGTTTACCCAGCTCTACTAATCACATTGGACGTATGACTATTAGGAATGCATGTAGCCTGTCAGAAGTAGCCCACCCTCAAAAATGTTTGGCCCATACAAACCCTGAATCCAGGCAGAGGCCTGCACAATGAAGAGCTTGCGCAACACTCATCAACAATTCAGTGGGCTTCTTTCTCCTGGGATATGATCCTGTAAAAATGGAGATGAAGACACAAAGATACAGTCACGTGACATCTATGAGGTACAGGGCTCCTCTATGATTCATGTTTTTCATTAATGTTCCAGTATGTTTTGATGTAATGGTGGTAACACTTTGGAGCTAAAGGAAGTGCTCACACCACCACCACTCCTGCTTCCTGTGAAACTTTTTAATCGGTCACAAGTTGCAGTCATAAGACCTTTATCAAGCTGTAATACAGAGTTGTTGGTAAACAGGAGCATTAATATCAAATGACAGACTAGCTAGGAGGGCTAACAAGGACATTTTTAAACGTTTATGTTTTTTAATGAATAGCAGGGATGAGTAATTGACAAGGCCAGATAATACTCCCCAATCGATTTCAAACCAACTATTCCTGTCTGGAAGGTAATATGAACATAAACCACTGCACTGTAATTCTCCCTCATCCATCAGCATTAGTCAGCACAGCTAATATTCCCAAAGATTACACAAAAAGTGAAAAGCAGACATAACTCATTCACTCTGTGTCGTGAGCATGGTGCTGCTAAGTGGCATTCAGCTCAGTTTGACTTTAAAGAGAAATGGGCAGCTAGCCAAATTGTCTGTGTGTCTGTCTGCCTATCTCTCCTCTGTGTGCCTCTCCCTCACATTACTTCTCACTCCCTCTCTCCCTCTCTTCCTCTCTCTGTCTCTCCTTTCTCTCTCCGTCTTTTGTTACCTCTCTCTCTCTCTCCTCTCCCTCTTTCTCTCCCTGCAACTGGAAAGCAGACTAGCCAAGCTCACCCCAGGAAGTCCCTCTGTTCTCAGGCAAACCCTAAAGATGAATCGCACAATTCTGCAAAAGTGCAAAATTAGATGTTTACTCAGTCAAAACATCACATTCATTTTTCAAGTACGGCAGCCATGCCACTTCCCCTCGCTTTTGGATGTCAGGCGAGGGTTAAGTAAGGCACTCAGCAGAGTGGCAAGGGGCCAGGAGGGGGACGTGAGCAAATAAGCACACATTATGGCTAGAGCTGGGACATAAATTAGCCTCATTCCACCATGAGCAGCAGACAAAGTGATTTGTTTGGTCATTCATAGCATTTGAGCAACTTTTTAGCAATTATCGTTCACTGGTAGCAATTTAGTGCTGAGTGGACTTGGAGTTTACACAGGGTTAGAATGCTGGCTAGTCCATTAGAGCACGTCTGAGACAAGTTGCTCAAAGGGTGATGAATGGAACATTTGCCTTTGACACAACCTCTAACTGTTGCAACTCTACATTTACTGCAATTACGTTAGACATAAAGATCTACAAATGAGATATGGTCATTAACCATATTGATCCTGCTTTTCTTTGTCCATTTTATTCTGATATTTCACTTCACTTGGGAACCACATTATGTGCATTTTGTGTTTCATAATGTTCTGCATAATGCTGCCAAATTATCACATTTTTCTTCCAACAGAGTTGGATGTTATAGCGTTGTCCTTTCTGTTAATGTAGCCAACTGCTCGGTTGTGTTATGAGGCCAGTCCCAACAGTGTTAAATCAGATACATGACTGTTTGGTTACAGGAAGTGGCATGGTGCATGAACCAGAGACTGGGTCTGGGGCTGATGATAATTTTAGATGTTCAGTAACTGACACATCAGCTCCAGGGTTGGGGACAGAGGCCAAAGTGGGACTGTGTTTGGAAGCAGGCAACCTTACAGGCTTCCAAAGTCTGATCCACAAGAATATAAAACCCACAGACTGCAGAACACAGTGTTGGGCAGAAATAGTTCCAGAATGATTGTAATAAACAATGAAAAGCGGAGGTTTGCATGTCCTCTGTTCTCTCCTTGACATGTAAAACCTATGTTATCTAACTCAACACTCAAACATATTACTGCAAGGCAGTGGATTTTTAAATGCGGAATATTCTTGCTGATGGAATTCAGTCTTCAACAGGAAGGGGAGGGATTGAAATAGGCCAACTTGGTCTCTTGAAGAATATATAAGCAATCCCATGGATATGGTTATGATTGCCAGCTGAACTTAGTAGTATAAATGCTGCCTACCAAGAAGGTACTGCGGGTGTAGCTACAGATTGTTTCACCAGGTAATGTGATTTAACCCCTCCCCAAAAGTATTTCCATTGCTAGGAGTTACTTTTATTGCTCCCTAAAGTAATCCATCGATGTGCACAGTACGCCGCCATCTTGTCTATTTCAAGTCTTCTCTCATTGATCAAGACAGGTGTCTGTCATCACAACATGCAGCATCTCGATCAATGAGAAAAGACTTGAAATAGACGAGATGGCAGCGTACACATTGTTGGATTACTTCATGGAGCAAAAAATATATGTATATTTATTTTGATAACGCTGCCTTTTCTCAGTTCAAACGGACCCCCTGCAACTCGACACAGACATTTTATGAGACTCCTATTTCCACAAATCGAGGACAAAGACACTATTGCCAAGCTAAGTTTGGTCGAGAATTCTCTTTGCTAAATCAAACGGTAAGTATCTTGTAACTCCCAGTAATGGATAGCAAACATATCTGGTTGAAACTGGTGTAACAATTTGTGGCTACTGCAGGAGCTGTTTCAGGCTTTACTGGAAACAGGACTCAAATATTCAGTAAAAGGCACTCGATCTGAAGAATTTAGGGTAGGCAAATTTATGCGGAGGTCGGCCAAGATGGATAGAGGGGTTCAGGGGAGTGCTACAGCTGAGGCATCCAGTGAGGTACTGTACCTGTAGGGAGGGAGAGAACAGACAGTTGTGTGATTAGGCCCTCAGCTCAGCTTGCTGACTTCAAACTCATTTAACCTTTTGTCTTGCCAGGCTGATTGCTCAATCCCATGCAGCTGGGTGATTGCAAAGTGCTTCAGCTGCGGGAGTCAGGAGCTGTCCAAGATCCTGCCAGGTATGTGGTGGCAGGTGGTTGAACCGACAGCGGTTTGGAGGCATTATAGTGCTTCTGAGACGACTATTGCTATTGTGCTACACAACATGACATACTTTTTTATAGTCTACCTACGGTCATATATTGTAGTGACCACAATACCTCAACAAAAGATCAGTGCCTCTGTTAAAGTTTGTGTAGTATTTTCGATGACAAACTGAATGTAGCAGTACCGGTATGGCAGGTGGAAGAAAAACATATAATGGTACACCACAAACAAACCGTGGTATACTTAAGCAATAAGGCCCGAGGAGGTGTGGTATATGGCCAATATACCACGGCTAATGGATGTTCTTACGCGCTACGAAACGCGGAGTACCTGGATACAGACCTAAGCCGTGGTAGACTGGCCATATACCACAAACCCCCAAGGTGCCTTATTGTGATTATAAACTGGTTACCAACGCAATTAGAGCAGTAAAACTACATGTTTTGTCACACCCGTGGTATACGGTCTGATATGCCATGGCTTTCAGCCAATCAGAATTCAGGGCTCAAACCACCCAGTTTATAATGAGGAAAATACAGGCTCAGTCTATACCTGTTTCTAGACTTGTTTTTATTATGTAGCTTGAACCCATACATTGTTTTGACATAAGCCCATTGTCAGTGAATAACATCATTAGTCCCTACTGAGGATCTTGGGAGGTTTTGATCCTGCACACTGTGAGAGATGTTTAATCCCCTCTTTCTCTACAATATGCTGTTTGAGATAGAAATAAAGAATAGCATCATGACAGGCAGTTTCCTGGGTCCCCCATGCACTGAGCTTCAAAATGAGCATGCATCTGTCTTAGAGAGTGTTCAGAACGCTTATCTTAATTGATTGCAAGCTATTTCTGGCGTTGGCAGTATAACCCCCCTTACACTCTCCCTCGCTCTCATTCTCTCTCTCTCTCTCTTTCCCTCTCTCACCATATCTCTCCTTTCCCAAAGAGAGTGATTTATTGGTGCTGGTCTACCTGAGTTGAATCCTTTCCTGCATTATGTAAATCCTCTGATGCGTAATGCCATGAGTGATCCAGACAAAGGGAAGCCTGCAAGCCCAGGCCCAGAGGGCCTCCACACTGGTCTAAACTGAGCATTTAAATATTCTCCCCAAGCAGTCCTGGATCAAACACATGCACACACATGGACAGACAGACAGACCGACAGACATGCGCACACACCAGAAGTTGAACGTGTTTTACAAGCCCTGTACTGGTCTATGAACATAGGAGTGTCGACACGGCCATCACTCGGGCTGCGGTGTCTCTCTCCCTGTCTCTCATCAACATCACGATTAATAAATGAAGGTTCATCAGTTACCTCTGTTATCCACCCAACTGTAGAGTGCATCAGCATATTACACAAGACTTAAACTAGGCAGAGCAACTTGTCAGCTGTTATTATCATGATTTTGTACTGGTACTGGAAAGCACATTTCTGTATTAGACAAGAAAAAACAAATGTATTTTAAGAACAAGCAAGACCTTTTTGTGTGGTGCTACAAAATGAGGCAGAATAACAATTGAAACCCCAAAAGTGAAGCATTTCTTTCTCACATTCCTTGACATACAGCTTTTCATAAACGTTCCTATTGATTTATTTTTTTTCACCAGTGAAATACCTCATTTGTGTGTCAGAGCATCCTTGAAGAACACTTTTTTTTCTTTTTAGATGATGGTAGTCTAGGTAAGCTGTGACTCCTATCTTTTATAGACATGGACAGGGAAGCAACTGGGAGCTCTATGGTTGAGACTTCCTGGAATCTTTTCATGGTCACTTGAAGAAGACTTAATAGCACAGAAACCTGCATGTGAGAAGAGAGTGAAGATTTGTGAAACATTAGCACAGCTCTTTGCAGTACTCACGGATCTTATAACTAACTTCACGTTGGCCATTCCATACTGGACCTTTTACATACCTTGTCCCATACCATGTCCATGTTAGCTGATGAAGCATATTCACAGGCAGTATGAAATGTGTTCACGTGTCCAAGTGTTCAAGTGTTCACACTTCAAAGTAACATACACATCCTGTATCAATGTTAGGGTACGGTATGAAAACAAATTCTTCTCATTACGTGGTCTGTACACTTCAACAGTTGCAATGTACTCATTCCCACAGGTCCTGGTTATAGACTAAGTGCACAGGATGGAAGGGCTGAAATCAGGTCTTGTTTATGCAGTCGCTATATATCCACCAGCCATTGAGTGGAAATTCACCAGCGGCGGGATCAACGCTGTTATTCCTTTCCAGGTTTATCTCAGAAGACACTTTTCATTCTCCGCAAGGGCCTTGATTTACCCCGCAGTGGTTAGCCGCCGAGAATGATGGGCCGTGCATGTAAATAAAGCTGCGGTTTAAAGGTGACCAATTGAACCCTCTCTCTCCCTCTCTGTCGCCCTGGTTAGAACAGAAGGCACGGCTCGTTAGCCCTGCAGCCTGCCTGGGCCCATTTCATTCGGGGAAACTGCTCCGTTCCAATGACAGAGAGTAAAGGATTGATGGGATGGGACATATGACAGCTGGGGACCATGACTGTCCAGACAAAAGAGAAAGAGGGAGACTGATGCAGTTAGGACCTTTCAACAAATATCCATGTATTGTACTTGTACTATCTCTCTAAATGTACTCGTGTTGAATTCGTAGAATTCATAGAAGTCTGAATTACTCAAGGCCCTACTCACACAGCCTGATTCTTTTGACTGTTATAATCAATAAGTCTATTTATGGTGCTCCATTCACTTAGGGGCATGGGCTAATGGTGTTGCTAGTCTTTCCTGATTATGTTGTCCCACTCAATTGCAAATTTCTGTAAAGTGATTTTTATTCGCCACCACTAGCATACTGTTGAAACCTGCCTTGCATGTGTCATGAATAGGTGATTTTCTGTATGCACAAAGCTTTAATAACTCGCTATTATTATACAAAACATTATACACCCAGACACGCCCACACACAAGGTTGCTTGTGTTACTCCTTAAAGCCTTGGGGTTCTGCGTGTACTGTCGGAAAGGGCAGCAGGCCCTGACCTAGCAAGGCCCTTCGGTGCGGAGAGGCACCCACACACATTCCTCAGACACCACACAAGCCTCTGTCCTTTTCAATTACCTTCCTCGCTCAACCTAGCACACAGCCAGCCAAGCGGAGCCATGCAGGAGAGATTATGATGCCAATCTAATTGTATCTCAATCTTTTCTCTCATCCCAAAGCAGAGGTGGAACAAAACAGAGAAGAAAAATGGCACTAACAAAACACTGTGGACTAGGGGAAAATAACTGGATGTCCATATCTGTGTGTCGGTTGTGTGTAGCGAGGAGAATGTCTGAGTGAGCTGTGGGGTGTTAGGAGGGAGGCTGCTAGGGAAGAGAGACGATCACTGATGAACTGTGGTGTGTGACAATGAGCTTGAAGACACCTCGCTGAATGTATACAACATTGAGGAGGAAGAGAGCAGGGAAACCTCCCTGGCAGGTGAGAGAGATTATTACGGATGAAACGGGATCGAGACTTGTGCAGAGGTGACGCTTGCTACGGTATTTGAGTGGTTATGGGTTGTTCAGGGTTAGCTGGTGCAGTGAGATGTAAAAAGGGGGCATGCCAGCTTGGAGGGTATTGTCGAGAGTATTGTCGGCCATTTATTTGGACATGCAGGGGGTTGATTTGCCATTATCCTACTTCATCTGCATATTATACCTCAGGTTGTGACTAGGATCTTGTACTATATTGAATAGGTAATGCTACCTTTACACTGGTACAGGGAACACTTCCTGTGCTCTCAACAAACTGAGATATTATCCAGCTTTCTTATTGTTTACAGTACTACAAATCTCATTACAATTTCATGCACATCTTACGAATAGACAGTTACAGTACGGCATGTACTTGGCCGTGTACTTGGAAGTTTGGTCAAAATTATAGACTGAACAAGGGAGTAACTTTGGGTGGCCTATGTTGGTTCACTGTGAGGAAAATCAATAGCCGTGAGTCAATGTCCGGTAGCTTTGAGCGGTCATGGTGTTTCACTTGACCTTTAACCTCTCAACAGTCCAAAACCTCTGGCGTCATTTACATCTCTATTATGAGATGTCACAATCACCTAGCAACAGTGTTGACCAAAGCATTATCTATAATGGGCAAATATTTGAAATTCTCTGCCCCCCTCATGTTTGAGAATCAGATAAGTGAGATTAGTACTATGGCTGTACGTGGAGCTGGAGGAGCTCAGGGAGACACAGTCATTTATCAGGGTACTACTATATTATTAGCCTATTGCTTCATGATTAATATCTACAACCCCTCATTAAACAGGATCTAAATATCCCCTCTTCTGTTCCAGAAAACGCACTTGTAGCCAACCAATGTTCAGGCAACTCCAAGTGTGAATTTACAGTGTAGCTTGACTCCATTCAAAATCATCATTAACCATGTGGAAAAAAAAATAACTTATCACTGACCTCCAGACCAGAAGCACTGGGCTCTGTTAGTTCTGAAGTACACAACAGCAAAACAGAAACTGTATTCTGTTAGGGTTTATCTAATTGCCTGTTTGACTCGGAGCCTGAAGACAACGAGTGAGAAAGGCAAACATTGAGATAATTTGGATGACACAAACCATGAAGGAGAAAAAAGTGAATTTTTTTATTCTGTGCAGCTATGCTTCTAAACACCAATCTTTATGGTAATGTGCGCCTAAGCCCAAGTACCTCAGTTTAATTAAGGACAGACAAAAGGTGTGTTGTTTTGCATTCCTACATTTCCCTTAATATGGGTGTTTTTAAGTTTCCTTTGTTTTCTCATTCAGATATGGGTCAACTTTGTGGCGAATTTAAGCGTGACAGATGAAAGAACAATATATTTTTAAGACACGGTTTCTTATCCTGGTCCTTGGGACCTACATGGGTGCACAATGTTGTTCTTACCTATGCAGCACCTACACATTAAACAGATCATCAATCCCTCAGTTAGCTGAATCAAGGTTGTTTCGGTAACCCTTCATTTTACAGCCCGGTAATTACTAGGTAATAAATAGGCAAATACCTAGTAACAAAAAATGTAAAACGTGGTAACTATTTAGTCTCAAATGTACTTATTAGGAACCAAGCAAGTACTACATACTTACTTTGTAAATACAATGTAACAACATGTAATTATATAGCATCTTTTTAGTCCAAAAGGTTAGTATTGAGGACCTTATAAGTAAGGGCAAGGTACTTACTATGTGAACACCTAGTCACAACATATTGTGATATTTCATGTATTTATTACCACATACCTACCACCTTCAAGTCAATCATCCTGATAAAGAGTGTTAGTTGACCTTCAAGCATCTGGTATTTACATGGTATTAGCAACGGCTTCGTTGTTAGTAGGTATTTATCTAGTTGTTACCTAGTAATTAGTGGGCTTAAGGGTTACTGATGGTTCTTGTATTTTCAAGAGGTGTGGCCGTTGGATCATATTCAAATCATAGGCTATGGTTAGGACAGACAACACTTGATATGAGGTCCACTTGCACAGCGTGTGATATTTTTGCAGACGATACCAATAATTAACTCTCTACTTAGAAGTGTTAAGGCGATTGAGAAATTCTGATGCAACATTGGGCAACCTAGTGGCACAATCGTGCAGCAAATTAAGTTCCATCATAAATTTAGCATAGAGCAGCCAAACATAATTAAAATGGTACAAGTTAAATGCCTTTACTCATGTTTCTCACATGTGTTACACAGCTCCACTCATATTCAGACTAATTCCGGAACACAAAATGCCTCTGGCCATTACGATCTGTGCAAGAATCTCAAAACAAACATCTTAAAGTTTGTGCAAAAACATGTTTTGGACTTTTTAACAGTAAATATGCTTCATTGGGATTCCAATTAGCACAGACTTTACTGGGTAGAGTCGGCACAGCCTGGGCGAGAGACACCCAAACCAAAGCAAACCCATAGACGCAACACCATCCCAGTCATAAATGGGGTAGGTGGTGGGTAAATTTGAACTGGAGTGCATAATTCAACATTATATTTTTATGGAATGATTTACTTAGCTAAATCGGGTGGATTGATTAGGAGTGATAGGTTGCCTGAGATTTGTTATGCTTTTCTTGAACTTGAATTAAGACTTGAGAGAATAAGTTCATTGAAAGGGAAAATGAATGTATAATGTGTGTATTGGTGAGAGCAAGAGAGCATTTAACAGTGAAAACCTTTCCATCATATTTACATGACATCATCAGTCAGAACACTACTTCAAAATAAGTCAGAAATGGAGATGTGGTGTACAGCTACAAGGTGTGCCTTTCCAAATGCAGTATTTCCATGTGATGTCAGAGAGACCAGCAGGGATAGGTAAAACAAAGAAAGCAATTCAACACGTTTAAAATGCCTTTACCGATTTCACTGGATTCTCTCCCCTCCACTAGCTCTCTCCTCATTTCCAGCACACAGACAAGCACCAGCTTTAAATGAAGATAGCGCCTTGGTTCCAGGATACAGTACAGTCAAAACCAAGAATGCCTTAGACAACTGCAAGCTCTGTGTCACTGTTACTACAAACTGAGAAATCAGAGCTGAATTACATTTATTATGAGTCATGCAGTATGTATGGTATGTATGAGTTATATATGAGTTATGATTACCGGATTACAAGCAATGCTACAAGTTCGTAAAATGATAATGTCTCGAATCAAATCAAATCAGATGTATTTATAGAGCCCGTTCTTACATCGGCTGATATCTCAAAGTGCTGTACAGAAACCCAGCCTAAAACCCCAAACAGCAAGCAAATGCAGGTGTAGAAGCACGGTGGCTAGGAAAAACTCCCTAGAAAAGATCGACAGCGTTTCCCGTTTTCTGTTGTGTTGCATGCATAGATGTGCATCTCTTAACCAGGCTCATTATGCCTCCATGATTACTCTATTTATCATTACCTGTCACACTTTATAGTGGCAAAAACCCTTGCTCATAATCAAACCATGAAATAATTTAGTAATTTCTTCATGAAAACTTGATCAAATGAGACCAGGACGTTTCGCAAAAACATTAAGTTGACCAATTATTTTGACCAATTACAATACGGCATAGAAAAGTGAGTAAAGCCCATGTTATTTTTTCACTGCACGTAGATCAACTTAATCCCGATCAACTCTCCTTCTATTGAAATAGATGTAAAGGAGGTATTTTGTTTGAGTTAGCCTTTATCTTGCTAGGTCTCTGCCGCCAATTGGCCTTTTCAGCTTGAGTACCTCTGAAACAATCAATGAAATGCACACAGATTGAGGGGAGCATGTCGATATGGAAGGTGGGTGGACCAGGGGCTCAAAAACTCAATGAGGCAACAAGACTAGCCATCACCTTCACATACTGTATGGGCACACCAGCAAGAAATACAAAAAAAAATAAGGCATTCTCAAGGTGTGTGTATTGTCAACCATTTATGCCACAATTGACTTTTGTTTGTTTGTTTGTTTCAAAATGTATGATATTGTTAAACCTCTCAGATGAGCGTGGCCTTCTGTTTGATTAAGAAAAGACCAGTATTGAGTATTGGATGAGTATTGGATGCTAGCATTGAGTATTGGATGACATCGACGCTCATATCTTCTTTACACGGTACTCCTATCAAGTGTGTCTAGAGAAGAGAGACATAATAGCATAATATAGCATGAAACATTTTTCAGAAATGCACAATGCAACCATATTCAGTCTGGCGTCTGGCAGAAAAGGACTACATTATCCACTTTTGCAATCATGTCCAGACTGAAATGATTCTATCTTCTGGAGAGTTTCAATTGTTTCTGCACCATCCTCTATGCAAAGAGCGTTCACTTGCCTTTAGATCTTTATTTGCAATGCGTTCTGTGTGCTGTAGCTAATACTTCCTTTGAACAAGAGCAAAGAACATTTATCTTTTAGATTCATTTTCCGGACATCGGAAAGTTGTGTCCATTTTAGACTATTGTGTGCGTTTGTAATAAATAATCCTTGTCACCTGCAGAGTTTTAATATTTACTTAATTAAACAACCATTATTACTATGAAATGAAAAGCATAGTTTATCTTCATTTTTTTTTTAAAAGTTGTTGCCTGTTGCTCCAAAAAGTCCCCACCCTCCTTCTACCCTCTCCTCTATGCATGGATGCCGACATTCTACAGTAGGTGACATACAGGAAAGGTTTCTGATGGGGTAGGGGGGAATCTTTTGTGAGATTAGGGATGCAATTACAGTTGAGGCCCTCGCTGTGACATACACACATATAGCGTAGTGGAGTGACAGCAGGGTGGGGGTGCTGACGTGGTGACAAATGAGCCAGCCACAAAAGCTCTCGCTCACAGCTAGTAGCAATAACCTGGAATAATGGAGGATGACCTTAAAGCTCTCACCCTGAAATCTTCACGTTGATTACGCTAGCAGAGAGGCTAATCTCAGTCGGCGCCGATTCGTCAGCCTCACTGAAAAAACATTGCCTCACTACACTGTCGTAAAAAAAAGGGAGGTAAGCCAGAAGAACAAGAGGTTGTTTCAATTTTACATTGTTGACTCATGTATTGTCCCATTACGGGCCCTTTATGCACTGTGTTGTCCTCCAGTCACTCCTAAAATCGCTGCTGTTTATAGGTCTACCTCCTAGCTGCAACTTGCTCGGCCCAAGAACCAACCAGTGTGAACCGAATGTTTTTACACCTAAATGAATTAACAAATTGTTTGGACTTTCAGGAGTTGGATAGGCATGACTTGTTTTGATTAAATCTGACATCTCGTTTATGTTGTGTAATGGTGGAACCCTGCAACAAAGATGCGTCATTAGGACGTCACAAAATGCTTACCTAAAGTCGTCAGAACGTTGTGTCATGGTCCAGAGGAAGTTTTGTCTCCTTCTCAGTTTGTTCCGGGGCGACCCCAATGACAATGTTAGGATGTTTGTCATCCACCCCCCCCCCCCATAATAAAAGGATTACCATCAAAATCCGTTTAAGACAGAGACAAGGGCTACTTCTCAATACACCATATCCGCCTATGCATCTGTGGTGGAAGGTAGCCGAGCTACAGTGTTTGTCCGACTAAGAAACATACCAAAAATTGGTCTTCTCACGAAAATGTCTGTAGCATACCAACATCGGCGGATGCGGTGGTTTGAGACAGCAGCCCATGCAAAAAAAAACGAAGTCTCTAGCTTAAAACAGACAGATTTTGATGCAGTTTTTTTCATTATGTTAGTTAGATTGCTTGAATTGGGTCCTAAGCCTTTAAGTGAGAGGACTCTGAAAGACTAGCTCTCAAAATGCATTGTGTCGATGAAGAAACAGTAAAGCTCAAACTTTCCTCAGATTGCCAGCAGTTAGAGAGCCCTCTTCTCAGCAGCTTGCCCAAAGAGCGGTGTTTAATAGAAAATGGGAGTGGAGAAAAGAGACAGTACTAAGCAATGCAGTTAATTCTCTTCAGGGTTTATTGCTCGACCTCATTAGAAACAATAGACCTTTTAAAGGCTTTTAAATGCCCAGTTAACTGGTGATACAAATGATCAGTGTCAAATATCTCAATGAAAAGAGGCAAAAATCTGCTGATTAAGACTAGTGATAGATTCTGAGCAGAGGAAAGGAGAAGACAGAGGCTGAATACAGAGTACACAAAAGGAGGAGGAGAGTAAGTTGAAAGTGAATTGGAACTTTGACGTAGAGAGGAGACAGGGGACAAGTAAGGACCTTCTTTGGAAACAAGGAAGGACATTCTGTATCCACAACAAAGAATACACAATGGGTATTTTCTAACTGTAATTCACTATATTTCACCCGAGGATGACTCCAAGGCACACAGACCAACATGTTCACGTTGTTCTTTTCACCCCACGGTGAAATGTTGAGTCAGCCTGGCCTTGCCTTGCTGAGATGTTCGTCCCTGAGTGTTAATGTTAGCATGAACGTGTAGAGGTTGAGTTCGTTTTGGCGTGAGGACATGCTGTCAGGTAGCTGTATATTTAGCTCGACTGTCACAATAGAAAAGCTTATTTTTACATTTTGTACCTGAGATGAGCTTCTGCTGACCGGTGCCAATGTGGCAGGGCCGGCATTGACTCACAATCGCCTCCCGACGTATAACTACCTAGGAAAAATATTGACTATAGCAGTGTACTGCTGGAGACCAGCCTGCCCACAACGGATGGGAATGATTTAATTGGAGAAATGTGTAGAAAGATAGACAGATGTTGAAGATCAAATAAAATGTTATTTGTCACATGCTTTTTAAACAACAGATGTAGACTAACAGTAAAATGCTTACTTACGGGCAAGGGTGTGCCGAGAACTCAGACAAAACGAGTATTGTAACAGATATGGAGAATTTTCCGAATATGATTATCACACAAGTATTTTTTTGTCATGATCTGTATTCGGGGGAAAAAAAAGTTATTTTTAACTGCCAGCAAACAACTATGGGCTAGTTCTGGTAAAGAAACTGGCAAGGTATCAGTTGGGCCTGCTGCAACGATTGGATTAGAACAAGCCACTCTCCGTCTGCTCTCATTTCCCAAGACAGACACACTCGCGTGGCTGTTTCAGACACTCACAGTCACGTCTCAGGGCACAAGTCTCCCCTTCTCCAAGCATCATGTACGAATCAGAATCCATAGCTCATCATCTAGTTCTTTCCTGTAGACTTTCCTGAGGCCATGTGGTTATTTTTGTCTGTCTACTTGGTGCTGTTCAGAAGTCCTACTTTCTCTGTCCGTATAATTCTTCCATTGCTGACGCTGTCTGTCGTTTTGTAGTGATCCAAGCCCATTCTTCTTGCGATTATTATTTATTCTCACCCAGGCATGTTTATAGAGCAACAGATCATAAGAAAATAAAATTACTTATGTAGATAGTTTAGTTTGATTGTACAAATGCTGTGGCATTAGTGTCGGGAGAGAAACATTTTGCTCCTCTCGAAAGTGAAACAATATATTGGGCAAGCGAATTAGCCAATCTTCATCTAAATCCGTGTCTGGAATAAATGCAGGCAGTACTAGCTAGCCATGCATTAGGGTATGTATTCATCTATTCCATTGATAATTAGGCCTGCGCGGACCAACTGGCAAGTGTCTTCACTGACATTTTCAACCTCCCCCTGACCGAGTCCGTAATGTTTCAAGCAGACCACCATAGTCCCTGTACCCAAGGAAGAAAAGGTAACCTGCCTAAATAATTACCACCCTGTAGCACTCATGTTTGTAGCCATGAAATGCTTTGAAAGGCTGGTCATACCGACCCAACAGACCCACAGATGACACAATCTCAATCGCACTCCACACTGCCCTTTCCCACCCGGACAAAAGGAACACCTATGTGAGAATGCTGTTCACTGACTACAGCTCAGCGTAGTCAGTGCCCACGAAGCTCATCACTAAGCTAAGGACCTTGGGACTAAACACCTCTCCCTGCAACTGGATCCTGGATGTGACAGAAGTCATTTCTCCAACAATTGTTTACAGACAGATTATTTCACTGTATCACAATTCCAGTGGGTCGGAAGTTTACATACACTATGTTGACTGTGCCTTTAAACAGCTTTGAACATTCCAGAAAATGATGTCATGGCATCAGAAGCTTCTGATAGGCTAATTGCCATAATTTGAGTCAATTGGAGGTGTACCTGTGGATGTATTTCAAGACCTAACTTCAAACTCAGTGCCTCTTCGCTTGAAATCATGGGAAGATCAAAAGACTGTAGACCTCCACAAGTCTGGTTCATCTTTGGGAACAATTTCCAAACGCCTGAAGGTACCACGTTCATCTGTATAAACAATAGTACGCAAGTATAAACACTATGGGAACACGCAGCCGTCATACCAATCAGGAAAGAGACTCATTCTGTCTCCTAGAGATGAATGTACTTTGGTGCAAAAAGTGCAAATCAATCCCAGAACAATAGCAAAAGACCTTCTGAAGATGCTGGAGGAAACAGGTACAAAGTATATATATCCACAGTGAAACGAGACCTATATCGACATAATCTGAAAGGCTGCTCAACAAGGAAGAAGCCACTGCTCCATAACCGCCATAAAAAAAAAGCCAGACTACGGTTTGCAACTGCACATGGGGACAAAGATCGTACTTTTTGGAGAAATGTCCTCTGGTCTGATGAAACAAAAATAGAACTGTATATAGAACTGTATATAGAAATAGAACGTTTGGAGGAAAAAGGGTGAGTCTTGCAAGCTGAAGAACACCATCCCAACTGTGAAGCATGGAAGTGGCAGCATCATTTTGTGGGGGTGCTTTGGTACAGGAGGGACTGGTGCACTTCACAAAATTGATGGCATCATGAGGGGGGGAAATGATGTGGATATATTGAGCAACATCTCAAGACATCAGTCAGGAAGTTAAAGTTTGGTCGCAAATGGGTTTCCAAATGGACAATGACCCCAAGCATACTTCCAAAGTTGTGTCAAAATGGCTTATGGACAACAAAGTCAAGGCATTGGAGTGACCATCACAAAGCCCTGACCTCAATCCCATAGAAAAGTTGTGGGCAGAACTGGAAAAGCATGTGTGCAAGGAGGCCTACAAACCTGGCTGTCACGGCCGTCCTCCTCTTCATCTGAAGAGGAGAGGCGAGATGGATCTGAGGACCAATACGCAGCGTGGTAAGTGTCCATGGTGAATCTTTAATAAAGAAAGACTGAACACTATGCAAAAGAGTAACGAAAACAATAAACCAAATACGACCGTGAAGCTACAAAATGAGACCTGTGCTGACACAAGCCACTAACATAGACAATCACCCACCAACAAACAGTGCAACCCAGGCTACCTAAGTATGATTCTCAATCAGAGACAACTAATGACACCTGCCTCTGATTGAGAACCATACTAGGCCGAAAACATAGAACTGCCCCAAAACATAGAAAAACAAACATAGACTGCCCACCCAACTCACGCCCTGACCATACTAAATAAATACAAAACAACAGAAATAAAGGTCAGAACGTGACAGTACCCCCCCCCAAAGGTGCGGACTCCGGCCGCAAAACCTTGACCTATAGGGGAGGGTCTGGGTGGGCGTCTGTCCGCGGTGGCGGCTCTGGCGCGGGACGCGGACCCCACCTCATCATTGTCTTAGTCCGCCTTATTGTCCGCCTCCGTGGCTTTCTCAGCATGACCACCCCTCTCAATGACCCCACTGGACAGAGGGGCAGCTCGGGACAGAGGGACAGCTGCTCGGGACAGAGAGACAGCTGCTCGGGACAGAGAGACAGCTGCTCGGGACAGAGAGACAGCTGCTCGGGACAGAGAGACAGCTGCTCGGGACAGAGAGACAGCTGCTCGGGACAGAGAGACAGCTGCTCGGGACAGAGGGGCTCCGGCAGCAGCTCTGGGCAGAGGGGCTCCGGCAGAGGCGCCGGACAGGCGGGAGGCTCCGGCAGAGGCGCCGGACAGGCGGGAGGCTCCGGCAGAGGCGCCGGACAGGCGGGAGGCTCCGGCAGAGGCGCCGGACAGGCGGGAGGCTCCGGCAGAGGCGCCGGACAGGCGGGAGGCTCCGGCAGAGGCGCCGGACAGGCGGGAGACTCCGGCAGAGGCGCCGGACAGGCGGGAGGCTCCGGCAGAGGCGCCGGACAGGCGGGAGGCTCCGGCAGAGGCGCCGGACAGGCGGGAGGCTCCGGCAGAGGCGCCGGACAGGCGGGAGACTCCGGCAGAGGCGCCGGACAGGCGGGAGACTCCGGCAGAGGCGCCGGACAGGCGGGAGACTCCGGCAGAGGCGCCGGACAGGCGGGAGACTCCGGCAGAGGCGCCGGACAGGCGGGAGACTCCGGCAGAGGCGCCGGACAGGCGGGAGACTCCGGCAGAGGCGCCGGACAGGCGGGAGACTCCGGCAGAGGCGCCGGACAGGCGGGAGACTCCGGCAGAGGCGCCGGACAGGCGGGAGACTCCGGCAGAGGCGCCGGACAGGCGGGAGACTCCGGCAGCGACGCCGGACAGACAGGACCACCTGCAGGGAGGAGACAGAGAGACAGCCTGGTGCGTGGGGGTGCCACAGGAACCACCAGGCTGGGAAGACCTTCAGGAGGCTTGGGGTTAAGAGGAGGCACCTGAAAGACCGGGCTGTGGGGGAGCACTGGAGCTCTGGTGCGCAACCTTGGCACCACTTCCCCAGGCTGGATAACCACTCTAGCCCGGACCGTCCAGAGTGCAGGCACAGGTTGAACCGGGCTGTGGGTAAGCACGGGAGATCTAGTGCTTACTACACGCACCTCTCCCTTCGGCTCCATTCCCACATTCGCCCGGCACGAGCGGAGCGCGGGCAGAGGACGCACTGCACCCTCCCAGCGCCCCGGAGACACAGCACGCAGAGCCGGCGCAGGATACCCTGGGCCAAAACTGCGTACCGGCGACCAGACCCGCTGAGCAGGCACCATACGCCCTGGCTCGATGCCCGCACTCGCATGACACTCTCGGGGGGCTGTCCCATAGCGCACCGGGCTATGGGCACGTACTGGCGACACCGTGCGCTTAACCGCATAACACGGTGCCTGCCCAGTATCTCGCTGCTTATAATAAGCACGAGGAGTGAGCGCAGGTCTGCTACCTGGCTTAGCTCCACCCCTCGTGTGCCCCCCCCCAAAAAAAATTTGGGGCTGTCTCTCGTACCTGTCGCACTGCCGTGCTGCCTCCTCATATCGCCGCCGCTCAGCTTTCGCTGCCTCCAGCTCTGCTTTGGGGCGGCGATATTCCCCAGCCTGTGCCCAGGGTCCCTCTCCGTTCAGTATCTCCTCCCATGTCCAGGAGTCCTGTGATACCGGCCGCTGTTGTTGCTGCTGCTGCCGTCGCTGTTTTCTACCACGCCGCTTGGTCCTTGGTTGGTGGGTGATTCTGTCACGGCCGTCCTCCTCTTCATCTGAAGAGGAGAGGCGAGATGGATCTGAGGACCAATACGCAGCGTGGTAAGTGTCCATGGTGAATCTTTAATAAAGAAAGACTGAACACTATGCAAAAGAGTAACGAAAACAATAAACCAAATACGACCGTGAAGCTACAAAATGAGACCTGTGCTGACACAAGCCACTAACATAGACAATCACCCACCAACAAACAGTGCAACCCAGGCTACCTAAGTATGATTCTCAATCAGAGACAACTAATGACACCTGCCTCTGATTGAGAACCATACTAGGCCGAAAACATAGAACTGCCCCAAAACATAGAAAAACAAACATAGACTGCCCACCCAACTCACGCCCTGACCATACTAAATAAATACAAAACAACAGAAATAAAGGTCAGAACGTGACACTGGCTCAGTTACACCAACTCTGTCAGGAGGAATTGGCCAAAATTCACCCAACTTATTGGTGGAAGCTTGTGGAAGGCTACCCAAAACGGTTGACCCAAGTTAAACTATTTTAAAGCAATGCTACCAAATATTAATTTAGTTTATGTAAACTTCTGACCCACTGGGAATGTGATGAAAGAAATGAAAGCTGAAATATATCATTCTCTCAACTAATATTCTGACATTTCACATTCTTAAAATAAAGTCACCCAAGTCAAATAATGTTTTCTCTGCTACCGCACGGCAAACGGTACTGGAGCACCAAGTCTATGACCAAACGGCTCCTACCACCAAGCCATAAGACTGCTGAACAATTAATCAAATGGCCACCGGACGATTTACATTGACACCCCCCTATTCGCTGTTTATTGTCTATGCATAGTCACTTCACCCCTACCTACATGTACATATTACCTCAACTATCTTGTGCCCCCGCACACTGACTCGGTACCAGTACCCCCTGTATATAGCCTCGTTATTTTAATTCTATTGTGTTACTTTTATTATTTTTTACTTTAGTTTATTATGTAATTATTTTCTTAACTCTTCTTGAATTGCACTGTTGTAAGAGCTTGTAAGTAAGCATTTCAAGGTAAGGGGTACACTTTTTGTATTCAGAGCGTGTGACAAACAAAGTTTGAATTGATTTGATTTGAATAGGACTAAGTACGTAAATAGCCTTAGTGTGCATTTTCATCTGTCGGAGTCGTTTACCTTTGAACAATGTGCATGAATGTGTGAAGAAACATAACGATGCGCTCTGAGAAGCGATCTGATTTACCGAAGTTTAAAACACACTTCTGTTTTTCCGATCAGGATTTAATCTGATTACAAGTATCAAGTGTGATTAAACAGATACGAATACGAGTATGATGAGATCAGCACACCCTTACTTACTGGTCTTTTTTCAATAATACAGAGTTAAAGATTTAAATATATATATATATATATATGAATAGTGACATGAGGAATAAAGGCACTGTGAATAACAAATAACAATTTGTATTTATTAAGGATCCCCATTAGTTCCTGCCAATGCAGCAGCTACTTTTCCTGAGGTCCAGCAACATTAAGGAAGTTATATATAATTAAAATATTACAATAGAGGGGCTAATGATCTTGGAGGTCTCGGCTTCTGAGGTTGTAGCTGCGGCACTATAGCGGCGAGCCAGCTCCTCAGGCTTGACCTTATTGGATACCGGTCGGTGGCCCGGGCCTTACTGAACCCCTCCCAGAGGTCATAGTACTCTGCGGAGCAGGCGGAGAGGTCCGGGGCAATTTCCAAGCCCCCAGGAAGACGCCATGGGGAAGGCAGAGCTGACTTCAGGCAATGAGTGTGGCAGGATGGGCTTCAGCCCACGATGGCACTAATAGCCCAGGGATTGTGTCGTTAGAGCCAAGAGAATCCCAACACCACGGGAACCTGCGGAGACTCAACCAGCAGGAATTGGATCATCTGGCTGTGGTTCCCTGAAACTCGTAGGTTGAAGGGGGTGGTCTGGTGGATGATCATGCCTATAGAGCGCCCGACCAGCACTCTAACATGCATGGTAATGGAGAGGGGTTGAGTGGAGATTCCTGGTTCGAACGCCAGGATAATGTCCATGAGACTCACATCGGCCCCCGAGTCGATGAGTGCCTGGAGATTCTTGGACTAGTCGCCCCACAGCAGGGTGGCATGGAGAGGGGGGTGAGTAAGGGAGAATAACTATTATCTTTAAGAGTACTCACTCCAACGAATGAGCTGGGTCTCTTGAAGGGACAGGTAGACACATAATGACCGAGTTTTCCGTCATGGTAGGCTGCCTAGTAGGTAACCCATGGAATTGCTCCTGCAAAGTGTGACGTTCGGCCACGTCCTGGAACCCTTCCATCAGACCACGAAGCATCTCCTCGTATCTACAAATGAGGCCTCCTTGGGAGGAGATGGCGTTGCGGAGCTGATCCAAGTCTGCTGGGTCAGTCATGGCCAGTTCGTACTATCAGGAGTCAAGGTTAGACCCAAGTGCAGACTGTGTGAAGTAACAATGTTTATTGTAACCACAGGGGCAGGGAAACGACAGGTCAAGGCAGGCAGTGGTTGATAATCCGGAGCAGAGTCCAAAGAACAGGATGGCAGGCAGGCTCAGGGTCAGGTCAGGCAGAGGTCGATAATCCAGAGGTGGAGTAAAGGTACAGGACGGCAGGCAGGCTCAGGGTCAGAGACAAGCAGTGGTCAGGCGGGCGGGTACGGGGTCAGGACAGGCAAAGGTCAAAAACCAGGAGGATGAGAAAAAGAGAGACTAGGGAAAAACAGGAGTTGAGACAAAACCAACAAGACCAACTTGCAACAGATATACAGAAAACACAGGTATAAATAAACTGTGGATAATGAGGAAGATGGGTGACACCTGGAGGGGGTGGAGACAAGCACAATGACAAGTGAAACAGATCAGGGCATGACATTCAGCATGTCAACACTTCTTACAAAAACAAGAAGTGATGAAGACAATCTCTTCTCCATGTTGAGCAATGAGAGATTTACATGCATTTTATTACTGTTAGCTCTCCGTGTACATTTAAGGGCCAGCCGTGCTGCCCTGTTCTGAGCCTGACCAGACAACTGAAAAGTCATCCAGGTGTGACAAAATTAGAGCCTACCTTGTTGATAGTGTTGTTAAAAAGGCAGAGAGGTGCTTAATTATGGACATACTTCTCCCCATCTTAGCTACTGTTGTATTAACATGTTTTGTCCATGACAGTTTACAATCCAGGGTTAATCCATGCAATTTAGTCACCTCAACTTGCTCAATTTCCACATTATTTATTACAAGATTTAGTTGAGGTTTAGGCTTAAGTGAATGATTTGAACCAAATACAATGCTTTTAGTTTTAGAAATATTTAGGACCAACTTATTCCTTGCCACCCATTCTGAAACTAACTGCGTCTCTTTGTTAAGTGTTGCAGTGATTTCGCTCGCTGGAGTAGCTGACGTGTGTAGTGTTGAGTCATCCACCACATACATTGACACACTGGCTTTAGCAAAAGGCCAGTGGCATGCCATTAGTAAAGATTTTTTTTCTGACAAAACAGCTCCCACAATCTTTTTATCAACAATTTCTCTCAGCCATTTGTGTAAGTGCCGTGTTTGTTGAATGTCCTTCCCTATAAGCGTGCTGGAAGTCTGTAATCAATTTGTTTACATTAAAATAGCATTGCATCTGATCAAACAAGAAATTTTCCCCAAAAAATTATGGTTGGTAACAGGCTGATTGGTTGGCTATTTGAGCCAGTGAAGGGGGCTTTACTATTCTTGGGTGGTGGAATTAATTTTGCTTCCCTTGAGGCCTAAGGGCACACACCTTCAAGTAGGCTTAGATTGAAAATATAGCAAATAGGTGTGGCAATATCATCCGCTATTATCCTCAGTAATTTTCCATCCAAGTTGTCAGACCCCAGTGGCTTGTCATCGTTGATAGACAACAATAATTTATTAAATTCTTCCACACTCACTTTACAGAATTCATAATTACGATGCTTGTCTTTCATAATTTGATCAGTTATACTTGGATGTGTAGTGTCAAATTGTATTTGTCACATACACATGGTTAGCAGATGTTAATGCGAGTGTAGTGAAATGCTTGTGCTTATAGTTCCGACAATGCAGTAAAAACCAACAAGTAATCTAACCTAACAATTTCACAACAATTACCTTATACACACAAGTGTAAAGGGATGAAGAATGTGTACATAAAGATATATGAATTAGTTATGGTACAGAACGGCATAGGCAAGATGCAGTAGATGGTATCGAGTACAATATATACATATGAGATGAGTAATGTAGGGCATGTAAACATATAAAAGTGGCATTGTTTAAAGTGGCTAGTGATACATTCTTTACATCAATTTTTCCATTATTAAAGTTGCTGGAGTTGAGTCAGTATGTTGGCAGCAGCCACTCAATTTTAGTGGTGGCTGCAGTCTGATGGCCTTGAGATAGAAGCTATTTTTCAGTCTCTCGGTCCCTGCTTTGATGCATTTGTACTGACCTCGCCTTCTGGATGATAGGGGGGTGAACAGGCAGTGGCTCGGGTGGTTGTTGTCCTTGATGATCTTTATGGCCTTCCTGTGACATCGGGTGGTGTAGGTGTCCTGGAGGGCAGGAAGTTTGCCCCCGGTGATGCGTTGTGCAGACGTCACTACCCTCTGGAGAGTCTTACGGTTGAGGGCGGAGCAGTTGCCATATCAGGCGGTGATACAGCCCGGCAGGATGCTCTCGGCAGGATGCTCTGTGCATCTGTAAAAGTTTGTGAGTGCTTTTGGTGACAAGCCAGTGTTTGTTGCTGGCATGTCATGCCTAAATGTGACAATCTTGCTGATGAAAAAAATGATTAAAGTAGTTGGCAATATCAGTGGGTTTTGTGATGAATGAGCCATCTGATTCAATGAATGATGGTGCTGAGTTTGCCTTTTGACCCAAAATTGTATTTAAGGTGCTCAAAATATATTTACTATCATTCTTTATATACTATAGCTTTGTTTCATGGTCTAGTTTCTTATTTTTATTCAGTTTAGTCACA
Organism: Oncorhynchus mykiss; assembly: GCF_013265735.2. Lineage (NCBI taxonomy): Eukaryota > Metazoa > Chordata > Actinopteri > Salmoniformes > Salmonidae > Oncorhynchus > Oncorhynchus mykiss. Next base: position 20,356,875 of record NC_048590.1, read on the forward strand.
TTTCTCATTTTGCAGCATGTTTGCCAATCGGTTATGCAACCAGAAATATTTACCATTCCTTTTGCCTCATCCCTCTCAACCACACCCTTCCTCATCAATCCACTGGGTTTAAACAGTTTTGACAGTCACTTTCTTAATGGGTGTATACTTATTAGTAACTGGAATAAGCAATTTCATAGATGTACAGCGTCTGGTTGCTCCTCACTACACACCACAGACCAACAAATATTATTTACATCAACAACATAAGATGAACTACAAAACTTATTGTATGACCTCTAATACACTATATTAGGCCCAGCCTTTTCAACTTTGGTTTTCCTAGATATGGCTACTATATTGTGATCACTACATCCAATGGATTTGGATACTGCTTTAAAGCAACATTTCTGCAGCATTAGTAAAGATGGGATCAATACATGTTGATGATTTCATTCCTTTGCTGTTTGTAACTACCCTGGTAGGTTGACTTATAACCTGAACCAGGTTGCAGGCACTGGTTACAGTTTGAGCTTTCTCTTGAGTGGGCAGCTTGATGAAAGACAGTCAATATTTAAATCACCCAGAAAATAAAACTTCTCTGTTGATGTCACATACATTATCAAGCACTTCACACAAGTTATCCAGATACTGACTGTTAGCACTTGGTTGTCTATAGCTTATTCCCACAAGAATGAGCTTTAGGTGAGGCAGATGAACCTGTAGCCATATTACTTCAACAGTATTTAACATGAGATCTTCTCTAAGCTTTACAGGTATCCTATTCTGAATATTAACCTCAACACCTACACCAATGGCATTTCTGTATTTTCTGTAGATGTTACAACCATGTATTGTTACCACTGTATCATCAAAGGTATTATTTAAGTGAGTTTCAGAGATAGTCAGAATATAAATGTAATCTGTTACTAGCTAATTATTTATGTAATGAACCTTGTTTCTTCAGTTACATATGTTAACGTGGGATACTTTTAGCACTTTCTGGGATGCTTGATTGTATTTGTTGCTTTACTGGGAAGCTTAGCAGAAGTAGACATGCTCATGTTTTTTTTATGTTAGTGCAGGGTGAGCTGCACACAGTGGACTTCCTACTAGGGCATACCACCTCAGTGCTAACAGTATAACTTTGGTTCATAGGCACATGATTACTGCATACAATAGCTGTAGGATCAGCAGAGACATTCAGGGCAGTTAGGTTACTTACATTGTGTCTTCCAACGCCCCTAGGTTAATGTACATTTGCTGAACTATTATGACAACTCAGCGACACAATGGTAGGGATTAACTGAGCTGGGCTTGGGTAATTGATAAGTCATTGTCTCAACGCAGCCTTCTATTGCTGTGAATGGATCCAGGAACCCACATTATTTGGGTGGATCCCATCCTCCTTATAAAATTAGCTTTGTTTCCAGAAGGTATCAAAATTGTCAATACATGTTACACCCACAGAGCTGCAATAGTCACATATGGAGGGCTATATGTCTGCTGAAACATTCAATGCCACGATTTAGGGAGGGCACAGGGTCAGATATTATGGGGTGTTTGTTGGTGTCAAGCAGAGACCCAATAAGTTCTTTAAAATTCATCTTTAGCTGTTCTGAGCTGCCCTTCATAATGTCATTGAATCCCACAATTATCCCGGACAAGAGAGTAACAAACACGGCTTCAACAGTGCTGGATACTTTTGTTAGCTATTCCAGGCGAAGCGGGCTCCATTGCAACCAAGCTAACTAGCTGGCTAGTTGATAGCAGGTTTTAAAACAAAAAACAAAATACAAAATGATGCAATGTGCAGGGTTACGAGGTAATTGAGGTATCTATGTACATATACAGTAGGTAGGGTTAACGTGACTAGGTAACAGGATAGACAATACACATGAGTGGGTAGCCATTTGATTAGCTATTTAGCGTTCTTGTTTAACAGTCTTATGGCTTGAGGGTAAAAGCTGTTCAGGGTCCCATTGGTTCCGGAGTTGGTCCACTGTTACTGCTTACTGTGTGGTAGCAGAGAGAATAGTCTATGGCTTGGATGACTGGAGTCTTTGATAATTTCTTGGGCCTACCTCTGACACACCTGGTATAGAGGTCCTGGATGAAAGAGAGCTCGGCACCAGTGATCCAGTGATGTACTGGTCTGTACTCATCACCATCTGTAGTGCGTAGCGGTCGAGTGCCTTCCAGTTGCCGCACCAAGCGGTGTTGTTGACTCGTGTTGCTGGTCAGCTCATGGCTGGATTTCCCTTTGTAATCCGTGATAGATTGCAAGCACTACCACATCTGTCAAGCGTCAGAGAAAGCGTAGTAGGATTTGATCTTAGTCCTGTATTGACGCTTTGCCTGTTCAATGGCTCATCGGAGGTCATAGTGGGATTTCTTTTAAGCGTTAGAGTTAGTGTCCCTCTCTTTGAAAGCAGCAGCTCCAGCCTTTAGTTCAGTGCGGATATTGCATGTAATTCATTGCTTCTGCTTGGGGTATGTATGTACAGTCACTGTGGGGATGATGTCGTTGATGCACTTATTGATGAAGCTGTTGACTAATGTACTAAACCCCTCATTGTTATTGGATGAATCCCAGAACATATTCCAGTCTGTGCTAGCTTAGCATCCTCTTAATCGGATCACTTACGTATTGAGCGCATCACTGATACTTCCTGTTTGAGTTTTTGATTGTAAGCAGGAAGCAGGAGGATAGAGTTATGGTCTGATTTGCCAAAGGGAGGGTGAGGGAGGGCCTTGTATGAGTTTCTGTGTGTGGAGTAAAGGTGATGTAAAGTTCTGTCGCCTCTAGTTGCACAGGTGACATGCTGGTAAAATTGAGGTAAAACAGATTTTAGTTTCCATGCGTTAAAATTACTGGTCACAAGAAACGCTGCCTCCAAATGAGAATTTTCTTGGTGGCTTCTGGCCCTATACAGCTTGTTGAGTGAGGTCTTAGTGCCAGCCTCAGTTTCTATTGGTTTCTAAGCTGACAACTACGAAAAATATAGATGGAAACTCTCTTGTTAAATAGTATGGTCTGCAGCTTATCATGACTCAGGCCATTAAAAATAGAGATATCCTTAACATTAGAGATCATCCACCAGCTGTTGTTAACAAAGAGACACACCCCTCCTCCCTTTGTCTTACCCGAGTCTGCCGTCCGGCGTTCAAATTCCTTTTTGGAGCCCAGAATTAGGGCCTGGTCTGGAGTAAGCAGAACGTCCAGAGTATTCATTGAACGTTGAAGTCAACATTTCTATCCACATTGAGGTTAGTGATCACTCTTCTGATGTCCAGAAGCTGTTATCGGTCAGAGGAAATGTACAACAAAGTTAAGATCAGCGTAAAAATAAAAACAGGAGTTAGGAGCCCGTAAGACAGCTTCTGCCACTACAGCTCCAACTTGCTTCTAGAACCTGTACATTCGTTATTTATCCTCTCCCCAGCTCTTGGCAATCTTCTCTACTGCGTTTCATCCATTTCCCTCTCCTCCCCCTGTCCACCTCTGTTGTTCCTTTTCCTCTCCTCTCTTCTCGTTCCCTCGTTGTTCTGTCCTCCTCCCTCCCCTCCTCTCTGTTCTGTTCTGTATTGCATGGCCCTGTGTACAGGCTCCACCTGGAGCCTCCCAGCAGTCCACATCATATGCTGCCTGGCCATGTACTCTTCATATAAAAATACAAATAATATTGAAAAATTGAATTACAGTAAATCATGTAAATATAGTCTTAGAAATGAGCTAGTCATAAAATGCCATAGTTAGTAAGGTGTTACCAACCTTTTGAATATTCGAGTAGTTAAATTTCTCACAACCATTGGGAGCCCAGCATTCAGAGAACCTTTCATATGATATGAATTGTGGCGCTAATATTCCCAAACTATCCCTAACGTGATACTATGTTGAAATGTGTGTTGGATATTGTATACCGTATAGTGTTTTGATAAATGTTGTGGGCTGTGGAAGGGGAGGACAGTAACCTGTTGCCACAGCAATTGTTTTGACAATACTGTGGCCTGATATAAACCTTCTCTAGCACCCAAACTGCATCAGTGATGGATATGGTGGGAACAAGAGGTCTTAAATCCCATAACGCTGATCATTGCCTCATCCTCCCTCAATCCCAGCTAAAATATAAGTGTAAAGGGATGTCATCTGCAATCTGGTCCATGTACAGGCAGGGAGAGCCTAGTAGTTATCTTCCTGATGGAATCGATTGCACTGAGAGGGCAACCGTTGAGCTCATATTCTCTTATTAATGAATTGATTGATATATTAATGGGATCTTGTCCCAGCAACAGAACTACAGCATTATTCTCCTCCCTCTCTTTAGTACTACATATAGAGAAACAAAAATCCATTGCTCTCTTTATTTCTCTGTCCTGTCACTCTTTTTTTTTTAAATTGCATGGCAGGAACATTTATCAAAATATAATGTATGCTTTGCTTCTCCATCATAATCTCAGTCCCCATTAACAATAAAACCAGCGACTGGAGCCAGGTACAGTATTGACCAGCGCTTCCCAGAGTGTAATGTCTGTTCAGGCAAGTTGATATTTCATGGCAAACTTTCCAGCAAGGAGTTGGCAATCTGTCCCGCCACATCTGATTCTTCATGGAGAAAAAGCTACCTCTTAAGTGCTTCATCACAAACTCTGTAGAATGGTGTTGCTATGGTTACTCTTAAATCACAAATACACGCTGTGTTATGGTGAGTGAATGAGGACCCAAAAGCGAACTAACTTAAACAGAGCTTCTTTAATAACCACACAAAGGTAGGCTCAGATAGACCGGCAGATTCCGACAGGACAGGACAAGGTTACAGCAAACATGACGATAGTCTGGCTCAGGCATGAAACACAAACAAGAATCCGACAAGGACAGGAACAGAAACAGAGAGAGATATAGGGACCTAATCAGAGGGAAAAAGGGAACAGGTGGGAAACGGGGTGAATGGGTAGTTAGAGGAGACAAGGAACAGCTGGGAGAAAGCGGGGGAGAAAAGGTAACCTAACAACGACCAGCAGAGGGAGACAGGGTGAAGGGAAAGGACAGAGACAAGACACAACATGACAGTACCCCCCCACTCACCGAGCGCCTCCTGGCGCACTCGAGGAGGAAACCTGGCGGCAACGGAGGAAATCCTCGATCAGCGCACGGTCCAGCACGTCCCGAGAGGGAACCCAACTCCTCTCCTCAGGACCGTACCCCTCCCAATCGACAAGGTACTGGTGACCACGGCCCCGAGGACGCATGTCCAAAATCCTGCGGACCCTGTAGATGGGTGCGCCCTCGACAAGGATGGGGGGGGGGGGGGGGAAGACGAGCGGGGGCGCAAAGAACGGGCTTAATACAGGAGACATGGAAGACCGGGTGGACGCGACGAAGGTATCGCGGAAGAAGAAGTCGAACTGCGACAGGATTAATGACCCGAGAAATACGGAACGGACCAATGAACCGCGGGGTCAACTTGCGAGAAGCCGTCTTAAGGGGAGCGTATTCTGCCCAGGGGAGCTGTTCTGACCAAGACGCAGGGTTGCGAAAAGAAAGACTGATTGGCCCGTTCTGCTTGACCGTTAGACTGGGGGTGAAAGCCGGAAGAGAGACTGACGGAAGCCCCAATCAAACGGCAAAACTCCCTCCAAAATTGAGACGTGAATTGCGGACCTCTGTCCGAAACGACGTCTGACGGAAGGCCATGAATTCTGAAAACATTCTCGATGATGATTTGTGCCGTCTCTTTAGCAGAAGGAAGCTTAGCAAGGGGAATGAAATGAGCCGCCTTAGAGAACCTATCGACAACCGTAAGAATAACAGTCTTCCCCGCTGACGAAGGCAGTCCGGTGACAAAATCTAAGGCGATGTGAGACCACGGTCGAGAGGGAATAGGAAGCGGCCTGAGACGGCCGGCAGGAGGAGAGTTACCGGACTTAGTCTGCGCGCAGACCGAACAAGCAGCCACGAAACGACGCGTGTCATGCTCCCGGGTGGACCACCAAAAACGCTGGCGAATGGAAGCAAGCGTACCCCGAACGCCAGGGTGGCCGGCTAACTTGGCAGAGTGAGCCCACTGAAGAACGGCCAGACGAGTAGGAACGGGAACGAAAAGAAGGTTCCTAGGACAAGCGCGCGGCGACGGAGTGTGAGTGAGCGCTTGTTTTACCTGCCTCTCAATTCCCCAGACAGTCAACCCGACAACACGCCCCTCAGGGAGAATCCCCTCGGGGTCAGTGGAGGCTACTGAAGAACTGAAGAGACGAGACAAAGCATCAGGCTTGGTGTTCTTAGAGCCCGGACGATAAGAAATCACGAACTCGAAACGAGCGAAAAACAGCGCCCAACGCGCCTGACGCGCATTAAGTCGTTTGGCAGAACGGATGTACTCAAGGTTCCTATGGTCAGTCCAAACGACAAAAGGAACGGTCGCCCCCTCCAACCACTGTCGCCATTCGCCTAGGGCTAACCGGATGGCGAGCAGTTCGCGGTTACCCACATCATAGTTACGTTCCGACGGCGACAGGCGATGAGAAAAATACGCGCATGGGTGGACCTTGTCGTCAGAGAGGGAGCGCTGAGAAAGAATGGCTCCCACGCCCACCTCTGACGCGTCAACCTCGACAACGAACTGTCTAGAGACGTCAGGTGTAACAAGGATAGGAGCGGATGTAAAACGATTCTTGAGGAGATCAAAAGCTCCCTGGGCGGAAACGGACCACTTAAAGCACGTCTTGACAGAAGTAAGGGCTGTGAGAGGAGCGGCCACCTGACCGAAATTACGGATGAAACGACGATAGAAGTTCGCGAAGCCGAGAAAGCGCTGCAGCTCGACGCGTGACTTAGGGACGGGCCAATCAATGACAGCTTGGACTTTAGCGGGATCCATCTTAATGCCTTCAGCGGAAATAACAGAACCGAGAAATGTGACGGAGGAGGCATGAAAAGTGCACTTCTCAGCCTTCACAAAAAGACAATTCTCTAAAAGGCGCTGGAGGACACGTCGAACGTGCTGAACATGAATCTGGAGTGACGGTGAAAAAATCAGGATATCGTCAAGGTAAACGAAAACAAAGATGTTCAGCATGTCTCTCAGGACATCATTGACTAATGCCTGAAAGACAGCTGGAGCGTTAGCGAGGCCGAAAGGAAGAACCCGGTATTCAAAGTGCCCTAACGGAGTGTTAAACGCCGTCTTCCACTCGTCCCCCTCCCTGATGCGCACGAGATGGTAAGCGTTACGAAGGTCCAACTTAGTGAAAAACCTGGCTCCCTGCAGGATCTCGAAGGCTGAAGACATAAGAGGAAGCGGATAACGATTCTTAACTGTTATGTCATTCAGCCCTCGATAATCTATGCAGGGGCGCAGAGACCCGTCCTTCTTCTTGACAAAAAAAAACCCCGCTCCGGCGGGAGAGGAGGAGGGGACTATGGTACCGGCGTCAAGAGCTACAGACAAATAATCCTCGAGAGCCTTACGTTCGGGAGCCGACAGAGAGTATAGTCTACCCCGGGGGGGAGTGGTTCCCGGAAGGAGATCAATACTACAATCATACGACCGGTGTGGAGGAAGAGAGGTGGCCCTGGACCGACTGAACACCGTGCGCAGATCGTGATATTCCTCCGGCACCCCTGTCAAATCACCAGGCTCCTCCTGTGAAGAAGAGACAGAGGAAACAGGAGGGATAGCAGACATTAAACATTTCACATGACAAGAGACGTTCCAGGAGAGGATAGAATTACTAGACCAATTAATGGAAGGATTATGACAAACTAGCCAGGGATGGCCCAAAACAACAGGTGTAAAAGGTGAACGAAAAATCAAAAAGAAATGGTTTCGCTATGATTACCAGAAACAGTGAGGGTTAAAGGTAGCGTCTCACGCTGAATCCTGGGGAGAGGACTACCATCCAGGGCGAACAAGGCCGTGGACTCCCTTAACTGTCTGAGAGGAATGTCATGTTCCCGAGCCCAGGTCTCGTCCATAAAACAGCCCTCCGCCCCAGAGTCTATTAAGGCACTGCAGGAAGCTGACGAACCGGTCCAGCGTAGATGGACCGACAAGGTAGTGCAGGATCTTGAAGGAGAGACAGGAGTAGTAGCGCTCACCAGTAGCCCTCCGCTTACTGATGAGCTCTGGCTTTTACTGGACATGAAGTGACAAAATGACCAGCAGAACCGCAATAGAGACAGAGGCGGTTGGTGATTCTCCGTTCCCTCTCCTTAGTCGAGATGCGGATACCTCCCAGCTGCATAGGCTCAGCTCCCGAGCCGGCAGAGGAAGATGGTAGTGATGCGGAGAGGGGGGCAACGGAGAACGCGAGCTCCTTTCCACGAGCTCGGTGACGCAGATCAACCCGTCGCTCAATGCGAATAGCGAGTTCAATCAGGGAATCCACGCTGGAAGGAACCTCCCGGGAGAGAATCTCATCCTTTACCTCTGCGCGGAGACCCTCCAGAAAACGAGCGAGCAAAGCCGGCTCGTTCCAGCCACTGGAGGCAGCAAGAGTGCGAAACTCAATAGAGTAGTCTGTTATGGATCGATTACCTTGACATAGGGAAGACAGGGCCCTGGAAGCCTCCTCCCCAAAAACAGATCGATCAAAAACCCGTATCATCTCCTCCTTAAAGTCCTGATACTGGTTAGTACACTCAGCCCTTGCCTCCCAGATTGCCGTGCCCCACTCACGAGCCCGTCCAATAAGGAGAGATATGACGTAGGCGACACGAGCAGTGCTCCTGGAGTAAGTGTTGGGCTGGAGAGAAAACACAATATCACACTGGGTGAGGAACGAGCGGCATTCAGTGGGCTCCCCAGAGTAACACGGCGGGTTATTGATTCTGGGCTCCGGAGATTCGAAAGCCCTGGAAGTGGCCGGTGGATCGAGGCGGAGATGGTGAACCTGTTCTGTGAGGTTGGAGACTTGGGTGGCCAGGGTCTCAACGGCATGTCGAGCAGCAGACACTTCCTGCTCGTGTCTGCCTAGCATCGCTCCCTGGATCCCGACGGCTGAGTGGAGAGGATCCGAAGTCGCTGGGTCCATTCTTGGTCGGATTCTTCTGTTATGGTGAGTGAATGAGGACCCAAAAGCGAACTAACTTAAACAGAGCTTCTTTAATAACCACACAAAGGTAGGCTCAGATAGACCGGCAGATTCCGACAGGACAGGACAAGGTTACAGCAAACATGACGATAGTCTGGCTCAGGCATGAAACACAAACAAGAATCCGACAAGGACAGGAACAGAAACAGAGAGAGATATAGGGACCTAATCAGAGGGAAAAAGGGAACAGGTGGGAAACGGGGTGAATGGGTAGTTAGAGGAGACAAGGAACAGCTGGGAGAAAGCGGGGGAGAAAAGGTAACCTAACAACGACCAGCAGAGGGAGACAGGGTGAAGGGAAAGGACAGAGACAAGACACAACATGACACGCTGTCCCATTTTGCCATTTGTTATAGCATCATATGTATACTCACCCAGACTATTGTCCAGAAAATACAGTACCTGTCATGTTTGGACACACCTACTCATTCAAGGTTGTTTTTTTAACTATTTTCTACATTGTATAATAGTAGTGAAGACATCAAAACTATGAAATAACACATATTGGATCATGTAGTAACCAAAAAAGTGTTAAACATATCAAAATATATTTTATATTTGAGTCTTCAAAGTAGCCACCCTTTGCCTTGATGACAGATTTGCACACGCTTGGCATTCTCTCAACCAGTTTCACCTGGAATGATTTTCCAACAGTCCTGAAGGAGTGTCCACATATGCTGAGCACTTGTTGGCTGCTTTTCCTTCACTCCGCGGTCCAACTCATCCCAAACCATCTCAATTTGGTTAAGGTCAGGTGATTGTGGAGGCCAGGTCATCTGATGCAGCACTCCATCACTCCTTCTTTGTCAAATAGCCGTTACACAGCCTGGAGGTGTGTTGGGTCATTGTCCTGTTGAAAAACAAATTATAGTCCCACTAAGCACAAACCAGATGGGATGGAGTATCGCTGCAGAATGTTGGTTAAGCACCCGCACACCATCACACCTCCTATGCCGAGATCATCCGTTCGAACCAAAAAGGTTTACAGTCAGCGTTAAGCTGCCCAAAGCCTGAAAGATACCTGGAGACTGTATACAGCAGCTTCTGGCCAGAATGCATTGAATTGAAAATCACTAAAAAATAAACAATCCATATCCTCAAAATAACGCAATTGGATTTCATACAAAATAGTTTACAGACGGGACTGGCTTCACATCAATATCCAACGATTGAGTTCAGTTCCATTACCCATCACATACAGTATACAGTATTGTGGATATGATATGGGATAATTCTAAATGGGTCACAGAAGAGATCTTGCGATCCAATTATCCCAGCTAAACCTCACTAACTAATACTTTATACGCTGAGTGTATAAAACATTAGAAACATATTCCAAATATTGACTTGCCCCCCCCCCCCCCCTGCTGCCCTCAGAACAGCCTCAATTCGGCGGGGCATGGGCTCTACAAGGTGTCGAAATTGTTCAACAGGGATGCTGGCCCATGTTGACGCCAATGTTTCCCACAGTTATGTCAAGTTGACTGGATGTCCTTTGGGTGATGGACTATTGTTGATACACACAGGAAGCTGTTGAGCATGAAAAACCCAGCAGCGTTGCAATACTTGACACACAGAAACCGGTGCACCTGACAACTACTAACATACCCCATTCAAAGGCACTTAAATCTTTTGTCTTGCTCATTCACCCTCTGAATGGCATACATACACAATCCATGTCTCAATTGCCTCAAGGCTTAAAAATCTTTATTTAACCTGTCTCCTACCCTTCATCTACACTGATTAAAGTGGATTTAACAAGTAACATCAATAATGGACCACAGCTTTCACCTGGATTCACCTGGTCAGTCTATGTCATGGAAAGGGTGTTCCTAATATTTTGTACGCTCAGTGTTTTATTATTTTATTTAACCTTTATTTAACTAGGCAGGTGTACAGGACATAATGCTTTACTTAAAGCAGTACATGAACAAGTGAATACATGGTCACATCCAGAGCTTTACATTTCATAAACAGAACTGGCTTACCCAGTCAGATCCGGATTTACACCAGGACGAGGCATTGATTGGATCTGGTCTCCACTTACTGAGGTCAAAGTGCGTATATGGGTGGACATACAACCGCCAGAAAAGAGAGATGTAGAAAAGGTACAAGCCCTACCAGTCTCCCTAATGATGAGGGGGCCTCCTACTGTAGGTGCAGTGAGCTGTCACTGAGAGCTTAAACACGCCAGTCCCACATCCATAGAGCTGTGTAGACAGTTGGATATGAGCAATGTCACAGAGAAACCGGCATGTTTCTGTTATCATCTTTGGAATTATTTTTCTATCGATTTTTTAAATTTTTATCCCATTTGACAAATTCATTATTTCACAGAGTCCATCAGTAATGCTAGAGGCAAGACTGACTCCAGAATCATGATTGTGCTTGTGTTTAACCTGCTAATGATGGTAACGTAATGATGACCTGGCAATGGCATCTTCATTCAACTGAGACTGAAAAGTCAAGTTCTGTTTTTAAAGCAGGTTGTGAGACCCTAAAAGCTTTGGGCACCGAGCAAAATGCCAGAAATACTCAGACAAATAAATATGAACCATGCAGAGGTTTTCTTCATCACTTCTTCATCGTCTCTCTTTTCCCCCTTCTACTGTTCCCACAACACAATACTTTCTGGTGTCACGCTACACTGCACATTTGCTAGTCTCCATTTTTTGGGAAAGGGGGATTATGCAGTCTGAAAAGGTCTTGTGCCTAATAATTTTATGATCTGTCTCAAAGGTAGAACTGCATGGCGGATTGTGGGACCATTTCTGTTGATGAACGTAGGAAAGCTGTGAATAATTTCAGTGAGAAAGGACATATCATCAGCAAGGTTTCCTCTGAAGAAAGACTACAATATAAATGTAGGATGGTTTCCCCATCCCCTTTGTCTCTCACGTGTATTGAAAATATGCCAATCAATCTGTGTCCATGGTAGTCACCTCCACCCCACTGTCACAGCTATACAAATAGCTACGGCGCACCGCTGGTTTGGCTCCGTAGCCTCTATCAAGTAATGAGGCCTGAAATTAAATGCAGTATATTTGGCAATAAATGCTGCCATTTTATACTCCTTTCTGTGCTTTGGTGTGATTAATGAATGTAGAAATGTTCAGATAAGGTTTAGCTCTTTTGGCAGAAAGTCTACATGTATTTGTTTGTTTGACTAGTCTCTATATAGAATGTAATCTAGTGCATAGTATGTCACACACTAACCTACACTACATGACCAATAGTATGTGGACACCTGCTCCAATATCTCATTCCAAAATCATGGGTATTAATATGGAGTTGTTCCCCTTTTGCTGCTATAACAGCCTCCACTATTCTAGGAAGGCTTTCCACCAGATGTTGGAACATTGCTGTGGGGACTTGCTTCCATTCAGCCACAAGAGCATTAGAGAGGTCAGACACTGATGTTGGGCAATTAGGCCTGGCTCGCAGTCAGCTTTCCAATTGATGCCAAAGGTGTTCAATGGGGTTGTGGTCAGGGCTCTGTGCAGGCCAGTAAAGTTCTTCCACACCGATCTCGACAATCCATTTCTGTAAGGACCTAGCTTTGTGCACGGGGGCAATGGCATGCTGAAACAGGAAAGGGCCTTCCCCCAAACTGTTGCAACAAAGTTGGAAGCACAGAATTGTCTAGAATGTCTATGCTGTAGCATTAAGATTTCCCTCTACTGGAACTAAGGGGCCTAGCCCAAACCAAGAAAAACAGCCCCAGACCATTATTCCTCCTCCACCAAACTTTACAGTTGGCACTATGCATTTGGGCCATTTGCGTTCTCCTGGCATCCGCCAAACCCAGATTTGTCCGTCGGACTGCCATATGGTAAAGTGTGATTCATCAAACCAGAGAACACGTTTCCACTGCTCCAGAGTCCAATGGCCGCTAGCTTTACACCACTCCAGCCAACGCATGGCATTGTGTGTGGTGATCTTAGGCTTATGTGTGACTGTTCGGCCATGGAAACCCATTTTATGAGGCTCCCGACCAACAGTTATTGTGCTTACCTCCTCATGCCTTTTACACACAATGTATATAGACACTTTTTAAAAAATTGTTCTACTGTGTTATTGAATTGTTTATTGTTTACTCCTGTGTAACTCTGTGTTGTTGTCTGTTCACACTGCTATTCTTTATCTTGGCCAGGTCACAGTTGTAAATGAGAACTTGCTCTCAACTAGCCTACCTGGTTAAATAAAGGTGAAATAAAATGTAAAAAAATAAAAGAGGCAGTTTGGAACTCGGTAGTGAGTGTTGCAACCGAGGACAGAGGATTTTTACACACCACGTGCTTCAGCACTCAGCAGTCCCTTTCTGTGTGCTTGTGTGGCCTACCACTTTGCGGCTGAGCCGTTGTTGCTCCTAGATGTTTCCACTTCACAATAACAGCACTTACAGTTGACCGGGGCAGTTCTAGTAGGGAATAAATTTGACGAACTGATTTGTTGGAAAGGTGGCATCCTATGTCGGTGCCACATTGAAAGTCACTGAGCTCTTCAGTAAGGCTATTCTACTGCCAATGTTTGTCTATGGAGAGTGCATGGCTGTGTGCTCAATTTTATACACATGTCAGCAACGGGTGTAGCTGAAATAGCAGAATTCACTAATTTGAAGGGCTGTCCACATACTTCTGTGTATCTAGTGTGTATGATTGTGATTATGTACTATTGTTCAGCAATATACAATGTTAGAGCAATTTCTGTGTAACAGGGAACTCTCATAACAGTAGGGGATCCCAGTTAATCGTATCGAAACAATGGCTAATCAAGATCAAACTTGGCACACTCTCACCTGTATCTCTGTTTGTCCAATCTTATTGAACTCAAACAATCAACACAATAGCATCTATTTTCTCTTGCTGTATGTTTGGTTTTGCAATTCGTCTATGATTTCATTATTTTGGCAAAGGAAGTAATTTAGTGAAGTATCTCTTCTTGTTTGTCTTATTCTCAGAGGCACAATTTGCATAGCTGAATTTGCATAGCTGAAGCTGCAACGCTTCCACCTGTCTGTTTGGTCCTTGTTTTTTCAGAGGGAACAACATAAAAGGGAAAACAAATTAACAATTAAGATTAATAAACCAATTAGGCACATTTGATACAAAATTTTGAACAGGAATGCAATGGTGCATTGGATCAGTCTAAAACTTTTCACATACACTGCTGCCATCTAGTGGCCAAAATCTAAATTGCGCCTGGGCTGGAATAATACATTATGGCCTTTCTCTTGCATTTTCAAAGATGATGGTACAAAAAAAATAAAAAGTAAAAATGTCTTTGTATTATCTTTTACCAGATCTAATGTGTTATATTCTCCTACATTACTTTAACAATTATACAAACTTCAAAGTGTTTCCTTTCAAATGGTATCAAGAATATGCATGTCCTTGTTTCAGGTCCTGAGCTACAGACATTTAGATTTGGGTATGTCATTTTCGGCAAACATTTGAAAAAAAGGGGAGGATCCTTTAAGAGGATGAGTGAAACTGTTTTGTGGTTTTTGTTTCGTTTTCTTCTTTTCTGAAACTAATAGGTGGATAACATTGCTCAGGTGCACAGTAATTCTTGACTTTATATATTTATTTGCATTGATAGCCATTCCCAGTATTTGAGAGCTAATAACTAATCTTCATATACATAAACTCAACAAAAAAAGAAACATCCCTTTTTCAGGACCCTGTCTTTCAAAGATAATTCATAAAAATCCAAATAACTTCACAGATATTCATTGTAAAGGGTTTAAACACTGTTTCTCATGCTTGTTCAATGAACCATAAACAATTAATGAACATGCACCTGTAGCTCAATCATTTAGACTATCTAACAGCTTACAGACGGTAGGCACAGTTATGAAAACCTAGGACACTAAAGAGGCCTTTCTACTGACTCTGAAAAATACCAAAAGAAAGATGGCCAGGGTCCCTGCTCATCTGCGTGAACGTGCCAGAGGCATGCTGCAAGGAGGCATGAGCACTACAGATGTGGCCAGGGCGCAACAGGGAGACAGGACGGACAGCTGATCGTCCTCGCATTGCCAGACCATGTAACAACACCTGCAAAGGATCGGTACATCGGAACATCACACCTGTTGGACAGGTGCAGGATAGCAACAACAACTGTCCGAATGACACCAGGAACGCAAAATCCCTCCATCAGCGCTCAGACTGTCCGCAATAGGCTGAGAGAGGCTGGACTGAGGGCTTGTAGGCCTGTTGTAAGGCAAGTCCTCACCAGACATCACCGGTAAAAACATTGCCTATGGGCACAAACCCACTGTCGCTGGACCAGACAGGACTGGCAAAAATTGCTCTCCGCTGACGAGTCGCGGTTTTCTCTCAACAGGGGTGATGGTTGGATTTGCGTTTATCGTCGAAGGAATGAGCGTTACGCCGAGGCCTATACTCTGGAGGGGGATCGATTTGGAGGTGGAGGGTCCGTCATGGTCTCTGACGGTGTGTCACAGCATCATCGGACTGAGCTTCTTGTCATTGCAGGCAATCTCAACGCTGTGCGTTACAGGGAAGACATCCTCCTCCCTCATGTTGTTCCCTTACTGCAGACTCATCCTGACATGACCCTCCAGCATGACAATGCCACCAGCCATACTGCTCGTTCTGTGCGTGATTTCCTGCAAGACAGGAATGTCAGTGTTCTGCCATGGCCAGCGAAGAGCCCGGATCTCAATCCCATTGAGCATATCTGGGACCTGTTGGATCGGAGGGTGAGGGCTAGGTCGATTCCCCCTTGCAGGTGCATTGGTGAAAGAGTGGGGTAACATCTCACAGCAAGAACTGGCAAATCTGGGGCAGTCCATGAGGAGGAGATGCACTGCAGTACTTAATGCAGCTGGTGGCCACACCAGATACTGACTGTTACTTTTGATTTTGACCCCCTCTTTGTTCAGGGACACATTATTCCATTTCTGTTCATATTTACACATGTTAAGTTTGCTGAAAATAAACGCAGTTGACGGTGAGAAGACGCTTCTTTCTTTGAGTTTACATTTAGTCTTCTCCCTACTCCGATGCCCCTATCTGTTTTTAGAATTGTACTTTGTGCCAAGTTAAGCTATACAGGGGCCTGCCGCCATCAATATAAATGCAAATAAACCGTGGGGCACCGAGAGGCCGTGGTGTGGTTTTGTGATGATAATATTATACTTTTGCCTCAGAGGAAGTTGCAAGACTAGGTATTGAGCTGCAGATGAGGGCCAGGCTTTGAAGATCTAACACATTATCCCAAGTGGAAACACATGAAAAGGCAATGATTCTTTAGCGGGAAGATCATAAGACCTGAAAGAGACTCCTTTTTATTTCACCAAGACTGGGAGGGGGCCACAAACAATGATATTTCAAGTAAACAGTGCAGAGGAGGGTCAGCTTTGTATGGTATTGTAAATAGTTGTGTCTTTGGCGCCTGTATTTATTTTGCACTCTAACTGGGGGTTATGGAGTCATACGAGTCAAAGAGTCATGTGCTGTGATGTGTAGATTGAGATGTAATGCATGGAAATGCATGGAAAGCTATTTGCATTCATTGCTTATTACATGTTAAACCTATTTCTGCTCTCTCATACGCCTCCTTCTCCCACGACTTGTCATGGAGATTCACAGGATATATTTTTGTCTATATTGACACAGTAACTGAAGATATAAAATTGGACACAGCCTAGATTGAGGGCTAGCCATGATGTATTGTTAGCCAGAGGCGGTGGGTTATTTATGCCGATTCAGGCGGGTTTGGCAAATAACCTTGTGGAAGGGTACACACTATTAGTGTGGTTACATGGGATTTTACAGAATTGAGAGGTTCCAATCCTCAATACGTATCATCAAAATCACTGATCAATTACACCAGCACAAAGGGGCAAACCTAAAATGCCCGTCATTCTATGCGTACAGGTGTTCTACCTTCAGCTCGAATAAGTTAGTCCTCATAATAGCACCTTAAAAGTGCAGTTTGATCATTCTGTTCAACTTGTGATGACCTTATCTGTGAGATCATAATTCAAGCCCTTACACCTCCTCAGCAGTTTCATCTCAGATCTCGTTTCACCTGAAAAGTAGACAGGACATGGACAACAATGTCACCCGAGAAATGATATGTGTATTTGGGTGTCTTATTTCACATGATTATCACAACAGTGTTAGACTATCTCAGTAAGGTGTGATCTATTAATGAAAGCAGAGGACACAGCGGGTCAGGTCATGTTTCAATTCATGTTTATGTAAGAATCACGTGAAGTACTATAGCAAATCATTTTCACAAATTGGATCGCTGAATATAATCTCAATGAAGCCTGTCAAAGAAGTACGGTTGACTCAGGAGTCTTCAAAGTCCAACTTAGAGTGGCACAACACAGTGCTCTCTACACAAATCATATGCTTAGTACACGCTTAGAACAACAACAACTAGATGTTAAACACAATTGAAGTGCAAAACTCTTTGAATACAGTTAGTCATGTGGATACTTTGAACTTGCAGAGAACTATAGTTTGTGGGAGAAAGAGCTGGTAGAGAGTGTTAGTTTCCACAGAAGAACGCGTGGGTATGTAAGGAGATTGACGAGAACCGGGAGATAAAGAGAGACATAGATGGATGGGTTAAAAGAGTGCAAAGACAGAGACAAATAGTTAAAAGTGGGATAGTGTGAAAGAGAGAGGGATAAAGGAAGAGGGAAGAAAAGACAGTCTGCTAAACAGAGTGACAACTCCTTGTATAATGCAGCGGGCGAGGAGCCTGCTGTTTTTGTTTCCCCATGCTGAGAACAAATGGTAGTAATCAGACTCTCCAACTGACAATAAATATCAGGATGCGTTCCCTCGCTCAGAAAACAGAGGAGAAGGAGAACATAAAGACATTTGGAAAAAAATCTTGCCTTACTTCTCTGAAAAGAGATGCACTAAAAGCCACTAAAGTTGCAATTTCAGAAACTGGTGTGCGACATAATGTTTGAAAATACCATGTAACGCTATGAAGAGAAGAGCAGTGGTGATGGTTTGTACTTCTGTTCTCAATATTTCTTTAAAACTGTGCTGCAATGTGACAAGGCCTTTTTCTAGACAAGGTTTTGATTGTGACTGCGAACCCCTTCATATACCGATTTCAGTAGGACTAATAGCTAGCAAATTGAATGTCAAACAAATTAAAGAGAATGAATACCATGAATTCAAGGTTTTACATGAAAGACACACTTGTATGTCTGTATTGAAAATATTGAACCAAACAGAGAGGTCAAAAACACTGCTGTATTAAGAAGGCTTTGGAAAACATTGAACCTTAGTGTGGTATTCCATCAATTGCAGATAGCGGCTTCCAGATAACACATTATCAACCACACTTCTGAAAGTGCTACAGAAACCCGCTATCTGCAATTGTTTGAATACCATATTTACACTCATGATCATGATATCAGAGCACATAAACATTGAATATGCTATACCAGTGTTCCTCCTACCCAGTCATGATGAAATAACTTCCGTATCTACTTGATCAATATTATTTAGAGTGTCTTCATGACTCATTTCTAAAACGTCTGAGAGACTGGACTATTTTCTCCCTCCGCTCCCCTCAGTCTGTCGCTATGTGAACGTGCTTTTGTTCCCCTTCTTCCAGTAGTTTGCTGTGATTAGGGGATGCACAGCGGGGTGCTGGCAGAGCCTCTCCCCACGCCTTAACCAAGGTAATTGACTGCCTGTGAAGAGGCCTGCTGAGTGCACCGGGAGAAAGGGTGCCTTTCCCCACACTGCCCGCTACCTAAACCTTTCATTATCCCGAGTCCACTGTTTCCTGTGCATTAAAACTGTCACCTGTTCATTTCCACCTAATCAAAGGGGCTTCAGTGGGTTATCTTTTTCCTGGAGCCTGTGGCATATTCAAGGGAACAGAAGAAACAAGGAAGCCGAAAGGGAGAGTTTATTTCATAAAAATGAAAATGACACATTTTTTACTCCCTTACTTCACTATTTCAAAATGGCCGATGTTTCATAACAAGGCCTCATTCGAATAATGAGTCTCCATTCTTTCACGTTGAAAGAGCTTTCGCTGTCGACTTCACTGGTATTTTTATATGCAAATACAGCTAATTCTCTGGAGTCCATTGACATTATTGCATCTCAGGGAGATGACTATCTCCCTTTCAAAATATTTGCTTTGACAAGGAATGGACCTCATCATTTAGTCTTATCTCGGCAAAATCCAGACTGTGCATCCACGTACAGTAAATGCATGGAAACCATCACCGGGATAGTGCTGTGAAAATGCTTCAGTTGTAAACATGCAAATGAATCGTGACAGTTACTGTATCTTGAAGGTATGCATCAATCTCTCCTCTTGACTGATATCCAACGGTCCCTCTTTCTCAACGGAGCTGGGGATTTGAGAAAGTGTACGTTGTTGCCTACTGGGGATGAAATGCCTTCACAGTTTTGTGTGTGAATGTGTTTTGAGTTCAACAAATCAAATCAAATGTTATTTGTCACATGCGCCGAATACAACAGGTGTAGAATTTACCGTGAAATGCTGACGTACAAGCCCTTAACCAACAATGCAGTCTTAAGAAAAAATAAAGTAAAAATGGAAATATAACAAATAATTAAGGAGCAACAATAAAATAACAGTAGCGAGGATATACACATAGGGGTTCTGGGTACACAGTCAATATGCGGGGGCACCAGTTAGTCGAGGTAGTTGAGGTTATATGTACATGTAGGTAGAGGTAAAGTGATTATGCATGGATAATAAACAGAGAGAAGCAGCAGCGTAAAAATGGGGGGTGGGGTGGGGACAATGCAGATAGTCCGGGTAGCCATTTGATTAACTGGTCAAGAGTCTCGTGGCTTGGGGGTAGAAGCTGTTAAGAAGCATTTTTGACCTAGACTTGGCGCTCCAGGACCGCTTGCCGTGCGGTAGCAGAGAGAACAGTCTATGACTAGGGTGGCTGGAGTCCTTGGCCATTTTTTTAGGCCCTCCCCCGACTGAAGAGGAGTACTCTCAATTTAAAAACAAGCAATGGTGTTGTTCAATTCTGCATAACAAAGAGAACAGGACACCTTCGGCTGACAGTGTATCAACAGTCGGGGTGTGATGTGTGACACTCGAAATTATTAGCTCTCTAATCCTTAAAGCTGTACACAAAAATCTTGTGTTGTGGAGACATACACAAGCTGATAATTTTTTTTCCTCTTTCTCTCTCTCTCCTTCTCTCTCACTCACTCGTCCTCAAATCTAACATACTGCAATGACATCTTAGAGAGACAGATTCTGTCTGGGAATTGTGTTGTCCAATATAAAGTAAAGAAATTGAATTTGGTGAGGTCAGGGATAGAATATATAACACCAAACAACCAGTAAGATATACAAGCCTATTCAAGAGAGAGAGATCCAAGGCTACTACTTGTTCATTTTTATGACACACACTGGATACATTAGACAATACTTATTTGAATTGTATTTGATACATAATGGATTTTCTTAACCATAAAGCTGTCAGTTTTTTTAAATTCCATGGCCGTTTTAATAGGAATGATTAAGATGTGTAGATTTGCACAGGAGAACAAAGAATGTCATTTATTTTTCTACTAAGCTGGCTAATGGTCAGCACTGAGTTGTCCCAAGGTCAGTCGGTGTCATAATCTTATCACTGTTCGGGAGTATTATAGGGTCTTGAGATTGGAGGACATGGTCGGTGCAATATTAGTGTAATGGTCGTCCTACTAGAACCTCTGGCTGAGCCTACAAACGGAAGTCCATGTCCATATTCGTATTCTAAGCCAATGAAAAAACCTTCAAATATAACTTACAGGATAGTGATGATGATGATGAGGACGATGAGGATGATGATAAATAAAACAAATCTGGAAATGCCTCGAGGTGGAACAAATTCCCCCAAAAATACCACAATCAAGGGAATTAAAATGTAGGTCAACTCAGGTAAAACGAAAAACATTAAAGGGTCTATCTTCTGTAAAATGCACGAACAGCAGGATTGAGAATGCAGCCGTGTTGCATGAAGCTGCACGACTGGATTTTCTGCGTCACATTAACTTCATATATTTTAAATGAATAAGACAGGAAGCAGCCTCCATGTCACACCGAGGCACCGTTCCCCCTCATACTGTAGCACCAACAGCCAGCCATGCAGTAAGATCATGAATTACTAAACATGATCCTTGGCTAAAGGTAAGAGACTGCACATCTGCGGATGATTGCCTGACACAAGCAGGCTCCTCATATAGCTCCTTCGCCACCTTTGATGGCTTTATGTTGGAAAGAGCTAAGACCTACATCATCAGCTACGTCTCATTAAACTCATTTGAACTCATTTCATCTCGTTCAGCCACATGTGCTCTAATAGGCCAAGCATGACAAGTAGTCTTACAAAGAGGAATGTTTTGATCAGGAAACAGAGATGCAACCAGAGGAGCCTCTAATAGAATCATTACTCACTTACAGAAATAGAGAATTAATATAGAATTTACTGTTTTGTTTAATTTGCGAAAATTAACCAACTGATGATAGGGATTGTGACTTGGGAGCCCTTGCAGAAGAAACACTTGAGTAAATGCAGAGGTCAATGCTCATAACACATGAACAATACATTCTGTCCTCCTCTGGCCCACGATGGGTGTTGATGAAACAATCAATAGGCCTCATTCGAGGTCAGCCGTACATAATGGCTGGTTTTGATGGTGTGGATCTCTAGCGACGCTGCTGGGGGCTCGGGAATGCTGAAGACCGTGATCCATCTTGGGGAATCCGTGGCTCGCCTCAAGCTGCCCTTTGTTATTCAGCTAAGGCCACTCATCTATTGATATTTCTCTACTGTCAAATAAGACCAGGGACTTGCTGTTCCATGTACAGACGTTTTACAATGAGGCAATCGATAGCACAGTTTGACAATCCCCCTTGATTGGATAAACATATTAGCATTCGTGTGCTTTCAAATATAAATATTTGTCCTGGTTCATCTAGTACATGTTTTTAGTGTATAGTTTGAGTATGGGGCAGTTTACAGTTTGAGCACGCTCACGAACCACAGTGTGGCCCAGAGCCTTCAAACTCAACTCTGGACCTCGAAGCCTGGTCCACTGCTTATTTTGATTGTTCTAATCAGGGACTGATTTAGTAATTTAATTATCTGGTAGAACAGAAAACCATCAGACTCCGAACCTCATAGGGTAAGAGTTGAATACCCCTGACCTACAGTATGTGTGTGCAAGTACAAGTGTGCGTGCAAGGCCTGCTGTAAATTATATTATGAGCCCCTAAGTGCATTTAAAGGGGTTCTGGTAAGGGAAAGGGAATGTTAGTCTCCTGACACAAACACGTTCTCAAGGGACAGCACCAATGCTGCCCATTGAAACAATGAGGCCATCAGAACTGAAATGGACCTTCCAGCATAACCTTGGACTTTTGACTCTTTATTCAAAATGAATTTAGCGCTACTGTTAAAACTAGTGGAAACATCGCCCACAGCCTGATAAAATAGAGTCATCATTTCCCACAGCCAACCCTTTCTCTTGCTCTCATGTCCTCTTCTCACAATTCTCTCTGACTCTAGCACTCTATACTAGCTTTGGGTGAAGTGCTAATGGGAAGAATTCAGTGAACAAGCAATGCATTATTGGCAGCTAGGCAGCTGGGAGAGCCGTTTTAGGATTCAGCCAGGGGATCAGTCTGCTGCACCATCCAGGCATCTCAGAAAGACCCTAGATTAAAGCAATAATCGTGGCACCGAGTATGGACCACTCGGTGGCACACATCCTTATAGGTGTGTGTGTGTGTGTGTGTGTGTGTGTGTGTGTGTGTGTGTGTGTGTGTGTGTGTGTGTGTGTGTGTGTGTGTGTGTGTGTGTGTGTGTGTGTGTGTGTGTGTGTGTGTGTGTGTGTGTGTGTGTGTGTGTGTGTGTGTGTGTGTGTGTGTGTGTGCGTGCGTGTCACAGCAGGCTGGTCACACCAATCATCAATCATCAAACCTTAAACCGTTATGACATGTATTGGGTGACATTGACATAATGACCTATTTATTTTCAAAGCAAATAGCACAACATGATTAAATAGGAGCAATACTGTGTTGAGTGGTTCTATATCATAGTGAGATTGATTTTAATCCGAATTACAACATTGTCTGTTTGAGGGAATACGGATTATCCCGGTGGTTATAATACCAGAGGCTGTGCGACAGCTGACCAATACTGCAACAACAAAAGTAGAAAGCGCTGCAGTTTTTCTGTAGGCCTATTTTTCACATTAAATAAATACAAATCTCGGCTCCTGCTAATTTTAGAGTGGCTTGTTGATTTTGGAAAGAGAACAGCATGAATCATCTTGATTCTATATGTTTTAAGGGCTGGCATTTCGTTTGGACGTCAGGTTGTGAGAATTGTCCTCATAGGTTGTGCCGCGCGTTGATTTGAGGGAAGGGTTGATTAGGTTTCAACGCGCGTCAGGCTATCGGTGGCGTTGCACGCACGCCACACTAAGTTAGTGGGTTTGGAAATGCTAAAGCGCCTCCTCACTGATATGCACACAAAGCAGACGGATCCGCTCGCGGAGCTGGGACCTATCTACTGATCCTCCAGGTCTTAGTACAAAACACGGGAATCTCGTCCACGGCAGGTCCTCTTTATGGGAGCGGACACAAGGATGGTTATGTAATGGGTCTTGGAGAAGTGCCCGGGAAACATTCCCTTCACGTGGAAAGCAGAATGAGCAGGTTTCTTTCAGCCGAGAAGAAGTTTGGTTTCGACCTGAAGCACATCAGGAAATAAGGAATCACAGTTATAAGGGGATAATAATAGAATATAGAGCAGCTGCAGAACATTTGGATTGTACGTTTTTCGCCTGGCTGGCAGGAAAACATATTGGAGTACGTTATTTGGATCTTGTGAAATATCTTGAATCTTTGGGAAAGCTAACGAATTCCCCCAACAGATCAGAGACGAACGCTTGCCCATCATGGAAATTGAAATGTTGATGTTATAAAGATACATTTATGGTCAAATGACCGTCTTCACGCGCTCTCTAATCTAACGACCCTGGGATATCTATGAGATGGAAAAACGGGGACTCAACGGCGTCCTTTATTATTTAATTCTTAACGCACCCTTGTTCTTCTGTGTAAATGGTAAGTCAACTTTGATAGTTGTGGCATGCCGTGCTTTTGATGGTGAACACAAATGCTGTCAATCGAACAGCCCCTGTGGTTAGATTTTTGATTTCAAGCTGTTGTGATATGGACCGGACCGGGTCATTATTTGAAGTCGAGCGCATTATTATGCTGCAGTGACTTGGTCGTTATGAGTAAAAAAAAAAAAAAGAATTACGTTGTCGATGAAATGATACATGGGTGAGAGAATAGATTGATAGGATTCAAGTATTAGACGAACACATGTCAAGACTGTGCTTCAGCAGTTTTGCATAATGTCCACATTTCCTCAGTTATGCTAAGCCTAATGCTAGATGAACATGATCTCTCAAAACACGTAAAGCAACAATAATTGGTATTCTCATAGTGACCAAATACTTGTATTTATTCCGTTACAGGTTATATCAAACGCCGTGGTCATTTCAATTCACAGTACACAGTACACAGGTCACATAAAGCCAATACGCCTCGTTGTGTAGGCTACCTTTGCGTCATTGCTTCATTGTCTATTTTCTTTTAAGTCTTAAACTAATATAAACTGATATTTAAATTGAATGGCAACCTGAATATGATTGTATTGCGAAATACAGACAATGTGGAAACGGATCTCACTAAAGCGCATGTCAGTTGTCTGTCATGAGGCTACGTAATCTCAGATCTTTGTAAATGTGTTATTCCAACATAGTAATCTATTATATACGTTCTCTTTTCTCAATGTTAGCTACGTTTACTGAAGTGCCCAAAGATGTGAGTGTCAGTGAGGGAGAAGACGTTGAGATGCCGTGCGCCTTTCGGGCCATCGGATCATCGCCCTTCTCGCTTGAGATCCAGTGGTGGTACCTAAAGGAGACAACACCTAAAGAACTTGCACACGAACTGCAAATAAGCGCTCCGGCGAACAGAGCCAAGGTAATGCTGTCCCCATGACAGAGAGGGCAGGTTGGGCTCCTCCCGGGCAGCTACTGAGAGGGGGTCTGTTTAAATGTTCGAAGTTGCACCAAAAGTGATTGACACGTACGGCTACGGCTGTGTGCAATCTGGCCTTTGATGATGGCATCGCCATATGTATGACATATGTCGCTATTTATTTGATGGACTCCATTACAACATGTTTGCCGACTAAAAGCACGTGAAGGGATATACTGGAGCTTATAAACACTGTGTGGCCATTCATATTACAGAAGGGGGTGTGTATATTGTGCGGGAGGGGGGGCGTCACACCTAATGATACAAATGGTACTTGTTTGATTTTAAAATTAGTTCAGGGAGAGTTCTCATGCATGCAGCGGAAATACCCACGTTGGAATATTCCATAATGCTGTTGGATAACTGTGACATGATTACGCAATCTGTGCCTCTGTTTCAATCGACTCAGGGACACAGAACAACCCCATCTGTAGTTTCTGCTCTGTTATTTAAGTACAATAAACATGCACTGGAAAACACAAACGAGCAGTTATGACAGCTCGAGAGTTAATGCAGCTGTTGCTGTCCATGCATGGTGCCTATGTCAGTGCACACTGTTTCGGGCAGGTTTGGGAACAACGCAACTGTTGCTGTCCATGGTGCTGATTCCAATGCGCGCAGCTGTAGAAACAATTGTACAATGTCGAAAGCTATTCAAAATTGCACATGGAATTCCAATTGTGTTGAAGCTCATATCCTAAAGTGTAATTGCTATTAACGAGAGTATTATGCAGTCTTGTGTCTCTGGCTGACCATAACACTTCGACAAATTTCTGATTTCAGGTCACTCAAAAGGATGCCACAAAAATAAGCGTAAGTGTTTGTGTTTCCTCATATCCAGCTGAAGCATTCACGCTAACACTTTATCATAGTGTAGATAAATATCTGATTTCTTCAAATGTTGTATATGGCAGCACCGTTAACCTGTCCCATAATGCATTTGAGTAATAAAATGTTTATAAACGTTGTTCAAGATCATAGGGCTAGCCACATCATATGGCCAAGTGTCGCTATGGAGGTCGATGGACAATATTTTAGCACAAGCTATGGTGGTAACTGTCCACGCCTCTGTTGCAAGTGGGCATTTTTCCAAACATCGTTTTTTCTAGACTTACGACTCCATTTTGTACAGTTGGCTCAAACCTGGCTGGCTCACCCTTATCATGTCGCCTTTATAATATAAATATAGCCTAATCTTGTTTTGAAATGTATCCAGAGACTTGCCACACAACAGGCAGCATTAAATCTGCCATGTTTAGGCCCACCACTAAACTGCGACGTTATTGCATTTTCCTGCGGAGAGGCAAGTTATTTCTCTATTGAGACTGCGTCCACACGTTTAAGATTTTTTGGGGATTATAGGCCTTTAGGATTTAGGCTATCAAACCCATAAGCCCTCATCGCGTGCTGCATATGTGGCAGTAGTCTAATGAGTGGCCGGCATAGTCTACTTTGATATAGACGTATTTATTGTCGAAACCAACAGGTTATACTGTGCATGTAGCAATTTCTCCCTTTCTCTGTTTCTCTTTGTAGACTGTGAGGGTGCAGGGCAGCGCCATATCTCACAGGCTTAGTCTCTCCAAGGTGCGAAAAGAGGACGAAGGGGTGTACGAGTGCCGGGTTTCCGACTTGTACTCCGACGAGACTCAGGAATACAAGGTTCAAGCCACCCTCCGGGTGATTCCGCGTGATGGCATGGTGGCCGAGGAGGCCGTGTCCCACATTCAGAATAGATGGCCACTGAGGAACAGCAAGGACGCGGTGGCCGGGGGGCGGGCTACCTCTGAGCCGGGTCAGGGAAAGCCTCGTGTGCCTCCTCCAGCGGGAAATGGCCCCCTCCCCGCCAGCACGATGACCACCGCCTCTGCAGCAAAGTCCTCAGCTTCGCCAAGGCCCGGCAATGCGGCCATCCTCCGACAGCAGCACGGAGCTGGTAAGTTAAAGTGCAACAGTGACACCTAGTGATACAAGGGTAGAAGATGTGGAGTTTGTGTGTGTTACTCCTCCATCTCCTGTCAGACCATCAGGAGCATGTCATTCAGATCGGTGATTTACCCTCTTTGAGTGAATAATACATTTTTATTGTCATTGAATTATATAATGTTATTTACAAATAATATATTTGATGATGCTTGTGTAGAGAACACAACCTGTTACATGTAATTATATTGCTTCACAGGGCAGTGATTCTTACGGGGAGGTATTCTTTATTTCATCATAATAAAAAAAATGCATTTATCCATGCTGGGACATATCTACCTATCTTGCCACCAGTTGAGACATTTGATTTTGCCAGAGGTTTTTGTCAGACTATGGAGAGTGAGGGAAGGTGTGTATGTATATGCAGTAGGTATCATAAATATTCATCCCCTTGTTTTGTTTTTTCACATTTTCTTGCGTGGCATAGTGGGATTGAAATGTCATTGTCGCTGTCATTGATCTACACACAATTCTCCATTATGTCAAAGTGAAAAGAATGTTAACAAATTAATAGGCCTACAAATGAAATAACTAAAATATAGTTGTTGCACAAGTATTCACCCTTTTTGTTTAGGCAAGCCTAAATGAGTTCAGGAGCAAAATGAAGCTTAGAAAATCACATAATAAGTTACATGGAATCACTCTGTATGAAGTAATAAGGGTTGACATGATTTTTTAATGGCTAACCCTTCCTCTGTTAATGGCTAACCCTTCCTCTGTCCCCAAGTGTTGAATTTCAAGCACAGATTAAACTACAAAGACCAGTGAGCTTTTCAAAAGCCTCGTAAAGAAGGGCAGTGATTGGTAGATGGGTAACATTTACAAATTAGACATTGAATATCTCTTTATTAAGCATGGTCAAGTTAATAATGATGCTGTGGATGATGTACTAAACCACTCAGACACAACAAAAGTCGTTCTTAACTGAGCTGTAGGACAATATGGAAACTCCTCCAGGATGTCACCATGAGGCCAATAATGATTTCAAAACAGCTACAGAGTTCACTGGCTGTGAAGGGAGGAAACTGAAGATCGATCAGCAACATTGAAGTTACTCGACAATAATGTCCTAAATGACAGAGTGAACAGAAATAGAAATAGAAAAGACTGTGGCTGAAATGGTGAATCCACTAGTTTGAAAGGGTTTCCGCATACTTTTGTATACATACTGTACATGATAAACAAATCAAAATATATTTTAGATTATAGATTCTTTAAAGTAGCCACTCTTTGCCTTGATGACAGCTTTGCACACAATGAGTAGGTGTGTCCACACTTTTGACTGGTAGTGTACATATACACGTACAGTTGAAGTCTGAAGTTTACATACACCTTTGGCAAATACATTTAAACTCAGTTTTTCACAATTCCTGACATTTAATCCAAGGACATTCCCTGTCTTCGGTCAGTTAGGATCACCACTTTATTTTAAGAATGTTAAATGTCAGAATAATAGTAGAGATAATTATTTATTTCAGCTTTTATTGCTTTCATCACATTCCCAGTGGGTCAGAAGTTTACATACACTCAATTAGTATTTGGTAGCATCGCCTTTAAATTGTTTCACTTGGGTCAAACATATCGGGTAGCCTTCCATAAGCTTCCCACAATAAGTTGGGTGAATTGTGTCCCATTCCTCCTGACAGAGCTGGTGTAACTGAGTCAGGTTTGGAGGCCTCCTTGCTCGCACAGGCTTTTTCAGTTCTGCCCACACATTTTCTATAGGATTGAGGTCAGGGCTTTGTGATTTCCACTCCAATTCCTTGACTTTGTTGTCCTTAAGCCATTTTGCCACAACTTTGGAAGTATGCTTGGGGTCATTTGCGACCAAGCTTTAACTTCCTGACTGATGTCTTGAGATGTTGCTTCAATATATCCACAAATTTTTCCTTCCTCATTGTGCCATCTATTTTGTGAAGTGCACCAGTCCCTCCTGCAGCAAAGCATCCCCACAACATGATGCTGCCACCCCTGTGCTTCACGGTTAGGATGGTGTTCTTTGGCTTGCAAGCCTCCCCCTTTTTCCTCCAAACATAACGATGGTCATTATGGCCAAACAGTTCTATTTTTGTTTCATCAGACCAGAGGACATTTCTCCAAAAAGCATGATTTTTGTCCCCATGTGCAGTTTCAAACTGTAGTCTGGCTTTTTTTATGGCGGTTCTGGAGCAGTGTCTTCTTCCTTGCTGAGCGGCCTTTCAGGTTTGTCAACATAGGACTTGTTTTACTGTGGATATAGATACTTTGTACCTGTTTCCTCCAGCATCTTCAGAAGGTCCTTTGCTGTTGTTCTGGGATTGATTTGCACTTTTTGCACCAAAGTACATTCATCTCTAGGAGACAGAACGTGTCTCCTTCCTGAGCGGAATGACGACTGCGTGGTCCCATGGTGTTTATACTTACGTACTATTGTTTGTACAGATGAACGTGGTACCTTCAGGCATTTGGAAATTGCTCCCAAGGATGAACCAGACTCGTGGAGGTCTACAATTTTTTTTCTGAGATCTTGGCTGATTTATTTTGATTTTCCCATGATGTCAAGCAAAGAGATACTGAGTTTGAAGGTATGACTTGAAATACATCCACAGGTACACCTCCAATTGACTCAAATGATGTCAATTAGCCTATCAGAAGCTTCTAAAGCCATGACATAATTTTCTGGAATTCTCCAAGCTGTTTAAAGGCACAGTCAACTTTGTGTATGCACAATTATGACCCACTGGAATTGTGATACAGTGAATTAAAAGTGAAATAATCTCTCTGTAGACAAAGGTTGGAAATATTACTCATGCACAAAGTAGACCTAACCGACTTGCCAAAACTATAGTTTGTTAAGAAATTTGTGGAGTGGTTGAAAAATTAGTTTCAAATTTCTGCACTGCTAGAGCTTCCCCTGTCAACTTTAAGTGCTGTTATTGTGAAGTGGAAATATCTAGGAGCAACAACGGCTCAGCCGTGAAGTGGTAGGTCACACAAGCTCACAGAATAGGACCATTGAATAATTGTCTGGGGCTGTTTTTCATGATTCGGGCTAGGCCATTTAGTTCCAGTGAAGGGAAATGTTTGGTACTTTTTACAGATTTTTCTACCCAATTTTGTGATATCCAATTGGTAGTAGTTACAGTCTTGTACCATGGCTGCAACTCCCGTACGGACTCGGAAGAGGCAAAGGTCGAGAGCCGTGCATCCTCCGAAACACAACCCAGCCAAGCCGCACTGCTTCTTCACACACTGCCCGCTTAACCTGGAAGCCAGCCACACTGTGAAAACACTGTACAGCTGTTGACTGAAGTCATCATACATGCGCACGGACGCCACAAGGAGTCCCTAGAGTGCGATGGGACAAGGACATCCCTGCAGGCCAATCCCTACCCTAACCCGGATGACGCTGGGGCAATTGTGCGCCGCCTCATGGGTCTCCGTTGGTGGCCGGCTGCGACACAGCCCAGGATCGAACCTGGATCTGTAGTGATGCCTCTAGCACTGGGATGCATTGCCTTAGACCGCTGCGCTACTCGGTAGGCCCGTGAAGGGAAACCTTAACGCTACAGCATACAATGACATTCTAGACTGTGCTTCCAAATTTGTGGCAACAGTTTGGGGAAGGTCCTTTCCTGTTTCAGCATGATAATGCCCCTGTGCACAAAATGAGGTCCATACAGAAATGGATTGTCGAGATCGGTGTGGAAAACATTGACTGGCCTGCACAGAGCCCTGACCTCAACCCCATCGAACACCTTTGGGAAGAATTGGAAGGCCGACTGCGAGCCAGGCCTAATCACCCAACATCAGTGCCCGACCTCACTAATGCTCTTGTGGCTGAATGGAAGCAAGTCCCCGTAGCAATGTTGCAACTTCTAGTGGAAAGCCTTCCCAGAAGAGTGAAGGCTGTTATAGCAGCAAAGGGTGGACCAACTCCATATTAATGCCCATCATTTTGGAATGAGATGTTCAAAGAGCAGGTGGCCACATACTTTTGGTAATGCAGTATATACGGTGCCTTCAGAAAGTATTCAGACCCCTTGTCTTTTTCCACATTTTGTTACGTTACAGACTTATTATAAAATGAATAACAGAAAAATAAATGTCCATCATTCTGCAAACAATACCCCATAAGGGTATAGCATCATGTCTGGAGGAAACCTGGCACCATCACTACATGAAGCATGGTGGTGGCAGCACCATGCTGTGGGGATGTTTTTCAGTGGCAGGGAGACTAGTCAGGATCAAAGCAAAGATGAACGGAGCAAATCACAGAGAGATCCTTGATGAAAACCTGCTCCAGAGTGCTCAGGACCTCAGACTGGGGCAAAGGTTCACCTTCCAACAGGACAACAGCCAAGACAACGCAGGAGTGGCTTTGGGACAAGTCCCTGAATGTCCCTGAGTGGCCCAGCCAGAGCCTGGACTTGAAACCGCTCAAAAATCTCTGGAGAGACGTGAAAATACCTGTGCAGCTACGTTCCCCATCCAACCTGACAGAGCTTGGGAGGATCTACAGAGAAGAATGGGAGAAACTCCCCAGATTCAGGTGTGCCATGCTTGTAACGTGATACCCAAGAAGACTCCATGCTGTAATAGCTGCCAAAGGTGCTTCAAAAAAGTACTGAGTACAATGGTCTGAATTCTTACACGCTGACCAGACCGGACACATCGCGTGTGCTGCACAATAAATTTAGAAATCCATGTTATTCAATTATTGCACCCACACTGCTCGCGTGCGCCAACGAGCGTCTGCGATGCCAAGGGCTAAAATATAACTCCTTTCTATTTCTGATGCAGATCGTGCTGAAAGTTCTGCCTCTCCCCTCTCATTGGTTTATAGACGCAGGTACCCACGTACCATCTCTTCATTGGTTATAACCACGTGGGTGATTGAAAGATGAACTGTTTTTCCGGTAGTCGTGGTAAGACTATGAAAGTTTAGATGCCGATCACCATATAAAGTTCAAAGATGAAAAAGCCTTGCAGGAGAAGAGATGACTAGAAACAATTCGGTTGGCCGTTTTATGTGTGGATTAACTGTCGGAGTAAAAGACCTTGTGCATTTCAGGTAAAATAACAACTCAATGTTTATATCCCAGGACAAATTAGCCAGCAACAGCAATCTAGCTAAATAGGACAAATTAGCTAGCAAGTGCAAGCTAACTAGCTAAATTGCCATACATGTTTAATGCTTTTCGACCTGTCCCCAAATGATTGTCATTGGTTCAGAGTTTGTTTTGATATTTTAACCTGCGTGTCGTGATCGCGTTTGGTGTAGGGGGACAAAATAAATGTATGCACGATAGCGCACGATGGCGCACGCACGCAGCCGGTTTGGGTTCCGTGATATGTAAATATGATATTTCAGTTAATTATATTTCATAAATGAGCAAAAATGTCTAAAAAACTGTTTTTGCTTTGTCATTATGGGGCATTGTGTGTAAATTAATGAGGGGGAAAAAACAATTTAATCAATTTCAGAATAAGGCTGCAATGTAACAAAATGTGGAAAAAGTCAAGGGGTCTGAATACTTTCCTGAATACTTTCCGAAGGAACTGTATATATATATATATATATATATATATATATATATATATATATATAAATATAAATAAATAAAAATATTCCAAAATAGTATGTATGTATGTAATATATATATATATATATATACATATATATATATATACATATATATATACATACTATACTAATTTGTGATCTACCAGCTTTAATATTGCAGATAGATCGTTGCTTCCATCAATGTAATTGTTTGCTATATATTTTTCAACTGTGCTGTGATGTTTCACAAAAGTTCTGAACCTTTCTATTCTCATAGATCTCCATATTGTAAATAAAAAATCTAGGAGTATTATTATATTATTGATCGATTGACTATGACTATAAACAACTCAGCAGTGCTTATTTGCAGAGGCAGACGTGACTTGGCAGGGGGTCATGACCCATGGCCCTTCTAGCCTTCTCTATTTAAAACAACAAAAAGTAAACAAATATGCCCACATCAAGCTAGGTAAGAGATTATTACATTATTTTAAGTGATTGATAAGACTGAACTAGATCAAATGTAGTTCAATAATCAATATTGTGTTGCACCTTGAACCTAACAAATGAACAACTCTTACAAATAAAGTACAACAACAAAGTTTACAACGTACACTGGGAGAGAAATCCACGTTTCAGCAGGACAATAACCTGCAACACAAATCTACACTGGAGTTACTTACCTTGAAGACCATGAATGTTCCGTTTTGACTTAAATCTGCTTGAAATCTATGGCAAGGCGTGAAAATTGCTGTCCAGCCATGATCCTCAACTCCTTGACGGAGCTTGAAGAATTTTGAAAGGAATATTTTGAAAATATCACACAATCCAGAGGTGGAAAGCTCTTAGAGGCTTACCCAGAAAGACACACAGCTGTAATCGCTGCCAAAGGTGATTCTAACATGTATTGACTCAGGGGGGAATACTTATCTGCCAAAGGTGATTCTAACATGTATTGACTCAGGGGGGAATACTTATCTCATCAACGTATATTTTGTGGTTTATTCTTCATTAATTAAATAGATGGAATTTTCATTTCACTTTGACATCAATTATCAATCCCACTTCATAATGCAAAAAAAATTGAGAAATCCAAGGGGGGGGGGGTGAATACTTAGGATTTTCCACTACAGATGCTGCAGAGGAGAGTGACAGGTTCTTGCCTCTATAGTGTCCACCATATAGAGACAGAAATGATGAAGATGTGATTCACAATGGCCATGGATATGAGGTCTCCTCATGATCTCCACACTATAACGTGAGCGCGCCTTAAAGCAGCCCTTGGAGAGAGCGAGAAGGGAGCTATCTCACACGTCAGACTCGCTACTGATCGATGAAGCGCACTCCTGAATAATTCAAATTCACAGACTCCGCAGGAGGGTTTCACTCGCCGTTCTGCCATATCAGACTTACAGCCGCTGACGCAGTGGTGGTGCAGCGTGGGAGACATGTCACGGGGGGGGGGGGGGGGGGGGGGGGTTGCACACTTATCAGTATGTGGGACCACACTTGTCTGTTTATGTGCGTTAGCATGTAACTGTGTGCTGATGTATGTTTTGATTGTGTCTGTTGTTCATATCTCTGGCTGGAAGCATGTGTCCAGACTCCTCCTCTTTCCTGACTATTGCTGTCAGTGCGTTGGTGGTTTGCAGGCTGACTAAGGGGGTAATGTAGAGCAAGGCCCTCCTCTAATGATAGGCTGTTGCCAGGGTTCTGGCTTCTTTACACAGGGCTTGTCTCTCCCCTCAAGGGTACTATACTTCTGTGTGGGGATTAGAGTGAAAGGAACTCCTGATGGGAAGTTTTCCGAAAGACTTTAGAGGCCCTTGGAGGAGACATTGTGGGAAGTTTCATTCTCTGTTCCTTCCCTATTGTGTCTATCGTACTCAGTGTTGTGTCAGCTCGACGTGTGCTGTGGCTTGTTGGGGTGGCTGTTCTCCCCTTGCTGTGGCCTTGTCCTCGGGGCAGAGGAGGACAGCTGGTGGGGCCATAACTGGAGGAGAGGACTCCAGAGGAAACAGTTACACAACTCTACCTGTGTCCCCAAGTGCAGGGCTTCGTCTCTGCTGTCACTACTAGTCCCGATTTCAGTAATATCATCCAACAACATGTACATCTAAATGTATGCTTGAAGCCAATGCCATCTACAGAGCCTTGAGTTCCATTGAAAATGTAATCAACAGAGTTGTGCAAATTGGTCATTTGGAAGCCTACATTTACTTCTACATGTTAGTCATTTAGCAGACTCTCTCATCCAGAGACCAGGGATCCATTTGGTCTTCTCTATGTGATTCGAATCCCTTACTTTCTGAATGAAGCTAACTGCCAACCGAGGGGTAATAATGCTGAAAACACAGAGCTAATAGAATGGCACCATGCTGTTAGTCCTCCTCATGTTCAGAACACGGATGCTGCCATCCTGGACATGTACCGTCGACGTGAGAGTAGCCTGGAGCACAGTAAATGGCCTTCTCCTAGGAACTGGCATTGTGGATCAGCGTGTTCGGTCAACCCTGTCCTTAGCGAAGCGAGACAGAGGCGGCCATTTGGCGAAAAATCAAACAATATCGTTGCCAGTTCACTGATTCCTCTCTCTCTCTCTCTCTCTCTCTCTCTCTCTCTCTCTCTCTCTCTCTCTCTCTCTTTTAACATGACCCCCATTTTCTCCAAAACACAATACAATAGAGGCAGTATTTTTGTCCACGTATTTAATGTAGCAAAAATGACATTGAATCCTTTTCGGCCAAATGAGCAGTTACTACATTTTTACTTGGTTTTGATTTATTTTAATTTTATTTAACCTTTAATTAACAATGCAAGTCAGTTAAAAACAAATTCTTATTTACAAAGATGGCCTACCCCGGCCAAACCTGGACGAAGCTGTGCCAATTATGCACCACCCTATGGGACTCCCAATCACGGCCAGATGTGAATCAGCCTTCATTCAAACCAGGGACTGTAGTGTCACCTCTTGCACTGAGATGCAGTGATTTCGACCGCTATGCCACTCGGGAGCAGAATAATGCTCTGTTTAGATTACAAAACGAGGTTAGGCAGCCATAGTTAGACTGACCTCTGGGCTTGTTGTCTTAACTTGATTGTCCAGGACAGAGCAAGGCAAACTCACCTGTTGAATTATGAGAATCTGATGCATATTATTTTTCATATATAGCAGTGCAAGGCTGATATATTCCTTCAAATTGTCTGGTCAGCATTTGCTTCTCTGTCTCTCGTCATGTATCTCTGTCAGACTAAATCAAATACAGTAAATCAATCCATGTAAAAGTGCCCTCCTGACACGTTTGCGTTGACTGTGGGAGACAGATTTTTTTTTTTTTTCTTTAAGTGAACCCCTCAACATATTTGTCAACAGATTGTGAAGGTTAAAAAGCACCCTGGCATACGTGAAAGATTGGCCCTCCCTTGTCGTACCACAATAACAACAGTTGAGGGGGAAAAAATGTGATCTGGCCCGCCTCTCGGAAATGCGTGCATCTGTCACTTTTCTGCAATGTCATCTGGCTGAGTGGCAGAAACAATTAATATTAAAGGGGAAATGCCACGGGCATGGGGCAGATAAGCTGGCCCCTCAGCACACTGTCAGGTGTCTCAAATTGCCTCTCAAATGTTTCATTTTTCATCTGGGGGTTTGGTGGCCTTGCTGGGATAACAGATCAACTTGCAGTGCACCATTCTCCAGCGCTTCACAGGGAACCAGATTGATAGTCCCATGGAGGATCAGTGGCTAACACTTTGGGGATGGTGGCTGTCTATCATGAATTCACAGTGGAAAGTGTGGCGGACTGCACAGCCGTGAATGTTCCTCCTGGTTCTCAATTCACGAACAGAACAACGACGACACAACAGTGAAATGGAACCTTGTTGAAACTTGAAACTGCGAATACAACCATCCATGGAATCACAAGCTCTACTCCCAGCATTTTTCAACATTGGAAAGCATTTCCATCTCAGAGCATTTAAACAATAGTGTTGTCCCTTACGTAAAACAATATTTCAGATTAATTTAAAGTATCTCAGTAATTCGGCCAATCTGAAAGCCAATTGCAATGTGAACCGCTATTACTTAGATCATTAATTAATCAATCACCAAATTAATTCACTGGAATATTCTAATTAGAATGATTGACTATCTATATTGATTATAGACTGCTTGATTAAAAGGAACATTTGGTAAGTGGAAATATTCCACATTGTGGATGTGACTGTGGGAGTTAGTTTGATAATGTTACTGTTTGTATTATTCACAGTGAAAATGAGGTGAGAAAGAAACTGCCTATGCAATTAATTTATTTATCCATTATTCTACCAGGTAAGTTGACTGAGAACACGTTCTCATTTGCAGCAACGACCTAGGGAATAGCTACAGGGGAGAGGAGGATGAATGAGCCAATTGTAAACTGGGGATTATTAGGTGACCGTGATGGTTTGAGGGCCAGATTGGAAATTTAGCCAGGACACCAG
Source organism: Oncorhynchus mykiss (assembly GCF_013265735.2). Lineage (NCBI taxonomy): Eukaryota > Metazoa > Chordata > Actinopteri > Salmoniformes > Salmonidae > Oncorhynchus > Oncorhynchus mykiss. Next base: position 20,394,076 of record NC_048590.1, read on the forward strand.
GGTTAACGCCCCTACTCTTACAGTAAGTGCCATGGGATCTTTAATGACCTCAGAGAGTCAGGACAACCATTTAATGTCCCGTCCAATAGACTGCACCCTACACAGGGCAGCCCTGGGGCATTGGGATATTTTTTTAGACCAGAGGAAAGAGTGCCTCCTACTGGCCCTCCAACACCACTTCCAGCAGCATCTGGTCTCCCACCCAGGAACTGACCAGGACCAACCCTGCTTAGCTTCAGAAGCAAGCCAGCAGTGGTATGCAGGGTGGTATGCTGCTGGCAATAGGATATGCAATAATATTAAAAACTGTGACTGTGTGCACTCAACAGTTCATCGAAAGGACTTGGCAGGTGAACTTGTTTGGTAGGGAGTGAGAAGGATGGCATAGAGCATGAGGACAGCCAGACAGTGATGATGCAAGAGCTCACTTGAATACACCTACCCAAAATGCAATGGTCTGCTTGCTACTCTAGATTACCTTGATATCCCTTGGCAAGAGTATTTGTCTCTGGCTAGACAGCTGTCTCAATCCCTCATTAAACACCCAGTCTATCGCATCCTGTGTGTGTGTGTGTGTGTGTGTGTGTGTGTGTTGGGGGGGTTTTAACGGGCTGATGTGGCTTTTCAGCTGTCAGTCTCCGCTCTAAGGACAATTATGACAAGTTTTAGGTAGCTGTCAGACTGTATGGGAAGCACTTCACTTCTCCGAATGTGATGTTGATTGACTTCCGTCGTTGACTTACATTGTTTGCCTGGCAAGGTGTTGTCATCTCTGTGACAGATGATGGCTGGACGGTTATGGGGACTTTACACTACTATATTATTATTGGGCCTTTGTGTTGCAGCCTATAGCTCATCCAAGACCATGAGATAGTGGGAAAAGTGTTAGAGAAGTGGAGAGTATTCTCTTAAATAAGTGGTCCCTTTCAACTGTAAGGAAAGACACTACATGACCAATATGGAACAATGGTAGCTGGCAATCCATAATGGTAGAACTCTGTAGCGGTTCTCTTTATTGTAGGTACCCCAAGCAGTCAGAGTTGCAAAACTATGGCGCACTGCAGGGTGAAGTGGTGGAGGAGGACTTGTTTGCCTCACCCTCAGCTTGTATTATTGAACTTCCAAGGCTTCATTGTTTCCATGTGGTGAAGAAGCCTGTTGGAGTTCAACCTCCCCCTAACAAAAGAGAACGTTCACTTGTGACCCGTGTATCCATGAGGACAAACTTAGGCACCAACAAGAGAAAACATCACACAAAATCCCTCTTTGTATGTTCAGTCCAGGTAAACGAATAGAACAAAGTCAACCACCCGTGTGGAAGTCGTGTCTTTGTTAGCCAAGCTCGGTCAATAGTTCCCTCTTTTTTTTCTCTGTCTCTCTTTGCAACATAGCCTTTTGTATTTATTTTTACTGTCTCTATCTGCAGTACGTTGTGTTGCACTCCCCATTGAACACTCCATGCTCTGAAAACGGTTGTTGTTTCTTTATCCACATCTGTGCTTTCAGTCGTTCTGTTTGTCCTCCCCCATATGCGATTCCTAATCATCCCCCTATTCAGCCGTCTAGCAGATGCCAACCGTAACCTTCGAGAATAGTGATGTCATCCTAATGGCCATTAGTTACAGGTCTCCACAGTGCATAGCTGCTACTCTACAGAAAACACACATATTGAACAGAACGATGAGATTGTACCTCTCATCCAAGGGGTTCTGCTTTAGGTCAATTGTCAATGTCTGCTAATGTGTGAGGGAGACAGAGAGTGAGACAGAGAGTGAGAGTGAGAGTGAGAGAGACAGAGGAAGAGAGAGAGAGAGAGAGGAAGAGAGAGAGAGGAAGAGAGAGAGAGGGAGAGAGAGAGAGAAATCAAGTGTACACCTCACAGGGCTGGTGTACTAATGACAGTAATTATTGTGCGAATAGGGCATGTAGCTGAGTCATAGCTAGCGTTGTACACTGTAGGGGTGTATTGTTTCTGCTTCACTTTGCCCCCAATGAGCTGCAATGTGATCTCCAAATAATGTGTTGGGCCTATTCATTTGCCATATTTCAACACCCCCACGTCATACACCACAGATGGCTTTTTAACCCAATGTCCCGGGTTTTAGTTTCCAAATACTTGAATGTGGTGGGTTATATAAAGTATCGTTGTATTCATTGTATTTTTAAAGGTCGAGGTTACTCTCACAAACCGACATTTCCATTGGACGTAAAATATTGGCTAACTGATTTATCTGCATAGGCAGATGATCTTACAGACACTGTGTTCTGAGGTTAAGTGTATGCTTTGATTGATTCAAAACTCAGTGGAGAATCCTCTGAACCCTCAAGGCAAAGAGATGTCATTCCCACAGAGAGATACCCACTGGTACTAAAACATGGTTCAACAATAAACAAGACTATTCCCCTACAGAGTGTCGGGGCGAATTTGGAGTTGGAGCAGTGTGTGCTCCTATGAGTGTAAACTTATTTTCTCTTATGTAGTGCTTCCAGTAGAGGGGATGAGTGCGGATAGAGTAATGCCTTGGTGTTACACGTTTGGCGACTGCTGTGTTAACGTGCGGAGTGATTCTGGCAACAATGGTCCTGGGGAGTGGTTCTCAGGTTTTAGCTGATTCGTGTGGGTTTATTCATGTTGTTATTTTCATGGTTTTCGTTTGACCTTTGTACAGCTTTACCTGCATTCCGTCTTCAATGCACACATATTTTAATTGTCCGAGTAGGAGAGTGTCTGATAAAGATCACCACGGATGACACAGGGTGAAACCAATGGTTTAATGTGGTTGTGGATAGAAAATAATGACTTTTCCTTGAGTCTGATGAAGTTGTAGAATATTCTATAGAATAGAGTAGAATTGAACATAGAACAGAGGGGTTTTGTGCCAAAGATTTCATACAAATGTTAGAGGCGTTAGAGCGTGAGAAGAAGTTCTGGTTTCTCAAGCAGGGCACCTGAAAAGTCTGGGTTTTCCCAGTGCTAAATTAATACCTATTAACACAAGATACGAACTTTGAACAGAGGTGGATCATTGCGTGACTGACCAATTTCAAAAGGTGATCTGAGGCAGTCCTCTGGTCCTTACCAATATCACAACTGATAATCCTGCTCTGTTTCCACATTTCAATCCCAAAGTGCTTTTCTACTCAGGAAATTATTATTATTTTTCAACTCATTTAGATTGGATTGGACATTTTAAAGATGTCTGTGACAAGCACCTGCCATACGGGGTGATTGTAAGGGTCTGGCTGGGGCTGAGGTGGGGTGCGTCATGAGGGGACAGGAGCAGTCAGAGCCGGCTGTCTCCAGATAGCCTTAAGTAAACACCTGTCATTTGGATCCTTGGTGAGGAGGCTCAGATAAGCTGCCCTGTCCAGATGCTGTCCATCACTCTACAGCCAATCTACTCAATGACCACGGAAGACAGAGAGAGTGCAGAGCAGATAGAGAGAGAGAGAGATTTTAAAAGGGCAAAGGAAAAGAAATGTGGCAAGAATAAAACGAGGGGTGGGACACAGAAGGAGGGATACAGTTTACAAAGAGGTACAGTGCCAGAGACATAAACAGAGAGCGGATGGAAGGCCATGAGAGATTGAAACAATCGAAGTAGAGTGGGGGAGAAACAAGGGGAATTGATGCGAAGATTAGAGCCAATCAGCGAATCAACGTTCAGCGAAACATGGAGAAAGACATTTGGTCTGATGCTTTCTCACTCACGCCATTTTGCCCTGAATACACTGCAGCTCTGTCTGTGATTAAGACAGCTGGCCTGGCTCCGGGTGAGTCTTGTAAGGCACTGTTAAGCACTTGTATTGCCCTGTTTGCGTGTAGTAGAGTTCATGTCTTTGAGTTGATGTGCGTGTGGTCTTTACACCATGTCTTTGGGCTGGGGGATGGTGGAAGTGTTGGTGTGTGGATGTGTAGCGGGGCGTGGCCTGGCTGAGAACATGAGAATGGAAAAACAGACGGCCGTTTCACACTAGCGGTGTCACAGAAACTCCAGCCTCGTTAAACATTGACTCATTGCGCTTGTTTCCGTGTGTGTGATCTGAAAAATCAATCTGGCCTGCCTTTTGTTTGCTGGGGTCTGTTCCTCGCTGACCACGTGTGTCCGTTTATGTGTGTGCGTATGAGAGAGTGTGCGTGTGTCATAATGAAACCGCTTTTAGCCAGCAGTTGCTCTACTGCCCAAACAGGAAATGAAACGTGTCAGACAGGGATTAGGAGCTGTATCCAAGGGCCACTCTTCCTCATGGCCAGGTTCTCCCCGGGATGTCTCCTACCTTCCTGTACAAAACAATCAGCATAAGTAGATGCCACCATTTCATGGACTCAAAAGGTAGCCTGGCAGTGTGGATGAAACTCTCACCTCTATCTCACCTTTATCTGGAACATGGCAGCAGAAGCGTGAACGAAAGTAGACTTGAGATTTTCCACAACTGCCATTTTGTCAGCCATAATTGTGTGAAATATGTCCCAGGTAATACAGAATTCTACTCCTGGCAGGGAGTTAACAGATGTCATGAGCTACCGTGAGCTTCCTTAACTCTGGAGGATGTCCAATTGTTCCCATTCACCACAGCCAGGCATCCCATGGTACTGTCTTAACACGAAATCTCTCCTCAGTTTCTGTGTGCAGGTTTGATTTGTAGCAGAGAGACATTTCCACTGACCTTTCTACCCCCTCTGGTTGTCTTTGTCTGGCCAGGTTCTGGAGCCATTACCACCACTGACCCGTTCCTCTTCATCACTCTCCTGATCCTGCATAAGCTCCTCCCCTTCCTGTTTACCCAATAAGAGACTTCAACCAAACGACGACCCGAAAGTTTTCACTTTATGTACCAAACAACGAAAGGGAAATATATATATATAGATGTATACCGTTACGGCACATCACTGAGGGTGAGGAAACGAATGACAAAGAGAGGAGAAGAAAGGACTGACGATATAAGGACTGAATGAAAGAGAAGGAGAAGACGTGGTCTTCTGACTGGGACTAATGGAGGACAACGTCTAAGAACTGAATGTATATGAATTGTGTGAGAAGCATGAAACAAGGAATCTATGTGAATAAGAACTTCACAGCTACGTCGTACACACAACCAACATCCACTAAACGCTGCATCCTGTTTCCAAATAGTATCTGCCGTGCTTCATGCATGGCTGTTCTTATTTATTTTCGGTTGGATATCTTTGGATGTTTTATTTTCTATTTGTATTATATTTTCAGTTCAATGGGATTTTTATTTGGAATTCATTTTTCAGGACTTTGAAATTATTTTGATCATATCTGCTTCTGGACTATTCTTTTTTGCATTCTAAAAGAGATCCGCTCCTCATGTTTGTTTAGGTTGATTTGCATGAGCTGTTGAGCAGAAACACATCATGTTTTTTCACAGACGTCAAAGATGGGGCTTTTTTGAAATGTTCGGTTCATTCACGGAGACTGTGAGTCTGTGTCGTTCTGTTGCCCCTCTCTCTCTCTCTCTCTCTCTCTTATGATTTCTCCAAAGCGTTGTTTCATGATGTATACAAATATGACCTTATATATTTTGATTAAATAAGGCCCACATTACCATAGTTGTTGTTAGTCACCTTCAATAATGTTTATTTTTATTAAAGATATGGTGGTCAAAGTTAAGACATTCATTTATAAATACAAAAAAAAACAAACGTATTGGTATGTTGCCAACACCAGTTGAAATAAAAGTTGTTGTTTTTTTTCTCAATAAAAATTGACATCAAAGGCCTTACATGTGAACATTAAATCTATGAAGCTTTCTTTGACCATACAGGAAACCATGTCTCAGTGCTCCCTAAAGTATATGGTTGACCCATATCATGAGATGAATCTTTCCGTGAACTAGAAGTGAATTAGGTATGTAGGTCACTGTCCAGACTGATCTTTCTTGCCAGTGTGTGCTCCACAAGCGCTAATGTGTAATGAAGCGCCTGTGTGCATCCCTGTCCGTGTGTACCTCTCCAAAGTCAGTTGCAGTACCAGTGTCTTAGCTCCATTGAATCCATGGGAGATATGTGACAGCTGAGCAGCTGTTGATACTGGCAAAGCAGACGCAAAAGGTACCACTTGAGCGCCCACGTTGTCGACTGAGGGTCGCAACGCAGTCCCCTGGGAGTAGTGAGCTGTGATGTAGTCTTTCCGGCAGGATAGGCACACATTCAGTGGACGAATTCTCGCTCGTGTAAGCATGTCTAACTAACAAAACCAACAACAAAAAAAAGGAGTCACATGTGCATCCCAGGGAAGAGCAACGGAAACTCCCTACCTAGTCTCCTCTTGTTGTCTGTTTCCCTTTCATCGTTTATCAGTTTACCACGTTAATATTGGTGGAGAATGGGAAGACTGGTTCCACTTTGAACTTTAGTTTGGCTCCAGACAATCCTTTGGTCTCAATAGATGTCTAGCAGACATGATGTAAACACAAACAGAGCTCCCATTGCAAGTGTTGAATGCCAACGTCTTTTGACATTTGGTAGGTTATTATCTTTCCCTTATTAAACTATTGTTTTGATTCACTCTTGTGTACGGACTGCATTTGTCCCAAAAAAGTGTATATCGCCACTAAATAATAAACAGGTCAGATGGGTAAAAGCTAACAGCAGCAAAACGGCAGCAACATTAAAACATGTTCGGTTATGTTTCAGTGCGTTTTTAGGGGCTGTTTGCCCACCAAATGAATGAGTGTTTGACAAGGGATTTAAGTGCGTTACACAACATCCGACAAGGCCCTGAGTGCTCTCTATGTCCCGTAAATCATTTCCTGTCAAATTCGCAGCCCCGTTCCCTCTTTTGTCTCCTCCTCGCCCTCTAAAAGCCCATTCTTCTAACCAATGACTGAGATGGACAATGACATCCAGGGCATTGGACGCGTATTAGGAGGTTTCGCCACATCTCGTTTGCATAATACATTACCGAGTTCTGTAGGGCGAGGCAGGCAGTCAACAAAGAGCCCAATGATTGTTCCTCGTCAGTGTCGGGTTCATTCTGGCGCACACCCCTCCTCCGCCCGTCATGGACCGGCCGCATTAAAGGGGCAAAGCCGAGTAAGGCAGACACTGTCCTGCTCTGTGGACTGTGGAAATACAACTGCAGCATAGAGAGAAAGCACATGGCAAATACGGATGTGCATATTCTCAAATCAAGAATAGCTAGCCTCGATTTTCTCTGAAGATACTTATCGGGGATCCTTATGAGCCTACTAACAAGCTGTGTCTGCCTTATTTAGGCCGGCCTTAGAATGCACCTGACTCAGTAGCGGTGCCTTCAGACCTTCTCTCCCTTGTTCGATTGGAGCGCCACATCAAGTCAAAATCAAATCAAACTTTATTTGTCACATGCGCCAGATACAACAAGTGCAGACTTTGCCGTGAAATGCTTTACTTTACAAGCCCTTAACCAACTGTGTAGTTTAAGAAGAAGAACATATTTACCAAGTAGGCTAAAATAAAAAGTAATAATAAAAAGTAACACAATAAGGATAACAATAGCGAGGCGATATACAGGGGGTTGTCTATATATACTAGTTGAGGTAGTCTGTACATGAAGGTGGGTTCAATATATAATTTGCTGCGTTTACTGGGTCACCGAGAGGTAGAAGTATTACCTTCACCATAATCCAGAACAGTCAAACATAGAAAATTAAATGCAGTATAAACATTTCTTTCCATTTACAGTATTGGGCCATGACATAACATTTATGATCAGGGTGAGAACACATAACTAATATCCTGTGGTGTGAGAGTAAGGTCAAATTCAAAAGCCGTTACAAAGAGCAGCTAGAAAAACAATTCGCCACCAACAACTGTTCGTCTGACTGGAAGGTTCTCCAACAAATAAAAGACCCCTCAGGCACCAGGCGACCCCCCACTACCAAACCAGCTGGACTAGTTCTACTGTTGTTTTGAAACAGAAAGGGCCTTCTACCATCTAGCCCCTTAGCTGACAACTCCCCTCCACCCTGCCCCCATCCCATCTTGTATTATCCAAATGCTAAAATATGTATTCTATTCTGCTGAGCCATTTACTTTATGTTCCTATTCTTATCTTTTATTATTTATTTTTGTTGTTGCATTGTCGAGAAGGAACCTGCAAGTAAGCATTTCATTGGACGGTGTATACCATGTGTATCCCATTCATACGACTAATACAACATCAAACTTAAAACCATCTACTTCCTATCCCAACCCCCCTCCTGACTACTCTCTCCCCTGCCACCCTCCCTCATTGCCTCACTTCCCCCACCCCCCCTCCTTCCCTCCCCTCCTCTCTTCCACCCCCCTCCTCCCTCCCCCTAGGTCTGTGGACAGTGCCGTCAACATGGGCCTTCCCTACATCCACCAACACCTCGACAACCCAAGGACATGCGTGAGGATATTGTTTGTGGACTTTAGCTCTGCCTTCAACACAATCATTCAGGACCTGCTACAGCACAAACTCAACCAGCTGAACGTATCTGACTACCTGCAGGTGGATCACTGACTTCCTAACCAACAGGACACAGCACATTAAGTGGGAAAACATCTTTCACTCCCCATCTCTCAGTATGGGGGCGCCGCAGGGTTGCGTGCTCTCGCCCTCCTCTACTCACTCTACACCAATGACTGCGCCTCCAGCGACTCAATGTCAAACTACTCTAGTTTTCTGATGACCCCCCCCCCCCCCCCCCCCCCCCCCGGTAGGTCTCATCTGTGACGGTGTCTCACCAAGTACCGTGGAGAGGTTGACTGGTGCAGTCGCCACAACCTAGATCTAAACACAGTCAAAATCCTGGAGATGGAGGTTGACTACAGGAGATTACCCCCACCATCTCTCCCCCTAGAGATTAATGGCTCCGCCGTCAGCAGGGCCAAGTCATTCAAATTCCAGGAGACCATCATCTCCCACGCCCTCAAGTGGGAGGACAACATCACGGCGGTCACCGAGAAGGCTCGGCAGAGGATGTACTATCTGCGCCTGCTGAAGAAACTCAAACTCCAACAATTCTGGTTCGGTTCTACAGAGCCAGTTGATCCTCACCTCTTCTACCACCGTGTGGTTTGGGTCTGCGTCTGCCCGCTGCAAGGGCAAACTGCAGTGCATCGTCTGGTCTGCGGAGAAGGTCATCGGCTATCACCCGCCTCCTTCAAGGACCTGCACATCTACAGGACAAAGAAACGTGTAGGAAAGGTCATCGCCGACCCTGCTCACCCCAGACACCCCATCTTTCAGCCAATCTGACCAAAAACCACCTGAACAGTTTCTTCCCTCATGCTGTATTCCTCATCAACCCGCCATCGGGCTCATGGGGATTAAGTGACTGCCTCAAACACTAATCTGCACTATACTACATTGGCACTAGGTACACCTCCACACAGCACTGTATATTTTTGTCACAGCAGAATCCCTTCCCCTGGATACATAGATGTGCCCCCTTTGTAAATTGTGCATTCCCACTGTAATGAGTCTATACTCTAGAGTTTTATGTTTTATGGTTACTGTTCTGATATTCAATATTCTGTATGATGTCTATGTGGGCTTGTGTCTGTATTCTGTTTGTATATTGTCTATTGCTGGCAGCACCTTCTCACCAAGGCAAATTCCAGGTATGTGTAAATGTACTTTGCGAATAAAGGTGATTCTGATGTGCAACGCTGCCACAAGGTGTTCTAGAAATGTACACATCTGCTGGAGAATTCCCTGACTACACCGCTCAGGATCAGCTCAGCGATGCAGAGGGTAAAGACATGTCAGAAGTCTATAATTTAAATGCAACAGGAATTAATGAGATAGATAAAGACCTCAGAATGCTGCCTGGGGCATTACATAAAGTTTATTTCTCCCCTTAGCCAGTTCTTAGATTTATCAGCAACCAGAGCATACTGCAGCAGATGAGAAAGGGGAGAACAGCAGAATCATGTTCATTTTCTGACATCCTGAAATCAAGGGCTACTGGTAACTGGCAAAATTGTATAACGCTGTGTGTGTGCGTGCGTGCGTGTGTGTGTGTGTGTGTGTGCATAGTAATCCTTCACCTCAAAGATTCAATGTTGTCAGAGCTGAAGTATCCTTGTTCCAATCTGTCCCTCTGATAAAGCAGGGAGCCAATTAAACAGCATGGTCAACAGTGGCAGAAGCACAGTAGGGCATAAACAAAACATTTCAGCCTTGAAGTGAGACAGACAACCTCCCCAGTGCCCGTGTCTAAACCGTGGTCAAATTTACACAGCCATATCAGGCCCAGCCATGCTACAGCAGAACCCATGCCTGAACAGACACTGATGCTACCTGACACTCTCTGAGGATTGTCCGCACCTCAGCCCACAACACCGTGTTTCCTGCTAGCAGGCCAGGGAACAAGACAGCAGAGAAGATTGGTGAACAGCAGGTGTTGCCCTTCGCTTAGATAGACTATTCTCGTTTACAATGCTTTAGGCTCTGCTGAAAACCTGGCAAACATTTGTTTATCCACTGTCAGTAGGGCCGGCTATATTGTTGTGGAGAATTACTGACCACAAATGTCATGGAAGGTTGTTGTTGTTGTGAAAATGCTACTGACAGGGTGACCTCATGAGCAACCTGGTCTCGGAACAATTTCCTATTATTCTGTATGTAAATCTGAGACAATTAATTTGGTATGATATGTTACGTTTCTTACGGTATATACTAAGTACCATTTCGTATGATATGTTGCGAATTACAAATCATATTAAATGTTACGAATTTGCCAAATGTACAATATGTTACAAATTTGCCAAATGTACAATAATGTTGTGAATTTTAGCTAGGTGGCTAGCTGGCTAAATTTAGCTAGCTGGCTAACGTTTGCTAGGCTAGAAGTTAGGGGTTAAGGTTAAGTTTAGGTGTTAGGTTAAAGGGTTAAGGTTAGGGTTAGGGTTAGCTAGCATGCTAAGTGCTGTAATTGCAAAGTAGCTAAAAAGGTAGTAAGTAGTTGAAAAGTTGCTCAAACTCCAAAGTTGTCCACGATGAGATTCGAACTCACAACATTTGGGTTGCTAGATGTTTGCTTTATATGCCCAACCAACCAGCCTGACCAACCACCCTATTTTAGTTTTCGCTTTAAGTGACCACCTGTCTTATGTAACCATACCAAACGCAACATATCATACTAATTCGAGTTGTCCCAGATTAATGTTGAATATGTCACATCTCGACCAGGCTCCATGAGGACAAAGAGGACAAACAGACACGTTTTGTAGTGATTGAGAGGAGGTGGTGGAGGGAAGGTTTTTTTATTTTTCACTGAACATCTGGCAGCTCAGCCCAACGGGTGACGTTGAAAGACAGATCCTTGACCAAAGCGCCACAAGCTGATTGGATTGCAGCAGGTTAAACAGGGAGAGACGGACAGAAAGCAAAATGGTAATTTTTTATTTTTTTTAAACAGTTCTCTCTGAAAAAAATGAACAGCGTAGGCCAGATCATTAGGCTTATAGTTTACACGAAAAAAATTATGTCTGTTCAGCTTGTGCATACTGTATTATGAATCATCTAGCACATTGTGTATGTAAATATAACGTTCAAATCCTTAACATGCATTATATTATATTATAAAGAGAAGAAAACGAGTGGCTAATCGTCCAATGGTGCCACCTCCCCCATCTCTAAACTCACTCGTAGGATGTGTGGATCGTGTGGATTACGTGCAGGTGGGTATTTATTGAGAAAAATCTAGATGTAATGCAATTGTCTTGTCGAATTCAAGCCATGGAAATGATTTTCTCTTTATTAAAAAACTCCCTCTCTTATTCCCTTTTGTCTTTTTTTTCTTCTCCGCCCCCAGACCTTTAGAAATCACACCAGCAGTACACTGGGACCATGGCAGCTACATTCCATAATTCATTCCAAACCTGCAGTTTTTCTTATTCTTTGACCCTGCTGGTCATCTATGAACATTTGAACATCTTGGCCATGTTCTGTTATAATCTCCACCTGGCACAGCCAGAAGAGGACTGGCCACCCCTCACAGCCTGGTTCCTCTCTAGGTTTCTTCCTAGGTTCTGGCCTTTCTAGGGAGTTTTCCTAGCCACCGTGCTTCTACACCTGCATTTACTTGCTGTTTGGGGTTTTAGGCTGGGGTTTCTGTACAGCACTTTGAGATATCAGCTGATGTAAGAAGGGCTATTTAAATACATTTGATTTTGATTTCTAGAGAACTCATTTGCACTTGTTATTACACATGACATTGGGTTAGTGGCGATTATAAATGTCCTTCTTAGGAAGAGATAGGGGGGGCATAAGCCTGATGCATGGTGTGTGGGCTTATTATTGTCATTATTTTATTATTTACCTTCTGTAAACCACTGCCCAAGACAGATTTCCACCAGTCTAATGTCCATTGCTTGTGGTTTTTGGCCCATACATTTGTCCTGGAATTTTCTGTGGAAATGTATAAACCGGAACCAAATAAAATAGATCCCTGTACAATAGCTAAAATGTTGAAATATTGTTTTGAAAGTTATTGTAATTCCATTAGAAGGCAAGCATGGGGCATTACATAGTTGCTATAAATACGTGGTGTACCGAGCATGTGTACTCTAATCCAGATTTTGAAAAACAGATCAAACTCAAAAGACCTAGGAAAGCCTTATATCCCTGTCAAGCTGATGACTCCACTGTGCAGCCTCTTGATTGCTGAGTGGTTTGAGGAGTGTGATTAGGAACTGTCCATGGTCCTGCACGTGTTCTGGGAACTGCTGCAGGAGTGCGTGTCAATGATCACTGTCCGTGGTGCTGAATAGGTTGAGGGAGCGGCTGCAGAGGTGGTTTCTCACCGCAGCTGTCCCTGGGCCTGAACATGTGGAGGAAAACCATAAGAAGTGTTCCTGCTAAACTCAAATGTGCATGCTGCCCTATTTCTCCTGCCACTACCTCAGATGCACAATGGTGGCCAAGCCATAATGGCTGGTCTATTTATAGACCAACACTTTATCCTTTTCTAAATATATTCTTTCTGGCGACTCATTTAAAAACTCATCCTCTTAAACTCTTGGCAGGTAAAGTGTAGATTCAGGATGGCTGTAACCCAACAGATTTGTTTTAGTTGATTTGCATGCGTTCAACTATTTTCTGAGAGATTTGTAGATTTGCACGCAAGATCAGTATACGATTGTTTTGTGCTATGCATTCCTAGCCGTTAGAGATTGCCAGTGTGGAAAGGTACATTCTGTATCAAATGTCAATTTCAACCCCCACACTACCCCTGGATTCCAGAACACATTTATTTCCACACAAATGTGTACACACACCGTCAGGTACACATACACACCGCCCAAATGCCTGTCACATTAAATGACCGAACCAAGACAAATCTCACCACTGAAGGCGGCTAGGTCACGAATCTCAATCTCCAGCACCAACGTCTTTCCCTGCACTTATGTTTATGCAATGCTTTGTCTCTATGTCGTCGAGGACATCAATTCTGGCAGGTCTGTCGAGTTTTAAATGATTTCAAATACAACACCAGTCTCCCAGACCCCCCATTTCAAGGTGAAAGTGAAACGGCTGTGAATGAAACAAAGTAGCACTTTTATAAAGAAAAAGAGACTGCCTGGCTTGCTCTCCATTTTACCCTCGAGCCATATTTTGCTAAGTGATAATAAAATACAGACACTAATGACGATCGACATGAAACCATTAATTGGTTGTTGAGGATCTACTGTTATTACCCAATTGTTCGAAGGCTTTTAGAGCGTCCCGTCTCTCGCTGAGTGATGTTTTACCTAAAGTACATTGGTGATTTACGAGGCAAATCCCTGTGGAGCTACGGAACAGTGGAGAGAGAGAGGGAAAACTATGAAGGAGCTCGGTGGAGTGATTGAGAGGGACAGACGCAGCATAGCTACACAATATACTTTACACTCCTCAGCTCCTAAACATAACAGGCCTTTTTATTGTGTGGGGGGGACAAAGTACAGGATTGGGATGGTAAAGTGCACGAATTTCCATAAACTGTCTATCGAGGAAACAATAGGTTTTCTGAGAGTGGGCTATAAGAAGACCTTGGTGACCTGCAGTGCATAAGGAAATGAAAGCTTTTGAGTCAGTCCAAGAAAATAAAGAAGGATGTCTGTTATATGAAAATGATTGCATGTCCAAGTTATCTGGAGAGACCTATGGTCTGTCTGGGTTAAGTGTTGTTTTGCAAACGTCCTAAGATGATAACAGGCTTTTCAGCAAGTTCTATTCTGTTTGCCACTCACATTATCGAAGATATTGAAAATGGAGACATGATCAAGAGGGTAAATTTTATCTCCAATGCTATAAAATAACATTCTCTCCTAAATTCAGCCATTGTGGTGGCCAATGCCATAAAGCAGACTCAGGTTCAAATCAAACTTTATTTGTCACATGAGCCGAATACAAGTCCTTTAACCAACAATGCAGTTCAAGAAAGAGTTACGAAAATATTTACCAAATAACAATGTAAATAGTCTAGGCTAGGTGAAAGCTTAGAGAAGGATGAGGAGAAGGAGGAGGACAATGACGAGAGGAGGATAAGAGGTGGTGGTGGAGGAGCAGTAGGAGGAGAAGGAGGAGGACAACGACGAGAGGAGGATAAGAGGTGGTGGTGGAGGAGGAGGACAACGGCAAGAGGAGGATAAGAGGTGGTGTTGGAGGAGCAGTAGGAGGAGGAGGAGCACAACGACGAGGAGGATAAGAGGTGGTGGAGGAGCAGTAGGAGGAGAAGGACAACGATGAGAGGAGGATAAGAGGTGGTGGAGGAGGAGGAAAACGACGAGAGGAGGATAAGAGGTGGTGGTGGAGGAGGAGGACAACGATGAGAGGAGGATAAGAGGTGGTGGTGGAGGAGGAGGAGAAGGAGGAGGACAATGGCGAGAGGAGGATAAGAGGTGGTGGTGGAGGAGGAGAACAACGATGAGAGGAGGATAAGAGGTGGTGGTGGAGGAGGAGGAGAAGGAGGAGGACAATGGCGAGAGGCGGATAAGAGGTGGTGGTGGAGGAGCAGTAGGAGGACAACGACGAGAGGAGGATAAGAGGCGGTGGTGGAGGAGGAGGACAACGACAAGAGGAGGATAAGAGGTGGTGGTGGAGGAGGAGGAGAAGGAGGAGGACAATGGCGAGAGGAGGATAAGAAGTGATGGTGGAGGAGGAGGAGGACAATGGCGAGAGGAGGATAAGAGGTGATGGTGGAGGAGGAGAAGGAGGAGGACAACAACGAGAGGAGGATAAAAGGCGGTGGTGGAGGAGGAGGACAACGGTGAGAGGAGGATAAGAGGTGATGGTAGAGGAGCAGAAGGAGGAGGACAACAACGAAAGGAGGATAAGAGGTGGTGGAGGAGCAGAAGGAGGAGAAGGACAACAGTAAGAGGAGGATAAGAGGTGGTGGAGGAGGAGGAGAAGGAGGATGACAATGGCGAGAGGAGGATAAGAGGTGGTGGAGGAGGAGGAGAAGGAGGAGGACAATGGCGAGAGGAGGATAAGAGGTGGTGGTGAAGGAGCAGAAGGAGGAGAAGGAGGAGGACAACAACGAGAGGAGGATAAGAGGTGGTGGTGGAGGAGCAGATGGAGGAGAAGGAGGAGGACAACGACGAGAGGAGGATAAGAGGTGCTGGTTAAGGAGCAGAAGGAGGAGGACAACAACGAGAGGTGGATAAGAGGTGGTGGGGGAGGAGGAGAAGGAGGAGGACAATGGCGAGAGGAGGATAAGAGGTGGTGGTGGAGGAGCAGTAGGAGGAGAAGGAGGAGGAGGAAGAGAAGGAGGAGGGAGGGAGGAGGAGGAAGACATGTCACCGAAGGACATTGGAGTCATTATTGCCAGACAAATGGGACAGGTTCCACCATGAATCCTTAACAGCCCCACTCTCCCTGTCCGTGGGGACAAGGATGTCTTCGCAGCAAAGTCCAATCTTTGTCCAATTCTTTCTAGATGCTCTCCTCCTTCTTTTCCCTTTTGAATGTATACTCGTGTAGCTAGTCTTTTCTCTTACTGTAACGTGTATACTGGGAGTCGGGAAGCAAGATCAGGAAGTGTATTCAATAACTAAATGAACATAGACCAAAACAAGAAACACCGGTAGCGTACAGACATGACCACTGGAACAGAAACAATAACGCCTAGGGAAGGAACCAAAGGGAGTGACATATGTAGGGAAGGTAATCAGGCAGGTGAGTCTGATGAGGCGCTGGTGCGCAGGTGTGCGTAATAATGAGCAGCCTGGTGACCTCGAACGCCGGAGATGGAGTAAACGTGACACTTACAGTAGTTCACAAAAATAGTTTTAATTTTCTATCTGAAAATATCTCTAGGTGGTAGTTGATGGTTTATCTCCTCTTTGGTTCTACGTAACCGTCATATCATTTGAATCAAATATTTGCATTTCATTTAACCAGTTTATCAACATTTTCAAAGTTTCATTGGTTTCAGCTCACCATTGTGTGAAGTTTTTGCAAATGTTTGGGATGGAGAAGAGAGGAACCATTCTAACATACACCAGACTGCTTATATGCCTTGTCATGTGATTGGGGAGGATAATATTAATTACAGAAGACACTTGAAGCAGTCAATTTCAGAGAGCCTGTGAGAGGGCTGTGGGCCATGCAGCACACGTTTATGACTTCAACAGGTCGCTTTGCATACTAACTGAACTGGTTGTGCATGTGCATGGCAGACTGGCTCCAGGCGGCACTCAGCCACACAACCCATGATTCAAACAGAACCAGATCGTACTGGGATTGTGGAGTGCAACCCAATCTCAGACCTGTTAAAGGTTCATTAGAGCTCACTTACGTCTTGATTCTTTTCCCTCGGCTTCTCCCCTATCAACTGGCTAAACCCCCCTCTCTCACTCTCTAACTATGCCTGTTAGCCTCATCGTCTCCCACTTACCCTTACGCCCTGCCTCCACCACCTCATCTCACTGTCTCCTCCTTCTCATCCAGTCTAATAGTGCTGCTTATCTAAGGAACCTGATGCCAAACCACCTAAGCATTTAATGAGGTATTTAATTAAGAGGGCATTTGTTTATTTCAATATGTATGCATTTATTAAAATCGTAAGCTGGCTGAAGGCTTTCAACAAATCCTGTTTTCATTTTGTTTAGACCCTAAGCTGAGTTTGTTTCATCTCTCAGGCAGAATTAGTGCTGAGCAGACCCACTGTTCTACTACTCTCATCTCATGAATGAGTAGGTTAGACAATGTCAGGGGATACATTAAACAAATACCTGAATGTCAGAAACAATTGGACCTCCCCGGACTTACTCTGACTTACACTTACTCTGACAACACATCTGCCACGCTGATCCTCAGCATGGGGGCCCCACAAGGGTACATGCTCAGTCCCCTCCTATACTCTCTGTTCACTCATGACTGCACAGCCAGGCACGACTCCAACACCCTCATTAAGTTTGACACAGCAGTGGTAGGCCTGATCACCAACATTGATGAGACAGCCTATAGGGAGGTCGGAGGCTTGGCCGTGTGGTGCCAGGACAACAACCTCTCCCTCAACGTGATCAAGGCAAAATAAATGATTGTGGGCTACAGGAAAAGGAGGACTGAGCACGCCCCCATTCTCCTCGACTGGGCTGTAGTGGAGCAGGTTGAGTGTTTCATTTCCTTGGTGTCCACATCACCAACAAACTATCATTGTCCAAACACACAGAGACAGTCGTGAAGAGGGCACGACAAAGCCTATTCCCCCTCAGAAGACTGAAAAGATTTGGCATGGGTCCTGAGATCCTCAAAAATGTCTACAGCTGCACCATTGAGAGCATGCAGTGGTTGCACCACCTTAGCCATAGACTGTTCTCTCTGCTACCGCAAGACAAGTGGTACCGGAGCGTCAAGTCTAGGTCCAAAATACTTAATAACAGCTTCTAACCTATAAGACTCCTGAATAGCTAATCAAATGGCTACCCAGACTATCCCCCCCCCCCCCCCCCTTTTACGCTGCTGCTACTCTATGTTTATTATCTATGCATATTCACTTCATATTACCTCAATTACTGACTCTGAACCGGTACCCCCTGCATATAGCCTCGCTATTGTTATTTTACTGTTGCTCTTTAAAACCTGTTAAGGATATGGCAGACATCTCTTTGGAGAGATTGGGTACCCCTAGTAAACTGGAAAAAAAATCTGTCAAAAATTGCTAATATATGCAAATAAACATTATTATTGGATAGAAAACACTCTAAAGATTCTAAAACCGTTGGAATTATGTCTGTAAGTATAGCAGAACTCACAGGGCAGGCATTCTTCCAAACTAGTTTTTGTGGCCATGAAAGTTGGAGCAACTTTGACGTCATGGCCCCCACCCTTCCCAACCAGTTATGATTCTTTCTATCTCTTCCGCTAGATGTCCTCTTTCATTAGAGCTTTGAATCGTTCAAATCCCGCGAGAATTGACCCTATGGGAGTGAAATTAGTGCGTGCCACGAGAGAATAGGCTGTGCGTATGGGCGCGAATTGGTCCCAGCCATTCCTTTGTTCCAGCACTCAAGAGAAGGGCAGACGATGGCCGATTGAATTGAAGTTTGTTTTGCGTGTCTAAAACATCATAAAGCTTGCTTCTGCACTTAGTTTGACCTGTTTAGTCGACATATAATATGTAATTTTGAAGTTTTGATGCGCAACTTTTCCGGACCAGAGGACGTTTTGGGTGCATTTCAGCTGATGTTATTAGCAGTAGCTAATACAAAGACGCAAGACTTGAAACCAAACGATGTATTGGGTAAGTATGAAGCCTTCCAGAACATTCTGAACGAAGACCATCGAAGTTAAGGGAATATTTATGCTTAAATCTGTGTTTCTGTTGACTCCAACATTACGTGGAAATGTAGCTTGGAACTGAGCGCTGTCTCAGCATATGGAATAGTGTGCGATTTCTGTAACGTTAAAAATAAATCTAACACAGCGGTTGCATAAAGAAGCAGTGTATCTTTCTAACTATATGTAGAACATGTATATTTAGTCAAAGTTTATGATGTCTATTTACGTTATCTTGCCGCGCTACATAGATTTCCTGCGGGCATTTTTGAGTAATTTCTGAACGTGAACTCACTGTAAATGGACATTTATGGATATAAATGGCATATTATTGAAAAAAAAAAATATGTACTGTGTAACATGTCATATTACTGTCATCTGATGAAGATTTTCAAAAGGTTAGTGAGCGATTTATTTTTTAATCCTGCGTTTGTTGATTGCATGTTTTGGCTATTGAAATGAGCTGTGTCTGGTGGTGGTTTTACATATATATGTGCTATGTTTTCGCCGTAAAACATTTTAGAAATCTGACTTGCTGGCTAGATGAACAAGGTGTTTATCTTTCATTTGAGCTATTGGACTTGTTAATGTGTGGAGGTTAAATATTTTTAAGAATATTTTTGCGTTCCATGCGCCACCATTTCAGCTGAACGTGGGAGGGTTGATTCCCAATTGGGAACCAGTATCGTAGACAGGTTACTGTAATTTAAAAAAAATGTTTTTACTTTAAGGGCACATGTGATAAATACAATTTTATTTTGTTAGATTTCATTTTATTTGATACCAATGAACAGTGAACTCAAAAGGACAACAGACCCCATCTATTGTTACTTGATGCACCATGTCATGCAAAGGGACATTTATCCGGGCATCAACTCATCCTCCATTTGTTTCCCCCATCTGGCAGCCATAAAGTTTTGAATAATGCCAACGCTGTCCACCCGCAGGGCAAAGGGAAAAGGGAGAGAGAGAGAATGAGGAAGAGAGAGAAAGAGAGAGAGAGCGAGATAATGAAAGAAAGAGAGAGAGATAATGAAAGAAAGAGAGAGAGAGGGAGAGATAATGAAAGAAAGAGAGGTAGAAAGAAAGAGAGAGCTAATGAAAGAAAGACAGATATAGATAGAGAGAGAGAGAGAGAGAGAGAGAGAGAGAGAGAGAGCGAGAGGGAGAGAGAGAGAGAGGGGGGGGAGAAAGGGATAGCGAGAGAGAACGAGGAAGAGAGAGAGAGAGCGAGAGAGAGCGAGAGCGAGAGAGAGAGAGGGAGACAAAGAGAGAGAGAGAGACATACTGGCTAACCTCTGTTTCCATGATGCTACTAGCGAGCAATTTAAAAGCCCATTTGGCAAGATGGCCCCACAGTTCTAATGATGGAGGCGTTTTAGCTCCACTAACAGAGCTGTGTCATTGGGATGCCTCTCTGAGTCACGCTAAGTGATAATTCCTTCTGTTTTTTCTTCTTGTTAGAGCAATGCCAGTGGAACAACAGAGGCATTCAGCGCTGCCCAGAGGGCGACCAGCCCAAAGGATTTTCGATTAGCTATCAGCTTGCCCTTTACTGTGAGTATGACAGTGACAGGGCCAGTGGCTGAGCCATACATTCACAGGTGCGAATTTAGTCCTTGCAGTGTCCGCCAATCACAAGACTGTCAGAGCTGCTGGAAGAAACTCTCGGAGTACTCCATAACACTCATTGATTTTATGATGAGTGAAATTTCCAATCGTTAAAGATGTCCTTTCCTCACAGAGAGCCATATCATTGTCTGGATCCATACCTTCAAGTGGGTCATCCTTAAGACCTTCACAATGTGATAGGATAACACTGAGAAGACACACAATCACACCAACACACAGATGTATCCACAACACCAACGTACAAGAATATAGAAATGTATTGCATGAAATACACCATGAAAATGTCATTATCTCCAATGAATAGATCCACACTCGCACACAAACTCACACACATGCACTCACACACTGTCACACAAAGCAAATCCATACTGTATGCCGACACAGTGCGGATTGATGGGAGAAAGGATGCAGTAAATTAGCTGGAGATTTGCTAAACGGAAAAACGCCAAACTGTCCCCTATGGCTATTTTCTGCTGAAGCCATTCAGAGGCCCGGGTTTCACTCATTTCCAGTTGAATTGCTGTCCACTTTACATCAAGTACAATCTGGAAACTGCTGCCGAGAGAGGACATGGAGAAAATTACCCTACAGATTGACTGAGACAATGGACCAAGAGGCGACCAGCTTGACAGGTGGACACTCAAAATGAAAATTGGCCTGTCCTACATCACTTAAAGGTCAAGGAAACATTGGTTTATTTGCCCAAGTGGCACTTTTCTTTTGTGATGTTCATGACCTCAGTGTAGGTCCTCACCGCATTACATCGTGTAAGACACATTCACCTGAAGAAACCAGTGTATGTTCAAGTATTCTCTTTTTTTTTTGTTTGTCATATTGTTTTGGGAAGGTACTGAATTCTGCCTAAGGAGGCTGGTGGTGGTGACTGAATCCTAGTCATGACCACAGGGCAGTTGTGAATCGGGAGAGAGAGACGAGAGGGAGTAGCTATTCAGATAGTAATCCCATTTCCTGTCATTACCCTGTTGTGCCGGCCTGGAGTCTCTTGCCTCTGCAGGAATATAATCCCTTTACCTCTCATTATCAACCCTCTTTATCTGAGCCTTTCACTAGCAG
Source organism: Oncorhynchus mykiss (assembly GCF_013265735.2). Lineage (NCBI taxonomy): Eukaryota > Metazoa > Chordata > Actinopteri > Salmoniformes > Salmonidae > Oncorhynchus > Oncorhynchus mykiss. The sequence continues at coordinate 20,415,528 of NC_048590.1, forward strand.
GCCCTGTAAGCAGCCCTCTCTATTGTATCATCAACGCAACGCAGAGAGGAGCTGAAATATTTCCACCTGTGGCTCTCGAGGGAGAACAAATCCCATTGTCAGTGTACCCAGCAGTGGCCCGTGACCAAAGGAGAACACCAGATTTAATCTGAGGGCTCATCATTTTTATTTTTAAAAGGTGGGTGGTTTGGTGGACGGCTTGAGGATGTGTGAGAGAATAATAACAATGGCAGAGGAAGCATTACTACTGTAATTAGGCTATTCTATTTTAGCTGAAACTCATGGTTTTGGGAATGTTACGGTCTACGTTGCTACAACGTCAAATGTATTCTCACTGTCTTTCACAATAAATCCTTCTCCAGTTTTATATGTAGGCCCATATGATATATACACAAACACATCCACCCATTAGCTACCAATCACCACGCCCCCCCCCCCCCCCCCCCCCCCCCCCCCCCCCATTCCGTCCATTTAAAATGCCTGTGCACTCAAGGGACACTGCCGTGTTTGGCATACTGCATTGTTGATTTGATCTTATTTATTGCCTGGTGTTAGGCATCCCAACTACGCCTCTCATTTTATTTAACACATCCATTATGGTTTGGAGGAATCATCAACCCCCCCTTCTCCTCTTTCGGTCTCTCTGCGGTCTGTTTCTGTGTGTATAATCATATGTAGATGATTAGGTTGGGAGGACTGCGAGTGGAGGTCCACAACAAAAGCACCATGGTTGTCCATACACATCCCGCTCAGACACAGGAATTAGAGAGACCACGAGTCCACGACTTAAGGGAAAGTGGAGAGGCAGAGAGAAAAATAATGAATTGAATTTTGACACAGCGAGGCTTCCATAACAAACGAGCAGTTGAGCCGTTCAATTTTGTGCTCTACCATTTTCACCTCCTCCCCCAAGTGGATTTAGAAAAGTGAATTTGGAACAAAGTAATGGGTTGATTCAATAAACCTCAATTATTTCCGATACCTGTAAGAAGAGCCGTGGTTGAGATCCAGCTCTTTTGCCTGGGGGTGATTGAAAGAAGGTCATTCCTAAAGGCAGACTAGGTGTTTAGCGCGGAGAGGTATTGCCACATACTGTGGAGAGGTATTGCCACATACTCACAGTATGTGAATGATGTCGACAGACCTTTCCTTCTCCTCTGTTCTTGCTTCCGCCACCAAGATTTAGACAGGTTCTGGGAAGCAAAAGGGTAGAAATCCCGGCAAACCTGAAAATGATAAATACCTCTGGTTTGTATTCTTACTCTTTTCAGACAGGCCCTCTTTGTGATGGCTTTGTAGTGCTCTATGGAGGAGCTTTAGCTCTAAGCTCACTCTACAAGCTATTCGTTTGTCTGAAATATGGTAATCCGTAGACTTATCTGCGACTACATCAGAAGCCCAGCTGGAGTGTTCAGAAGCCAGTGTTGAGTTAAGAGTGTGTGACGGGTGCCCACTGCGCTGTGTGATTTAATCAACGTTATACCGACCAACTACACAGAGTGAAGTGAAATGAAGCACGGGCAGTCTGCATTGTGAGTGAGTGTGTGCCCATGTGTGAAGACTGCGGGACCCACTATGCCCCGTCAAAAGTTCACATTTGTATCTTTCCATGTACTAGAGAATGTTGTATGAGCTGGTACGTTTCAGTCTGTATGGATACTGTAGGCTGTCGAATTAACCTCCTTTCTCTATGTCATTTCCATTCTAACTCCACGGAACGGTATAGGCCTATTGTTTAACATAAGAGTCCTGGCTGAACGGAGACATCAAAACACAGAGTCAATTCACCTTCTCCAGGAGTTGCAGGGGGTTTGTGCCCTTGAAGATTGTTTAGCAGCCTGTCTAGAATAATATATTTTTTTGTCAACAACCCACAAACCTTCTGAGTTGTCCCACTATCTCCCGTGTTCATTATTTTGTTTTCTAGTTTGTGTTGCTGCAGCAGTCAAGGTTTCCATCTCCTTCACCTTCTTCAGAGAAACGCTTTTGAATGCCTTGACACGTTTTCGATAGGGTACCCATTATGCTAATACTTTGCTGATGAGATTATAGTAACAAACAATGTCAACTTTTGGCACAGTTTTGTTGCCATTACTGACGTGCACTGAGTACACAAAACATTAAGAACTTCAATGATCCCGAATTTTGTTTGGAGATTCTTCCTTACTGTCTGTGGGCTAACCTTTCCCTTCTCGAATGAAAAAGGAAAGTAAAAATGAATGAATTAAGGTTATAAAAATGGACTTCAATCAAATGAGCACTGCATGATGGCCATTTGGAATTCTATTGGGTCGGGAGAAATGGAAAAACAAATCTCTAATTGGTCAATTAGATTATCCAATCAAACCCCAAATAGCTGATGTATCCCGTAGATACATCCCTCAGCAAAGGAGAGGGACATAAAACAGTATTGTCCTGAGGTAAAAATTATACTTTGTTCCAATTTACAAACTACACTGAGTGTACAAAACATTAGGAACATCTGCTCTTTCCATTACGTAGACTGACCAGGTGAATCTAGGTAAACGCTATGATCCCTTATTGATGCCACCTGTTAAATCCACTTCAATCAGTGTAGCTGAAAGGGAAGAAACAGGTTAAAGAAGGATTGTTGAGCCTTGACAAAACTGAGACGTGGATTGTGTGCCATTCAGAGGGTGAATGGGCAAGGCAAAAAAATGTAAGTGCCTTTGAACAGTAGTAGGTGCCAGGTGCACCGGTTTGTGTCAAGAACTCAACGGGGCTGGGTTTTTCACACTCAACTGTTACCTGTGTGTATCAAGAATGGTCCACCACCCAAAGGACATCCAGCGAACTTGACACAACTGTGGGAAGCATTGGAGTCAACATGGGCCAGCATGCCTGTGGAACGCTTTCAACACCTTGTAGAGTCCATACCCCATCGAATTGTGGCTGTTCTGAGGACAAAAGGGCGAGGGGGTGCAACACAATAGGGGTGCAACAAATATTAGGAAGTTGTTCTTAATGTTTTGTACACTCAGTATATATTCATGTCCTCGTTCAGCGACGACTCTGAGAAAGTCAGGATATAACAGTTTTTCAGGTCCCGTTGACAGGACAGTCTCGAACGGAGCTCATCCAGTTTGTTCTCCAGTGACTGCACGCTCGCCAACAGAACAGAGGGCAATGGCGGTCTATTTGTTCACCCACGTAGTCTCGTCAGGATGCCACCTCTTTCTTTTTGCTGACACTTCCTCTTTCGAGTCCGAGGGATTACGGCCTGGTCCGGAGTAAGCAGATCGGCCAGAGTTGCCGACTCGTTGAGGTAGACATTTTCATCCAAATCGAGGTTAGTGATCACTGTTCTGATATCCAGAATATGTTTTCGGTCTCAGGAAATGATGGTGGAGACATCACATACTCAATATTAGGAAGGTGTTCCTAATGTTTTGTACACTCAGTGTATTGGCAAATATTGTCGTCATCATTACTTGAACAATGCAGAGCGCCGTATAAGCAAATACGCCACGCAGAACGAAAGTAATTGATCTGAACGCCACAGATCTGAACTCCATGTTCCCTGAAGCAGCAACATTATTGTGGTATTGAGTGGTCACCGGGCCATGCCTAGTGTGAATGAAATATTATTATCTGCTTTCACCCTAGGGTAAGGTAATATCATCTTTCAGTGGTCCACTGACACAGAGACCAAATCAATGACGGCTACACTACAAATCCAATTATGTTGTTTGGAAAACCTTAAACCATGCTCTCAAATCCTACCGGCAATGGAAGACATTTTGTGTTAACAAAAAAAATAACTATGTCTCTATACTTTTGATATAAAGAGCAGTCCACTCACTTTGACATTCACAATTGACAATTTCCAGATTTGTTAGAACAAAAAAAAAACTAAACCTACTATGCTCCAGATTTTCACAGCAAACAGGCACACGTCATTTCTCACAATGGAAGGGATCTGTCGATGCTAATGCATTCATCCTTTCTCTCCAGGTGAGATCAAACTGCATTCACATCACTGTGTTAGGTAGGCATGTGGAATCATGGAATGCAAGGCATTATTGTTCATTATTGTGTCTGTGTACTGTATGTCTAAGTATACATGCATATGGCTGTGTGCATGTGTCTGAATGTAGACATGCATGTGTCTGTGTTCATGTGTCTGTGAGTGTATAAATGCATGCAGGGTTGGGGAGTAATGGATTACATATCATAGATTACAAAACAAACTGTAACCCATTAAGTTATAAGCAAAAATGTTGTTGGGGCAAAGCCACTACACAACACTAAACAATACATTAATTGCACAACAACAGTGACATACAGTGCCCACAAACTGTTAGGATCTACATAAAGCTGTCCCAACAGCAGAGCTTTCTTTTCAGCACCATGGAGTGAATCCTTACCACCTCTACACCTGGCTATAGGTGGAGCCTTGTCTGGCAGTGAAACAGTTCATTCAGCCTCATTTATTGCCTTTTAAAAAAACATTGCTGATATGGTTAACTTTCTTAAACAAATGTGGTTTCTACTGACAATTGAGATGTGCAAACTACGGCATAAGGGAACGATGTGCGGCGGATAAGAGGCAATCCGTAATTTCGATTAAGACATTAATAAGCGAGCTAAGACGGATGTAGTCAATATAATTATTTGTTTAGCACTTTTGAAATGTACAGCGACAGAATTCAGAACATGGGCCGTTCTTACAGTATTCTCCCTGCACACTAAGTCAGAACCGTTGGATAAATAAAGGGGGCACATAAGCAGACAGTGAAAGCTCTTACAAATTTCAATGATGACTTTTCTCTAAAAACAGGCTATAGGCTACATGTGCACCACCAAGTCAGAACAGTAGGCTAAATGGGGAAAGGGGCCAAATTATTAGGGTGAGGCACTTGGGCTACTAACAGCTTACTACAAAACATACACCTAGTATTACTTTCTTAGCTACAGTATACATATCTCCCTGGCATATTACATCATTTATGCAGCAGCATACAAGACACTTTTGGACTCACCGTTGTGCTGTCCTCACTTGAACAGGAAGGTGGTCCTTCTTGTGGGAAAATTTTGTCATCAAAGTTTGTCATCAAAGTGGGGCGGCAGGGTAGCCTAGTGGTTAGAGCATTGTAACCGGAAGGTTGCAAGTTCAAACCCCCGAGCTGACAAGGTACAAATCTGTTGTTCTGCCCTTGAACAGGCAGTTAACCCACTGTTCCTAGGCCGTCATTGAAAATAAGAATTTGTTCTTAACTGACTTGCCTAGTAAAATAAGGGTTAAAAAAAAAAAAAAAGTCTGTCATTCTCTGGATTTGTGGTGCTTTCAAGACAACTGGGAACTCAGAATAAAACAAGGTTGAATCATGACGTCAGGTCGGAGCTATAGAAAGAGGCCTGAGTTCCCGACTTGGAATTCCGAGTTGAACGATTTTTCAAAATGTATTTTCCCAGTCGGAGTTCAGATTTCCCAGTTGTCTTGAACGCTGCAGAACTCATGCTAGATTGACAGCATGGCCAATTTATTCAACCTTTTCTGGCCTATGGTGCTGCATGTGAAAGTTTATCCTTTTAAGCTAGGAAAAGAGACCCTTAAACCCAGACTTGGACCACACACCCTCGCCACCGAATAGCAGGGAAAGTAAAATAGGGATTACTTTGCAACGCTTGCAGTTAGCCACTGAATTTGCAATTTCCAACTTGTTGTGTAAAGGTTATGTCCAATGGCCTTTTATCTATAATGTATCTTTATATGATAAGGATTGAAAAGGATTTACCCGTAGATTGTCGACGTGATTCATGATGATGACTGCTTGTCTAGCTTTCTAGCTAAGATTTTGAAAGTATGATGTTGACATTGTCAGTCTAATCAAAGCCACGGTAGGTATTACGTGATTTGACGTTATTTTATCTGTGGCTAATGCCTTGAGCCTTCTTGGATGAGCACTTCTAATTTAAAACTATTGCAGCACCCAAAGGGACTTCAACTTTCGAATAACTTTAGATTTGGCGGTGATGTAGCATACCTATGAGTTACAGAATACTGAGCCAATCACAGCGGAACTGGAGAAGATTACCAACCCCTACGCTCTGTATTTTCCGCTGGCTGCCACTCCACCACAGAAACCACTGAGCTAGGCTGAAACACCAGCATTTTGGAGCTGCCTTACTCAAGAAAGCAAAACAGAGACCATGTTTATTTGCGGCTTTATTAACTCAATACATGTTTTTTTATACATTGTTTGCAAACTGATATGTGACACGTATTAATGCCAAAATAACATACAAACAGGCAACCAAACAGGAGGATGGGTTGCCACTGAATCAGATTACAGATACTTTTGAAAAACTAGATGATTACATCTAGGATTGCTTTTAAATTCAGAAAGGATTTTTGTGAAACAATTACTTGACACCTTTCTGTTTTATCAATGACCTTCAAAGTTTAAGTTTGTTCCGCCTGAGCGAGTCTGACCACAAATCAGAGACCACTATGATTACACACCAAATGCGTTTGATGGATCATGGGAAAAGAGCAGGAATCAAATCAAATCAAAGTTTATCAAAGTGAAATGCTTACTTACAGGCTCTAACCAATAGTGCAAAAAAGGTATTAGGTGAACAATAGGTAGGTGAAGAAAAAAAACAACAGTAAAAAGACAGGCTATATACAGTAGCGAGGCTATACAAATAGCGAGGCTACATACAGACACCGGTTAGTCAGGCTGATTGAGGTAGTATGTACATGTAGATATGGTTAAAGTGTCTATGCATATATGATAAACAGAGAGTAGCAGTACCGTCAAAGAGGGGTTGGAGGGTGGTGGGTGGAACACAATGCAGATAGCCCGGTTAGCCAATGTGCGGGAGCACTGGTTGGTCGGCCCCAATTGAGGCAGTATGTACATGAATGTATAGTTAAAATGACTATGCATATATGGTAAACAGAGCGTAGCAGCAGCGTAAAAAGAGGGATTGGGGGTGGCACACAATGCAAATAGTCCGGGTAGCAATTTGATTACCTGTTCAGGAGTCTTATGGCTTGGGGGTTAAAACTGTTGGCACTCCGGTACTGCTTGCCATGCGGTAGCAGAGAGAACAGTCTATGACTGTGGTGGCTAAGGGTCTTTGACAATTTTTAGGGCCTTCCTCTGACACCGCCTGGTGTAGAGGTCCTGGATGGCAGGCAGCTTAGCCCCAGTGATGTACTCGGCCGTACGCACTACCTACCCTCTGTAGTGCCTTGCGGTCAGAGGCCGAGCAATTGCCGTACCAGGCAGTGATGCAACCAGTCAACCAGATGCAACCATGCTCTCAAATTTGCATCTGCAGAACATTTTGAGGATCTCAGGACCCATGCCAAATCTTTTTAATTTCCTGAGGGGGAATAGGTCTTGTCGTGCCCTCTTCACGACTGTCTTGGTGTGTTTGGACTATTCTAGTTTGTTGTTGATGTGGGACACCAAGGAACTTGAAGCTCTCAACCAGCTCCACTACAGCCACGTCGATGAGAATGGGGGCTTACTCGGTCCTCCTTTTCCTGTAGTCTACAATCATCTCCTTAGTTTTTGTTACGTCGAGGGATAGGTTGTTATTCTGGCACCACCCGGCCAGGTCTCTGACCTCCTCCCTATATGCTGTCTAGTCATTGTCAGTGATCAGGCCTACCACTATTGTGACGTCTGCAAACTTAATGATGGTGTTGGAGTCAGTGATGAGCTTTGATGGTACTACGGTGTTGAATGCTGAGCTGGAGTCAATGAATAGCATCCTCACATAAGTGTTCCTTTTGTCCAGGTGGGAAAGGGCAGTGTGGAGTGCAATTGAGATTGCATCATCTGTGGATCTGTTTGGGCGGTATGCAAATTGGAGTGGGTCTTGGGTGTCTGGGATGATGGTGTTGATGTGAGCCATTACCAACCTTTCAAAACACTTCATGGCTACAGACGTGAGTGCTACGGGTCTGTAGTCATTTAGGCAGGTTGCCTTTGTGTTCTTGGGCACAGGGACTATGGTGGTCTGCTTGAAACATGTTGGTATTACAGACTCAATCAGGGACATGTCGAAAATGTCAGTGAAGACACCTGCCAGTTGGTCAGCACATGCCCGGAGCACACGTCCTGGTAATCCGTCTGGCCCCGCAGCCTTGTGTATGTTGACCTGTTTAAAGGTCTCACTCACATCGGCTACGGAGAGCGTGATCACACAGTCGTCCGGAACAGCTGATGCTCTCATGCATGACTCTGTGTTGCTTGCCTCGAAGCGAGCATTGAAGTGATTTAGCTCGTCTGGTAGGCTCGTGTCACTGGGCAGCTCACGGCTGTGCTTTCCTTTGTAGTCTGTAATAGTTTGCAAGCCCTGCCACATCCGACGAGCATCGGAGCCAGTGTAATATGATTCAATCTTAGCCCTGTATTGACACTTTGACTGTTGGATCGTTCATCGCAGGGCATAGAAGGATTTCTTGTGAGCTTTGTGAGGTTAGAGTACCGCACCTTGAAAGCAGCAGCTCTACGCTTTAGCTCAGTGCGAATGTTGCCTGTAATCCATGGCTTCTGGTTGGGGTATGTACGTACAGTCACTGTGGGGACGACGTCCTCGATGCACTTATTGATAAAGCCAGTGACTGATGTGGTGTACTCCTCAATGCTATCGGAAGAATCCCGGAACACGTTCCAGTCTGTGATTGCAAAACAGTCCTGTAGTTTAGCATCTGCTTCATTTGACCGAGTCACTAGTGCTTCCTGCTTTAATTTTTTGCTTGTAAGCAGGAATCAGGAGGATAGAGTTGTAGTCGGATTTACCAGATGGTGGTTGCAGAGCTCTGTGTGTGGAGTACAGGAGATCTATAATTTTTTTCTCTCTGGTTTCACATTTAACATGTTGATGGAGATTTGGTAGAACTTATTTAAGTTTCCCTGCATTAAAGTCTCCGGCCACTAGGAGCGCCGCCTCTGGGTGAGTGGTTTCCTGTTTGCTTCATTCCTTATACAGCTGACTGAGTGCAGTCTTAGTGCCATTATCAAATCAAATCAAATCAAAAAAAAATTGTCACATACACATGGTTAGCAGATGTTAATGCGAGTGTAGCGAAATGCTTGTGCTTCTACTTCCGACAATGCAGTAATAACCAACAAGTAATCTAACTAACAATTCCAAAACTACTGTCTTGTACAGAGTGTAAGGGGATAAAGAATATGTACATAAGGATATATGAATGAGTGATGGTACAGAGCAGCATAGTGTAAGAATTATAAGAATTTCTAGCTTAAAGTATGCCTAGCAATGTAATAACCTTATTAATATAATGAAGCTGCCATAACACATATAACTTCTCTACTTTCATAAGAGACTATGCACATGCAAAAGAACAGAGCTGGCTCACTGCTGAGCACTGATAACAGTATCTCATGACAAACACCAGCTGCATGTACACTCCCAACCTTGAGAAACAGGAGCAGACAAGCACACACACATAATCTCCTTCTTAGCTGAACATTGTGTGACAAAGAACGGCACGTCGAGACTCAGAGGGATGACGGACGGCCCAACAGGACCAATCCAAGAAGGCAACACCCCAACCCGGACCAACTAGAAGACCAGAACTTCTAGACTCAACCTACTTTCTGTACTGTATATAACATACATGCACTCTGTTATCGCGGCTTCTTTTCTGCTGGTTCCTTATGAGCTGAATGAAATGGGCCCGTATACGTTGTACCAGATATCTTTACTCATAATTAAACTGTCGCTTGTCATACAATTTACCACCTTGTCTGAATCGATCCTTGACCGGCTCACCCTCCTACATATCCCATTATCAACAGAATCTTGGTAGCAGAGGATGGTTTACTAACGACCCAGTCCAGAGTGGTTGATGTGGGTGTGAGGGGGCGAGTTGGTGAAAGGACGGTTCGCGGAGGACAGGTGAAAACTTTCGGGGGAGGACAACAATTCTGCTCAACTCGGGAAACTGATCTCAAGGTCGACCATAAAACAAGGTAAGCAAAACCTGTTAAATCAAACTTTGCATATTGTCGAATAGTCTATCCAAATTTTGATCAGTATTACCGAGTGAGTATGAATTATTGATTAAATTTATATGCATAAATGACATGTTAATGACAGTGAAGTAAACATATGTGGTCTTAATTCTATTCAATAAGTCCTGCGGCGACAGGTCCGACTGAGATCGGTAACTGATAGAATTAATTGATGTGTTTATGTGATAATTCTATTCAATAAGTCCTGCGACGACAGGTCCGACTGAGATCGGTAACTGATAGAATTAATTGATGTGTTTATGTGATAATTCTATTCAATAAGTCCTGCGGCGACAGGTCCGACTGAGATCGGTAACTGATAGAATTAATTGATGTGTTTAAGTGATAATTCTATTCAATAAGTCCTGCGGCGACAGGTCCGACTGAGATCGGTAACTGATAGAATTAAGTGATATTGTGTTAAGTGATAATTCTATTCAATAAGTCCTGCGGCGACAGGTCCGACTGAGATCGGTAACTGATTTAAGTGATGTGTAACTGAATTAAGTGATGTGATGTGTTAACTATATCGAGTGAATATTCAGACAAATGTTTTGGGAGTGTTGACTGTATCGGGTGAATGTTTAAACAATCTATTGGTTGCGCATTCCACAACGCTATACAAATTTTTGCATTTATCCCAAACTGAGTATACGACGGAGAAGCTCTGAGATAAGACAGAGTACGAGTAATAGTGTCTCCAAGAATACATCGCTGGTATTAACTGGCGACGGGCTAAGTATACTCAGATAGTCTTAACACAGATCAATTTATCCACTACAATTTTACAACATATGACAATATGGCGACCCCAAATACTCCTAAGCTAAAATTTAATGATTTTCTAGACCAAAAGATGGAAGACAGGTCAGGGGGAAAAGAACAGTGGAAGTCTATAAAGAAGGTTTGGGAGGGGTTGAAGTTGAAATGGACACAGGCAGGTTATCTAGGAGGGGGGCCACCAAACAGGATCCAGCTAAGTACGATGGAATGTGGGTTAAGAGAGACACTGCAGGAAGCCAGGGACAAAGAGGTAGAGATGAACAAAATGCATGTGTTCAGAAAAGAAGGGACCAAACAAAGAGAGAGAGAGCAGAAGCTGAATTAAAAGTAGGCACTTGGGCCGTTGAAGAGACCCGGAGAGTACAACTGAACAAAAAAACGGAAATGATGGGGGTAGCCACCAGTCAGGAAGAAGGGGCGTCAATGGAAGCTACGCAGGGCAGCGTCGGCCCGCTCTCGACTCCACCTACTGCTCCGCAGCTCTACCCAACCCTGCCTCCTCCATACTCCCCTGTGGTGGACACTGTCACTGCACCTAACATACAGGCACCAGTCTTTGTAGTGCAGGGGGGCAAACTCCATGGGAAGATCCAAGTGGATGTAGAAGGGGGCCATCTGGTCTGTGATGACAACCCGACTCCTAACCACCAATCCACTCCAGGGGAGCCTGAAGGAAGTCAATCTTACCCAATGGGAAGCCACGAACCAAGGTCACTGCGCCCGCCTCCCGTTCAGTGCGATCTCCAACCATCGAATCAATCACGGCCTGGCAACTCACTGACCTAGAGGGGGAGCCCAGGGTGGGCTCTCATCCTACCAAGGACAATCAGCAAGAGAAAACAGTCTGAGAAGAGAACATGAGGGAGCTGTGGGGGGAGAGGAGCTGAGAAGGGAGTACATCTGCTCGATCAACCAACCTGTGGAGCAGGGAGAAGAAGATGGCGGACCGATTTGCTCCACGGATGTCTGGGGACTATCCCGTCAACTCGAAATCCTGGCAGAAGCAGACGATGAAGACGGGAGTTCACTCTTGCTGGAAGGGGTGTTCAAGGGTAAATCAACCAACCTTAGGGAAGCCGAAAGGAGATCAAACCAACTCATTGCGATGCGTATCAGGGAGAAGAGATGCGGGAAAGTGAGAGAAGGAGAAAGAAGGTGGACCGATATGCGCATGAAATGTACACAGCTGCTCAGATGCCTCTCAGACTGAGCCCTGGGAATTACAACCGTGAAGAGTATGTGCCATGGAAAATGCAGGACTTGACAGCTTCAGCCTGGTTACTCCAATAGTAGATACTGGCGTCAGTAACTGTTCCCAGGCCGTCATTGAAAATAAGAATTTGTTCTTAACTGACTTGCCTGGTTTAATAAAGGTAAAATAAAATAAAAAACCATGGGACGCACTGAGGAGGGCTTATCCTACCGACAGGAACTCATGGAGAACAGTCCACGCTGAACTGTGGACGGATATGTTTCTGAAAAGGAAGGTTTTACATCCGCTGTCCTTTTTCAGAAACAAGAGGGGGAGGGAAGAGTGCTGATAGAGTGCTGATGACAACTTGATATCCGCACAGCTGGCTGAAATCATTGGACTAACCCTAGCCCTGGCCCCAGCAAATCTTTGTCCTGAACTGATAAGGGAGGCCCATGGGCCCACTCATGAAGGGAAACTTACAAAGGGTTTCCTACATATGGTGGCACCCCCACATGAAAGACATGACAGATTTATTCTGTGACGACTACAATGGGGTCCTACCCAATACCAAATGCGTACCTCCAAGACATCAGTATAGACTACACTGGGACATGGGAACAAACAATGTACAGACTGGAAAGAGATATCTAGTAGTGATGGTAGATAGGTTCTCCAAATGGGTAGAGGCAAATACAACAGCTAAGGAGGATGGGAAGTCGGTCATTAAGAGGTTACAAACTGAGCTCATACCTAGGTATGGGGTCCCTAGACAAATAAGATTGTTCAAACCAACACCTGAGACAGGTGGAGGAGAGATTCGGAATTGTACACAAGTTTGATTCAGTGTACAAGCTGCGATCCCTGGAACTTGTGGAATGCTGCAACCAAACTCTGAGAGCCAAGTTAGCTAAAGTATGTGCGGGTTCTAAATTGACATGGGTGGAAGCCCTGCCCCTTGCGTTGATGGCCATGTGGTCCTCGCCAGGAGCAGGGACTCATCTTTCACCCCATGAAATAATGACTGGGAGAGTTATGCCAGGTCCACCAAGAGAGGGAGGTCATATGCCCCCTCTTGATGTACACCAGATATGTATGACTGACTATGTGAGAAAATTGACGGAACTGTCTGCAGCTCTCTCCAAACAGATACACCGTGTCCAAGAGGGGGAGCTGACGGGAGATCCTGAGCCACCGAAGGTAAAAGTTGGTGACTGGGTGAGGGTTTAAGTCCACAAAAGAAAGTGGCTGGAACCCAGGTGGACTGGACCGTACGAAGTGAAGGAGGTTACTTCACACTCAGTCCAGGTCAAAGGTAAATCAGGCGCACCTTGGCACCACTTGACTCATTGTACACCAGCACCGACTCCTTCCAGAACTTTGACTGAGGTCAGGGTCGATTTGAGCGACCTAAATTCGATTCCAACCACAGAACCTTTAGTTGGTGAGGATATGGGAGCGACTCCCAAACCCACCAACTAACCGATCTTCCAGGGATAAGGGTTATCCCTGGACGAGACTGGGATATCAGGCCCCACGTTTGTTATTTTTGTCATAACCACAGGAGTTTCCATGGGAATCCTCCTATGGCTATTAGAGCACCATACACCTCCATCAGGAACACACGTAGGACAAACTAATGTGTCATCCAACTCCACCACATCCACAAGCATACACATAATTCATAGGCGCAACATTCAGGCCGAAGAGACAGAGTGCACCGCAAAGCAGATTAGAACCACCACCCTATGCATACCCATCAATACTGCCACCACTGTCACCCTACCATGGGGAATACTGGGAAGCCCTGGGGAGGGACACGGTACCCACGCCCTTAGTTGGTCTAGATCAGTGTGGTACAAGACAGAAGGGGGGTATTATAAATGGACGTGGAAGAATTTAGTGGCAGAGACTGGTCCTGACTGGTCTAGCTGGACAGTGCATCAGATGGCACTCCTGTGGCGGAGAAGGTTGACGTTAACTAAAGTTGAAACTGGTTTGAAATTGGTAATCAAACACGGTGAAGGTGGTACTGGGTGTACCCCCTTCTTATTGGCACCATGGGAAGAGCAGAGAGTCTATTGGCATCTAAAGATATGCATTACTAACATAACCACCCCCCTTGCAGTGCTCTCAGAGCGAGAATCGGTAACCACAAATAACCCTAGGTGGGGCCCTGTTACCATGACCACTGCTCCTCCCAAAGTGGATGATGCCATCCTGATGGCCACAGGGATTTTTTTTTATTTTTATTTTTATTTTTTATTTCACCTTTATTTAACCAGGTAGGCTAGTTGAGAACAAGTTCTCATTTGCAACTGCGACCTGGCCAAGATAAGGCATAGCAGTGTGAACAGACAACACAGAGTTACACATGGAGTAAACAATTAACAAGTCAATAACACAGTAGAAAAAAAGGGGAGTCTATATATACATTGTGTGCAAAAGGCATGAGAAGGTAGGCAAATAATTACAATTATGCAGATTAACACTGGAGTGATAAATGATCAGATGGTTATGTACAGGTAGAGATATTGGTGTGCAAAAGAGCAGAAAAATAAAAATAAATAAATAAAAACAGTATGGGGATGAGGTAGGTGAAAATGGGTGGGCTATTTACCAATAGACTATGTACAGCTGCAGCGATCGGTTAGCTGCTCAGATAGCAGATGTTTGAAGTTGGTGAGGGAGATAAAAGTCTCCAACTTCAGCGATTTTTGCAATTCGTTCCAGTCACAGGCAGCAGAGAACTGGAACGAAAGGCGGCCAAATGAGGTGTTGGCTTTAGGGATGATCAGTGAGATACACCTGCTGGAGCGCGTGCTACGGATGGGTGTTGCCATCGTAACCAGTGAACTGAGATAAGGCGGAGCTTTACCTAGCATGGACTTGTAGATGACCTGGAGCCAGTGGGTCTGGCGACGAATATGTAGCGAGGGCCAGCCGACTAGAGCATACAAGTCGCAGTGGTGGGTGGTATAAGGTGCTTTAGTGACAAAACGGATGGCACTGTGATAAACTGCATCCAGTTTGCTGAGTAGAGTGTTGGAAGCAATTTTGTAGATGACGTCGCCGAAGTCGAGGATCGGTAGGATAGTCAGTTTTACTAGGGTAAGTTTGGCGGCGTGAGTGAAGGAGGCTTTGTTGCGGAATAGAAAGCCGACTCTTGATTTGATTTTCGATTGGAGATGTTTGATATGGGTCTGGAAGGAGAGTTTAGAGTCTAGCCAGACACCTAGGTACTTATAGATGTCCACATATTCAAGGTCGGAACCATCCAGGGTGGTGATGCTGGTCAGGCGTGCGGGTGCAGGCAGCGAACGGTTGAAAAGCATGCATTTGGTTTTACTAGCGTTTAAGAGCAGTTGGAGGCCACGGAAGGAGTGCTGTATGGCATTGAAGCTCGTTTGGAGGTTAGATAGCACAGTGTCCAAGGACGGGCCGGAAGTATATAGAATGGTGTCGTCTGCGTAGAGGTGGATCAGGGAATCGCCCGCAGCATGAGAAACATCATTGATATATACAGAGAAAAGAGTCGGCCCGAGAATTGAACCCTGTGGCACCCCCATAGAGACTGCCAGAGGACCGGACAGCATGCCCTCCGATTTGACACACTGAACTCTGTCTGCAAAGTAATTGGTGAACCAGGCAAGGCAGTCATCCGAAAAACCGAGGCTACTGAGTCTGCCGATAAGAATACGGTGATTGACAGAGTCGAAGGCCTTGGCAAGGTCTATGAAGACGGCTGCACAGTACTGTCTTTTATCGATGGCGGTTATGATATCGTTTAGTACCTTGAGCGTGGCTGAGGTACACCCGTGACCGGCTCGGAAACCAGATTGCACAGCGGAGAAGGTACGGTGGGATTCAAGATGGTCAGTGACCTGTTTGTTGACTTGGCTTTCGAAGACCTTAGATAGGCAGGGCAGGATGGATATAGGTCTGTAACAGTTTGGGTCCAGGGTGTCGCCCCCTTTGAAGAGGGGGATGACTGCGGCAGCTTTCCAATCCTTGGGGATCTCAGACGATATGAAAGAGAGGTTGAACAGGCTGGTAATAGGGGTTGCGACAATGGCGGCGGATAGTTTCAGGAATAGAGGGTCCAGATTGTCCAGCCCAGCTGATTTGTACGGGTCCAGGTTTTGCAGCTCTTTCAGGACATCTGCTATCTGGATTTGGGTAAAGGAGAACCTGGAGAGGCTTGGGCGAGTAGCTGCGGGGGGGGGGGGAGCTGTTGTCCGAGGTTGGAGTAGCCAGGCGGAAGGCATGGCCAGCCGTTGAGAAATGCTTGTTGAATGCTTGTTGAATGCTTGTTGAAGTGCTTGTTGAAGTTTTCTCAGGCTTCACTAATAATTGGCTGTTGTTGACCGAAGAAGCTGCAAATAGCACTAGACAGAGTTGTGTGGTGTGTATGGGAGCTCGTCCATTGCTTCGCATTGTCCCTGCGGTAGTGACTATAACATGCTTAATCCCATTAATGACTAAAGATAACCCCAGTTGTAATTGTACTGCCTGGGATGCTGTCTATCCCATAACTAAATCTACCGCTAGGAAACCATTGTTTTCCAACAAGGTTGCCAAGGCAAATTTCACCTGTGTCAATATGACGGGAGGAGGTACCAATGTGGGACAGGTTCCAGGGGATTGGTGTCTGGATACAATCAACATTGTTGGGAGTTTCAGGCCAATATCCAGAGCAGATGTGTGGTGGTGGTGTGGCAACACTGTCCTGTTTGATAAATTACCCTCCAATACTACTGGAAGCTGTGCACTTGTTACTCTCCTTTTGCCTGTTTCTATCTACCCTACAGGGGCTGGAGACCTCGTCCTTAGGGTCCAGAGGGTGAACCCTGAATATTGGAGGGGACGTTCCAGGCGTGCCACCACCCCATCTAGTGGTGATCCCACATACATAGACGCCATTGGAGTCCCAAGGGGAGTTCCTGACGAGTACAAGTTGGTGGATCAGGTGGCAGCTGGGTTTGAGTCCTCCATTTGTTGGTGGTGTACTGTTAATAAAAATGTGGATAGAATCAACTACATACATTTTAATGTACAGAAGCTGGGCAATTGGACCCAGCAGGGCTTTGAAGCCGTGCATGGTCAGTTAGCTGCAACTTCTCTTATGACATTCCAGAATCGCATTGCAGTGGATATGTTACTGGTGGAGAAAGGTGGAGCTTGTACTATGTTTGGTGAACAGTGTTGTACTTTCATCCCTAATAACACAGCCTCCGATGGTAGCTTGACCGTAGCCCTAGAAGGTTTGAGGACTCTCAATGGTAAAATTAAATCCCATTCTGGTATAGACTCCTCCATGTGGGATTCCTGGATGAACGCGTTTGGGAAATATAAAACTCTGGTATCCTCAATTTTGGTCTCTATCTCAGTTTTCGCAGCCATTTTAGTGTTGTGCGGCTGCTGCTGTATTCCATGCATTCGGTCACTCACTACTAGAGTTATATCTAAGGCCATCGACCCAGCAAGTCCTTCCCAGATGTTTCCCCTTTTAGGGGATGGGGAACTCGATTATGATGAGGGTTATCCAGTTGCTGTTATTGATTAGCTTCTCCATGGTATGTCGTGCCTCTTCTGAGATGGGAAGAGGGGGCATTGCGGCCTTTGTGGGCCATTCCGTATAGACTCACCTAGTTTAGGCTGTTTTCCTTTTTGGGTTATGTTTTTGTTTTTGCTTGGAGTAATGTATCTGGACTATATCACATCTCTTAGGAGATGTGAAGAGAGGGAATCACAAAACTTTTCCCTCTGGGAAAAGTTCTCTCTTGTGGTTGAATCTAGTTCGGTTGTGTCACGTCTCTTGGGAGACGTGAAGAGAGGGATTTGTAAGAATTATAAGAATTTCTAGCTTAAAGTATGCCTAGCAATGTAATAACCTTATTAATATAATGAAGCTGCCATAACACATATAACTTCTCTACTTTCATAAGAGACTATGCACATGCAAAGGAACAGAGCTGGCTCACTGCTGAGCACTGATAACAGTATCTCATGACAAACACCAGCTGCATGTACACTCCCAACCTTGAGAAACAGGAGCAGACAAGCACACACACATAATTTCCTTCTTAGCTGAACATTGTGTGACAAAGAACGGCACGACGAGACTCAGAGGGATGACGGACGGCCCAACAGGACCAATCCAAGAAGGCAACACCCCAACCCGGACCAACTAGAAGACCAGAACTTCTAGACTCAACCTACTTTCTGTACTGTATATAACATTCATGCACTCTGTTATCGCGGCTTCTTTTCTGCTGGTTCCTTATGAGCTGAATGAAATGGGCCCGTATACGTTGTACCAGATATCTTTACTCATAATTAAACTGTCGCTTGTCATACAATTTACCACCTTGTCTGAATCGATCCTTGACCGGCTCACCCTCCTACATATCCCATTATCAACAATAGGCAAGATACAGTAGATGGTATCGAGTACAGTATATACATATGAGATGAGTATGTAAACAAAGTGGCATAGTTAAAGTGGCTAGTGATACATGTATTACATAAGGATACAGTCGATGATATAGAGTACAGTATATACGTATGCATATGAGATGAATAATGTAGGGTAAGTAACATTATATAAGGTAGCATTGTTTAAAGTGGCTAGTGATATATTTACATCATTTCCCATCAATTCCCATTATTAAAGTGGCTGGAGTTGAGTCAGTGTCAGTGTGTTGGCAGCAGCCACTCAATGTTAGTGGTGGCTGTTTAACAGTCTGATGGCCTTGAGATAGAAGCTGTTTTTCAGTCTCTCGGTCCCAGCTTTGATGCACCTGTACTGACCTCGCCTTCTGGATGATAGCGGGGTGAACAGGCAGTGGCTCGGGTGGTTGATGTCCTTGATGATCTTTATGGCCTTTCTGTAACATCGGGTGGTGTAGGTGTTCTGGAGGGCAGGTAGTTTGCCCCCGGTGATGCGTTGTGCAGACCTCACTACCCTCTGGAGAGCCTTACGGTTGAGGGCGGAGCAGTTGCTGTACCAGGCGGTGATACAGCCCGCCAGGATGCTCTCGATTGTGCATCTGTAGAAGTTTGTGAGTGCTTTTGGTGACAAGCCGAATTTCTTCAGCCTCCTGAGGTTGAAGAGGCGCTGCTGCGCCTATTTCACAATGCTGTCTGTGTGAGTGGACCAATTCAGTTTGTCTGTGATGTGTATGCCGAGGAACTTAAAACTTGCTACCCTCTCCACTACTGTTCCATCGATGTGGATAGGGGGGTGTTCCCTCTGCTGTTTCGTGAAGTCCACAATCATCTCCTTAGTTTTGTTGACGTTGAGTGTGAGGTTATTTTCCTGACACCACACTCCGAGGGCCCTCACCTCCTCCCTGTAGGCCGTCTCGTCGTTGTTGGTAATCAAGCCTATCACTGTTGTGTCGTCCGCAAACTTGATGATGAGTTGGAGGCGTGCGTGGCCACGCAGTCGTGGGTGAACAGGGAGTACAGGAGAGGGCTCAGAACGCACCCTTGTGGGGCCCCAGTGTTGAGGATCAGCGGGGAGGAGATGTTGTTGCCTACCCTCACCACCTGGGGGCGGCCCGTCAGGAAGTCCAGTACCCAGTTGCACAGGGCGGGGTGGAGGTGATATGGTCCTTGACTAGTCTCTCAAAGCACTTCATGATGACGGAAGTGAGTGCTACGGGGCGGTAGTCGTTTAGCTCAGTTACCTTAGCTTTCTTGGGAACAGGAACAATGGTGGCCCTCTTGAAGCATGTGGGAACAGCAGACTGGTATAGGGATTGATTGAATATGTCCGTAAACACACCGGCCAGCTGGTCTGCGCATGCTCTGAGGGCGCGGCTGGGGATGCCGTCTGGGCCTGCAGCCTTGCGAGGGTTAACACGTTTAAATGTCTTACTCACCTCGGCTGCAGTGAAGGAGAGACCGCATGTTTTCGTTGCAGGCCGTGTCAGTGGCACTGTATTGTCCTCAAAGCGGGCAAAAAAGTGATTTAGTCTGCCTGGGAGCAAGACATCCTGGTCCGTGACTGGGCTGGATTTCTTCCTGTAGTCCGTGATTGACTGTAGACCCTGCCACATGCCTCTTGTGTCTGAGCCGTTGAATTGAGATTCTACTTTGTCTCTGTACTGACGCTTAGCTTGTTTGATAGCCTTGCGGAGGGAATAGCTGCACTGTTTGTATTCGGTCATGTTACCAGACACCTTGCCCTGATTAAAAGCAGTGGTTCGCGCTTTCAGTTTCACGCGAATGCTGCCATCAATCCACGGTTTCTGGTTAGGGAATGTTTTAATCGTTGCTATGGGAACGACATCTTCAACGCACGTTCTAATGAACTCGCACACCGAATCAGCGTATTCGTCAATATTGTTATCTGACACAATACGAAACATGTCCCAGTCCACGTGATGGAAGCAGTCTTGGAGTGTGGAGTAAGCTTGGTCGGACCAGCGTTGGACAGACCTCAGCGTGGGAGCCTCTTGTTTTGATCCCTGCCTACAGACAGAAACTAACAAAATGGAGTCGTGTCCAGCTTTTTCGAAAGGGGGGCGGGGCAGGGCCTTATATGCGTCGCGGAAGTTAGAGTAACAATGATCCAAGGTCTTTCCACCTCTGGTTGCGCAATCGATATGCTGATAAAATTTAGGGAGTCTTGTTTTCAGATTAGCCTTGTTAAAATCCCCAGCTACAATGAATGCAGCCTCCGGATAAATGGTTTCCAGTTTGCAAAGAGTTAAATAAAGTTTGTTCAGAGCCATCGATGTGTCTGCTTGGGGGGGATATATACGGCTGTGATTATAATCGAAGAGAATTCTCTTGGTAGATAATGCGGTCTACATTTGATTGTGAGGAATTCTAAATCAGGTGAACAGAAGGATTTGAGTTCCTGTATGTTTCTTTCATCACACCATGTCACGTTAGCCATAAGGCATACGCCCCCGCCCCTCTTCTTACCAGAAAGATGTTTGTTTCTGTCTGCGCGATGCGTGGAGAAACCCGTTGGCTGCACCGCCTCGGATAGCGTCTCTCCAGTGAGCCACGTTTTCGTGAAGCAAAGAACGTTACAGTCTCTTGATGTCCCTCTGGAATGCTACCCTTGCTCGGATTTTATCAACCTTGTTGTCAAGAGACTGGACATTGGCAAGAAGAATGCTAGGGAGTGGTGCACGGTGTGCCCGTCTCCGGAGTCTGACCAGAAGACCGCCTCGTTTCCCTCTTTTTCGGAGTCGTTTTTTTGGCACGCTGCATGGGATCCACTCCGTTGTCCTGTTTGTAAGGCAGAACACAGGATCCGCGTCGCGAAAAACAGATTCTTGGTCGTACTGATGGTGAGTTGACGCTGATCTTATATTCAGTAGTTCTTCTCGACTGTATGTAATGAAACCTAAGATGACCTGGGGTACTAATGTAAGAAATAACACGTAAAAAAACAAAAAACTGCATAGTTTCCTAGGAACGCGAAGCGAGGCGGCCATCTCTGTCGGCGCCGGAAGTCTGTCTGTGGTGGTAAATAAACAGCCATGAAAAGTATAGCTGAAAACTCTCTAGGCAAGTAGTGTGGCCTGCAATTTATCACAATATACTCTACTTCAGGCAAGCAAAATCTAGAGACTTCCTTAGCACCAGCTGTTGTTTACAAATATGCATACACCGCCCCCCCTGGTCTTACCGGAGTGTGCTGTTCTATCTTGCCGGTGCAGCATATATCCCGCTAGCTGAATATCCATGTTGTCATTCAGCCACAATTCCATGAAACATAGGATATTATAGTTTTGATGTCCCGTTGGTATGATATTCGCGATCGTACCTCATCTAGTTTATTGTCCAATAACTGCACATTGGCGAGTAGTATTGACGGTAACGGCAGCTTTCCCACTCGCCTTTTCCGGGTCCTGACCTGGCATCCGGCTCTTTGTGTCACTTCCTCTTGCAAATAATGGGGATGTTGGCCCTGTCGGGTGTTTTTGGAGAATGTCCTTGTGCTTCTTGCTTGTTGAAGAAAACATCTTCAGAAAGAAAACTAATCCGAGGTGAGTGATCGCTGTCCTGATGTCCAGAAGCTCTCTTTTGCCATAAGATACGGTTGCAGAAACATTATGTACAAAATAAGTTACAAATAACGAGTAAAAAAACACATAATAGCACAATTGGTTGGGCGCCCGTTAAACTGCTGCCATTTCTTCCGGCGCCATTTTATCATAGGCTTTTGTAGGCTACATTCCAAGCTATGTCTTCCCATGTTGCGACTGCTGTTGGCATCCAAAGATAATCCAACTTGAATAAACGCTTGGAGGTAAGGATGACAGCAGTGGTGTAGCCTATGAATAAAATATAAATATGTAAGGTGTAAAAGCCGGCGTTGTGTATATTACCATGGAAATACTGGAAGACAGCCCGCCGAGTCCATGTGTGGAGTTCACTTTTCCAAGGTAATGTAAGGAACGGAGGTGTTTATCCTGCTTATACCACAGTTACTAGGAGATCGCATTCCATATCAAACGCAATAGGCTAGAAGATAGCTAAATAGTTTGTTGCTAGTAAACCTGCAAATACGACAACTGAATTTTAAAAAATACCAGGAATTGACAGCTTACCATCACTTGCATCGTGACTGCAACAAAGGGGCCGGAGACATTCATGTTAATCACTCACCATATTAGGTCATCAGATGTTACATAAAATACATCTTTGCAAAAACAAATCAGCTAGTTAGCTAGCTATGTTTTTCCTCGTTGGACCTGTGTTTACAATGTATCCAATTTCGGTTTGTGTGGTTATTGGTTTAGCTTTCTGTAACTTTGTAGCAAGTAAGATCTGCATGTCTAGGCGCATATTGCATCATGATTGCAAGCTGTCCCGATATCTTTCCCAACTGTCCCATTAACTGGTTTTATTGTCCAATGTCCACTACAATGGGTTGGTGAAAACAAGCATTGTGAAACAAAACATTTAGCTCGGGTAAGCCTATGACACAAAAATTACGGATTGTGGTTGTTGTGGATGGCTGTTCACATATGTGTATTTTAACACGATAGCCTAATGGTTGAATTAAAGAAGTTTAAGCTGCCTATCAATCATTGTTTTTGCGACCAGGGGTGTATTCATTCCAGAAACCGTTTACCGTTTAAGAATCAAACAGAAGCAAACAGAGCTAAACAAGAGTTTCTATTGGACAAATACAGGTAGGTCCCTCCCAGTTTTGTTCCGTTTAAGAAACGTTTTGGAACATAATCTGCGTTATGAATACGCACCAGTGGACAGACGGTGAAAATGCGCTCTTGCAACAGCTGCATAGTTCAGATCCCAGCCTATGGGATACAAGTTTGAGTTCATCCCTTCTAAGCTCCCCTGTGGTATTATGCTCCATACTGTCAAATCTAGTTTAATTGAAGACGACCATGAGTGAGGCTTTTAATTTTCTTAATGTAAAATTACCAATCTAGTTTTTTTCACCTACAAATGGCACTTTTCGGTAGTGCTCAAAGCATGCCATTTCAAGAGCAGCATTTATTTTTCAACTCGAAGCAATGAGCCCAATCAGTCCTCAAAACAACTAATTAGTCCTTAGTTTTTGGGTTATGCTCAGCTAAACCAATTTGATTGATCTATTTTCCATATTTCCACGTCCTTTTCTTGGAGATCAAGGGGTATTAAATGAATTGGAATGACTGGAAATCTGATAGACTCTGTTTCTGTTGTTTTTATGTAAAGATATAATTTAATCGTATTATTATATGTAGTAGAAAGCAATGGGTTAGAAGAACCCTACTTAACCAACCCATAAAGTAAAATGCAAGATGCATTTATGGTCGACCCTAACGTTAATTTAGCCTGCAATTGTTCAATTGGTAATATTCATTTTTGTCCTCTTGTAATGCCTCCGTTTATTGGGATGAGTCTTGAGTCCAGCTGAAAAGTCAAAATTGGCTATATTGTAAAAATGTTTAAATGTAAAAAATATATATTTTTGGTTTTAATTTAAGGTCAGGGTTAGGCATTATGGTTAGCAGTGTGGTTAAGGTTAGAGTTAAGGTTAGGGATAGGTTTAAAATATGATTGTAATCTAAAAGCAATCAGATTACATTACTGAGTTTGGGTAATCCAAAAGTTACGTTACTGCTGAAAAATGTGGACAGGTAACTAGTAATCTACCCAACCCTGCATGCGTCTGTCTGTACATGTGTCCTGTGAGAGTATACATGCATGTGTCTGTGTTTATGTATCTGTGAGTGTAGACGTGTGTCTGTAGGATGTGACAAATGCAGAGTGAAATGCAGAGAAAGCTTCCTTTCCTGTCAATCTGTCCATACACAAGGGCAGCTTGAGAAGATAGAAACAACTGTCATCTTAGTGTGAGTGGATTCTGCCATATGTCTTCAATCCTTTGAGTGAAAATGGCATATATAATTTCCAAATGCCTCTGAGAAGTCCAATGGAAGATTTGATTTCAATATGCAAATCTTTCAAGCCTCAGAATGGGGCCTTAAACTAAAATAAAGGGAAGAACCCCATGGCACCAGGTAGGCTACATTTCAAAAACTCAACTAGTGCCTACTGTACATTTTGCTGCATCCTAAGATACTGGGTTATTTTACTGAAGACTCAAAGCGTACTTACAATAAACGGAAGTGGTTTATTGAATGTTCTCCTTAACACAGTCGACTGCTCTCTACAGTGTCTTCAGCCCAACTCACCAATACATCATTGAACCTTTACCGCCCTTGCATCTCGTAATCCAATCACTTCAATGCGAGAACGGAAACCCCATTATCATTTGTTAATTCAAATAACTCAACCCCTGCATACAAATCTCATTGGCTATTTGCAACCGTTTTACATCTAAACTCATTAACACATAATATATTTCTCAATACAGCACACATTTAGTAATGACCATGTGTTTAATCATTCATAAATCACTGAATACAATTAACATGAACAATAACTGTAGCCAATAACCCTATGTCTAGCATAGGCTGTACACTTGCAGTATCAAGCAACACTAGGCCTCAAGTAGCTTGTGGACTCATTCTCTTCTTTAAAAATGTAATGCAATATCAATATGACATTGTGCTCACTAAGCCACATGACCTGACCCTGACCCGTGACATTACATTAAAAGAAACAGAATAATAGTCATGTCATTTGTGAGCACTGGGCCACTCAATCCCAAACAGCACAATAGCTACAGTATTATTGCAACGACAAACTCTAGAGCAGGGATCATCAACTAGATTGAGCCACGGGCCGTTTTTTTTTCTTGAGCGGATGGTCGGGGGTTGCAGAATATAATTATAAATCATTTGTAGACTGCAAATTGACAGCAAGAAGCCCAAACAGATATAATATTTGACTAAAACATAATGTCAAACCTTGCTTAGATTTACATATGATTATGTGTGGGAATACTTGGGAACAGATTTCCTGGTGTTTTTAGTATTTTATGTGAAGGAGTTTTCTGTGAAGTAACACATACAGTACTTAAACAATTTTAAAAAATGACAGTAACACCAATCTCAGGAAAGCATTCGGCTCAACATCTATTACTTTGCTGCTGCATTTCACAATAAAGCTGGGTGTATTCATATTTACTTGGCTACTTTATTTAGTTTACTTTTAGTTGATTTTATCTAAGTTTCGTGCTGGTATATGAATTAACCTCAGAGGTAATTATCTTCAGTGTGCCCTGTCCTGTGGATAACCCGGCACGTTAACCCAGGCATATGGAGGGAACATGACGTGCCAAACATGAGGAGCTGTCAGTGCCAAACACATAGAACTAAATACCCACCATGGCACACCACATCTCTGTAACCTTAGGAGCGTCCATAAACACACCAGACACACTCTCTCGCCCTCTCGAGATAAACACGCTCAGAAAACATATGTGAGACAGATAGCTAGATACATTCCACTCAAGTGTTTGGTAATAGACACTTTTCGAGCGGCTCCTCGTGTTTTCCTCTCTTGTTACATGAGGTGGTATCTGGTCACATTTACATATTACTCACATGGTCCTACTGACCTTTATCCCACAAGTGATCCACAAGTGTACTGACGTAAGAGCAGCATGTTTTCCTATGGTCACATTTCCGAAACATTACTTTTTATGTTTACAGTGCCTGGGGCTCTCAGACTGCACTGTTGACATTGGTGAGTCAGTCTGTGGTCAATGTCATTCTTTACCAAGTTCATAGTTACACATAGACTTTGTCATGTTTTTACAATACATATTTGCATGGTTTTCTGGAATCAAGTGGAAAGCTGTTTTCAATTGCTCTCAAAGTTAATGTGTGCTGATGTAAGGTATTGTCATCTTGAGCTGAGTGTAGTGCTCCGTGCGTGCCTCTTCAGGCTAATGTGTGTTGATATATTGGCTGTTTGTGTATGCATGTGGGTTGGATATGCATGTGTTCTTTTAAAAGTAGGCGGAGGGCATATTCCTGCATGTGTTTACTGCCCTACTGAGTCTGAATTTGTTTCCACTAAGCAGAGGCTGTCAGGCTGTCGGCTGGCTGCAAGCACAAGAGCCATTATCAGCCAGCCCCCGCTGTGTGTGTGTGTATATGTGTGTGTGGACTTGTATTACTATCCTCGGGGTACCGGAAATGCCCAAAAGTCCCCACAAGGACAGTAAAACATGGAAAATTCTGTAGAATAGGAGGTAAGTACATGAGGCTCCATTCAAAAATGAATACAAAATAAAAATGATTAATTGATTATTGATCTCTGCAAGACATGTATTTGTTGCCACAAAAAAAACACCTTAAAAGTATTTCGAGTTACAAATGCATATCAGCAAAAATAATATTGCAAACAATGTGGGTTCTATCTATGAATCAATCACTATGATTTTGTGTGTAATCCATTATCAATGAAGTGATAAAGATGTTTATTTTCTGGCCTCTGTTTGCCTATCAAAATAAATCAGGCATTTCTATGCATATTTCAGACGTTAAGGCATTCCTACAAGGCTAGACAGACTATCAAATGTGATGTCAGACTGCCCCCTGGAGGACAATCAAGAATAAATACAAAGAGAGATCATGAGCAGATGAGCTCCTGCATTTTACAGCATGTTCTTAAACCTGAAAACACCATCCAATTTGGAACTGAGTGAGTAATGTTAAGTCTGAAGCTATATTTTATATTCAAAAGCTAAGAAGAAAAATACATTACAATGATATACACTGCTCAAAAAAATAAAGGGAACACTAAAATAACACATCCTAGATCAGAATTAATGAAATATTCTTATGAAATACTTTTTTCTTTACATAGTTGAATATGCTGACAACAAAATCACACAAAAATTATCAATGGAAATCAAATTTATCAACCCATGGAGGTCTGGATTTGGAATCACACTCATAATTAAAGTGGAAAACCACACTACAGGCTGATCCAACTTTGATGTAATGTCCTTAAAACAAGTCAAAATGAGGCTCAGTAGTGTATGTGGCCTCCACGTGCCTGTATGATCTCCCTACAACGCCTAGGCATGCTCCTGATGAGGTCTCCTGAGGGATCTCCTCCCAGACCTGGACTAAAGCATCCGCCAACTCCTGGACAGTCTGTGGTGCAACGTGGTGTTGGTGGATGGAGCGAGACAAGATGTCCCAGATGTGCTCAATTGGATTCAGGTCTGGGGAACGGGCGGGCCAGTCCATAGCAGCAATGCCTTCCTCTTGCAGGAACTGCTGACACACTCCAGCCACATGAGGTCTAGCATTGTCTTGCATTAGGAGGAACCCATGGCCAACCGCACCAGCATATGGTCTCACAAGGGGTCTGAGGATCTCATCTCGGTACCTAATGGCAGTCAGGCTACCTCTGGCGAGCACATGGAGGGAAAGAAATGCCACCCCACACCATGACTGACCCACCGCCAAACCGGTCATGCTGGAGGATGTTGCAGGCAGCAGAATGTTCTCCATGGCGTCTCCAGACTGTCACGTCTGTCACATGTGCTCAGTGTGAACCTGCTTTCATCTGTGAAGAGCACAGGGTGCGGCGCCAGTGGCGAATTTGCCAATCTTGGTGTTCTCTGGCAAATGCCAAACGTCCTGCACGGTGTTGGGCTGTAAGCACAACCCCCACCTGTGGACGTCGGGCCCTCATGGAGTCTGTTTCTGACCGTTTGAGCAGATATGCACATTTGTGGCCTGCTGGAGGTCATTGCAGTGCTCCTCCTTGCACAAAGGCGGAGGTAGCGGTCCTGCTGCTGGGTTGTTGCCCTTCTACGGCCTCCTCCACGTCTCCTGATGTACTGGCCTGTCTCCTGGTAGCACCGCCAGCATTCAAAAGTGACCAAAACATCAGCCAGGAAGCATAGGAACTGAGAAGTGATCTGGTCACCACCTGCAGAACCACTCCTTTATTGGGGGTGTCTTGCTAATTGCCTATAATTTCCACCTGTTGTCTATTCCATTTGCACAACAGCATGTGAAATTTATTGTCAATCAGTGTTGCTTCCTAAGTGGACAGTTTGATTTCACAGAAGTGTGATTGACTTGGAGTTACATTGTGTTGTTTAAGTGATCCCTTTATTTTTTTGAGCAGTGTATTTTAATTTATAAGGACTGAATGCTAAGATAGGCTACCAAGCTTGCTAGGACAAAGTGATACGACTTCAATCAGCACTGACATGTCAAGTAAGAGGTGTCAAACACTTTTAGCCCAACAATGGCAGGAGAATCAATCAGGTTACCCCAACCAAATGCAGAGGGCTTTGAAGCTACCTCCCGCTGTTCAGAGGTAATTCAAATACAGTACCCTCCGTATGTAAAAAATATATATAAGGCAAGTAAAGAGTGCAAAATGAAGCTCCTCATGGAAAATGAGGCGGATGGCGTGTGACAGAGAACAACCTACTAGAGAGGTGGCCACCCCCACAGAGAAGCTAGCAGAACAGCTTCACCTCAGCTTCTGACAAAAATCTTGACACCACAGCAGAACAGTCCACCCCTGACCACAGCGTTAAAATCACAGCGGGACAGACAAATGAAGAACCCCAAGCCCAGGGAATCTCACCCCTTCTGAGCACCCCCCTGTCAGCCACCCTGATAGCCCTCCTGACAACCCCCCCCTACCCACTGAGGACATACACAAGACACAGATTGTACTCCTTATGGACTCAAGCGGGAAATATATACAAGAAAAAAAACTTTTACACAAACACAGTGTCTAAACTCTGGTGTCCAAACACCCAGCGTGCCCTAGACCTTCTGTCTGAGGACCAACTAGGGTCACCCAGCCAAATAATAATACACAAAGTCACAAACAACCTGAGAGCACAGCATGAAATGGTGGCCACAGCACTCAAGGGAGTGATTTGAAAAAGCTTCTTCTACTCTTCCCAACGCAAAAGTGGTTATTTCCACCCTGCTACCACGAAAAGACTTCCACCCTGCTACCATACAGCAGGTAAACGCAAGTATTTCCCTTGACTGTACCTCAAAACCAAATGTTTTCCTGGCCCACCATTCCACTCTGGACTTGAACAGCCTTTATGACCAGGTCCACCTATACAAGGCAGCAGTGCCCATCTTCACCCAGACCCTAAAGGACATTGCTCTCAAACGCAGCCACATCATTTCACACAAGAGCACCAGATCAATAGACACCTCGCCCAGACCAGCGAGACACTCTCCCAGACCCCCCCCCCACCCCCTGCTCTGCTCACACTTACTGGCCTGAGGCCAAACCACACGACCAACAACATTGGACACTTTATGGAACACAAAGCCTTCACTATCTCAACCTGGAATATGCAAGGCCACAGGGTCATCTGCCTTTGGCCTAAAGAGCAGGAAACTGGACTTCATCAAAGAAATTGTAAGTACAAAACATTGTCATCCTACAAGAAACATGGTATAGAGGAGGCGGACCCACTGTTTGCCCTCTAGGTTAAAGAGGTTAGTATGCTGATTTGGTATAGAGCACTCTTCAATTAATCAAAACAGGAACATTTTACATTTGGCTAGAAATTCAAAATAATGGTTTTACATTTGGCTCAGAAATACCAAAATAATGGTGTTCCAAAAAAGGTCCAGTCGCCAGGACCACAAATACAAATTCCATCTAGACAAAGTTGCCCTAGAGCACACAAAAAATTATACATACCTTAGCCTAAACATCAGCACCACAGGTAACTACCACAAAGCTGTAAACGATCTTAGAGACAAGGCAAGAAGGGCCTTCTATGCCATCAAAAGGAACATAAAATTCAACATACCAATTAGGATCTGGCTAAACATACTTGAATCAGACATAGAACCCATTGCCCTTTATGGTTGTGAGGTCTGGGGTCCACTCATCAACCAAGAATTCACAAAATGGGACAAACACCAAATTGAGATGCATGCATAATTCTGCAAATATATCCTCTGTGTACAACTTAAAACACCAAATAATGCATGCAGAGCAGAATTAACAAAAGAACTGAGCAAACTAGAATCCTATTTGGCCCTAAACAGAGACTACACATTGGCAGAATACCTGACCACTGTGACAGACCGAAACTTAAGGAAAGCTTTGACTATGTACAGACTCAGTGAGCATGGCCTTGCTATTGAGAAAGGCCGCCGTAGGCAGACCTGGCTCTCAAGAGAAAACAGGCTATGTGCACACTGCCCTCAAGATGAGGTGGATACTGAGCTGCACTTCCTAATCTGCCAAATGTATGACCATATTAGAGACACATATTTCTCTCAGATTACACAGATCCACAAAGAATTCAAAAACAAACCCGATTTTAATAAACTCCCATATCTACTGGGTGAAACACTACAGTGTGCCATCACAGCAGCAAGATGTGTGACCTGTTGCCCTTTTCACTAGAAAAGGGCAACCAGTGAAAAACAAACACCATTGTAAATACATCCCAAATGTATTATTTTCCGTTTTGTACTTTAACCATTTGCACATCATTACAACACTGAATATATACATAATATGACATTTCAAATTTCTTTATTATTTTGGAACTTCTGTGAGTGTAATGGTTACTGTTCATTTTTATTGTTTATTTCACTTTTGTATATTATCTACTTCACTTGCTTTGGCAATGTTAACATATGTTTCGGAGGGAGGGAGAGAGATCCTGCATTTTTCAGCATGTTCTTTAACCTGAAAGCACCATCCAACCTGGAACTGATGTTGAGTCATGTTTAGTCTGAAGTTATATTTTATATTCAAAAGCCAAGAAGAAAAATACATTACAATGATAAGCGATGATAAGAGAGACAAGCGTCAAAAAATATTAGATTGTTATCTGGGGCATGTCAGAGCAGAAACTATAACCATGAAGTCTAATGAACTGTCCGTAGATAGAATTGTGATGAGGCATATATCTGGGGAAGGGTATAAAACTATTTCTAGAGTGTTGAAAGTTTCCAAGAGTCTCCATCACTGGGAAATTGAAAAAATATGGAACTACCCTGCCTAGGCTGTCCGACCAAACTGAGCAACTGGATAAGAAGGACATTGGTCAGAGAGGTGACCAAATACCCAATGACCACTCTAACAAAACTACACAGTTCCTTGGCTGAGATAAGAGAACCTGCCAGAAGGACAACAGTATTACGCTCCATCATTCAATGCTGTTTTTTCCTACCAGGAAATTGAGACCCAACGTATCATTCCTCGCGAAGACTGAGGGGTAGTATTGAGTGTCCCTCCCCTCTGTCTACATCACATCTTTTCTGGTATAACATTCTGCTACTTCGCTTCTACTACTTGCATGCTTCCTTTTTTGTGCTTTTTATTTCGAGATTTTCTAAGCACGTACGACAATTGGGTACTTGTTCCAAAACTGCTAACGTTACGTGTATGATCTGTGTAGTAATATAATTCTAATCAGAAATCAATTTGCATTGCTAGTTATATCCTAATGTTAGCTAGGTATCATTGAACCTAGTTTGTTAACTTTAACTACCTGCAGATTCATACTACAGGTATGACAATGTTTGTATTGGTAGTAGTACAAGTTGGGATTATGCCAGTTCATTGTTTAGCTAGCTACCAGTCTAAACAAAAGACTCCACTTCAGTCAGATTATTACATGACACATCAAATTAGCCAAGTGTGTCTGGGGGGGATTGCGGCCATCTATTGTATTTCATGAACATGTGTACATGTATAGACAACAGTGACCTATCCACTTAGCTAGATGTGGCTGGGGCGTGGTTATAGCATTTTCTTCACAAAACACATCAATTTAGACAAGTGTGTTGGGGTACGCGTCATCTAATAGTGATAACATATGTATAAAATATTTTTCTGGACAGTTTCTGTTTTTGATATTGCTACTATTAAAGTGACCACTTCACTGTACCGTTTACACCTTCTGTATCCTGTGCTTGTGACACATTTTATTTAATATATAACATGTGTTTACCACATGGCCTCACGTGAATCCTTAAAGAGATGGGTGGGGCTAAGGCTGAAGAGGGTGTGAACGATACTGAATCGGTGAACACAAAGAAGAGCTCTCCAGTAGTTTTACCAAAACATTCAAGGGCCATTTTCTCAAATGTGGGGTTACAAGTTTATCAACTTTCAAAGTGGAATTACTTTCCCATTGTTCCTAATCTGCAGTGTATGATATACCATTTTCTAGCCGAGGCGGTCGGTCACATACAGTGCATTCGGAAAGTATTCAGACCCCTTGGCTTTTTCCACATTTTGTTACGTTACAGCTTTATTCTAAAAATGATTCAATAATTTTTTCCCTCATCAATCTACACACAATACCCCATAACGACAAAAGGGAAAACAGGTTTTTAGAAATTGTTTTTTTTTTTTTTTTTTAAACACAAAAACAGAAATACCTAATTTACATATTCAGAGCCTTTTTTATGAGACTGGAATTGAGCTCAAGTGAATCCTGTTTCCATTGATCATCCTTGAGATGTTTCTACAACCTGATTGGAGTCCACCTGTGGTAAATTCAATTGATTGGACATTATTTGGAAAGGCACCCATCTGTCTATATTTGACCCGATTCAGGAAACTAGGCATATGTCGCAAGTCACGACTTCACAGTAGAGCTGTTTGAACATAAACAATAGTTTTTTTTACCAAAATGCGTTTTTTGGCAGAAATTCCTTCTCGAACATGTGAACTTTCATGTTCCTTAATAACAAACTTGTATGCCATCTGTAAATATGAATACAATTGTTAAATTACGAGCCTAATTGGTTTAGCCACAGAAAAAGTGAGCAATATTCCCGCTAGCCATGATTGGCTGAGATAATGAGTGTGCTGGACATGCCAAGAGATGAGTTTGGATTGATCTTCCACGCGTCTGTCTATTGAAGCTGGTCAGTATGTTTAGGTATTCGTGTTGAACACGGCTTTTAAAAAATGTATTGCGTAGTAAAACTGCATAAACCTAATGTCAAGTTAAAGTATACTGTTAGCTAGCTAACTTTAGCTGGCTGGCTCGCTAGCTAACGTTATGTGTATGCTCTCCACTTTCTGGAGGACCGAGTTTTGAAATCGGTGGAATTTGAGTATGATAGCTAAGGAGATGGAGAAAACACCAGTCTGGATTACATCAAACTAAGGGTAACCATGCATGGCATCGGACAGGAGATGCGTCCAACCATGATGGATTTAAAATCTTTTTTTATATTCATTTTATTTTTTAATGAACACAACAATACAAAAAAAGCTGAAAAATACAAACAAGAGTACATAAACCTAACAGACAGGGTATTACATATCAAGATTCATTTTCAATTTGTAAAATACTTCTATGGTGCGTATTGCTTTTTTGTTTCATCATTTCAAAATAGAATTGAAATATTATCTTAAATAATGTGAAGAGTGGTTTGTTCTCTGCCCACTTCATTTTGTGGATAAAGAATCTTCCGTGAAAGATAAACAAATTAAGAATGAAAGTTAAATCAGGGTCCATATCCTTTGGATCAAAATAAAACAACATCAGTCTCTCAAATTAAAATAGTCGTTTCTTTTAAAATAAAATCTTCTAACTCACTCCAAAATCTTCTGACATAACAACCGTCCCAAAAATAAATGGTCAAGAGTTTCTGGGTCACAACCACAAAATACACATTTGTTATCAATAGCTATTTTAAATCTGTGAATAATAAAGGTCTTTACAGGGTAGATTCTATGAATGACTTTGTATGATACTTCTTTCACCTTATTAGATTAACAATATTTACCAGACAACAACAAAACTTTGTTCCAGTTCACTTGTCCTAGGGCTGCATTCCAGTACATTTTAGCAGAGGGAATAGTAACATATTGATATAGTTTCCTTATATACATGTTATTACATTTATAGTTGAATGTCAATTCCTTCTAATTGTATTGAGGCTACAAAATCCTCAATAGTTGCACTTGGAGTATTGTTATATTCTCATAAAAGAAGAATAGCACCTTTAGGGATAGCTCTAACAACTATTTGATACTCCTCAGGAGTGAATGTAACATTGCGTGTTCTCATAAATGCTGGATAATCATACAGTTGTCCATCATTGTTCATTAATGTGATTGGTCTCCAATTGTCTAACATCATAGAATCTTTGTTTGGTTTGGGTATTACAGAAATTAGGCCTTGTGTCATAGAAACAGGCAAGACCCCTAAATCAATTGCCTCCTTAAAAACATTAAATATAAATTCAATAATATCCTCCTGAAAATATTTATAGAATTCACTGATGCCATCATTCCCTGGAGATTTGTTCTCTTTTAACTTGCTGATGCATTTTTTTATTTAATTGATAGAAATAATTTAATCGCAAGACCTTTGGAAGTCTTCATTTATGAATTTTGCATAGTCTTTGACAGAGTCTAGAAAGGCAGATATGTCGCTAGTAGGACAGGCATTAGTAGTATATAAAGGTTACCATAGAATTCTGAAACATATTTTGAAATATCTTTGGGGTTATCATTTTCTTTGCCATCTATATTAAGTTTATGAATAGATGTAAATTCAGAGTTTTTTTCTTTCTAAATTGTAAAAGTATTTTGTATTTTTTTCACCTTCCTCCAACCATCTCCTTCTTGATCTTACCAATGCCCCTTTTGCTCTCTCTTCATACATCCGGTCCATTTCTAGTTGTAAAGAGAATAACAGACCCTTTCCTTCTTCATCAAGGTCCTCCATTGAGATTAGAGAAAGTGTTTCCTTAAGATTATCTTCCCTCAATCTTTTAAATTCAGCAATTTCTTTTCCTCTCTTCTTGGCTATTTGTCTTATTTCACACTTCCTTAATTCCCAACATTTCCCATAAGACTTAAATAGTTGGGCTTTCCTCCAATCGTCTTGTACAATATCTTTGGCATTCATCTTGAAATTATCATCTTCCAACAGTCTACTATTGAGTTTCCAATAACTCCGATTCGGTTTAACTTCAAATCCATTCATATTTAAAGATAAGAATATAATTTTACGATCAGTAAGAATTGATACCTTGACTACAATATTATCTAATGAATTAGAACCAATAGAATCAATTCTTGACTGTCTGGACATGTCCTTGTTACTCCAAGTGAAGTCCTTTTTATCAGGACATTTAGATCTCCAAATATGGGCTAATCCAAGACCAAGACAGGTTATTAAACTCAGGATTAACAATGCTGGATCTGTTATCCTGTTGTTTTGTTTGTTGTTGGATGCATAAATATTCCCTGATAAAAAAAATGTCACTGTTGAAATTCACTCTTAAAATAAACCAACGTCCAGAGTGGTGAGTCTTACTACTGATGACAATCCCTTCAACAAGATGTCGTTACCCCATTGATTTTTTCAAAAAGATAGATCGGAAGAACAAGCATTAGTCTCTTGTAGAAAGTAAAAGTCTGCATTAAACCGTTTGCAATACAGGAAAATAGCCTTACGTTTGAGGTAATTACAAATACCCCTGATCAAAGAGATAAAGACAAACTTCAACCAACAACCTTGCTATGCTAATATAAGCTTTTCCTAAGGATATGTAACTCATAAGGATTTCCATCCCATTATTAACCTCTCCAACAAAAAAACTAAAAAATATTGGTCATAAAGTTACCAAAATATTCTTACTCCCACCAGTGGGAGACATTGACTAGACTTTACAATAAGCAGTTATTCACCTATAGTTTGTGTTTAGTTTACCAGTTTTCAGGTCAGCTTTTTCTCATTCAAGTGTTTGTGTACATTGTTTTATAATAAAAGGCTGCTTTTCACCTGGCAATCAGTTTTTGGCCTGACAGTTCGGTCCGAGTTAGACTCTGGCTCTCTCTCAAATGTTCTAATTTGGCCGCATTTCTTTCCCATCGATGATCACTTGCACCGATAAAAAACAAATCTGTTTTCCCTGCCTTTCGAGCTGCAGCCATCTGCCACAGTTTCTCTCTTGTCACTTTGTCTGCCGAGGTCAGATCCTCCGTGAACCTCAATTTCTGCTTGATGAGGAATTCACAATTCTTCGCTCGCCTCCAGAGAAGATCCTGTGTAAATATGTTGGTGAACCGGATGATGGTTGTCCTCAGTCTCTTGTCTTGATCCTTGAGTCTTCCCGAACGATGTCTACATTTTCCTGAAGTTTGGCTTTTGATTCAGGAATGACAGCTCCACAGATGTCAACAACTCCGAATTTGATGTCCTCACCCACCTGCTCTGGAATTCCATGGAGCCTCAGGTTCCACCTGCTCTGGTATCTCTCCGCCTCATTCACCTTTTGCTCGAGTTCAGCCACCTTCTTTTCATTTTCCTGGCAGATAACTTCCACTTTCTTCATGTCACTTTTGAGGGTTTTCACTTCTCCAACGATGAAGTCAACGATGAAGTCAGTTTCATGGCCTCAATTTTCATCGTATTCTCCCTAACCATGTCCTCCAAGCCATTTGATCTATCTTTGCTGTCAAAAGCATTACAATATTGTTTTGCATCTCAATAAGTGACATACCCTCTTGGCCTCTCATCAAATCAAATCAAATGTATTTATATAGCCCTTCGTATATCAGCTGATATCTCAAAGTGCTGTACAGAAACCCAGCCTAAAACCCCAAACAGCAAGCAATGCAGGTGTAGAAGCACGGTGGCTAGGAAAAACTCCCTAGAAAGGCCAAAACCTAAGGAGAAACCTAGAGAGGAACCAGGTTATGTGGGGTGGCCAGTCCTCTTCTGGCTGTGCCGGGTGGAGATTATAACAGAACCTGGCCAAGATGTTCAAATGTTCATAAATGACCAGCATGGTCAAATAATAATTAACACAGGCAGAACAGTTGAAACTGGAGCAGCAGCACGGCCAGGTGGACTGGGGACAGCAAGGAGTCATCATGTCAGGTAGTCCTGAGGCATGGTCCTAGGGCTCAGGTCCTCCGAGAGAGAGAAAGAAAGAGATAATTAGAGAGAGCATACTTAAATTCACACAGGAAACCGGATAGGACAGGAGAAGTACTCCAGATATAACAAACTGACCCTAGCCCCCCGACACTTAAACTACTGCAGCATAAATACTGGAGGCTGAGACAGGAGGGGTCAGGAGACACTGTGGCCCCATCCGATGACATCCCCCAGACAGGGCCAAACAGGAAGGATATAACCCCATCCACTTTGCCAAAGCACAGCCCCCACACCACTAGAGGGATATCTTCAACCACCAACTTACCATCCTGAGACGAGGCCGAGTATAGCCCACAAAGATCTCTGCCACGGCACAACCCAAAGGGGGGTGCCAACCCAGACAGGAAGATCACATCAGTGAATCAACTCACTCAAGTGACGCACCCCTCCTAGCGACTGTATGAAAGAGCCCTAGCAAGCCAGTGACTCAGTCCCCTGGGGCTTGACTGGAGTGCCGGGGTCGAAAGGTAACGACCTGAGCTGTGAACTGGATGGGCGCAAGTTGTGAGCATTGTTGTCCGTGCTAACAACATTTTCATCACCTATTGCAGTATTTCCCCCCACAGTTACATTCTGAAGAGGAGTACCCACAATCACACCATCTTTTGTGGTTAATCGTCCACCTGATGATCTCTCCATTTCTTTCCTTTTGGTTCTGGTCATGGAAGTTTCCATGTTCGTTCGACAAGCTAGTATTTGAGCTAGCTAGCTTATCTGGCTGTCTAGTGTTGTCGCAAACTTAGTTTTAGAGGTGAATAACTTGCAGAAAGTAATCAATTACATTGTTAAACAAACTAAAACATATTCATACGGAGTTTTATGATCGTAGAAATTACCAAATGGTCATATTTGGATAAGGAAATCCAATAATTCCTTCAGCTACCAAAACAAATTATCTGCACTGACCGCCATCTTGCGCGCCGTCCCACATTTTCAGATATTACACGTTTCTAATTTTGACAAAAAGCGGTTTCATTTCAAGTGTACTGTTAGCTAGCTAATGTTAGTTGGCTGGGTCGCTAGCTAACGTAAGGTGTATGATCTTATTCTTCATATCCCAGACACATTTGCTTGACTAGTCATAGCCATAGAACCTGGTTGGTTAGCTATCTGCAGATTCATGCAGGGTAGTAATGTCATGAGTTGTGATTATGGTCCATTGTTTAGCTAGCTTGCTACATGTCTTAACAAAAGACTCATCTATGCAAGTATCCATTTCAATAGAATGTCACAGCAACTGTTGATAGATGTACTAGCTGGTAAATTTGCTCTGGCTATATACTCCGATTTCAGACCACAGGTAAGATAGTCTAGCTAGCTACATTTTCAGATATTATGCGTTTCTAATTTTGACAAAGTATTTTCATTTTAAGTTAGTGTACTGTTAGCTAGTTAGCTAACGTTAGCTGGATGGCTCGCTAACTAACGTTACGTCATGTGTCGGGATTCATTGTTTACCTAGATAGCTATCGGGCTACATTTTTTTATAAAATACTCTTGTCTTAGTGTGCCAGAGCGCAGAATAACTGATTCCTTTTTGAACGCTCAACACCTGTTGAATGTCTGGTGTCAGCAACAAAGTGTAATTCAATTGTTGCCACCAGCACAGTTAGTCACCAATGCTCTGGACAACATGAAAACAGCCTAACCAGCTCTGCTAGGCTGAGTAAAATGGTCAGAGTGGGGTGCAGTGTTGCCAACTCCTCAGTAGGAAAGTAGCAATTGGCTGTCCTAAAAGTCGCTAAATGAAGTCATCGCCTAATTTGCATAATTGTCCATGTGCATGTAATTGTGGTGGAAGCAGTAGGAGAGAGGAATAACATCGCGGGAGAGACAAAAAAGTGAGTATAAAACACCCTAAATATGTTTAGAACTACAAATGAACTTTCTTCTGTCAATTCTTGTTTTGGTTTTTCCCAACCCTCCTCCTTTATCCGGGCTTGGAACAGGGAAAAGTGTTCCAAAAGAGACACTGGCGAAGTTACTCAGTTTTTAATTTTATTACTTTTGTTTTCTCAATTTGGTTTGGTTTTTAACCTTATGGTCCACTTAGGAGCCTACAACAAGTCACAGTAAAACATGAACATTTTTAACCATAACATTATTTATTTTTTTGTATACAATCTAAACTGACCAAAAAGAGATCATAGAAAAAACTGTCAATGGCAATGTGAGAAAATTATGGTAACTAGTCTTGGCACTAATTCAGGTTAATTGTTTTTTTTTTATGTAAGCCAGGGCGGGATCAGCCAGCAGCGGCTTCCCGCAGGTGCGATTAATTTGCAGTCTGGACATGGAGGGGTGAACATCTCCTGCTCTGACTGCAG
This sequence comes from Oncorhynchus mykiss, assembly GCF_013265735.2. Classification (NCBI taxonomy): domain Eukaryota; kingdom Metazoa; phylum Chordata; class Actinopteri; order Salmoniformes; family Salmonidae; genus Oncorhynchus; species Oncorhynchus mykiss. The sequence continues at coordinate 20,455,206 of NC_048590.1, forward strand.
CGCCAGGACTGGGCCGCCTGTGAGTGCTTTAGGACCGGGAGGACCCGCTCCTCGTTGAGAAGAGTAAGAACGATAAGTGCTTTCACATCAGTCTCCGAAAGTCTCCAACACTAGAAAAAGTCACTAGATTAGTCACTAGTCACTTTTTTGAAAATATGTCGCTAGAGTCTGAATACTCGCTAAATATAGCGACAAAGTTGCTAAATTGGCAACACGGTGGGGTGTTGTCTCTCTCTCTTTGATGTCTGGAAGTAGCTGGCAAGTTAGTTCAGAACGCTCGGATCAACCCGTAAAAAGATGGGTGGGCTAAAGCTTAAGTGGGTGTGAACAATGTTGAATGGGTGTAGACAAAGAGGGCTCTCCAATAGTAATACCAAAACATTGAAAGGCGGTTTCATCAAAAGTGAGTTTACAAGTTGATCAACCTTCAAAGCAGAATTACTTTCACATTGTTTCCTCAAATGCAATGTATGATATATAATTTTGTAGCTCTGAGTCTCTACTTTTAGAAAACAGAAAATTAGAACAAAATTTAGAAAACTGAAATTCAAATGTTGCTACATAAGACCAAATCCAGGTTGTGAGTCACATATAAGGTCCCACAGTTGCTAGTGCATGTCAGAGCAAAAACCAATCCATGAGGTCAAAGGAATTGTCAGTAGAGCTCTGAGACAGGATTGTGTCGAGGCACAGATCTGGGGAATGGTACCAAAACATTTCTGCAGCGTTGAAGGTCCCCAAGAACAAGGTGGCCTCCATCATTCTTAAATGAAATAAGTTTGGAACCACCAAGATTCTTCCTAGAGCTGGCTGCCCAGAAGAAGTGAGCATTTGGGGGAGAAGGGCCTCGGTCAGGGACTGGGATACTAGTCAGGATTGAGGGAAAAATGAACGGAGCAAAGTACAGAGAGATCCTTGATGAAAACCTGCTCCAGTGCACTCAGGACCTCAGACAGGGGTGAAGGTTCATCTTCCAACAGGATAACGACCCTAAGCATACAGCCAACACAACGCAGGCGTTTCTTCAGGACAAGTCTCTGAATCTCCTTGAGTGGCTCAACCAGAGCCCGGACTTGAACCCGGTCGAACATCTCTGGAGACACGTGAAAATAACAACCTGACAGAGTTTGAGAGGATCTGCAGAGAAGAATGGGAGAAACTCCCCAAATACAGGTGTGCCAAGCATGTAGCATCATAGAGGCTGAAATCACTGCCAAGGGGGCTTCAACAAAGTGCTGAGTAAAGGGTCTGATTACTTACAACCATAGTTGTTTTTTGTTGTTTTTATTTTATTTCAAAAAACCTATTTTTGCAGTGTAGATTGATGAGGGGAAAGAAGACTATTTAACCAATTTTAGAATAAGGCTGTAACGTAACAAATTGTGGAAAAAGTCAAGGGGTCTGAATAATTCAGAACATCATAAAACAGTGTGTTGTGTTGTGTTGTGTGTGTGTGTGTGTGTGTGTAAATTAAAATGTTTACCCAAAATAACAATCTAACTCAACGGAGCCCATGGAGATGTTTTAAGATTGCTTCCATTCTAATCTAATGTATTCACCATCTGCTTTTAGGTGTTGGAGGGGGGGTGGTGTATTGGACAGGCCAGAGAGGGCCCATCTACAGGTGGTTCATCGCCCCTTGAGTCATCATCTCCCCAACACCCAACCCAGCGTCCAGGCGCACCCTTGCTCATTGCCCTACAACTCCGTCAACCTCCACCCCATCTTCTCGACCCAGCTCCAATGGCCGGAAGAGGAAGACAGCTGAGGATCCTTTGGACACTGACATTATGGATGACTTAAAGAAATGGGAGGCACAGGAACAGAATCAGTGGCAAGCAAAGGCTGTCTACGACATCATGGTACCATGGATGGTGTCTATTCCTGCTGATCAAAGTCTCCCGTTTGTCTCACACCAAAAACTGTTGTATGAATAAGAAAACAAAGCACACAACATTAGGGTGGTGGGTAATTTAGTCATATTTTTTGGCATGTTTTTTATATTTATTTCCTCATTCACGTTACCGATGTTTTACTTAGATTTTTCTCTTATTTCCACTTTTAACACACTTCACCTGTGATTAGTAAATATCTAAAAGGTCTGCAAGTCTATTTGTTTGGTTATTTGTACTTGTGGCAGAAAATATTACTGTTTTGAATCAGTCACTCACAGTAAAGTTGTACTGCTGTGTGCATGAGCTATGTAGATGAGGTTAATGTCTTGGGGGGGGTCTGTCCGTCCGTCCGTCCTTATTGTCTACAGCTGGACACTCGCCCATGTACCAAAGCAGGAAGGTTTCCAATGAAATACCACTACACATTACCATGTACAACCTTGTGTTAAGTAGATGAGGTTAATGTCTCGAGGGTCTAGCCTTATTGTGTACAGCTGGAAGAGCCATTCTCACCCATTTACCATAGGAGGAAATGTTTTATTGAAAGGACACTACACATACCACAATGTTCTGTAAATGTTGAGGGTCTAGCCTCCAGAAAAGAAAAAGAAAACAAGGATGAAATTGTCAGAGACTCCAGTCAGCCAAGTCATAGACCGTTTTCTCTGCTACCACATGGCAAGTGGTACCGGAGCGTCAAGTCTAGGACCAAAAGGCTCCTTAACAGCTTCTACCCCCAAGTCATAAAACTGCTGAACAATTTATCAAATGGCCACCGGACTATTTACCTAATTTAGTGTTTTGTACACTGCTGCTACTCGCTGTTTATCATCTATGCATAGTCACTTCACCCCTACCTACATGTAAAAATTACCTCTAACCTGTAACCCTGCACACTGACTCAGTACCGATGGTCTCCGCTTTCTCTGGGGCAACCCAAAGGGCTCAACCCATGATCCTCCATCTTGCAGCAACGATACCAAAGCAGTTCTCTGAAACTCTTCTGGCTCTTGAGTGGAAGCAGTTGTAGATCTTCTTGGCTTCTTCAAGGCCAGACAAACCATTGACTAAAATAAGTGTTTAAATTACTATTGAACAGGAACATATAGGCTATCAAATATGAGAAAATCTGCAAGGAAGAATGTGAGAAAATCCCCAAATCCAGATATGCAAAGCTGGATTTGGGGTTTTTCTCACATTCTTGACCCAAGATGACTCAAATCTGTCATCACCGCCAAAGAAGACTTGAGATGTTTCTGAATTTAATTTTCAATGAATTTGCACAAATTGTGAGTTAAAACATTTTTTTAATCCATTTTGAATTCAGACTGTAACAACAAAATACGTTTTTTTTTGCCCCCTTTTTCTCCCCAATTTCATGGTATCCAATTGTTGTCTCATCGCTACACGTACGGGCTTGGGAGAGGCGAAGGTTGAAAGTCATGCGTCCTCCGATACACAACCCAACCAACCACTGCTTCTTAACACAGCACACTTTTTGAAGGCACTGTATGTTGCATCACTTCTTCATTGGTATTGCTGTCACAGAAATGCAGTGCTCTGAAATGAACCGATGGGAATTTTTATGTGAGCAGATAGTTAACAGAACACCCTCTACTTGGTGCTACATTTGAATAATTGCTCAAAGACAAAACCACTGACTTTTATAGCCAGACACATGGTTATAAGCTTTTATTTTGCTTGTCAGGGAGATTTATTTTGGTCATTCATTGTGACAGACATTTTGAGTCCTCCTAAATCATTGAGGACCTTAGATATCAAGCTTTAAATTATTTATACATTTTTATATGTGATTAATGGTGTCAATTACGGCACTATTCAGTATACAGAGATTAGATTTTTTTTTTTGCATCCAATTACATTCTGCTCTTAGTTCTAGTTCTAGTTCTATGGCTATGGCTAGGGTTCCAAAATTGTTATTCGGCTGTCCCAAAAGGAGAACCCTTTTTGGTTCCAGGTAGAAAGAACCCATTTAGGTTCGAGATGCACACACGTTCCTTTTTAATTTAATAGACAATTATTCCTACAGATTTGCAGTCCCTACAGTTGTGTATTGCTCATTCAATGATCAAACCCCAACTGTGGTATTATTAGCTGTCTGTTCTAACCAACTGAGCTAACTCGCCCCCAAGCAAGTGTAAAAACCTGGAGGACAGAACAACTAAGTCTAAAGAAGAGCAAAGGTCAGTGAAGCCCAGCAGAGCTGCAGAGGCCGAGGGCCAGTACATATCAAGTGAATTAAAACTGATGTGTGACCTTCACAAAAACACATCAGAGCACAACAGTAAAGGAGAGCTCTAATCCCCCAGGTATCCCCTGGGTAGCCTAGCTACTGTGGCAGCAGGCAAAAAGGGCCAATGTGAATTTTAAGAACAGTCAAATCAATAGTCAAATCATGACTTAATTCTCACTTCCGAGGGCATAAACCAGAGTACAATAATGTAGTATTTAAGGTAAAAAAAAGAAACAGGCACAAGAACACAAGTCAGTCAGCTAGATAAGCAAAACGGGTTGAGTGAAGACGCTGAACATCTTTTGAGGGCCTCCTTAATAATATTTGCTGGAGTACATTGAGACTTCCTAAACTAGAAGTAACACACACGTGCATTTAACAAAGGAGAACAGGTATCAGGGGAGCAGAAAGCAGGTGGGCATAACATAGGCTTAGTGTACTTTATTGCCCAACAACAACCTTTCGAAAATTCACTGAAAACAAGTTTTTAAAATAAAAAAGTTATGTAAAGTTATGTAAAATGACGTTTATGTGCATTTCCTATTAGGTGTAGTAACGTAACACTGCCGTAATACATTACTGCTTAGTAACAGCATAGTAACTAATATAAACAGATGTAGATCCCAGATACTACACTCCTCCCCCATAGTGTTTAACTTCCAGAGAACAAGGTAAATATGTTGGGAACTGCTAATGCAATATCTGAACAATGCATTTTTTTTTACAATTTTCAACTACTGGTTTGAAGCAGACTTTTCAGAGTCCAGCACAAATCCAGGGGATTTTTCTGCCCCGAAGATGGAGTTTGTGTCCTAATAACTAACCCAGGTAATGTCCTTTTTCTTTCCTTTTAGCTAGGACATATTAAAGTGTTTGTTTGTTTTACTCTTTTTTACCTCCTTAACCAGCTCAACTCACAGGTCAAGCTTTTGAGGTGCCCTTCGCTGTCGAATAGGATATCTCCGCTCCTCCTGGGCTTCCGGTGGGGGGCCAGGTTCGGGTGGAAGGTCAGGCTCTGTCTCTCCCGTACGTCCACAATCAGGAGAATAGTCCTGGGGGTCGTTATTGTTCTTCTTCTCTCGGCATGTCTCTGCTGGGGCGTTAGACTTTAGCAGATGATCCACATGAACGTTGACCTGTCGATGACCAATTTGGACTTGGTAAGTCAAAGGTCCTCTGCGTTGCAAGATCACACCTGAGTTACACAGGCGCTTGGGGTGTCTGAAATCACGTACCATCACCCTCACTTCCTCTTTAAATTCTCTGACAGTCTTTGAGTGTCTGTCATGAGCCCTCTTCTGCTGTAGCTGGTGCTTTGCCACAGTGCTCGACAAGTCTGGTTTCAACAACGAGGTTGGCGTTTCAGAAACAGTTAAGCTGGTGTACATTCCGTTACTGTGTGTGGTGTGTTACGGTAAGTAAACAGGAACCGGGGAAGCCTTTGGTGGTGGATGGGCACAGACTGAACCTCGAGTCTAGTCTAGTCCTTCTTAAAGGTTTGCACGGCTCTCTCCGCTGCTCCGTTTGATGCCGGATGGTAAGGTGGTGACAGGATGTGCCTTACTCCGTTGTTCTTGAGAAACATTTAAAAATCATTTGTCGTGAAAGGAGGGCCATTGTCCGATACGAGCTCCTTGACTAGTCCAAAGGATGCAAACAGGTGTCTGAGAAGATTGATGGTCTTCTCAGCTGTGATCAGTTGAGTAGGGAACACTTCCATCCACTTGGAATGGACATCGACAACAACAAGGAAATGTTGCTTGTCAATCTCGGTGTAATCCACATGGATGCATTCCCAAGGTGTAGCAGCCCAGGACCATGGATGAAGAGGTGCAGCAGCAGGCTTGTTGCGAACAGCTTCACAGGGTGAGCAGTGGCCTACATGCTGTTGAATGTCCTGATCCAGTCCAGGCCACCACAGATAACTGCGAGCGAGTGCTTTCATTCGAGTGATCCCTGGATGTCCCTCATGCAGGTCAGATAGCAGTCTCCTCTGGAATTTGTGAGGTACCACCACCCTTGAGCCCCACAGAACACATCCTTGATCAGTGGACAACTGGTCTTTCTTGTCGATGAATGAACGAAGGTTATTGTCATTTACGAAGGTTGGCCAACCGCCTAATGTTAAGTCCAAGACTTAGCACTGGGTCTTTCCTTATTTCCTCTGCTATGTCTGAAGCAGATATGGGCAGTTCGTCAATGAGAGAGATCTGGAAGAATGCTCGATCATCTTCACTGTCTGAGTCACTATTGCATGGTAGTCTTGATAGTGCATTGGCATTTGGGTGATCACTGGACCGTCTGTACTCAATCTCGTAGTCGTAGGCTAACAAAATCAGAGCCCAACGTTGCATTCAAAGTGCAGCAAGGGTTGGTATAGCTGATCCAAGGATGGCCAACAGAGGCTTGTGATCTGTCAGCAGTTGGAACTTCCTTCCGTAGAGGTATTTGTGAAACTTCTTTACTCCGAATATTATGCTCAGGGCTTCCTTCTCAATTTGAGCATAATTTTTCTCACTTGGTGACAGAGTCCGTGATGCAAATGCAATAGGGTGTTCTTCACCTGACGGTAGAACATGTGAGATGACGGCTCCCACTCCGTATGGAGATGCATCACACGCGAGTATCAGCTTCATCTCTGTGTTGTAGTGGGCAAGCCACTTGCTCTTTAGTAGACGCTGTTTGCAAGTCTTGAATGCTTCTTCGCATTGTGGGGACCAATTCCACTTTGTATCGGCCTGCATCAGTTTGAGTTTGAGTTTTATTTTTATAGGGACAGTGCACATTAATCAACGTTTCAGTAAAAGTGCCGGTTTTAGCCAGCCGGCTAATTTTCAACCGCAGTCCCTGGGCAGGTTATTAAAAACAATTACAATATAGACAATAGCAACATAGAACAAGCAAGACATAGCAACATAGGACAAGCAAGACATAGCATACAGACAGAGCAACATAGGACAAGCAAGACGTAGCATACAGACAGAGCAACATAAAACAAAAAGCAGAAAGACAAAATTCATAAAAGTAACAAAGTGTTTCCACACCTCACAAGCTACAGACAACAGACAACATGGAAAGCGGCAACACACAGCTAGGGACCATGTTCACAAATCTGATTGACCTTTAGCCATGTCTTCAAGCATTTTGTGAAAGTGTGATATGTGGTGCAGTTATGTGTGTCTGATGGCTGTGTATTCCAGACATGGGAAGCTCTCACAGAGAATGCAGATTTACTAAAGGTGCTTTTCCTTAGGGGAACTATACAGTCAGACCTTGTGGATCTGCTGCCATATGTCTGGGTTTTCTGTTTAACAAAAATATTGAGTGGAGGGGGAGCCAGGCCATTAAGGATCTTGAATACAAGACATGTGTCGGTGTATTGCACAAGATTTTCCCAACTCAAGAGCTCATGCTTTCTAAGGATGTGACAATGATGATGGCTATTGGGCTTCCTATCAAGCACTTTGAGAGCCTGTTTGTAGACAGACTGAATAGGTTTTAATGTTGTACAGCAAGCTTGGGTCCAACTAGTCAAGCAGTATGTTAAGTGGGGGAGTATCATAGATTTGATGTACAGTTTTGCTACCTCTGTAGTCAAACAATTTCGTATAAATCGGAAATTAGCTAGGTTGAATTTGGTTATTTGATTTACCTTTTTCACATGCTTTTTAAAAGAGAGGTTGGAATCAAGTATGATGCCAAGGTACTTAAAATCGGATACCACCTGGAGCTTCTCCCCTGACACATAGACATCTGGCTCAGTAGCATCTGTTGCCCTCTTTGTGAAGAACATGCAAACAGTTTTTTTCACATTGAGATGCAAACACGAGTCACTGAGCCACTTTGTAACCTGGACCATTACAGTAGTGAGTTCTTGTGCAGCTTGTTGTTTGCTCTTTGCATGTACATATATCACTGTATCATCTGCATACATTTGAACTTCAGACCCAGTACAGACAGAAGGCAGATCATTAATGTACAGGCTGAACAGGAGGGGCCCCAGTATTGACCCTTGGGGCACGCCCACATCATAGCTACGAGTGGGCGACAGCTCATTGCTCACTCTGACACACTGAGTTCTGCCTTCAAGGTATGATTTCATCCATCTCAAGGCATCAGGGGAAAAGTTGAACTTGGACAATTTTGTGATGAGAATCTCATGGTTAACAGTATCAAAAGCCTTCCTTAGGTCCAGAAACACAGCCCCAACAGCACCCCCTTTGTCCATCTTGGACATTTTCCAGAAAAAAGCAGTTGGCCGTTTCTGTGGAGTGTTTCGCTCTGAAGCCAAACTGCATGGAGTGTAATGTGAAGGGGCTGTTGTTGAGGTGGGCAATCAGTTGTTCTGCTACACACTTTTCAACAACCTTTGACACCACAGGTAGTATACTAATGGGCCTGTAGTTACTCATGTCAGCAGGGTCGCCTGATTTAAAGATGGCCGTTATTATGGCCGACTTCCATACCCTTGGAAACACACCGAGACCAATAGATGTGTTGGTGACCTTAGTTGGTGAAGCGGATGCAACAATGTGGACAAGTTTGCCACAAACTTTCCGTTCAGGAGCCCCAAAAATGACCTCAGCTCTGAGATATTTGTGGGTGCTGGTGCGTTTACGATTGCTTCCGCCTTGCTGTTGGTTGGGTGCAGGCCTTGTGCATCAATCTTGTATCCGAGATACTCCACTGAGTCCTGGAGGAACTCACACTTGCTACGTTTCATTCTCACTCCGTATTTCCCCAGTCTTGACATCACTTTGTCCAGCACTACAAGGTGCTCTCCAATGGTTGGTGCTGACACGAGGATGTCGTCCATGAAGCACACAACATTGTCTATACCGTCCAAGATCTAATCCATTGTTTGTTGGAAAATCGCTGGAGCTGTCGAGATTCCATAGGCCAAGCGATTGAATCTGAATAGCCCCTTGTGTGTATTGATGGTTAGATACTGTTCTGACTCCAGATCCAGCTTCAGTTGCTGATAAGCGAATGCCAGGTCCAGCCTACTGAAAACCTTCCCACCAGCTAGAGTGGCAAACAGATCTTCAGCGTTTGGCAATGGATATTCCTCTGGTAGTATGCAGCGATTTACTGTGACCTTGTAGTCACCGCACATTCTGACGGTCTTGTCTTTCTTTGGGACTACAACAATTGGAGCGGCCCAGTCGCTCCTTGCTACTTTCGTGATTATGTTATTCTTCTGTAGGCGGTCCTGTTCCTTCTCTACTGCTTCCTTAAGAGCATAGGGAACTGGACGTGGTTTGTGAAAGATAGGCTTGGTTCCTTCTTGCACTCTGACTTTTGCTGTGAAGTCTTGTATTTCACTGTAGCCATCTTTGAAAAGTTCTTTGTGCGTCTCCAGCATGTTAGTGAGTGTAGCCTGACTCACTGGTTTGTCATTTCTCAGACTGAAGATTTCTCCCCAGTTCAACTTGTTCTTTTGTAGCCAGTTTCTGCCTAGCAAGGCTGATTTTTCTCCTTTAACAATGACAAGCGGTAGCGTCCACTCCTTCCCCTCATACCGGACTGGTACCTGGATCTGCCCTAACACAGGAATAGTGTCACCAGTGTATGAAGAAAGCCGGATGGACGCTGGCTGAAGAGGGCACTCTTTCAGTTTTTCTTTGTAGAGTCTCTCTGAAACCAGAGATACAGACGCTCCGGTGTCCAGCTGCATTTTTACTGGTTTTCCCGCTAACTCCATGTTGAGATAGATTCCATCTTTTTGTTGTTGAGCTGTGTACATTGTGAACAGTTCCACTACTGTTTGTTGTACCTTCCTCTTCTTGTGCTGCGTCTGACACTTTGTGCGCTCTTGCTGTGCGTTTCGAGGCTTTACACACTCTCTGTAAATGTCCAACCTTTCCACAATTGTGGCACTTTTCATTTTGGAATCGACATTCACTGTGCTGATGATTATCTCCCCCACATCTGTAGCAACTTGGCTTAGACCTTTGAGATGTGGGCTGCTTTGTTCTTGTGTAACCTTGAGGACGGGACTGAGAAAAGTGTGACTTTTGTGAGCCTTTTTCACCACGTGCATCACTGACCTTGTGAACACCTTTCTGACGTTCTTTCTGACTATTGCATGCAATAGTATCCCTGTGGGCAAGCTCGAGTCCAAGTGCTATATCACAGGCTTTCTTAAAGGTCAGGTCCTTCTCGGACAGAAGCCATCTGTAATATGCTTCACCTGTGAGACCACATACAAACTTGTCTCGGAGAGCATTATCAAGAAATCGTGCAAACTCACATGTACTTGCGAGCCTTTTCAAAGCAAGGATGTAGTCAGCCACGGTTTCACCTTGACTCTGGTGACGTTGGTAAAATCTGAAACGTTCTTCAATGAGAATTGGCTTAGGCTTGAAATACCTTGAAAGAGTTTCAGTCAGTTCTGCATAGTTCAACTTCTGCATAGTTCAACCCAAAACACTGAGAAACACGTCTGCTTTCTTTTCATCTTTGATTTCATTTGCAGCCAGTCAACGATCAAAACGCTCCAAATAGGAATCAAAATCCTCTTTTGTAGCCTCAAACTCTGGTACTCGACCAATGGTTGCCATTTTCACAGTTAATTGTTCAGTTTCCTTATTCCTTGTATTCCTTAATTTTCTGAATTTTCATCTAATTCTTCACTTCAGACGTTTCTGCAATTACTTCATTCACTGCACTCATTTGTAATAATGTTCACACCATGTTACGTTCCTGCTTCCTTTTTTTTCTTGACAATATTTCTCCACTGAGATCGCCTAGTTTCAATGGGTTCAATGACAGTTTTTTTTATTATTTAACCAGAGGGCAGTGTCGCTATTCTGGACTCCAATAGTCTTGCTACTTGGCAGCTCCTGTATACTGTACCGACTAGCAGTGCTTAGCCTTCTCTACTGGCGAAAGAAAATAAAAAATAACTGAGGAATTACATAATTATTTTGAGTTTCATTACTCACGCAACATTCTTCCCTTCAAGCAATGTCCGTTTATGTAGTTTAATCCCATCCTCGTCGCCACTGTAATATTTGTGTTGTGGAGAAATGAACAGGCAGGAGACGGAAGTACAGTTAGTTTTTGTTTAGTCAAAACCCCTCGTACTCTACAGTTCGCGGCACCCCAGTGCGCATGTGCATTTCCTATTAGGTGTAGTAATGTAACACTGACGTAATACATTACTGCTTAGTAACAGCATAGTAACTAATATAAACAGATGTAGATCCCAGATACTACAAGGATCAGCGTGGCAGATGTGTTGTTACCGACCCTTACCACCTGGGGGCGGCCCATCAGGAAGTCCATGATCCAGTTGCAGAGGGAGGTGTACAGTCCCAGGGTCCTTAGCTTATTGATGAGCTTTGAGGGTACTATGGTGTTGAACGCTGAGCTGTAGTCAATGAATAGCATTCTCACATAGGTGTTCCTTTTGTCCAGGTGGGAAAGGGCAGTGTGGAGTGCAAGAGAGATTGCATCATCTGTGGATCTGTTAGGGCGGTAGAAGGCCAGCATCCCGGAGTTGCCTCTTCACTGTTGACGTTGAGACTGGTGTTTTGCAGGTACTATTTAATGAAGCTGCCAGTTAGGTACTTGAGAGGCGTCTGTTTCTCAAACTAGACACTCTAGTTTACTTGTCCTCTTGCTCAGTTGTGCACTGGGGCCTCCCACACCTCTTTCTATTCTGGTTAGAGACTGTTTGTGCTGTTCTGAGAGGGAGTAGTACACAATGTTTTACGAGATCTTCAGTTTCTTGCCAATTTCTCGCATGGAATAGCCTTAATTTCTCAGAACAAGAATAGACTGCTGAGTTTCAGAAGAAAGTTTTGTTTCTAACCATTTTGAGCCTGTAATCAAACCTACAAATGCTGATGCTCCAGATACTCAACTAGTCTAAAGAAGGCCAGTCGTATTGCTTCTTTAATCAGCACAACAGTTTTCAGCTGTGCTAACATAATTGCAAAAGTGTTTTCTAATGATCAATTAGCCTTTTAAAATGATAAACTTGGATTAGCTAACAACACAATCCCCATTCATGCTAATCTATTTTTCTACAAACAGCAGTGCAACAACACTAAATCAATGATGAAATCATTTTTGCTTGTCTTTTTTGTGCATTTGTGAACATCTGCATTCAAAGGACCGGAGCATACATAAACACATACCTCTCCTCATCACGCTCTGAGCAAACTGAGGAGTAGAAGCATGGCTCCCGTTGATGACATCACAACATTAACACAATTTCGAAAATAAATACACTAAAATAGTGGACTCTTGAAAGTAGTGTAATACATCTCAAAATAACCTTAAAATAAAACATAAAAATAAACATGAGGGCTTTTCGCTGAAATACATAAAGTATATTTTACACCTGTTACACATGTTTTATTCTGATTTTTCAGTCACCGATCCCATAAAACGCCCCCATACAGAAGACGCCTTCCTCCAATGACTCTTATATGTAATGTAATAAATAGTAATGATCAAGGGCTAGGTTTAGGGTAGAGATGTCTCAAGGATCCCAGATAGCACGAACCATAGCCTCTCTCTGGGCTACGTCAGTGTTGCAGCCCTTAGCCGTGGTATACTGATCATATACCACACCCCCTTGGGCCTTATTGATTAACTTCTCTGGGATATGTGGGACGGTAGCGTCCCACCTCGCCAACAGCCAGTGAAATTGCAGGGCGCCAAATTCAAAACAACAGAAATCTCATCATTAAAATTCCTCAAACATACAAGTATTATAAACCATTTTAAAGATAACTTCTTGTTAATCCAGCCAGAGTGTATGATTTCAAAAAGGCTTTACAGCGAAGCACACCTTTTGATTATGTTAGGTCAACGCCTAGCCACAGAAAACCATAAGAGACATTTTCCAAAGAAGGAGAGGTGTCACAAAAGACATAAATAGCGTTAAAATGTATCACTAACCTTTGATGATCTTCACCGGATGGCACTCCCAGGACTCCATGTTAGACAATAAATGTGTGTTTTGTTCGATAAAGTTCCTCTTTATGTCCAAAAACCTCATTTGAAATTGGTGCGTTATGTTCAGAAATGCATTGTCTCAAACAAACATCCGGTGAAAGTGCAGAGAGCCACATCAAATTACTGAAATACTCATCATAAACATTGATGAAAGATACAAGTGTTAAACACACAATTAACGATAAACTTCTCCTTAACTTCTTAAGGTATAGGGGACAGCATTTTCCCTTTTGGATAAATAGCGTGCCCAATTTCAACTTCCTGCTATTCATGCCAAGAATATAAGATATGCATATTAAAATACTTATTTTCCTCCATAATTTGCTATTAAATTAATTAAAAATCCTACAATGTGATTTTCTGTATTTTTTTCCCTCGTTTTGTCTGTCATAGTTGAAGTGTACCTATGATGAAAATTACAGGCCTGTCATCTTTTAAAGTGGGAGAACTTGCACAATTGGTGGCTGACTAAATACTTTTTTGCCCCACTGTATATGGACGGAATTAATCGAACAAAAGGACCAATTGTGATGTTTATGGGACATATTGGAGTGCCAATAAAAGAAGCTTGTCAAAGGTAATGCATGTTTTATATTTTATTTCTGCGTTTTGTGTAGCACCTGCAGGGTTGAAATATGCTACCCTCTGTTTACTGTTGTGCTATCATCAGATAATAGCGTCTTATGCTTTCGCCGAAAAGCCTTTTAAAAATCTGACATGTTGGCTGGATTCACAATGAGTGTAGCTTTAATTGAGTATCTTACATGTGTGATTTAATGAAAGTTAGATTTTGATATCATTTTTAAGAAATTTGCCGTGCTGCATTTTCCCTGGCTTTTGCCCAAGTGGGACGCAACCGTCCCCTATACCATAAGAAGTTAATGCAACCGCTGTGTCAGATTTCATTTTTTATTTACGGTAACAGCACACCATTCAATTATGTTAAGTCAGCGCCTAGCCACAGAAAAACAAACAGCCATTTTCCAACCAAGGAGAGGTGTCACAAAACTCAGAAATAGCGTTATGAATATTCACTTACCTTTGATGATCTTCATCGGAATACACTCCCAGGAATCCCAGGTCCCGAATAAATGTTTGTTTTGTTTGATAAAGTCCATAATTTATGTCCATATACCTTTTTTTGTTCTTGTGTTTAGTTCACAAATCCAAATTCACAAGGCGCAGGCACTTAGTTCAGATGGGTCCATTACAGTTTGTAGAAACATGTCAAACAATGTATATAATCAAACTTTAGGATGTTTTTATCATAAATCTTCAATAATATTCCAACCGGACAATTCCTTTTTCTTTAGAAATGAAAAGGAATGGAGCTCGCTCTCATGGACGTGCGCGTGACTTAGCTCATGGCATTCTGCCAGGTCCCTGAGTCAAACAGCTCTTAATCGCTCCCCCTTCATAGTAGAAGCCCGAAACAAGGTTCTAAAGACTGTTGACATCTAGTGGAAGCCTTAGGAAGTGCAATATGACCCCATAGACACTGTATATTGGACTGCCAGAGGTCCGGACAACAGGCCCTCCGATTTGACACACTGAACTCTATCTGATAAGTAGTTGATGAAACAGGCAAGGCAGTCATTTGAGAAACCAATGCTGTGGAGTATGCCGATGAGAATATGGTGATTGACAGAGTCCAAAGCCTTGGCCAGGTCGATGAAGACGGCTGCACAGTACTGTCTTTTATCAATGGCGGTTATGATATCGTTTAGTACCTTAGGCATGGCTGAGGTGCACCCGTGACCAGCTCGGAAACCGGATTACACAGCGGAGAAGGTACGGTGGGATTCTAAATGGTCAGTGATCTGTTTATTGACTTGGCTTTCGAAGACTTTAGAAAGGCAGGGCAGGATGGATATAGGTCTGTGACAGTTTGGGTCTAGAGTGTCGCCCCCTTTGAAGAGGGGGATGACCGTGGCAGATTTCCAATCTTTAGGGATCTCGGACGATACGAAAGAGAGGTTGAACAGACTAGTAATAGGGGTTGCAACAACGGCGGCAGATAATTTTAGAAAGAGAGGGTCCAGATTGTCTAGCCCAGCTGATTTGTATGGGTCCAGGTTTTGCAGCTCTTTCAGAACATCTGCTATCTGGATTTGGGTGAACGGGGTAAGTTGCTGCAGGGGGATGCGTAGCCAGGAGGAAAGCATGGTCAGCTGTAGAAAAATGCTTATTGAAATTCTCGATTATCGGTGGTGACAGTGTTACCTAGCCTCAGTGCAGTTGGCAGCTGGGAGGAGGTGCTCTTATTCTCCATGGACTTTACAGTGTCCCAAAACATTTTGTAGTTAGAGCTACAGGATGCAAATTTCTGTTTGATAAAGCTAGCCTTTGCTTTCCTGACTGACTGCGTGTATTGGTTCCTGACTTCCCTGAAAAGTTGCATATCGTGGGGACTATTCGATGCTAGTGCAGTCCACCACAGGATGTTTTTGTGCTGGTCGAGGGCAGTCAGGTCTGGAGTGAACCAAGGGCTATATCTGTTCTTAGTTCTACATTTTTTGAAAGGGGCGTGCTTATTTAAGATGGTGAGCAAATTACTTTTAAGGAACGACCAGGCATCCTCGACTGACGGGATGAGGTCAATATCCTTCCAGGATACCAGGGCCAGGTCGATTAGAAAGGCCTGCTCGCAGAAGTGTTTTAGGGAGTGTTTGACACTGATGAGGGGTGGTCGTTTGACCGCGGACCCATAGTGGATGCAGGCAATGAGGCAGTGATCGCTGAGATCCTGATTGAAAACAGCAGTGGTGTATTTGGATGGCAAGTTGGTCAGGATAATATCTATGAGGGTGCCCATGTTTACGGATTTAGGGTTGTACCTAGTGGGTGAGAGCTTGTTTATTTGGTCAAAACACTTTTGCTTTTAATGTCACTAATCAATGCCAATCTTCAGGATCTTCATTAGCACATCTATGGCACAATATACATAATCCTGTTGATGTAATCATCACTAATGTTTTTGCGTGTGTGAAACAGTGGCCAGGTCAAAATGCCCCTTGTATGTAGGCACCACAGGAATCCTAGTGCAGGAGATGAAATGTCTTCAAAATCATCACAAAGGAGGACAAACTGAAATGTTTGTACACCACATTTCGGTAACTTTGTTTAGGTACCTGTTCAGTCTGCTATTATTGAACTGTTTTTCAACTGCCAAACTGACATTCAATTTACTGCCTTATCTCTCCTTCTTCTGCAGTCATACCAAGCGAAACAGCGTGTTTGCCGTGAAGATTGATGTCTTTGTCTCCCATATCTACTGCATCAAGTTTAAACTCAGCTCAAGCGAACAATCGGCAAAGGTTTTTAAAGTCAAAGGAATTATAGACCTGTGATGGTGTTGATGGAGTACAGTACCACCTGTGCAAATGACAATGATGAGTGACGACCTGACCTGCAACTGCAGGTGGAGAAATAAGACTGAGCTCAGACACTCAAAGTACAGAGAAGTAAACAGGTCCTGTCAGGATCTATAATAAGGACTCTCACCATCTTCAATTCTTATTTTCAAGTCATATGGGAACCTCAGCATCTATTTTGGATGCAAGACCTGTTCTATAGCATTTCGTACTGTGGCAAAGACAGGAGACCTGACAGACTCAAAGCAATCAAAACATAGTTGTGATTAGAGAGCATTTGTGTTGGTATTCTCCTTTTTTGTAACATATTCATTGATGGGTCAATGATTTTACACAATTGTAAATACATTATGATCGGTTTTCAGTTTTGAGCAACACTACCTATATCCACAAGGTGGCACTAAATCATTTTTGCTTCCTCAATGTATGTACAATAAACATATCTATCTCCTTGCATTTTTGTCAAATTACAGGTTACATTTACTTGATTACATAGTTTGAAGTAACACAATGAGTTACAATATAATGATACTACTATGTGGAAACTGAAGATGCTTAATTTCCTAGTCATTTGGGAAGTTCCTAGTTGGCCAACATTTTCTGAGGTACCTGTTGTATATTGTTGGTTTGTCAATTGAAGTGACATAGGTACTGGTAACATTGCTGGCCTGAATTGTTCAATTGGTAGTTGGGTTGCATTGACAAGTAGGTCTCTTTTATTGTTGGAGTTTGGATAGCTCATATTCATTTATTTTATTAACCATGAGTGATTTTGTGAATAAGAACTTTTTATGCTATAACAATAATGAAAACTGAGTGATTGGATAAAAAAAATAAAAAATTAAAAGACAGCATTTGCTGTCTGTTTTGGAAAATATTGTCACATTTTATTTCCCTATACATTTTCCCAGTAAAAAAGCCTATCCCTGTTCTACGTAGTGTGTGGATGCATGAGATTTCATTGAATGGGGGGGGGGTGAGACAGACTGGAAGCGAAAAACTAAACGTCATCACATCTTCACAATATGCTTTCTGTTCTTTCTTTTCACAAGGTGTAAGTTCTTGGTCAAAAGAGCTGGTGTATCAGTCCATACAATGCAACATGTACGTCTATGACCATGTTTGATGCTGCAAAAAGCATACATATAATTAAACCCCCGTATATTTCATATTCAAGTCCAATGTTTCTTGCATGCAAAAGTGCTGTCGATTTGTACTGCCCTGGTGACTTGGCATTCTATGCTAAAAAATACCCGTACTGCGACATTGTTCTCCCTCATAAAAACCACAGGGTGCACAGTAACCAGATTTCACAATAAAAAAAAATCCACATCTGTATTCTTCTAAAGCGCAATGCTTGTTGGAAATCTGTCGTCTTTGTCATGGTATAATGGTCAGTAATAGTATTCCTTGAAACAAACTGTACATTCATCTAGTGTTTTTTTCTACTGAAAAAAAGTCAACCTTATCAGCTGTAATAACTCTTAGCACCTAGTTCAATGATACACATCATGTTTGAGCTAACACCACACAATTACATTGTTTACGCATTCTTTTGGTGAGATGGAGATGGTAGTGTTTTAAATGGCAAATTTGTGCGTTGGCTTTTAATCTGCTTGTTCCATCATAATGTGGCCTGAGAAGACACCCCTACTGAAGGAAATCCCTTATGATTGTTTAAATTGTGATTACATTTTTCAGTCATTATTGCTTCCGCATCAGAAGTTGGTCTTCGTGTAGGCCAATATTTAAGTGTAAAGCCCGAGATGTTTATACATTGGCATGTGCGGTTAGGCCTGAGACAAAGTCGAGGCAAGCCTTGCCAACATATCCTCCAAAGACACCGGCTTTGACGGCTTTATTACCTTCATACAACAGGTTACCAACATATTCAAATAATGATTTACATATTTTCATTAAAAACATTATTTTTATGAATTTATTAATAGTATTTATTTCTTCCACAATAAATAGTCCCAACACACATCTAGGGTTGCTACCCAAGCTGGCTGGTCATTTGTTCTATCGGTTCGGTTGCCAGAGAAGCGACCGTTCAGTCTTTTTGTTCTGTATCTATGGACGCGACCCAGTCCTTCGTTATAAATGTTCCATTGCCATACTGGCTGACAATGTTCTTATCCCTTGCTTGCTGCTAGCCAACTACGGCTAACTTACAGTGACATCACACATTGCAGACATAATAACAGCAAAGTAGCTGCATTTGCATTTGTTAAAGCTGTTTTCTAGTGACATTTATTTGGATACATCCATAACAATGAGCTACAGAGGCGCAATTTCACCTGGCATAGAAAATGTACTCAGGATACTGTTGTTCAGAGGAGCTAGCCAACAACACAGCTACAGTAACACAATCACTTCAAACGGAAGCTGGAAAGACTGCAAACTTGCTGCACTTCATTTCGTTTGACATTGTTTTGTATATATCCATAAAAATGATGCCATGATTTCGACTGGCTGAGAAACGCTGCCTGCCTGTCTGTCTCGTCCCGGCTCCCGACATGTTCCTTACTATGGGACAGCAGGATATCGAATTTGAATATTGAAACAATGTTGCGAATGTCAGAGAGACAGACAGAAAGGTTTATACAAAAAAAAAAAAACTAAGTGTTACTCTAAAACAAATGTGAGATAATGTTTAGATGCTTTTTAGAGTGGAGATCAAGTTTATAAATTGACTGGCTGGGAGGACGAGACAGTGGATTGTGCAGTCAGATGGAACAGAGTAATAAACAGGCATAGATTTAGCGGTGGTAAATGGTGAAATAGGCACCGGCTGGAATGTGGTTTTAACCAATCAGCATTCAGGATTAGACCCACCCATTGTATAACCTAGTTTAAACAACATTCCATAAGAGTGATCAATCAAGAGAATACTTTCTCATACTACCCGAAACCTGATACTCTCTAATATTTGTGGTTTTCCCTGGAGCGAAAATCTGATCAACATACCAGCAACTATGATTTCTGTTTTTCCATTCAATGCTTCGTCAATTATAGCAAATACATTTTTTCGTTTTTCAGTTGCAACCATTATCTAGTATCACTAACCATCACAATTATATTCCTCTAATTTATAGCCATGTGGTTTATTTCCTATCGTTACATTGTTATTAATATTTCTGCCTAAAGCTGGAATCCTAACCTGCTACATAAATGTTTGGACCTATAAATTAATGATATACTTTGAACGGGGTATGGTAGTAGGCAGTGGTGTAAAGTATTTAAGGAAAACTACTTTAAAGTACTCTTTAAATATTTTTTGGGGGTATCTGTACTGTACTATTTATATTTTTACCAACTTTTACTCTTACTTCACTACATTTCTAAAGAAAATAATATACTTTTACTCCATACATTTTCCCTGACACCCAAAAGTGCTCGTTACATTTTGACAGGAAAATGGTCCAATTCACACACTTATCTAGAAAACATCACTGGTCATCCCTACGGCTTCTGATCTGTTAAACTCATTATACACAAATGCTTGTTTGTAAATTATGTCTGAGTGTTAGTGTGCTCCTGGCTATCCATCAATAAAAATTTTAATCCAATTTTGCCATCTGGTTTGTTTAATATAAGGAATTTAAAATGATTTATACTTGTACTTTTGATACATAAGTTAATTTTTAGCAATTACATTTACTTTTGATACATAAGTGTCACACCCTGGTCAAAGTATTTTGTGTTTATCTTTATTTATTTGGTCAGGCCAGGGTGTGGCATGGGTTTTTGTATGTGGTGTGTATGTATGGGGATTGTAGCTAGTGGGGTGTTCTAGCTAAGTCAATGGCTGTCTGAAGTGGTTCTCAATCAGAGGCAGGTGTTTATCGTTGTCTCTGATTGGGAACCATATTTAGGCAGCCATATTCTTTGAGTTTGTCGTGGGTGATTGTCCTTAGTGTCCTGATGTCATTGTTCTGTGTTAGGTTACACAAGTATAGGCTGTTTCGGTTTTCGTTAAGTTTATTGTTTTGATAGTGTTTGTGTTTAGTGTGTTACTTCATTAAACATGGATTGCAATAGACACG
Organism: Oncorhynchus mykiss; assembly: GCF_013265735.2. Lineage (NCBI taxonomy): Eukaryota > Metazoa > Chordata > Actinopteri > Salmoniformes > Salmonidae > Oncorhynchus > Oncorhynchus mykiss. The sequence goes on from NC_048590.1 coordinate 20,475,751, forward strand.
CCGCATTTTGGTCCGACTCTCCTTCTCATACAGAAAACCGTTACAGAATCACCCACCACAAAGGGACCAAGCAGCGTGTCAACAGGCAAGAACAGCCCAAAGTGGAGTACAGTATGGACTATACTTCTTGGGAGGAGATAGACAGGTGGGCGGTCGACCCAGGGAGAGTGCCGGAGCCCGCCTGGGATTCGATGGAGCAGTGCGCGGAAGGATATAGGAGAATGGAGTTTGCGAAGCAAGCAAGGCGGCGCGGACGGAGGCCCCATAGTCAGCCCCAAAAATTTCTTGGGGGGGGGCTCAGGGAGAGTGTGGCAGAGTCAGGAGCCAGACCTGAGCCAACTCTCCCTGTTTATCGTGAGGAGCCAAGGAGGAGACCAGAACCAGAGCCGGTGTTGGAGGTGAGCGAAACAGAGACTGTGAAGGAGTTAATGGGGAAATTGGAGGAGAGAGAAATGAGGGAGTTGCTGTGTTGGTGTTTTAAACATGGAATTCGCCCGACGGAGCGTGTCGGGGATTTGATGGCACCTGGGTCAGCGCTCCATACTCGTCCTGAGGTGCGTGTTAGTCGGCTGGTGAAGATGGTGCCAGTCTCACGTACCAGGCCTCCTGTGCACCTCCCTAGCCTTGCACGTCCTGTGCCAGCACCGCTCTCAAGATCTCCAGTACGCCTTCACGGTCTAACCCATCCTGTGCCACCTCCACACCCCAGCCCTCCGGTAGCAGCTCCCCGCACCAGGCTTCCTGTGCGTGTTCTCGGCCCAGTACCACCAGTGCCAGCACCACGCATCAGGCCTACAGTGCGCCTCGCCTGTCCAGCGCTGTCGGAGCCCTCCTCCTCTCCAGCGCTGTCGGAGTCTCCCGCCTGTTTAGCGCTGTTAGAGCCTTCCTTCTCTACAGCGCTGCCGGAGTCTCCCGCCTGTTCAGAACTGCCAGTTAGCATAGAGCTGCCAGTTAGCATAGAGCTGCCAGTTAGCATAGAGCTGCCAGTTAGCATAGAGCTGCCAGTTAGCAAGGAGCTGCCAGTCTGCATGGAGCTGCCAGTCTGCATAGAGCTGCCAGTCTGCAAGGAGCTGCCAGTCTGCAAGGAGCCGCCAGAGCTGCCTGTCTGCAGGATGCCGCCAAAGCTGCCAGTCTGCAAGGAGCCGCCAGAGCTGCCAGTCTGCAAGGAGCCGCCAGAGCTGCCAGTCTGCAAGGAGCCGCCAGGGCCGCCAGTTAGCATGGAGCAGCCAGGGCCGCCAGTTAGCATGGAGCAGCCAGGGCCGCCAGTCAGCATGGAGCAGCCAGGGCCGCCAGTCAGCATGGAGCAGCCAGGGCCGCCAGTCAGCATGGAGCAGCCAGTCAGCATGGAGCAGCCAGTCAGCATGGAGCAGCCAGAGCAGCCAGTCAGCATGGAGCAGCCAGAGCTGCCAGTCAGCATGGAGCAGCCAGTCAGCATGGAGCAGCCAGAGCTGCCAGTCAGCATGGAGCAGCCAGTCAGCATGGAGCAGCCAGAGCTGTCAGTCAGCATGGAGCAGCCAGTCGACCAGACTCTCCCAGATCTGCCAGTCGACCAGACTCTCCCAGATCTGCCAGTCGACCAGACTCTCCCAGATCTGCCAGTCGACCAGACTCTCCCAGATCTGCCAGTCGACCAGACTCTCCCAGATCTGCCAGTCGACCAGACTCTCCCAGATCTGCCAGTCGACCAGACTCTCCCAGATCTGCCAGTCGACCAGACTCTCCCAGATCTGCCAGTCGACCAGACTCTCCCAGATCTGCCAGTCGACCAGACTCTTCCAGATCTGCCAGTCGACCAGACTCTTCCAGATCTGCCAGTCGACCAGACTCTTCCAGATCTGCCAGTCGACCAGACTCTTCCAGATCTGCCAGTCGACCAGACTCTTCCAGATCTGCCAGTCGACCAGACTCTTCCAGATCTGCCAGTCGACCAGACTCTTCCAGATCTGGTAGATTCATCAACCTGCCTGAGCTTCCTCTCACTCCTGAGCTTCCTCTCACTCCTGAGCTTCCTCTCACTCCTGAGCTTCCCCTCAGTCCCGAGCTGCCTCTCAGTCCCGATCTGCTCCTCAGTCCAGTGGGGTTCTGGGTGAGGACTACTAGGCCATGGTCGGCGGCGAGGGTGGACTATCCAGGGACGCGAGGAGAAGGGACTAAGACATTGATTGAGTGGGGTCCACGTCCCGCGCCGGAGCCGCCACCATGGACAGACGCCCACCCGGACCCTCCCTATTGTTTTGAGGTGCGTTCGGGAGTCCGCACCTTAGGGGGGGGGGTTCTGTCACACCCTGGTCAAAGTATTTTGTGTTTATCTTTATTTATTTGGTCAGGCCAGGGTGTGGCATGGGTTTTTGTATGTGGTGTGTATGTATGGGGATTGTAGCTAGTGGGGTGTTCTAGCTAAGTCTATGGCTGTCTGAAGTGGTTCTCAATCAGAGGCAGGTGTTTATCGTTGTCTCTGATTGGGAACCATATTTAGGCAGCCATATTCTTTGAGTTTGTCGTGGGTGATTGTCCTTAGTGTCCTGATGTCATTGTTCTGTGTTAGGTTACACAAGTATAGGCTGTTTCGGTTTTCGTTAAGTTTATTGTTTTGATAGTGTTTGTGTTTAGTGTGTTACTTCATTAAACATGGATTGCAATAGACACGCCGCATTTTGGTCCGACCCTCCTTCTCATACAGAAAACCGTTACAATAAGTATATTTAAAAACAAATACTTTTAGACTTTTCCTCAAGTAGAATTTTACAGGGTGACTTTCACTTTTACTTGAGTAATTTTTTATTATGTTATCTTTACTTTTACTCAAGTATGACAATTGAGTACTTTTTACACCACTGGTAGTAGGTGCCAGGTGCACCGGTTTAAGTGTGTCAAGAACTGCAATGCTGCTGGGTTTTTCACTCAATAGTTTCCCATCTATATAAAAAAAAATGGTCCATTAAAAGGGGGTGCAACTCCATTTCGGATGGTGTTAATGTTTTGTATACTCGGCCTCAATTCGTCAGGGCATGGACTCGACGAGGTGTCAAGCGTTCCACAAGGCCCATGTTGACTCCAATAGTTCCCACAGTTGTGTAACGTTGGCTGGATGTCCTTTGGGTGGTGGAACATTCTTGATAGACACGGAAAACTTTTGAGTCTGAAAAACCCAGCAACGTTCAAAGGCACTTAAATCTTTTGACTTTCCCATTCACCCTTTGAATCGCACACATACACAATCCATGTCTCAAGGCTTAAAACCCTTTCTTTAATCTGTCTCCTCCCCTACATCAACACTGATTGAAGTGGATTTAACAAGTGAGATCAATAAAGGATCATAGCTTTCACCTGGATTCACCCGGTCAGTCTATATAATGGAAAGAGCAGGTGTTAATGTTTTGTACACTCATACCCATTGATTATTGAATAATATAACTTAGAAATTCCACATGAGCTTAGTTCAACTGTTTTGTTTTCCAATGTTTGTAAACAATGTAAATGTAAACAAACACTGTGTAGCCTCAAAACATGGTTAAAACTATAATTTTGATAGCATGGATGGTCAGTCCTTGCATCAATAACTCTGTCTATGAATTTGAGAGTATTTACATTTCTCCAAGGCCCGTCCCTCAGCTTTTTACCAAAACACAGGCGAGATGACAGCTTTGTTATTGTTTCAAATAAGGATGCTAGCTTTAATGCTGTACAACAGTTTTTTTCTGTGATGTATTAATAGTCATAGAATTAGCAATACTGTTGTTCACTGTAATTTAATAGGATCTCTACGCTCCAAGTCACATCCCATCATCTTTGGGAAACTGGTATTGCCTGTTTTCCCTCTTTCTAGTTGCTTTCTCTCTCTCTCTTTCCCCATCAAGTTGTTTTGGAACTCCCCATGCAATGCGGCTCAACAGGAAATGTGATTTGCACATATAAAAGGGACCTCTCGTGGCAACTCACTCTTCAATACAGAAACGACTATTTGACACTGACAAAACATACTGTATGGTGGTCAGACGGGAACTAAGCGACTTACTACCGAGACACAGACTGTTGCAGCGTAAACAAGACAGAAATCACAAAACAGTAAAAGGACAAATTAACTATTTTTCACCAGCCATTTATTTGATCATTACTGACATAGGCCTACCATTTTGTCTCATTTGTAAATAGATTTTTTTGTTTGTTTTTATTTTGTTAGTTTCCTGTAGTGTTGTAATCTTGCTCATCATGGTGGACCAGCTGGCTTTCACGCAAGAGAACAGAGAGCGGATACAGGCAGTGGAGAACTCCTTCGGCCCCTCTGGGATGTCCCTGATCAGACCTGACCGGGTCTTGATAGGCGAGGGGCGGCTGATGAAGCTGTGTCGACGCCGCCCCCAGCCTAAAGTATTTTTCTTGTTTAATGACATTTTGGTGTACGGTAGCATCATCCTTCATGGACGCTGGCACAAGAAGCAGCATGTTATCTCCCTGGAGGATATCCAGCTAGAGGACCTGGAGGACGGGGTCATCATGGAGAACCAGTGGCTGATCCGCACACCACAGAAGTCCTTCTACGTGGCAGCTGCCTCCGCTGAGGAGAAGCGTGCCTGGATGGAGCACATTGAGGACTGCAGGTGTAAGCAGCTTCAGCATGCCGGCTGCCAGCCCGGGTGCACCTTCGCCACCACCTGGATCCCTGACCGGGCGTCCGCCATCTGCATGCGCTGCTCTAAAACATTTACAGTCAACAAACGTCGCCACCACTGTCGTCGCTGCGGCTTTGTCGTCTGCAACGCCTGCTCCAAGAACCGGGCCGTGATCTGCCACATCTCTACTAAGCCCGTGAGGGTGTGTCGACTGTGTCACCTCAGTCTCCAGGACCATGGGGAGCTGACTCAGGATGAGGTGCATCTACGGGGGGACAGTGATGGGAGGAACTGCTCTGATGAATCTGACCTGGTCATGCCCGAGTACGAGGCGACTAGCGACGATGAGGCGAATGAGCGGGTAGAACACCACGCACCAAGCAATTGGGTTGAGTGTCACAACTCTTGGTCCCCATTTAACTATTTAAAACCGGACCATCAAAGTCTCAATCTCACTGGATTGTCAAGTCACTTGACTTGACTTGGTTGACAATTGGACAATGTGAGAGGACCCTGAAAAGTATTTACTGAATGAGTAATTGGTGAAGAGTGCCAAATCAAGACGATACATGATCACATGTAATCAAAAATATTGCACAAATATGAACACTAATCCTACCCATATAATGTATGCATTACATAGATGTTTTCCTGTTAATAATATAATATTCCTTTGAGTGTTTTGGGGGGCTTATTTTTGTCATCCTTTTGATATAAGGTTAACCTGTAGTATTCATTGTTGACTGGCCATTATGCACACACGGAGCATCTTATTTTACATGAAACACATTTCGCACGGAATACTTTTATATTTGTCCTATACTTATCGTGTTTTTAAAAAAAAAAGGCACATTGACAACGTGCCTATTTTAAGTGTACCTGTAATTATAACTCTAAATGGCAGCAATAACTATACCTCTTTATATCACATTCACATCAACCATTTATCTTGAAATGAAATATTTTGATAGCAACCTTTGGTCATCCTTGTCCTGAACACCTGGTAAGACTACTTATTGACCCCCCCAAAACAGCTGTAATCAAACTATTTCGTGCTTAGGTGTTAGAAGCCTCCTGCAGACACATGAACCAGTCCTGAGGCAACAGGTGCAGTAGATGAGCCTTTCGAGAAAGTTCTTGCGTCATTTCATTTTCCCAACTCTAGTGTTGTCAATGGCAATACTCTGGCCAACTGCCAATTATTATTATTTTTTTTTAAGAACTTATTCAAATGCAACATGTCAATCATTAACATTTAATAGGCATTTCAAACCAAAAACCAGTTTAAATCGTGCTCTCTGGTTTCTGAAAAAAACTGTCTAAAAAAGGTTTTTCTATGAAGATAAGACTGCTCTCACATCCCCAGACTACAAATAAAGTGGTGATGGAATATGATATCTTGTGACTCCAATCCATTTGAATTTGGAAAAAAGCTGCTAAGACACTGTTTCTTAGTAAGTCATAGGTACAAGACTGACAAGCATCTCTCAGAAATGAATGACATAACTTCTAATGAAATTTCCCCTCGAGATTAATGACCAATGTTTCGCTGTATGATGTTATGAGAACCGGCAGGTCCAAGCTTGCTTGCAAAGAATGAACAGGGAAACGTCTAGAACAGCGAATGTGGGGGGAAAAAATAATAATAATCGCAGTGGTGTCATTACAAACAACCTTTGCACATACTTCAAAAAGTGCTTTGATATCTTAATAAGATTCTAGTATTATTCAAAAGTCTACATTTGAAACATTGACAAAGAGGAACTAGATTACATTGCGTATAATCTCGGAAACCCAGAAGAAAAAAATCTTGCGAAATTGCGACAGATGAGATACCATTCTATGTTACATGCACGCATCTGACCAAGAGTGATTACATTGCGTAGCATTGTCTTCCTTCTCTTACAAAGAATGTGTTAAGCGGTTGAATTTCCCTCACGAAACTGTCAAGTTGATTCACTGAAATGTTTTCTGGCTTAATGATGTCATACTAAAAGCTTGTGGTGATCATACACGTCCCCGTTGTCCTTTATTTCATTTATCATGATTTTCATACAAACACTTTAGTACAAGAGCACTACAAGATTTTCCCAATTAGTTCATTCTAGGACTAGGTGGCACTTATCACCATTTTATGCGCCAGAAGTATCAAGGCCGGTTTCTCCGAAGTACTCATCTCTTACAATATTCACATTGCATGAATCACTTGAGATCCCAGGCACACTTACAAGAGGAGTGATCAGGGTCCTTTTTTCATTGTCTTGCATTTGTTGCAAATCATGTCAATTATAAATGACCAACAATATTCAATGTGTACATTTCAACGCAAAATTTCAGCAACCAATTATGCACTACAATATAAATAAAGTACACCTTTCTGGTTAATTGCTGGACTGTTCGTATAAGATACGTTTCAATCATACCGCGACATTCAGAGATAACAATTTCGCAACTAAAACAAAACAAATGTGTACATTAAAGTGCAATTCAGCCACTCTTCCACCTCATATTCATTATCTCCGAAACCATAACAGTGTCTACACACAGTATGTGAAAACAGCAAGTTTCTATGATCTGTGGTTAAAAAGATAAGGTGCAAAAAAAAATACAAAAATGCTTCTCTGTAACATCACATGGTAGCATTAAAAGTAACAAAACAGTGATTTTCAAAACAGTGGTTTTCAAAACAGTGGTTTTCAAAACAGTGGTTTTCAACAAGTTTCTAGCCAGAGGGAGGGTGTTTTCTTGCTCCTCACATCACTGGGAATCTCCTAGTGCCTGAAAAGCACGGTTTTTAAATATGTTTTACTTTTGATGGCGTCATTGGGTAGAACTTTTAACTTTATATTTGTTTTGTAGAAATGTGCAGTTTTCACATATGCAGACACTGGTATCGGGCTGGGGATAACGAAAATGACGTTTAAAAAAAGTGGCGTAAATGTCATTTCAGCGCTTCATCAAAGGATATTAAATGGACATGATCAGATATTAGGTAACATGACAGGTCTGACATGAGTCTCAGTGTAACTCTCACAAGGCCTCTTTCAGTGAACCGACAGTATAAAAAGGTTCTTTCAGTCTCCAGGAATAAGCTTGAGTTGAATCTGAGTACAAATGTTCTACGGTGTTCCTCCAGATATTCAGTCTGTGTAGATCAGTCCCCATATCTCACCTCTGCTCTCAGTTCCTTTGTGATATAACGGAGTAGGGCAGCAGTGACCTGCTGCTGGAGAGTAGCATTCCCCACGACCAGGGCGGTCAGCTGGGCCAGGTCTGTCCAGTCCAGTGAGCCCAAAACGGCCATGATATCAGCATAGAGTCTCTGCTGCTGGTGGGGAGGCAGCTCCATGATGATCTGAGGGAGAGGTCTGAACTGTCCACTGGTCATCCACCATCCCAACAGGCCACCTAATGCACCACCTAAAGAGCAGCACAAACAAGATCTGTGTCAGAAGATCAAGAGGGGAGAAGAGCTCACAGATTTAAAACACTTGTGGTTATAAGATCTACAGAGAAGACAGAAATGCCAAACGTGGAGGTGTGGCTGTTTATATTCAGAACCACATTCCTGTAAAGCTGTTGAAGTAATATGCCTACAAGTTCATCTGCTTCACCTGAAGCCCATTCTAGTGGGAAGCTGCTATAGACCACCAAGTGCTAACAGTCAGTATCTGGATAACATGTGTGAAATGCTTGATACTGTATGTGATATCAATAGAGAGGTATACTTTCTGGGTGATTTAAATATTGACTGGCTTTCATCAAGCTGCCCACTCAAGAGAAAGCTCAAAAACTGTAACCAGTGCCTGCAACCTGGTTCAGGTTATCAATCAACCTACCAGGGAGTTACAAACAGTACAGGAATGAAATCATCAACATGTATTGATCATTTCTTTACTAATGCTGCAGAAATGTTCCTCAAAGCAGTATCCAAATACATTGGATGTAGTGATCATAATATAGTAGCCATATCTAGGAAAACCAAAGTTCCAAATGCTGGGCCTAATATAGTGTATAAGAGGTAATACAATAAGTTTTGTAGTGATTCCTATGTTCTTGATGTATAGAATATTTGTTGGTACGCGGTGTGTAATGACGAGCAACCAGACGCTGCACTTGACACATTTATGAAATTGCTTATCTTAGTTACTAATAAGTGTGGATTGATGAGGAATTGAAAAAGTGTATGGTTGAGAGGGAAGAGGCAAAAGAGATGGCAAATAGGTCTGGCTGTATAACCGATTGGAAAATGTACTGCAAATTGAGAGATGGTCACTAAACTGAATAAAACAAAGACGAAACTACACTATGAAACAAAAATAAATGACAAAGAATGATATTAAAAAGCTTTGGAGCACCTTAAATGAAATTTTGGGCAAAAAGGCAAACTCCGCTCCATCATTCATTGAATCAGATGGCTCATTCATCACAAAACCAACTGATATTGCCATCTACTTTAATCATTTTTTCATTGGCAATATTAGCAAATGTAGGCATGACATACCAGCAAAAAACACTGACACTACACATCCAAGTACATCTGACCAAATTATGAAAAACAAACATTGTAATTCTGAATTCCGTAAAGTGAGTGTGGAAGAGTTGAATAAATGATTGTCATCTATCAACAATGACAAGCCACTGGGGTCTGACAACTTGGATGGAACATTACTGAGGATAATAACTCTATTCCACATCAAGTAACTCATGCCAGCAGTAAAGTTAGATTAAAAAAAACAGATAGAAATACACTTTATGGAACCGCGGGACTGTGAAGCAAAACAAACATAGACACATGCATACAAACACGGACAACATACGCACTATACAGATGTACCCATGGATTTTGTGTTGTAGATATGTGGTAGTAGAGTAGAGGCCCGAGAGCAAACACTTAATATGTTGTGAAGTCTGTTTAGAATGTATTGTAATGTTTTTAAAATGAATAATAAAATGTATGCCTTAGCAGCAGCTAATGGGGATCCATAATAAATACAAATAGAAATAAACACCCGTATTTATCAAAATCGACCTCCCCACTCATAAGACAACATTGGCTGAGAATTATTCTACCCTAACGCCATACTTTATAGACCTACCACATATACACTGAAAATCTCATAGCTGCAATCAATACAATAGGTTTGAGAAAGGATATGGCTCTACCTTGTGGTTGAAGTAGGGAAAAGCAGATTATCATAATTTCGCTTTCTAAATTGAAAGGATACTTACCAACAGCAATCCCTGGGGGACCACCTAGAAGACCTCCTAAAAATGCAGTCCCTCCTGCCACTGCTGATCCTTTCCCAGAATTCTTCACTGCTGCTTTTATCTGCTGATTTGCAGACAGGTCACAGCATAGTTGCATGACATCATCCATACGTGGAGCCATGGTAGCTGCTCTCCCTGGTGTGATAAGAGACACACCAAAGATCAGTTTGCAACCAACCCAACGGATCTTTAGTATAAATTGCAAGTACAAATAGCCACTACCAATTTAATACTAGAAGAGATGTAGGACTTGACTTCTGTCAGATATCCTGAAGACTAGGAGTAAGCCATCTTCTGGTAATGAACTGCATTACACTGCTGAGAGTAGCCTCTACCAAAAGTTAAATAAACGATTGTTCAAATAATGTTATAGGCCTTTTTTTACTCCAAATGTTGACAAAACCAGGAAACTATATTATTGTAATCAATTCAGTTATCATATTTAGCAGACAGAGAGACTGGTTAAATAACTGATGACTTAATGCAGACCATTGTCATTAGTCAAAAACTTCTCACACAAGAGATTCGAAATGCTTCCCTCGGATTTATGTTATGACCACAATAATAACGAACGCAGCTAATAATAATTATACATCCCTTCTGATATATAGGCCTTTTTAAATGGCGTAAAACGACATCTAAAAATAGGAGATAGTGTTAGTGTGTCATCATGTGGCCATCAGCATTTTCTCTCCATTTAAAGTGTGGCAATCACCTTTACATAACGACATAGTTGTCCCCATCACACAGGACGTACTCTGACGTTGGCCTACATGAAAATGATCTAAAGTACACATTGGTGGCGAATCCCTACCGTCAGATCTCGCACTTCGATGATGTGTTAATGTTTGTGTATCATGAGTGTTGGTAAAAACTATGACCGCGGTGAATGACGGGACATTTGTTTAGGACAAGCCCACATCCTGTTAAAACGATTCGCGGTTGTATACCATGCACAATAAAACCATGCACAATAAAACAAACATAGCCTAATACATAGATCTCAGTGGCGCAACCTGGCATAATTGTCATTTACTCGGCAAATATTTGCAACAATGTTTCAAGAAAAGCCATTGATACAATTCCCTCCTTTTCATTAAATTGGTGGGGTTCGTTTTGCAGGGCCCGGTGCCCGGGGTGAGTAGAGATTTATCTTATGAATCAATAGAATTATCTACAAGTAACAAACTCCGCTCACACGGGCCACCGGGCCATGCAAAACGAAGTCGACCACTGTTGTGAAATGCAAACCGTTGTACATTGAAAAAATATATATCTTCCACTCTAATGTATTTTGTCTTGTTGTTATAGACTACACGCCTAGACTATTAGAAAGATTGGACGTCGGTTAAAAACAGGTATTTAGGTATGTTTCAAGTAAGGACACATTTATTCACTTGACAGCTAGTTATGAGGACAAAGGTTAGTTGTGCGCAACCTTCTGAAGCCCCGCCTTCGAGTTGGGATTTTCGCTTACGTTCACCACCCACCAAAGCAAAAGAGTTGGTGTTCAAAAACAAGTCTGTATCAAAACAATTGCAGACCGGTTATAGTTTCAAGCCAACCGTCGGCCACCACTTGTTAAATATACATTTGTGAGGTAAGGAAAAAATACATTGTAGCCTTCAGCATTGTGCGACATGTTGTATCCTAAGCCTTAGTTCGTGTGTAGCATAGACACTTTTCTTTAGCCTACTAACATATCTATCCATTGCATGTTTTTATTGATTTCTACATCCCAAAAGTGTCCTATTAGGACGTTTTAGTTGTGTAGACTACCATGTAATTGTAACCATGTCATGTGTCAATAGTATGTAGGTTGGGTTATTTGTTTGATTGTCAGTGAATTACACAAATGCAGTGCTTAATTATTAACTTATTTATTGAAGAAGTTTAAACCCAATTAATGCCATATCAAGTTCACCCAAACGACCCTCCTATGTTTTTAATGATTTGATTGTTTCTATCACACATTTATTATATATTAAATAAGGCTAATGTAAGGATTGTATGACACGTCTTTAAACTTCCAACATATGGACTTTTTGATGGTACACCAGAAAAGATATGCAAGTGTACATGTAATCTATACATTTTGCACCTTATGAGCTAATTCTGTCTGGGCACTAATTGGATCTTCCCTTGCTGGCAGGCTGGGGTGTAGCTGTATATTGAAAGTATAGGTTTACAAGTACACCAAGGCATTCAAAGACCGTGGCTGTCTGGACAGCCCCCGGTCTAAAAGTGGATGTTGTGGTATTCTGTCTAGTTTATGACACCTGAAAGACATACCAATACTGTTTATACCTGATTCTATTTGTAATATATATATATTTTTACAAACCCTTTGTTTTCACCATAGTTTGGCCGATTGGCTTCATATTCACCATATTAGTTTATTCATAACATGTCTTAAGATTCAGATACAGGCTTGAAATGAGTTGCCGGTCAGAAAGGATGCCATGACCTTCCGTCTGCAAATAGCTTCCAAGGGGCATGCTGTTCCTGATTCTGCTGTGCTGGCAGGGTCATTAAGCCAGGACACAATGTTAAAAACTAAAGGTCATAATGTAAGGTGTTGTTCAGATTCTGCTTTCTGGAAATCATTTCAGATCTATCTTCTGTCAATGTGGATATTAAACTACACATACCTTTTCAGGTTGTGCTGTTTTCTTATATTTGATGCAATGTTTTACCATGATCAGTTTAACAGTAATTGTATCCGGTCTGCAATTTTTTTTTCCTTATGGGTGCAACATACTATATAACACTATGTTAACTCATTTTCTTTGCAGACTGCAATAAGAGGGCCAAGGGAGGCAAAACATATACACAATGATTGGAAAGATACTTGCCCATTTCCTTGGTAGCACAGATGACGATTTTCCCACAGATGACAATGAAACCTATGAGGAGCTCATTGAGTTTGAGGCGGGAGGATGGGTGGTTATCAACATTCAAGGTAAGCCGATAATTTTGTTCACCGAAAGTTGAAATCACAAGTTAGTTGTTAAACTGGTATGGGCATTGTTGTCTGCAGTTACTTGCTCTGTAAATGGTAGTATTGTAGTTATTTGGATAGTAGATCTAATGGACACTATTAGAGGTCTCACTGGTGTTTTTCCTCTTTGGTCTCGGTTTAGTAAATTTGTGGTCTGATGTTTCCAGAGAACAACTCCCTGACCCCCCCTGAGGAAGACCCTTTGGAGAACCTGCTGATTGAGCATCCCAGTATGTATGTAGACCAGATCAGACACCAGCTCAGCGATGAAGAGGATACTTCTCCCAGGTCAGTTTTCATCCAGGGGATCCATCTACTTTAGTCAGTGTGATAACACAACCATTATCCTAGAGAAAGGAGTGTCGCATTACAGTTATTCTGTCCCCCCCCCCCCCTGTAGGCCTGTGCCAGTCAAACAGCATGTGTCCTGGAGGCTAGCTGCCTGGGGCAGCCCGCTTCCATGCAATGTCCAACTGCTTGCCATACAGCGAGCCAGGACTCACTTGGAGTGCAAGAAGCTGACCAGGAGTGCTCTCCAGAGACAGAGCCGTGCCAAGGTGCGCTTCTCCCCCTCTGACAGACGCTTTGGTCACTTCAAACAACCCTGCCAGCGTCTGTACAACTACTGAGTGTCTACTGAGTAGCTACGCCACTGTCTGAACCCACTTAACACACAGACCTTAGACCTATGACCTACCTTAGACCTATCTCTTTACCCTGATCAAGGGAACCACATTCGCTGAGTATGTTATTAACATACTGAGCCCAGTTTGAGAGTGAAATAGCCTTGAGTAGATGTGTGTGTGCATGTGAAAAGTATTATAACTGGCTTGTTACGGTTAAGTCTTATGGCTCTGATGAAAACTTTTATGTATTGTATAAAATGCAAAAGGTTTTAGCACTTTGCAAATATTCATTCTATTGTATATAGAATACTTTTTTTGTATTACTTTGCGTGCCTTAGATTTAGATACGTTGTGAGTATATTGCTTTAAGGAAAGTTGTTTCATAGCTATGAAAATCTATTTTGTATATATGTGAAGATGACACAAAACATCACTCTTGAGTAATTGGACCTCTTTCGCTATATTTTTTAATAACAAATACAATGTATGTAAGGATTACCAAATAATGATGAAACACTGTTACTAATGTATGTTTTGTACTTAGTGATTCACTTTGTTTTCATACATTTATTCCCAGTGTGTTCTTATGTTTGCTGTACTACTACAAGCCCGGTTTGTAAATATATTCAGATTTATTTGGTATTTTGGTGTATATTTAAATGTTAAAAGATGTTAAATAAATCTGTTTTGTTTAGGTATTATTTGTGTTTTATTAAATAGCATGAGACATAACTTCAGTAATTACATGTATTATTACCACCAAATGTCATTGTTCTGCATTAAATTATTTTAGCAGCAAATTGGAGGATTTCATTTTCGAAGCAAATGCACCTTCCCCATAAATGTTTTAACGCTTTCTGGATCAACAGCATTTGTCCAAACTCCTCCCCTCTTGAAATGAGAGCCAATTATCATTGCACTAGCATCAAGGTAGTATTCCACGTTGTCATAGGTCACTCCTGAGCCAATAAGAACTGGGAGTCTTACAGACCCTGCAACATCTGCAAATAGAAAAGACAGAATTGCTGAGTAAATATTTTGAGATGCTACATTACATTTACTGAGTTCATTATATTGGAAAGCTGTGCGTGAGCTTATATGAAACGAATACCTAAATGGTTGGATTTAGGAATGCATTGCAAGTGTCACGCATCATCTCTGATAAGTAAATAGTGAATGTAGGTTCAGAGATGATATGAGTAAAACACATGAAGAAAGAGATAAATCTAGACCCTGGCAGCTCCATTTACCCATCTGACAACAGAGCCAGCCCAATGGAATTGTACTGGGAGACTGTAGGAGCACCTCCAAACTAGGCAGCAGGGTTGTGTAGCAGTCTGGCCTGAGCCTGCCTGTGTTTACAGCCTTCTGTGTAAGTCAGCCATCTGTAGGCTGTGCTTAAAAATAGCAGACGATGTTGGTGTCTATATACGCCAAGCAGGACTGTGGCAGGCAAGGGCAGGACCGGGCTGTGTGCCCATGGTCAGCACGATCCAGACTCGGGGGACTATGAGGCTGCCATCCTCTCCCCAGACGAGACTGCTCTTTATAAGGCCAGCAGCGAGGCTCAGAGGCTCCATGGGCTTTAGCGAAGCTTAACCTCTGGGCTACATGAAAAACTAACGCCAGGAACTATCTGTCCTTGCAAATGTAGGAAGTATGCAATAGAGTGGTATGCAGTGGGAGTGGTATGAAATTGAGTGAAGTGACTGAACATACTTTTGTTAGGGTGTGTGTTATGGTTTATGAGAATGTATGAGATTTAGAAAAAAGGGCACTCCCCTATTAACCAAGACTACAAGAATGTTTGAGAGAAAATGAAAAGGGAGAGGAAAGTAAACTATATTTATACGAAGGTACACCCTGAGCATTCCTAAAATGATACACCGAGCATTATCCCTCAGATATGTAATGTAAGTGCTGAGCGTTGGCTGCCCTTTGATCCAAATGGTAAAATAGTGATTACACCTATGCATTATTTGTTTCTTAAGAATTAATTTAAACGAGTTCTGGGTCTTTTTCTATTACTGTATGTGTCAGTATGTTTGTGTGTCATACCATACATGTGCGTATGTGTCATACATGTGTGTATGTGCCAGAGCAGTCAGAGACAGGACACACCTCTGAGCTCCATTGGATCTGCCTGAACCCCTGTGGCTGTTCCAGTGATGATGAGACCATCAGAAAGGAAAAACTCAGCTGCTCTGGCCGTCTCCACTATGCTCACATCTGAAGTCAGGGCATGGGAGCTAGGAACACAAACACATACTCACAAATCTGAAAACATCCCATTACACTTACTACAACAGTCAGAAATGTTACTTTCATCTCCTTGCAGTACTGTTTATGGATAATATTTTCCGCATTACCTGCATGTTGAAAACCTTCTGAAGTACCATATCAGGACATCTAGGCTAGCCAGTGGGGTTGTCTGGAGTGTTTTGAAAGATTGCTCACCTGTGCTTCTTTTTTATATCAGTAAAGATCTGCACATGTTCAGCCTGCATTTGCTTGCGGTATCGCAAAAGGTCTCCGGCACATCCATTCAAAAGGCCTTCATCAGCAACATGTGAGAAGACATATCCCTCTGCCCTGATAAAATCCATACCTTGGAAAGAGACAACAATGGAATAGGTAGCTAAACATTTGCTTTTTCTAAACTCTTAATACGGATCTTTCTATTAAACTAAAATCCCAGGCTAACCTGAAGCACTCTTAACCATGCATGTATTAACCAGTAATAAGCAAAGCAAAGCCAGCTATATCAACCTGAAGCCAGTGCAACAGCAACAGCTGAGCTATTTGCTGCAGACAGGATCTGAACTCCAAGAGGCAGAGACGGACAGATCCCCCTCACCGCAGCACACACCGCTGTCATAGAGGCACACACCTCTGGTCCAATTGAGAATGTGTATGGAATGTCATGCATGTTCTCAATGATCAGACCATCCTGTTCAACAGATCAACAGACAACAAACAATCCATTTCCAGTCACCCTTGAGGATGAAAATTGTAGTTTACATTGTCAGAGGCTACAGTATTAGTAACATCAAAAAGTAAGGAGATCTTGTGTTTTTGCTTATACTTACAATTCCCGCATTGTGATAGATTTCTGCCTCGTGGCATGCCTCCTCGATAATTTGAGGAATGACCATGCTTCCTAAAGGTGTGCCTGAAAAACATAACATCAAAGTTAAAAACAAAAATAGAGTAAAAAACGACATATGAGTCCCAATAATCTTTACCTGGCAAGGCTTGAACATGAATCATTCCAATAACCACAGATTTAGCACGTCCAAAGAGTTTCAGAAACTTCATTTTTTGTTGTTGTTTCAAACCAGTTGCAATGTGGATGCAAAGGTGGCTTTGGAATGAGACTCGTTCCCGTGCAGCTGCTAGCTTGATCACGTGCCTGGTCAAAGTGTACGTTAATACAGGTTTCAAGATCTCTGAGTGGTCACCCAATCCAGTGTGTTTTTTTCTTTCGTGTGGCGCATGAAACATATTAAAACACAATTTTAACAGTTATGACTGAGACAAGACACATAGGTTGCAGATTAGCCTCCACATTTCCTTTATCTTCTGATAAGAAAACGTAAAAGTATGAATTACATATGAAAGCATAAGATAGTGCCTGAAATGTATTTTACTAAACCAGCACTGTTTTTATCTCCAACAAATAATTTGTGTAGACGAGAGGAAGGAGACGAGGAGGAAGCCACTAAACGTAACTAATGCACTATAGCGCAGAGTCGCGCGCCATCACCATTCTCGTTGACCAAATTGCCGGGCATTCATTTGATTTAAAAAAATAATGACATACCTCTTGAATTGTGGACATTGAAAGTCCATTATGTCGGCTTGATAGAGAAACATTTAAAATATATATATATGTCTGTCAAAATCGGCATAACGTCCGGATTTGCAGGTTTTTTGAGGGACACAGTCTTTGTTTACATCCGTCTTCCCTAGCCACGCGGTACTTCGTGGTTCCGGATTCTAAGCACCGCCCCCCCCCCCCCCCCCCCCACACCAGCCACGCCTCCCCTTTTGCCGGCAAAGTGCAATATTTCTCACAGTATTATACTGTATATTTCGCACACAACATAATACTTCAGATGATTTGACTCTTCACGTCTGAACAATTAATGACGAATAATAATGTTCTTTGAAATGTAACTGCGAAGGATTACTGAACAGCGCCAAGTATTTAAATCACCCGCTCGGACCGCCCCATATATGTAGACTGCAAGCAGTTTATAAGCCAAGGCGCAAAACTCACTGCGCCAGCAAAGAACAAGTAGCTAACACAACTGGCAGTTCATTGTTTTTATTGACCAACAGAGGCCACGAATCGAATAACAATTGAATAGCTAGCTAGTGACTTTAGTCATATTTTCTCTGATCCTTTCAAGTGTGGACTTCTTCGCGGGAGAATATTTTTAGGTAAGCTGGCAAAAGAATTGAAACATCTCTTGCTAACTAGCAGTCTTGCAACTTTTCAATCGAACTCCCTCAACGTGATTCGAAATGAACGTGTTAGTGAGAAGATTGTAAATATTCTGAATTTGAAAGACGATGGACAACATTGTCTGATTAGTTTTTTTTTGTGAGAAAGCTTATTTAGAGCGGGTGAATGGAAAATGGCATACTTGATGGCTCGGCCATTTTCTGGCCAGTGTCTCTCTAATTTAGTAGAAATTAACTAGTTTCCATCGACTGTATGTCAAACTGTTAGAGTTGGGTGATAGTATGGAATCCGGTGTCACTGTATGCGTGGTTTTGTGACAATTATTGCATTATTTCAAATTGTTTGTCGTCCTTTAACATTGTGCCACTTCCATTTGCCCGCGCCCAGATCTTTTGACGAGTTGGCTTTGTAGGACTTACGTGGGGGGTTGGTTGTTAGCTAAATAAATTAAATGCATATTTCATGTTTCCAGGGTCTATATATTGGAGGGATACGCGTGGGATATAATGCCAAGCAAAGGGTAAGTTTCAGTTTTGCAGTTTGACCTAGTCTTGTCAATGTCGCTAGCTAGGTGACGGAAAAAAGTTGTCACGTTAGGTAGCTGGCTTGCTAACTAGCCGCTAGTTAGCTAGCACTAACTAACGTGTCTTACCACTTCAGTAGGACGCATATCATAATTCAATTTTTACTGTGCAATTTCAGGGAAAATTTGGAATCCAGGACAATTGATCATGAGATGCCCAAAGAAACTGCAGTGAGGTCCAAGAAAAGAAAATCAGACGTTGCCGTTGTAAGTTCTTGCGATCTGCGTTTTGCTACTGTAACGAGCTGGTTGCCTGGCTGTGTTTTTAAATGGTTTGTCATAATGAACATTCTCATGATTAAATCCTCAGTATTTACAAGACCCAGATGAAGTGGCAGAGATGACGAAAAATAACCAGTGTGGAGCTTTGGTAACTACATGCATTTCACAATTCCATGGCATTCCCTTGCAGACCATGCATTTGTTGGATTTAGCCACACACCAGGCAGTGACCTACACAGGTTAATCAGGACTGGTCAATAACTGACACTTGTGTTTAATCAGTTGCTATTGGTGGCACTGTCTCAGAATCCTCATGCTGTTTATTTTTATCAGTCGGTAAACTTTCTTATCCTCCCCTCTTCTTATCCCTCTCCTGTGCAGGTTTGCTGGAATCCTGAGTCGGTTCACACCATCCCGCACAGCCGGATCCCCACACCTGACAATAAAGTCGATCAACCAGTTGCTTTGAATGCCACTGGGTTTTCTACTCAGTACACCTTCAAAAACATATTTGTCACCCCCACCAGGTCTTC
Source organism: Oncorhynchus mykiss (assembly GCF_013265735.2). Lineage (NCBI taxonomy): Eukaryota > Metazoa > Chordata > Actinopteri > Salmoniformes > Salmonidae > Oncorhynchus > Oncorhynchus mykiss. The sequence continues at coordinate 20,495,068 of NC_048590.1, forward strand.
CCCTCTTCCTGTGCTATGGTGAGTCACTTTTGCTCTCTGGGACAACGTGGGCAAGATTCAGCGACACTGCTGGAGTGAGTGGTTACCTGCCACATTTGATGTATGATTTTCATTGGGAGGTTACTTGAACTCATACCTTGAGCTCTGCACTTGCGCTGTCTAGGGTCAAGCATTATGATGACCAATGTGTTCATCGGTTTCATTTGAATGTAACACACACAATGTAGTCCTTACCTCTATTGTCTAATCTGCTGTTATAACGGCTATATATCCGTGCCACTCTTATGTGTACCTGTATACTATATCATCTTAAAGTTCTGTGTTTGCACTCTCTAGTTGCGGGGTTCTTTGTTTATCCCGTTGATTTGATAAATACAAGTGAACTAGACACCAACCCTCTGGATATGTTTCTCTGTAGCTGGGCAAGCAGAGACGACGTATGGAACAACCTGTTGAAGAAAGACGACACGTATTCTCGAGACATCGACGTCATGAAGAAACACCCACACCTCCAACCCAAGATGAGGGCTATTCTTCTGGACTGGCTAATGGAGGTTTGTAGCTCCCTCTGTGTCAAACTCCTAGGCTAAATTCCTTTCCCACAGTATCTGCTACTTTGATCAAATCCCTCACGTCACTTGATCAGTGTCGTCCATGTTTATCTTAAGGTGGTGATTGGATTAGCTTTAACAGTAGACGTATGGCCCCAGTTAACTGTAGTTAGGTTATGCTAATATTGTACAGACTATTTGAGAAATGGCTGTCAGGTGACGAGTATTAGCTGAGCTCTAACAGATTCTAAGGGGAAGCATAGTCTGCTGCACAATGCATTCAACCAAAATGTCTTCAGCATTTAACCCAACTCCTCTGACTCAGCATTGTTCTTAGTTGGGATCGTTTCAAACCTATTGTGTATAGAGAACTATGATCAATGTTCTTACATGGTGAAATCTTCCTTAGCTACTCTGTGATATTGCCTTGGAATTGTGTTCTCAACCTTGTTTTCTCTCTCAGGTGTGCGAGGTGTACAAGCTTCACAGAGAAACCTTCTACCTGGCTCAGGATTACTTTGATCGGTTCATGGCCACACAGAGCAATGTTTTCAAGTGCACACTACAACTCATCGGCATCTCTTCTCTGTTTATAGCTGCCAAGATGGAGGTAGGAAGAAGCCTCTTCTACAACCTACGTAAAGTGTTCATTCTCTATTTTGTATATTCCAGCGGGAGTTTAAAAAAACATGTTTACAACTGCTTTTTTTTCAGGAAATCTACCCTCCAAAAGTGCATCAATTTGCCTATGTTACTGATGGTGCCTGCACTGAGGATGATATCCTATGTATGGAGCTAATCATTATGAAGGTATGCCTCTAAAACACTTTACATCCCAGTGGTTTTCACTACGGCTGGGTCACAAATCCTTACTGTTGTCTGAAGCTTGTTGAGCCATGAGCTACATTTAGCCGTTACTAGTAAAAAATTACTACATGTATTCCAAATGATGCTCTTCCTAATGGTAGTTTCTGCCTAACTTGATAGTACACGTTTCTTTGGGTCTCTTGATATCTGTTCTGGGGAACACTACACTGTGGAATGAAATCATCATGTGGCTCTTGTTTCTACCGTGTGACCCTTTGCTCAGGAGCTGAAGTGGCGTTTGAGTCCCCTGACACCTGTGTCCTGGCTAAACATCTACATGCAGGTTGCCTACCTGAAAGAGTCCGAAGAGGTTCTCATCCCACAGTACCCGCAAACTACATTTGTGCAGATTGTCGAGGTAAGTTTACGACTGAGGTTTCCTGCCACTCGCATGTGATTCAGTGTCTTAAAACAAAATGCACTTAAGATCAACAAGGCAAAATATCATGTTAATTCTCAGACGACACTGTTATTGCTTATACAAGTTGGATTTGTAAGACGATGGTTTCCCATTTCCTCCCCTTAGACTGGCTCATTGCCTCTGAAGTAAATATGTGGTGTTGTGCTCTCTCTATAGCTCCTGGACCTCTGTGTGTTGGATGTGAAATGTCTGGAGTTCTCCTACGGGGTGCTGGCTGCCTCTGCCTTGTTCCATTTCTCCTCGCTGGAGCTGGTGGAGAAAGTCTCAGGTAGGGTGTGTTCATTCGGCGGCTGTTCAGGTCAATCATCTTCAATCCAACTGAGTTATCGTGGTTTGGTAGACTTCCTGGTTTTTAATTTTTTTTTTTATAGCCCTAACCAGATCTCTTTCTGTCTTGATCTGTGCAGCTCTGAAGTGGTCTGATGTTGAGGAGTGTGTGAGGTGGATGGTCCCCTTTGCCATGTCCATCAGGGAAGTGGGCAGCTCAGCCCTGAGGACCTTCAAAGGAATCCCGGCAGACGACATGCATAACATCCAGACCCATGCTGCCTATCTGGACTGGATGGTGAGGGCATTTGTTTCTATGGCTTTCAATCAATGTCCTATACCAATGTGTGGCATTGTTTCTTGTGTGCAATTGCAGCCTGTATTGAGAGCTTTGTTGGTTTCTTCTTTAGGCGAAGGCATGCGCCTACCCACAAGTGGATGTAGATCGCAGCCAGAGTTCACCTATACCATCCGGAGTGCTCACTCCGCCCCCTAGCAGCGAGAAGCCAGAGGGCACAGTCTCTTGATTTCCATTGGGTTAGTATGGGCACGGGCTGAGGACGTCTCAAGACAGGACCAAGATATTGCAGGACTGGGAGAAATCCATGGCCTTACACACACATGTGCTCGCATGATTTTGTTACATGTGTGCACGTGTTTTATTCCATGAGTTTTGGTGCAAAGGTGACTGGCTGTTTTTGGATGTCTCTGCCTTTTTTGAATGAGTGATGGTTTTTAATTGGAGTGATGCCAAGCTGGACCACCTGCCAAAAACTCCAGAGTTGTCACTGGCTCTGAGTGCTGCTAAAAAGGTGGACTTAGCTTGATGGAACAGTGGATGGGTGTGTGTGCAACTAATGCTTGCCATTGTGGTTTGCTTGTGGGACCAGTAGCTCTGCTGCCAAATTGGACTAGTGGAACAGCCTGCATCGGAAGCAGAAATATGGATTGTATTTAAGATTTTATCTCCAGTTCTTTTCTCACATTTGAGTTTTTACCAAAATGTATGATTTTGTTTTGAAATGAGATGCTGCTACTTTATATCTTATTTTTTAAATAAAGTCACTGTCACAGACAGCTTTTATGTTTTACAATGTTGTGGGTCTTTGCTTTGGCCAGGGACTGGGATTGTAGCCTGGTTGAACAAGCCTGACCATTGTGCTCGCTTTTGTTTTAATGCAAGTGAAATGGATTGGTGACCTCCATGATCAGGTTGGTTCCACCAAGCTACAGGGATGGGTCAACATGCATGTCGGCCGTGCGCAAGTAGGTCATCGGCTGGTTGACTGTTTCGGGTGTGGCCTCGTTTTGCGATTTGTCTTGAGTTCTGGATGGAGCCAATGGTTTTTCAATAAGGCATCGTGCTAGAGGCCAATGAAAGCAGCTGGCAAGCCAACAGCATAACCATCTGACTCTGTTTAGGAGCCTGAGATTGCAGATCTACTGTGGAAGTCCTGCATGCCGTCTAAGTCATATTATTTTTGTCCTGTGTTATCAGTGGCCTAAGTGTAAGTCTACCGTCTCAATTTTATTTTTCATTTTTAAGAGGACCACAATGGAAATTAAGTAAACTTTTGTCGTCAACTTTAAATGCGTTAACCATGTGTGGTTGTATTTTGAAATTGTCAAATCTCTTTGCTGGATTAGAGACGCATGCACAGTATGACTTTCGCAGGTATGTAACGCATGCAAAATGTATAGAGAGGAGTTGGCCGTTTCGTGGGCAATGATGTGCGTCTACGTCTTCATTAGTGTTCATGCTTCTCAATGTGTCCGTACCCTTAGGTGCTCCTTTTAAAGCCTTAAAAAAATATGCCGCCCCCTGTTTTTGAGCTTGTCTCATCGGTGCCCCTCCCCCAACTGGCTTGGGTGGTGAAGGTCGTGCCCTAAGCCTTATCAGTTTTATACTTGCCTCTTGCAAAACTAAAGTTTTATGCTGAAAGTTCAAGTGCATAACATAAGACTTCATGTATTAAGTAATTTATAAGCACATGTTTCTATAAAATATAAATCACTAGAAACAGCTGCTTTTCTTTAAACTCACTATTGTAGAAAGGTAATGTATTGGTCAAATGGGACATCTGAAGTGTTGCATTGGGCTAATGTAAAGTACAGAACAGGAGCAACGTGAAAGGTGTCGATGTAAACATCTTCAGTGTCGTATGTTTGTGCTCACTGTAACTTGCCATAATGGGGAGTCAAAGAGGACAAAAATGAATGTCATCTGAATGAAAACAAAATGGAGCATAGAGATAGTCTCTATAATGGCTGTCTCTTTCATGCATTCACTGACAGACAGTGCCCTCTGCTTGCAGTCAAGGAGTGTGTGCTTAAAGATACACAGGACTAATCCACTAGATGTCAGTATGACGCTTCCACTGTCAAAGCTGCTCCTAAGACTTGTCGGGGACTATTCGACAGATGCTGGGAGTAAATCTTGGACTTGTCTAATTCTCTTGTCCTTCACTTTGTCACAAACCAGATTGTATCAACTAAGGGTTGTTTGTTTTTCATCGGCCAGCTGAATTTATCAGATGCCTATTTCAAATGGATTGATAGTATTGTCTTACTAAATCATTTGGGTATTGTCTACATCAGTTCTTCCAGAAAATGAATGAACCATGCCGTCTTAAATTATGCCCTATATTCCTTCTCAACCATTTCAAACCATTGTTTCAAAAAATATGGACTGTTCCTTTTCTGCTCTGGTACTCTACACACCCATCGACTGTTCTGCATCAATGTTCAGTAATTAACGCTGCATTAAAGCAGCAGGGGCCCTTGCTGTCTCTTTAAAGAGAGGGGGGCTTCACCCATCAGACAGGCTCTTGGGGCATGGGGCCCTCAGGCAGCCAGGCAGGCAACAGCACAACAGCTGTTATGCACTCAATGGCCCCTTTGTTCTCGCAGCTCAGACGCTTGTGGCAGCAGCAGGTGCCCATTGGCTGAACCACCAGCCACCAGAGTTCACACCTAGATAGGGGGTACAGGAGACGCCAATCACTGATCATGCTAAAGGGGTTTCCACCTACAGAGGAACAGTCATAGGCCAGCGTTTGTGTTTTATGTCAATTCAAAATTGCAAATAAAAATGGCAGAATGGGTCAACATCGGAATTACTAAATTGATGTAAGGCTTCTGCTTTGAACAAGAAAAAGGTGCATGTATAATACAAATTTGGTCAAAGGTGCAAGGGGAAAAAAGGGGTTACGTATTTTTCAATTGGGAGTCTGCCTGTGACACTTTAGGGTCGATGGAAACATGTTTTGTCATGTCAAGTAGGCCACTTGGTGACACATTTTATCCCTGGGGCAAGGCAGGGGGCAGCAGAGGGACGGTAGCAGTAAAATAGCACTGATATCACGTTTTCAGGTTTCCCATAGTCCCACATGCAGTATTTTAATTTTTAAATGATTAATATCAATCAACATATTCAATACAATGAATATGAGTTAAGCTCATATTGGTTTGCAATACATACCTATACGAATAATCCACAGTGCCTTGCGAAAGTATTCGGCCCCCTTGAACTTTGCGACCTTATGCCACATTTCAGGCTTCAAACATAAAGATATAAAACTATTTTTTTGTGAAGAATCAACAAGTGGGACACAATCATGAAGTGGAACGGCATTTATTGGATATTTAAAACTTTTTTTAACAAATCAAAAACTGAAAAATTGGGCGTGCAAAATTATTCAGCCCCTTTACTTTCAGTGCAGCAAACTCTCTCCAGAAGTTCAGTGAGGATCTCTGAATGATCCAATGTTGACCTAAATGACTAATGATGATAAATACAATCCACCTGTGTGTAATCAAGTCTCCGTATAAATGCACCTGCACTGTGATTGTCTCAGAGGTCCGTTAAAAGCGCAGAGAGCATCATGAAGAACAAGGAACACACCAGGCAGGTCCGAGATACTGTTGTGAAGAAGTTTAAATCCGGATTTGGATACAAAAAGATTTCCCAAGCTTTAAACATCCCAAGGAGCACTGTGCAAGCGATAATATTGAAATGGAAGGAGTATCAGACCACTGCAAATCTACCAAGACCTGGCCGTCCCTCTAAACTTTCAGCTCATACAAGGAGAAGACTGATCAGAGATGCAGCCAAGAGGCCCATGATCACTCTGTATGAACTGCAGAGATCTACAGCTGAGGTGGGAGACTCTGTCCATAGGACAACAATCAGTCGTATATTGCACAAATCTGGCCTTTATGGAAGAGTGGCAAGAAGAAAGTCATTTCTTAAAGATATCCATAAAAAGTGTTGTTTAAAGTTTGCCACAAGCCACCTGGGAGACACACCAAACATGTGGAAGAAGGTGCTCTGGTCAGATGAAACCAAAATTGAACTTTTTGGCAACAATGCAAAACGTTATGTTTGGCGTAAAAGCAACACAGCTGAACACACCATCCCCACTGTCAAACATGGTGGTGGCAGCATCATGGTTTGGGCCTGCTTTTCTTCAGCAGGGACAGGGAAGATGGTTAAAATTGATGGGAAGATGGATGGAGCCAAATACAGGACCATTCTGGAAGAAAACCTGATGGAGTCTGCAAAAGACCTGAGACTGGGACGGAGATTTGTCTTCCAACAAGACAATGATCCAAAACATAAAGCAAAATCTACAATGGAATGGTTCAAAAATAAACATATCCAGGTGTTAGAATGGCCAAGTCAAAGTCCAGACCTGAATCCAATCGAGAATCTGTGGAAAGAACTGAAAACTGCTGTTCACAAATGCTCTCCATCCAACCTCACTGAGCTCGAGCTGTTTTGCAAGGAGGAATGGGAAAAAATTTTAGTCTCTCGATGTGCAAAACTGATAGAGACATACCCCAAGCGACTTACAGCTGTAATCGCAGCAAAAGGTGGCGCTACAAAGTATTAACTTAAGGGGGCTGAATAATTTTGCACGCCCAATTTTTCAGTTTTTGATTTGTTAAAAAAGTTTGAAATATCCAATAAATGTCGTTCCACTTCATGATTGTGTCCCACTTGTTGTTGATTCTTCACAAAAAAATACAGTTTTATATCTTTATGTTTGAAGCCTGAAATGTGGCAAAAGGTTGCAAAGTTCAAGGGGGCCGAATACTTTCACAAGGCACTGTATATCTACCTAGGTTATTTAGTCAGTTTTGGCCCTTAACCCCACCCTCTTGATCTGTGCAGCTCTGAAGTGGTCTGATGTTGAAGGTTGTGTGTGGGGTGGATGTTTGCCCTTGCTATGTTCATCAGAGAAGTGGGCAGTTCAGCCCTGAAGACCTTCTTGGGACTCACAGTGATGACATACACAACAGCCATACCCATGTCACCTATCTGGACTGGATGGTGAGTTTCTGTTCTTCAAGGAGCTAGAGAGAATGGAGGGAATGAACAAAACTACGTGACCTACAGTACCAGTCAAAAGTTTAGGGTTTTTCTTTATTTGTACTATTTTCTACATTGTAGAATAATAGTGAAGACATCAAAACTATGAAATCAAACATATGGAATAATGTAGTAACCAAAAAAAAGAAAACAAATCAAAATATATTTTAGATTCTTCGAAGTAGCCACCCTTTACCTTAATGACAGCTTTGCACACTCTTGGCATTCTCTCAACCAGCTTCACCTGGAATGCTTTTCCAACAGTCTTGAAGGAGTTCCCACATATGCAGAGCACTTGTTGGCTGCTTTTCCTTCACTCTGCGGTCCAACTCATCCCTAACCATCTCAATTGGGTTGAGGTTGGGAGATTGTGGAGGCCAGGTGATCTGATGCAGCACTCCATCACTCTCCCTCTTGAAAACAAATTATAGTCCCACTAAGTGCAAACAAGACAGGATGGAGTATCGCTGCGGAATGCTGTGGTAGCCATGCTGGTTAAGTGTGCCTTGAATACTAAATAAATCACTGACGGTGTCACCAGCAAAACACCCCCACACCATCACATCTTTCCTTCATGATTCACGGTGGGAACCACACATGCGGAGATCACAAAGACACTGCGGTTGAAACCAGAAATCTCAAATTTGGACTCATCAGACCAAAGGAAAGATTTCCTCAGGTCTAATGTCCATTGCTCGTGATTCTTGGCCCAAGCAAGTCTCTTCTTATTATTGGTGTCCTTTTAGTAGTGGTTTCTTTGCAGCAATTCGACCATGAAGGCCTGATTCAAACAGTCTCCTCTGAACAGTTGATGTTGAAATGTGTCTATTACTTAAACTCTGTGAAGCATTTATTTGGACTGCAATACTGAGGTGAAGTTAACTCGAATGAACGTATCCTCTGCAGCAGAGGTAACTCTAGGTCTTTCTTTCATGTGGCCGCCCTCATGAGAGCCAGTTTCATCATAGCGCTTGATGGTTTTTGCGACTGCACTTGAAGAAACATTCAAAGTTCTTAAAATTTTCCGAATTGACTGACCTTCATGTCTTAAAGTAATGATGGACTGTCGTTTCTCTTTGCTTATTTGAGCTGTTCTTCCCATTATATGAACTTGGTCTTTTACCAAATAGGGCTATCTTCTGTATACCACCCCTACCTTGTCACAACACAACTGATTGGCTCAAATGCATTAAGAAAGAACAAAATTATACAAATTAAGATTTAGCAAGGCATACCTGTTAATTGAAATGCATTCCAGGTGACTACCTCATGAAGCTGGTTGGGAGAATGCCAAGAGTGTGCAAAGCTCTCATCTACGGCAAAAGGTGGCTACTTTGAAATATCTCAAATATAAAATATATGAGTAGCTGTGTCCAAACTTTTGACTGGTACTGTAAGTCTACATAGTTGTACTATGCGGTTGAGAGAGAGGGAGACATGAAAAGAAAGATGTGAAAGTATTCTATCTATGTGCACTCAATTCATTTTGCAATTGTTTTTAGAACGTTAACAGCACAGAGGGGTGAGGGGAAGGTTGATTTATACTGTAGGCCCACTTCGTTGTACCCTATAGGGTAGGCCCTCAGATCGGGCTGTTGTTAGCAGGCCAACCTCACCAAAGCCCCATTGCTGTCTTTTTAGGAGGGGGTGCTAATGAACCACATCCCACAGGAACTTTGATTCAGTCAGAGCACCTTTAGTGAACAGGATAAAGTGAGAGGTCTCTGGGGTGACCTGTCAGCTGTTCACATAGGCCTATACAGTACATGTTGTCCTACTCTCATGCAAATTAAACAAAAATGATATCGTTATTACAGTAATGCAGTACAATGTTATACTAATTTGGGACAGGCTATAGAAGGGCTTAGATGCTATTTTGCATGATATATTCAAATCCAGGCGTCAAGGTTCGTAGCACTGCTGGTTTTCATCCTTCCCCTCTCGGACTGATTGGGTCCTGGGACCTGATTGGCTACTCAGTAATATTAGTCAATCAATTAACTACAAAGACAAGAGCTACAGTTCTGACCTCAAGCCCAGTATTTACATTTCAGCCTGTAACAGTATACTAGTTCACTCGATAAGCTATGATACCACAGTTTAAAGCAAGAATCCTTAGTTGCTACATAAATTATTTGACTTATTAAACGATTTGACTTTGAAGAATATAACTTAGAAATAGCTGATGAGTTTAGTTCAACTGTCGTACCCCATCAGAACCCAAAATATAAGCTCCAATGTTAGTAAACAACATACAAGGAAACAAACACTGTATAGCCTCAAAGCATACATTTGATATCATTGATGGTCAGCCCTTGCATCCATAGACATGTCTATACATTTGAGAGTGGTTACATTTATCCAGCCCCATCCCGTAGCTTTTTAGCGAAAAGGGGCAGGTAGAAAGCTTTGTTATTGTTTCAATGAAGGATTATAGCTTTAAATCATCAACTCCCACAAAAATATGAAAATAGTAGAACGGATGGAAACGACATAATGCCAAAAAGAAAAATCCTGATAATCAAGAAAAACAAATAGATGAGCGAGAGAGAGCTGCAGTATCTGTCACTGTCACAGAAGCTGTCAATAAGGGACCACGTGGCTTTCAGACGGCATGCCAGTGTTTACATATGCGACAAGACGAAACACGCCCCATAGTTCTTCTCACGCCCACAAAGGGAGGGGCGGGGAAACTGTATTTAAATAAACCACACCCTCACTTTGAATGAGCAGAACGTCCCTGAGCGGAACGAAATCTTGGGCTGACGCTGTCCTTGTCCATTTAATTTAGGAAATGTGTTGTGTCCAGAAGTCGATTACAATTGAAGATGGAGTTGTGTCACGCGTTAAATGTAAAGTGAATGCATTTGCAAACTTTTATTATACTGAACGGCAAATTTTCCCGACCGGTAGTAGTTGAGAGAGGGAAGTGGAGACTTTTTTGAGACAGCATAGCAAGAAGGAAGTCATTCGCCAAGGTAGTGCCGCCGAATCAAAAAAAAAAAAAAAAAAATGTTTTTCAAGTCAAACACATATGTTGTTGGTTGAACTTGCAAGTGACATAAATACAGTCCAAGAGCCTATGTAGGCCTACAAATATTATACCGGTAGACTGCTGACAAACACAACATTTCAATCTTGAGACATCTTATTTAAGATACTCTTTGAAGAGGTGTTTATTTGAAACATATGAAACATAAAAAATGCTTGTTTCTTTGCCAAATTAAAAGGTTTAGATTCATTGTCCAATAGGGAAGTGTATTTTTACCTACGTATAGATGTGCAAACTATTTATTTATAAACCACTTTATAATTCAAATTAGCCTATATTCCTACAGACTGGTTTTTGTTAACTTACAATATGTTGTGGATTATTAAAAGTATATACTTTAAATTGTCTATTTGTAGACCCATAGGCCTATGACGAATAGTGTCAACTAAAGTGTTTGCTGTGTTCTAGCCCATGCAAAGACAGTAAGCTAGATTTGTGTTTTGTGTGTGATTACAGGCGATCTTGAAGCACTCATCAAAGACACCTGATGAAGCCCTACCCATCGGATAAGAGGTTCGTGATATACTCTACTGTGAAAATATGAGTATTTGAAGATATTCTACTTTACATTTACATACTATGAGGTGATTTTTATACTGACCTCAGCCACAATGGAGCCACAGGAAGTTAGGATGGAAATACTGGTCAAACTGATCATGGAAAACCAACAGATTTTAGATGCAGTATTATTGTAACTGTGCCACAGATATCACCTCAAAATGTTCTAAGCATAATCTTTATTCACTTATTTATCTAAATTGGTTTCAGTATCCCTCATAACTCAATGCATGTTTACTGTATGGTCTTTATCCATCTTCCACCATCTGCATGGAAACTGCAAGTGTCTACAACTTTTTACTGCTACATGTTACATGTTGCCCAGAACTGTCAGAAGTAGGTTGAGGGTGGAGGTGGGTATGATACGTCCTAGAAAACACTGCCGTTCTCTCTGCTGATATTTCATACTTCCCACAGCGAGAGGCTGTTCACAGCACTTGTTTTTGGTTGCTAATAACCAGGCTATTCCCTTCAGGGACACATTAGCTCTTGTAAACAAGTTGCTACAGTGTGTATATATGCTTTGATGTCACTGATTTAGTATCTATCTCTTCCGCGTCAATATTTTATTAACTATATTCATCATTACGATATAAAGCAATGCTCATGAAGATATTAAATAAATGTAACGCCTCAGCTAGCCAAGAGTTCAGCTTTTTTTTAGGTTACGGAAGTGGAACCATGCTCTTAGCCAAGCATGGTTTCTACTACTTGAATACTTGAATACTAGCTTTTTCTACACTTTCCCTGTGTGCTATTTTCATCAAAGCCATGGTTGCTTGTTGCAACTAAATTACAGTACAATACACTTCATTGTTGCTAATTTGTTCATTTGGTTCATTATAATCAGTTTACTTCACTTCTCCCTCAAATAATGTAGTCAGACCGAGATAGCGTTTGCCCGTCACCATCATTTTTGTCAGGACACAAATCTTGATTTGGTTATGATGTTGCTATACATCTTGTGAAGGCTTATCTCACGGATATATTGAGGGAAACATTAAGGAGCGTGGCATGGCAAAATGAACCTTATCATAGTGGTAATTGTTATTAATGACAATAACGACTGTGTTGATAAAGGAGATTAACGCAAAGTAAAATGTCAGGGAGGGTTCAGTATTATAATGCAATCGTAGAATTGCCCTGCTGCAATTGCCCTGCTGCCCTGCTAGATGAATATGGACTCTATTCAGGAACGAATCCTGATGTTTTTTGCATTTGGTACATGTAGTTCTGAATATCCTTATGGCTCTACTGTTAAGCTCTCATGGTGGTGATCAACAGTTGTGAGCACTAGAGATCTGATCTAGTTCATCTAGTGCTCTTCCTTTATGTGAAATCTCGGTTGAACAGACACTGGAGCAGAGAGATTGAACATCGCTCAGGTTTTGTCATGCTGTTTAAGTGTGCATCTGCCACCCCCTTGTGGCCTCTCATATTAGCTACAGGGTCAGTGAAGCCATGGCTTTCTACAAAAAGCAGTTTGGGAGGGAAATTGTGACTATTTCCCCTATTCTTTGCTACATCTGCACATTTGGAGTTAAATATTCTCCTTTCTTGTGATTATATATTTAATGAAAGTCTAATATGATCCATATTTTTTTAGTAGGCCCATATTCTGCCTCCATAGTGTTTGGACGACAATAGCTCTCACAACTGCCAGTAGTGTAATTTGTGATTTGAAATCTTGCTATGATGTGTAACCTAACGAAGTGTTGATTCAATGTCAGAAGAAGAAAAAAAATCTCCTACGACCCTCTTATTGTTATTTGCTGTCATTTCACAAACAAACCAGCAGGGTTATCAATTGCGTCATCCTTGTTAATAATGAAAAACAAACATTTCATTTGTCTTATTTTAACATGATATCTGTAGTTGCCATAGTACCAGTCTTCGGCCTAGTGTTTTAAATTGAAGAGGACAGATATGATCAAATCTCAAACCAGACTGTACAGTGCTGTGTATAATAAAGCATGAGGGAATTATAGGCTTATTTGAAAAGGGCAACACAAAGACCCTCTTGTTCCTTTAAGTCTTTATGTTTTTGGAGGGAGTGTGTGTCGAACACGAGGGCCGCTTCCTGTCAATTCTGTTCCACATATTCCCGGTTCCTTTCCATTGTAATTCCTTTAATTAAAGTGATTTTATTCACAGGCACACAGCTGGCGTCGGCTACTTTCCATTAGGCATCTGAGTGGCCGCCTCGTTGGTTGGAGGACCCGCACTGGGGCTGCTTCCTAGGGAGCACAATACTATTTTCATCTCCCCTCTGAGTTTGTTGTGTGTTTTGAATTTATTAATCATTGATTTTAATGCGCGCCTCTTGACAGTGGCAGCTACCCGCACATTAATTAATTCCAGTGTCCCTGTTTAACAAAATGGCATTTAGAAACAATGTGAGGTCGGCTGGTGTTCCCTCTGACCTATAAATGAAGGCGTTGAATGCAAAATGTCAAAATTTGCTTTTATTTGTTCTTCACTATTTGTACTTGCTTCTATTTATTTGATGGCGTGGATATAAATAAGGCTATTTCTGCTCTATTGAAATATCTGTAAACACAGTTCATTTTTTAATATTCAGCAGTATTTTTGGTAGATCATAATAATATCTCCTTTGTTCAGCATCCTTCTTCAATACTCCTGCTTTGCATGCGGCTTCTGTCGGTCGCTGAATGGCATATTCTCAAAGGAATTGTCGGTCTTAAAATGAGCATAAAGGTGCTGTGCCGTCAACAATAGGTGGGCTATGTTTATCCTTTGAGGTCTTAAATAAGTATGTTAAAAGATTGCCTTCAGTGAATTACCGAGGAATAAAAAGAAAGATTTGATCTCACCATAGGCATATGGTGTTGGAATTTGAATTGGGTTAGGATTTGAATGTATTTATGTGAGTTTTTTTTTTACATTTTATAACTAAACTATTCATCCATTTAAGTGAGTGGCTGGTATGTGTGGTTGAATAGATAAAAGTGTGCTCATAATCCTTATTGACAAGAGGGATGCGTAAAGACAGCTATTCCTAAATCCCTGCCGTGCCCTGCCCTGTGGATGGGCCTTATCCTTATGCAAGGAGGGTTTCTTAATGCTAAAGATTTCCTGACAGATTGTTTTCACCAGATTGATTAGCACATGGTGTTAGTAAGTGAACTAACTGTGTGTGTGTGTGTGTGTGTGTGCCTGTGTGCGTGCACGAGCGCCTTTGAGAGAGGGGGGGGGGGGGGGGGGGGGGGGCATGGGGTGCTTATCATTCTGAAAATTAAAAGAAGCAAACAACCACAGCCGTAACATGATGGCATTTAGCTGGCATCCTGCTGGGGTTTAGCACAACACTCTAACTGTGCTGACATCTGCAAAAGATAATGCAGAAAAGAGACTCAAGGCTCACCTCACTCAAACTCAAAGTGCAGTAACTACACAGAAGTATACAGTATGTATGCATAATATCATGTTTTCCTGTAGTCAAAGCGGGCAGGATGATTGCAGAATGTAAAATAGCTGGAAGCCTCCTCACAGGTCGTTCAGTCCAGTTTTGTTGACATGATGTTCCCTAGCCTTTGTATGAAGTAATGGTGTGAAATTGCTTGTATGCAAATACACTGTATAGCATGTTCAATTAGACCCTTGTGATGAAACAATTAGGGCTTTGAAGAAGGTTCTCACTATTCCTGCTGTACCTATGAAGCCTAAAGCAGGTTGGCCTTTCCCTCCCTCCCTCCCTCCCTCCCTCCCTCCCTCCCTCCCTCCCTCCCTCCCTCCCTCCCTCCCTCCCTCCCTCCCTCCTCTCTGAAGGGGGATAACAGAGAGGAGAGGATCCATCGATCAGTGCCGATCGTTCAGCGCCCTGCCTGCACCCTGCCTCATTGTTTTTATCTTGTCTCTCAAGCAGGGCGAACCCTGTTGCCATGGCATCCCCCACACATTGGAGATGGCACTTCAAGCCTTTTGCTTAATGATCTCTTGGATGATAGCATACTTGTCAGGCATTCATGTTCTGTTGAGACGCGAGGGTTTCTGAACGTTCTATCATAACCTTACTGTACCGAACACGGGGGTCCATTCTCTTCTTTTGCAAATCAAAGTGAGCTTCTTTTCCTTTGAATTATTTCAAGTGCTATGATTTGTTTCCACTGGGTATGTTCTCAAAGACGGACGTTCTAAATGGAGAGAAACCAATTTGCATTCATTTACTGCCTTTTTTTTTGTTTTTAGGCATTACTTTAAAACCGTCACTCTTTTGGCAGTTCAGTGCTGGGCGAGGGATTATTGCTCACATAAATAGCTGCCATTGATTTGACAAAAAAAAGAGACTACTCTATGTCATTATGGAGGCAGAAAATCCTAATTTAGAAATGTGAACAAAAAAGCGGAGCGTTCAATTCAATTCCATAATCCTCCATATTGCATGAAATCATGGGTGTCGTGTTACAATACACCGTTTCAGTCAATGCTGGGATGGAGACAAAGGTAGCGCCTGCAGCCATCATAATGTACTGAGCAAGGAAATGTGTTCAGAATCTGTTTTATTTTATTATTCTATATCTGTCAACTCCCATGCAGTGTCTTTTCCAGTTCTATATGTATCTGGTGTGCCTGCATGTGTTATGTGCTTTAAACGTTTCATAGGACATGCAGTGCAATGGTTAGAGCCCCTGTTAATTAGTTGAATGTACCCCCCCCCCCCCACCCCCCCACCCCCTCTGCTCGGCAGTGGATGAAACAGTCGTGTCTAATCGTATATGACTTTGGGGACATGATACGTGCCACCGTGCCATCACGTTTCCTGTTATTTAAATATGGAATCAAGCGTCTCAGACATTAGTGACCAGTATTGATTGTGAATCCGGGAAGAGCTGTCTGGTGTAGTTCGATCACATCTGACCTATTATTCATGTGGTAAAATGAAACAAAAAGGGGGGGGGGTGGGGGGGAGATGGAGGGGAGAGAAGTTTAAACATAATTGGGAGAAGGACAGAGTTGTTGCTTTGGCCTCGTTAAGATTCGCCTCGCGTCTCATGGATCACCCATCAACAGTCTCCAAATAACACCATGGGAAGCGTGTGAATGATTTTTCAAGACTTGCATTTTGTGTTCTTAGAATGGAGAGAAGGCTGCTGGTTTTATTGGTCGAGGAACTTCCTTTTGGAATCGTTTAGCCGAGCGTTTCTTCCGTTCGTTGTTTTCTTCTCTGTTAAAGGGCCTGTTGAGGTAAAACAAGCACCTGTGTCTGTCGGCAAGGAGCACAGTTGATGTCAGAGACAGTGGTCCTTGCATGGCTAACATATAAAGCATAAGATTTGAGGGAATTAGAGAATGGGTATTTTAGCACTATGCAGGATGACTCTGATTCATAGCTCCATATGCTCCACCAAACACTACCAGTGGGTGGCCATGTCTCTTTGTTTTATTGCTCTGTCTCAAAGGCAGGAGAAATATGTTACCCGTGTCTGTTCCAAAATGATTTCTCTCCCTTTATTAGTCTTTTGTTTAACCTGTTGTTACCCATCATGTGTTGC
The DNA here is from genome assembly GCF_013265735.2 of Oncorhynchus mykiss. Classification (NCBI taxonomy): domain Eukaryota; kingdom Metazoa; phylum Chordata; class Actinopteri; order Salmoniformes; family Salmonidae; genus Oncorhynchus; species Oncorhynchus mykiss. The sequence continues at coordinate 20,511,671 of NC_048590.1, forward strand.
ATTTCTTGCGAGCCAGACACACCCCCGATCTAAGAAATGGCTTTGGTAAATTTGTTTTATCACCAATGACCAACGTTTTCTGGCCCATGGTATTTACTTCTAAGTCAATGTCGTAATTTCCCCTATGTCTCCACAGACATGTTTTGCTATCATTCCAAAGGCTTCTGTGGACTTACGGACTTGTAGATAATGTAGTCTCTCAATATTTGCGGTGGCTTTTCTCCGTAAATGAGAACGCAAAACTCTCCTACTAGGTTAAGTTCAGTTCTGTCTGGAGTCGCTTGCAAATCTTTTTTTTCTATAAGATTGTGTCCAAGACGCACACGGCTGGCGAGCAAGACTGAGTAACATCTGTCTGGTGTATTCTATAGCTGGGAGTGACGTCTCAGACAGTGTTGAGAGTTGTTTGAATCACTCAGAAATGATCTTCTTCACTACTCCACACTTAAAGAAAAAGGTGAAAAATGAACCTTCTTTTTTTACATGCATAAAAGCATACTAGAGCCTACAGAATCAGCTTGATGTCTTTTCACTCTCATAATGCGATATGGGGAAGACTTCCTGCATGTCATAAGGTATTGGAAGGTAAAATTGAATTAAACTAAAGAGCTCTGAAGAATGGGACTGGGAAGTACTCACTTTCCCTCTATTTGACAATGAGGATTGCTGTAAATTGACACTGAAATGGTTCGTCTCGCACCCTCTCAAATGACCTCTCAAACGGGTAACATGCATATTAACTGTCTCATCGCAAATTGTGTTGAAATGGGACAGAATGCAGTAAATGAGATATCCATCGTCTCCGTGATGAGCACTTCCCCTCATCAGTGTTGCTTTATTTCCCCACTATCGTTGATGGGTTATGGCGTCGGCCAATTAGCTGACCTTGTTGCACTGTCCTCTCGGACTAGCCTACGTTGTGTTGTTGGACAAAACTATGGGTTTAATGTGGGTTTGTTGTAAGTAGGTACGTGTTCTAGAGGGTACTATCAGTACTTAGTTAACATCCTTCCTTGGATTTAGTGTCATGGGGATTCTTTTTCCTCCTCGAGTGGCAACTGTCTGGGAATATTTTTGTGCATCTGAAAAAAAGAGATGCCTTGAATATACATATGATTAATAATTAACTCCATACTTTATTCCCCTTTGAAAGTTATTATGCAGAATTAATATTTCATACGGGTACAAGCCTTACATGACAACTGTACTAAGACAAAGGATAGTAATGGCACAAAGTTTGGCAAGTCTGTGTAGGCCTGTTCTAAAATCATTGGCCTTCATCCTAGGTTTATCATTCAAGAGATGTCAATGGCGAATCTCTGTTTCTGTTCATGTTCTGTTTCTGTATTCTGTTTTTCTGACTTTCATGCAAACATATACAAGTCCTTACATTCTGAATTATAGCCTAGTCTTTCCCGTGCTCGGCTGCTCGCTCCTACATTTGGAGTTGGATAGCAGTTTGTGGCCTATTTAGATCTGATTTTGTTTCTGTTTTGACTGGGTCTAAACTGAGCCCATCTGCATGGGGAAGTAACAGGCCAGATAACTCAGTCCTCTTCTCAGTAAAAGGTTTCTGGATCCCTGACTTGGTGTGCTTTTGGCCGACGACATCACTGTCCCCCTCTCGCGTTGTCTCTCTTCGGTCTGTGTCTCTTTCTCCCACTTTCTCTTGTCTCCCATTATGCCGCAGAGAGACACAATTATCCACTTCATTTGAGTCGTCGTGGTAATGGTTCGCCCAC